>NC_083356.1:66641041-67269583 GCF_030254825.1 Meriones unguiculatus | reverse complement strand
AAAGAAATGCTCAACATCCTTAGCCATCAGGGAGATGCAAATCAAAAAGACCCTGAGATTTCACCTTACACCCATCAGAATGCCTAAGATGAATAACTCTAGTGACAACACATGCTGGAGAGGTTGTGGAGAAAGGGGAACCCTTCTCCATTGCTGATGGGAATGTAAACTGGTACAATCACTTTGGAAGTCAATCTGTCACTTTTTCAGACAATTAGGATTAGTGCTTCCTCAAGATCCACGTATACCACTTCTAGGCATATACCCAAAATTTGCTCAAGTACACAACAAGGACATTTGCTCAACCATGTTTGTAGCAGCTTTATTTGTAATAGCCAGAACCTGGAAACAACCCAGATGTCCCTCAACAAAAGAATGGATACAGAAATTGTGGTATTTTTACACAATGGAATACTACTCAGCAATCAAAAAAGGAGGAAATCATGAAATTTGCAGGCAAATGGTGGGATCTAGAAAAGATCATTCTGAATGAGCTATCCCAGAAGGAGAAAGACACACATGGTATATATTCACTCATATAGTCCTATAAGATATGATAAACATAATGTAATCTATACACCCAAAGCAGATAAACAAGAAAGAGACGCGGGGTAAGATGATCAATCCTCACTTAGAAAGACAAATGGGAGGTTCATTGGAATTAGGAGAAAACAAGTAACAGGACAAGAGCCTACCACAGAGGGCCCCTGAGAGACTCTACCTAGCAGTGTATCAAAGCAGATACTAAGACTCATAACCAAACCTTTGGCAGACTGCAGGGAAGCATATGAAAGAAGGGGGAGTTTGTATGATGTGGAAGGGATAGGAGCTCCACAAGGACCAAATATACCTGGGCACAGGGGTCTTTTCTGAGACTGACACTCAACCAAGAACCATGTAGAGATATAACCTAGAACCTCTGCTCAGATGTAGCCCGTGGTAGCTCAGTAACCAACTGGTTTCCCATAGTAAGGGGAACAGGGACTATTTCTGACAGGAACTCAATGGTCGGCTCTTTGACCTCCCCGGCCCCCAAGGGAGGAGCAGTTCTGCTAGGCCACAGAGAAGGACTTTGTAGCCAGTTCTGAAGATACCTGATAAAACAGGATCAGATGAAAGGGGAGGAGGTCCTCCCCAATCAGTGGACTTGGAAAGGGGCAGGGAGGAGATGAGGGAGTGAGAGAGGGTTTGGGAGGGAATGAGGGAGCAGATACAGCTGGGATACAGAGTTAATAAAATGTAACTAATAATAAAAAAATAAAATATAAAAAATAAAAATAAAAGTTTCCATTAAAAAAAAATCAATTTTATAGTGTGTCACACTCTAATAGGATACATTAACTTAGCCCAGTCTGGAATCTGGGGCTTTTGGAGGCAAAAGAATATTGGGAGGCCTTATCTCCAGTACCTCCTGATGTTTGTGCATCCATCTCCAAAATACTTACTAATTTTAAAATTGTTTATGTATTATTGTGTCTATGTATATAAATGAGTGAATAAGTGTATGTGTATATATACCATATTTTTCAGGTCTTAGCTTCTACCATGAGTCCCAGAGATTGGACTCAGGTCATCAGACTTGTACAGCAACGATTTATTTTATCTTCTCAGCCATATTGATGCTATTGTACAAGTGTGTGTGTGTGTGTGTGTGTGTGTGTGTGTGTGTGTATCTGTGTAATTTTTATATTAGTATGTTGGGCATACTCTCTCCCTTAACACTACTATCTTCCTGATTTCAACTCTTCTGTTTTCCCTTTTTATTTTTCTGGACAATTTTATTTTATTTTTTCACATATCTGTACAGAATCTAGAAGTCACATATGAGATAATACATGTCATCTTGGTGTCCGGAACTTGGCTCAGTAGTTAAGTCCTTACAGAGGATATGGATATGGGTTTGATTCCCCCCCCCAGATTCTACATTGTGGTGGTTTGAATAAAACCGATGACCACCACATTAGGAGGCTTGTCTTGTTGGAGGAAGTGTGTCCCTGGGGTGATGTGAGGCTTTGAGGTCTCAGATGCTCAAGCCTGGCCAGTGTGTCACTGTTTCTTTCTGCTGCCTGTGGATCAAGATGTAGAACTCTCAGCTACCTCTCCAGAACCATGTCTGCCTGCATCCCTTATGCTTCTCATCATAACTATAGTAGAATAAGCAGCTGAACTGTAAGACAGTCTCAGTTAAATGCTTTCCTTTATAAGGGTTTCCATGGTTATGGTGTCTCTTCACAGCCATAGAAACCCTAACTGAGACAGAAGTTGGTACTAGGGACTGGTGTATTGCTGTGATAGACCTAACCATGCTTTTGTTTAGGGGAATGCAGACTTTAGAACTTTGGATTAGAAGTGCAGCTGAATGTTTTAAGCAGAACTTAATGGGACATAATAGGAGCATGGAAGACAATGGTTTTGAAGGTCTTCCATCTGAACTGTGGGGGAATGTCTCAAGATGTTTCAAAGGAGAATATGAAAGAATCAGACTAACTCTAACCTATATTTCTTTTGATTGTCATGAAACCTATATTTTTGAGTTTTAGGTCTGTGTCAATTAAAGCCTTTTAGTAGTCTTCCAGAGAACAGAGAAATGTAACCACCCCTGACCCTGGCCATCTGCTCAGAGATAAGGAAGTGAGCAAGCAAAGAACTCCACTCAGTAAAGAAAAATGACCAGATCCACACTTGTGTGATAACATTGTCTAGCACCAGACCAGATGGCCTCAGTTCCTCTCCTTAATAGCCCCTGACCTTTGACCAAAAGCCCACAGCCCCACTCCTCAGAGAAGACATAGGATTAGCTAGTCGCCCTCCCACCTCATCCAATCCTGAATTGCCAAGACTGCAACCCCTGAGCCTTCCCGCCCTTTATCCTTTAAAAATCCAAGGCCTTTGTCTCTCAGGGCTGCTCTTTGCTGACTACAGAGTAGCCTCTTCATGTGTTGGTCTGAATAAACCTCTTGTGTTTGCATGGATATATGGTCTTTGAGTTTCCTACAGTCGCCTTTCAGGTCGTGCCAGGCCTAACAAATATTAGTATGTGGACTAGAGACCATTCTTGTGACATTTTGGCAAAATTATGGCTGCTTTCTGCCATTGTCCAAAGAAATCTGCCTAAGGCTAAAATTAAGAATTATGGGTTAAGAGAGGACATCTCATAACAGCATAGTATGGACTTTGTCCTGTGTTTATTACTGTTCACTCATATGCAGATCTATAATGAAAAGACTCAAGCTAAACAAAAACAAAACAAAGAAACCAACAAAATAAAACAGCAAAAAACCCAAACCAAAAAACAGTAAAATGTATAATTTGAGAAGAAAAGGGGCACCAAGAAGTGGAATGGATCTAAGTCCATTGTTGTTCCAGGAAATAAGCAGATTAAAGAAAAGACTAATGTTAAATGGAACAAAGAGAGTGGTGTCCTCAGGGCAAGACCCCACCCAGCTAAGGTTCCAACATGTGAAAAGGAATTAAAGAAAAGCTCATGTCCATTGTGGAGTACACACCTTTAATTCCAGTGAATTTCAGAGTTAAAGGTCAGCCTGGTCTAGAGAGCTGTTCCTGGACAACCAAGTTTTGACAGTGAAGGAAACCATGGAAAACAGAAATCTGGTAAAGATGTAATTGAACAAGTGGGCCATGCTCCAGCGCTAGCAAGCAGCAGAACTTGGCAGCTTTGGCCACATGGTTCTGGTGTTACGGTCAAGGACAGAAAAAGAGGGATATGGAATGTCCCTGCATGAGTAGGGAAAGCCATTGAGGCCAAGCATGTGGGAGTATCCTTAATGGAGGCCTATTGAGGCCATTGCATGAAGCAGTGAATATGAAGTCTGGATTGTCTTGGAGACCCCAAAATATTGGAGATGCCAGAGCTATGGGATGCCTGCTGAAGAGAGCTGCTAACAGGGAGTGGAAACAGCCGAAGAGAAAGAAGTGTATTGCAGTCAAAAAATGCTGAAAAAAGTTAGTGATCTGAAGAGCACTTTGACATCAGACAAGGAGATGCAGAGTTTAGAGTTTGCCCAGCTGGTTTTCAATCCAGTATTTTCTAGTATGCTCCCTTTTCTCCCTTTTAGAATATATATCCTATCCATCATATATTGGAAATATGCAATCTCTTTTTCATTTTGATTTTACAAAGTATTAAAGTTAAGAGATTGGCATGAGTCCAAGAAGAGACTTTGAACTTTGGACTTTTAAATAGGGCTGAGACTATGACAGATTACAGAGACTTTTGAAGTTGGACTAAATGTAGTTTTGCATTATGGGGGCCAGGGAGTGGGATGTGGTGGTTTGAATAAAAATGGGTGGCCCCATAGGCTAGTAGGAAGAGTCACTTATTAGGAGGTATAGCCTTGTTGGAGTAGGTGTGGTCTTATTGAAGCAAGTATGTCACTGGAGGTGGGCTTTGCGGTCACAGATACTCAAGCCTGACAACTGTTTCATTGTCTTTTTCTGCTGCCTCTGGATCCAGATGTAGAACTCTGAGTTACCTCTCCAGCACTTTGTCTGCATGTATCCTACCATGTTTCCTGCCATGATGATAATGGACTTACCCTCTGAACTGTAAGCCAGCCCCTACTAAATGCTTCTCTTTATAAGAGTTGCTGTGGTCATGGCAATGGAAACCTTAAATGAGATACATGTGGTAGATTACAACTCTAATTTCAAGTTATCCCACTGCTCTTTTGGCTAGTCTTCTCTGGCACCAGGCACACATGAAGTGACATACATACAGGTAAAAACAGCCATTCATATTAAAAGAAACAAACAAACGAAACGTGCTATTTGCCTTTCTGAGAATGGCTTATTTTCATTAATAGAGTTCTCTCCAGTTACATCTATTTTTTTTTTTTGCAAATATATGTTCAATCTTTTTTTATTTTTTTATGATTAAGGGAAAAAAAAATCTCATTGTGTATATAGCCCAGGTGTCCTTTATGTTCCTCTGTTGTGGGGTATCTAAGCTGTTTCCATAACTTAGCTGCTGTACATAGTGTTGCAGTGAAAAGTGACATGCAATTATCTCTCTGACATGCTGAGTGAGACTCCTAGGCAGATTCCCAGGAGTAGTATAACTGTCATATTGAGGCAGAAGGTAGCTGTCTGTAGGTATTAAGAGAAAAGAGTCTAAGGTAAAAACTGAAAGCTGCTCACAGATCTTGCAGTGAGGGCCAAGGCTGTAGTTAAGAGGAGATTAAGGGTTAAATAGCAGAATCTGCAATGCTGAGGAAGAAAGACAGGTGAAAGGGCTTTTAGCAGTATGTGAGATGATCAAGTTAGACAGATGAGAGTAAGGATTAGTCTCTGTGCAAGTCACAGTAGTCCAGGTGGCCACCTAAGGCCCTTTAGAAACATATGTAAGTCATTACTGTCCTTTCATCTATCTTTTCTTCTAATATGACTAATTTTAACTGGTTAAATAAGATATCTTCTAACAAGCCTATACTCACTTCTGGAGAGACACCAGATTATAGAATATACAGGGAGCTAAATATGAGCTAAAGAAAACATAGTATTAACCTCTACCTATATTTTGAAGGTTTTCCTTGTATTCCTAATAGGTTCAGAGTTTCTGGTATTGTATTAAGGCCTTTAGTTAATTTGAGCTGCCTTTTATGCAAATTGAGAGCGAAGGACATGGATTTTAAGTCTTCCCAATAATGGCTGAAGATATTCTTTCTTTCTCTATTTTTGTCTTTGCCAAAAATCAAGCATTGGTAGCCCATCTGTGTTCGTATCTGGTTATTGTAGTTCCTTTCAGTCAATCACACTGATCTTTAAGTCCAAACAATGGATTCATCTCAGCATTTTCATCAACATTTACACAGATGTTTACCTGTTTGAAGCTACCAGACCTCACAGACCTTTCCTGTGAGGTCTGTTCTATCGTTAGTGTTTGGAGGCATCTGTGTTACATCTATATAATTAATTCTTTTCATCTCTGATCACTTTTAAAAGACTGATTTTTCATCTACCTGGGCTCACTTATTTCCACACATGTGCCTGCCCCACCTTGTAGCTGGCAGGCATAGAACCAAAGGCTGTTCCTGGCTAGCTTGAAACCCACACTAGGGTACAGGATACAGGGTACAGGGTGCAGGGTACGGCTGGCTGCTACTGTCAGGAGGAAAACTCCTCCCTGTCCAGTGCCACCAGGCTAAAAAGCATTCCATATAGACTCACTGAAACTGCAAGAGCACCTTTCTCTGAAAGCGATTCTCCTCTGCCCTCTCCTGGCAAAGATCCATACCACAGGTACTGGAGCAGCAGAGGCAGCAGGGAGGGCTGTTCTGAGACCGTCCGCGGTGTCCACATCATAGGGTGCTGTCACTTATGCAGCGAGGTTGGGACCTGTGTAGGTGCTGCTCCGCGCAGGTCTGCTAAATATTGGCAGGAGATGCTAGAAATATCCAAAATGACCCATGGAGCAGGAGAAGGGTGCAAAGATTTAGAATTTGGAAGCAGTTCCAGGCAATCCAACACATAAATAAAATTTTAATCAGATTTAGAATTAGACACAAAATAAAATAAAAAGACCCATGTGCTACATGTGACACTGTAAGGCTGAAGTAACTCTCCACATGGAGGTACAATGACATTTTCTCTTTTTGTTTCATTTTGGGTTTTTTGTGTGTTTTTTATTTGCACTATGTTTTTAAATTTCATATTTCTCCCCTCAAAGTCCTTTCAGACAGATTCTCTCTCCCTGTCACTACCCACCCAACTTTAAGTTATTTCTCAAAAAAATCCTAGTAAAATAATACAAACCCCAAAAATCAATGAAATAAAATAAAAGCACACCCAAAAAGAAAAATAACATAAATAAATAAACAAACAAATAAATAAAAACTGACCAAACTGTAACCAAATAAAAGTACACACAAACACAAGAAAACAATGGGGTCCATAATATGTTGGTCAATACTCCTGAACATAAGATCTGTTCTGGAGTGAGTGCTATACCCAGGTTTATTCTATTAAAGGAAAATTATTTTCTCTCTCCACAGATATGTGACAGGTCAGTTGTTAACCTTTAACCTAGTGACTAGGTTTTAATTCATTCATTTCTTTTTTAAGATTTATATATTTAATATTTATGCAGCATTCTGCCTGCATATGTGCCTGCACACTGGGAGAGTGCACAAGATCTCACTATAGATGGTTATGAGCCACCATGTGGTTGCTGGGAATTGAACTTGGGACCTTTGGAAGAAGAGCCAGTGTTCTTAACCTCTGAGCCATCTCTCCGGCCCTCATTCATTTCTTTAAAATATAACAAAACAAAGATTATACAAAACTATCATCACATGGAATTGGACAAGACAAACAAGCAGAAGGAAAAGAGACCAAGAGAAGGCATGAGAATCAGATATCTGCTTGTTCAAACACTCAGGAATACCATAAAAACACTAAACTGGAAGCCATAATATATAGGCAGTGGACTTGGTGCAGACCTGTGAAGTTCCAGTTGGACCTCCCCATCTTCAGCAATGGGGTCTTTCTGTCAGTTTGTGGAGAGCAACCTATAGTACTGGCCAGAGCCTGTGTTGTCTGGGGATACCCAGAGGAACCCTTTGGCCAACAACTCAGTTAGATTTAACCCAAGCTCAGTATTGGAAGCTTCTTTCCGAGATAAGACATGGCCAGTTGGAACTCTGTCTCCACCATTATTTGGTGATTTAGATCACCTTCATATATATGTATTTGGTTTCTGTACTACCCATAAAATGACATTTAATTTTAGATGTCTTTCTCCATATTCTCTCCCTCATGTCCCTTTTCCCAAAACTTAATCTCTTACTCCAGCCCTGCTCATCCACATCCACTGGACTATCTATTCTATTTCCCTTTCCTAATGAGATGTATCTGTTCCCTCCAGTACCTTACTCTATACCTAACCTTTGCTGTTCTATGGATTGTAGCTTGGTTATCATCGACTTAACAGCTGATATCTAATATAAGCAAATGCATACCATATTTGTCTATCTGAGTCTAGGATACTTCACTGAAGACAGTTTTTAAGAGCTATTTCATTTGCCTCCAAATTTCATGATGTCATTTTTTAAATGGCTGAGTAATACTGCATTGTATTAAACATATCACATTTTTTATACATTCTTATGCAGAGGCACATCTAGGTTTTCAATTTCTTGATATTGTGAATATGGCAGCAAAGAAAATGACTGGGAAAGTGTCTCTGTGGTAGGATGAAGCTTCCTTTTGGTATGCCCAAGAGCAGTGTAGCTAGATCTTGAGGTGGATCTATTCCCATCATTCTGAGAAGCCACCACGTTGATTTCCATAGTGGTTGTATGAGTTTGTACTCCCATCCACAATGTTAAGTGTTCTTCTCCACATCCTCACCAGCATGAGCTCTCACTTACTTTTTCTGTTAGTCTTAGCCATTCTAACAGGTGTAAGATGGAATCTCATAGTAGTTTTGAATTTGTATTTCCCTTATAGCTGCAAATGTTGAACATTAAGTACTTCTCAGCCATTGAGTTTCCTCTATTGAGAATTCTGTTTAGATCTGCACCCCATTTTTTAATTGGGTTTTTTTCTTGATATATACTTTCAAGATTTCAAGATATAATATTTATATATTAGCTCTCAATCAGAAGTGGAGTTAGTTAAAAAAAATCCCATTTTGTAGGCTGCAGCTTTTTCTGAATGACTGTGTTGTTATGGCACAGTTTGGTACTTTGTATTCTGATGTTAACTGCCCCAAGATTCTTATTGTTCTAGGAGCAAACTCTCAAATAACCAAAATGATGCTATGTAACTTTGCCTCACAAATTATCCTTGATTGGCTAAATAAAGTTGACTACATACCTGGGTTGGGCAGAAATAACATAGGGGAAGCTAAGGTTTGGGGCTTTGGAGGACAAAGGATCAGGGGAGGAAAAGAAGAAGAGAGGAAGAAGACAGGAGAGGAGAAAGAAGAAAAGCAGAGCTGCTATGGGTTAAATGTGAATTAGAAGTATGTAACTGGGAAGAGCTGCCTCTGAAGATTGGGAGATGGAGATAATCAGCCTAAATGGAAAGCATGAGCAAGTATTTATGGGAATTGTGGATGGAAAGTAGCCCAGACAGAAATAATTAAAGCACCTGGCATGGAACGTGGGGCTGGGAGATACCAAGATAGCTTAGAGGGTTAGTTTCTGCCTAGCTCCAGTGCTTAAGGCATATTAAAAATCTAACAGGTGTCTGTCTTTTATTTATATAACAGCTGGTTAAATAATAACCACCATAATTATTATGTGTGTTAACAGTAGATATTAACAACCATTTTTCTACAACACGGTGTTGTAGAAGTTTTGGTTTATGATATGTAAACAAGTTTGTGTTTTAATCCCAGGTGTGGGATATGGGGCTGATTCAGACTGTCTAAAGCAGCAAACTATTTGCTTCTTGCAGGATGTGAGAGGGGTTCTTGCCAGCTGCAGACAGTTTAATTCTGAGGACTCTGATAGGGAATAAAGAACAGAGCCTAGAGAGAGAAAGGATACTCTGAGAAAGAAGAAGGCTGCTGGTGCTGCTCCTGGTTGTTGTTGCTGCAGCATGATGAGAAGTTGGAGATATCCTGAAACACAGTTTGGACTTGCCTCAAGGAATCTGACAACCCTAAGGAGCAGGAAGTAGCTAAAGAAAACTACTCCCCTTCTCCCCACTAACCTTTCTCTCCTACCTGGTGTTGGAAGGGATTGAGGTGTGCCGGGAGCCAAAGCTATTTACTGAAGCCAAAGCCAATTAGTGGAGCCGGTGCTAATTAGTGGAAAAGTTACCAACAGCTGCACTAGGACCCTAGGTCATGGGTGATAGATTTATGTGAGAACATCTGTTTGTTAGTCTTGGAGCATCCTTGAGACATCTTAAGGAAACATTCTTAAGGTATCTTGCAGGAGGTATCTCAAACCATAAAGCACTCTTGCTATCTTCTGCAGCAGTAAATTAGCCTTCCCACTTTTCCTGCCTTTTCCCTATATAAGTTGGGTAAAAATTTCAAATAAACGAGGCTTTGATCAGACAAACAGACTTAGCCTCCTTCCTTGTGTCTCTTTGTCCCCAATTCTTTCCACCCTCCCCCTTTAGGAACCCGTTGAACTCCCATGGGTCAGGACAGAGGTGGAGTAGGGAGAAAGACCATAAGAAACATAATTAAAATAGTCTTTAAAAGTACGTACGTTAACCACACTGAGTCCTTTTCCTTATAGAAAATTTTCTGATTCATAATGTACCATTTATTAATTGTTGGTTTTAGTGGCTGCACTATCAGTGTTCTGTATAGTCTATTCCAGTGCTAATGAAGTCAGTGTATCTGGTTGTATATATATTGGAGTAAAGTTTTGGCAGGGTGATAAGGATGTATCTATTTGTATTCATCTAAATGCAAGCATCCAGTCTGACCAGCACCATTTGGTGAAGACGCTTTTTTTTTTTTTCTACAATGTGTATTTCTGGCTTTTCTGTCAACAGTCACGTGTCCATTGTTGTGTGGACTTATGTCTGGGTCTTCAGTTCTATTCCTTGGATCAGTTTATCTGTTTTTGTGGCAATACCATGCTTTATTTTTATTATTATATTACTATAACACTGTAGTAAACTTGAAATCAGGGATGGTGATAACTCTAGCAGTTCTTTTATTATTTAGGATTGTTTTAGATATCCTGGTTTTTCTGTTGTTGTTTCCATATGGAGCTGAAAGTTGTCCTTTTAAGCTCTGTGAGGAATTGTGTTGGAATTTTGATGGTGATTTGCATTGAATCTGTAGGTTGGCCACATTTAACAAAGTTAATCCTATCAATCCATGATTTTTGAGGGATCTTTCCTTATTCTGATATATTCAAATTCTTCCTTTGATGACTTGACATTTTTATTATATGTCTTTTCCTTGCTTGATTAGAGATATTATATATTATTTGAGGCTATTATGAAAGGTGCTATTTCCCTGGTTTCTTTCTCAGATCATTTGTTGTTTTCATATATGAAAGCTACTCATTTTTTTTAATTAATTTTGTGTCCAGCTACTTTGCCAAAAGTGTTTATCAGCTGTACAAGTTTCCAGGTGGAATCCTATCATAGCATCTGAAGGGAAAGATGCTTTGACTTCTTTCTTTCCAATTTGTAACCCTTTGATCTCCTTCAGTTGTTGTATTGCCCCAGCTAAGACTTTAAGTACTATATTGAACAGGTATGGAGAGAGTGGCAGCCGTGTCTTGTGTTGTTTCTGATTTGGGTGAAATTGCTTTGAGTTTCTTTCCATTTAATTTGATGTTGGCTATAGGTGTGCTGAAAACTGCCTTTGTTTTGCTGAGGTATATCCCCTTTATCCCCTAATCTCTCTAAGATCTTTATCTTGAAGGAATGTTGGATTTGATCAAAGGCCTTTTCTTCATCTAATAGGGTGATTCTGTTGCTTTTGTCTTTCAGTCTGTTTATGTGATGGATTGAATTTATCAGTTTATGATGTTGATACATTCTTGCCTTTCTGGGATGAGGTATGCTTGATCATGCTTAATTATCTTTTGATGGGTTCTTGAATTCTGTTTGCAAGTATTTTATTGAGCATTTTTGCAGTTAGGTTCATAAGAAAAACTGATCGGTTTCTTTGATTTCTTTAATTCTTTTTCTTTGTTAAGTCTTTATGTGGCTTGGGTATCAGAGTACCTGTGGCCTCATAAAAGAAATTAGGTCATGTTCCTTCTGATTCTGTTTTGTGGAATAATTTAAGAAGTATTGGCATTAAATCTTCCTTGAAAGTCTGGTAGAATTCTGCACTAAAACCATCTGGCTCTGAGTTTTTTCCTTGGGAAACTTTTAATAACTGCTTCTATTTCCTTGGGGTTTATATTTATATTTAAAGTGTTTATCTGCTCTTGATTTAGCTTTCCTTTAAATCGATAGGTAAGTGGTATCTATTGAGAAATTATTTCATTTGTAGTTTCCAGTTTGAGGGAGTACAAGTTTTTCTCTGGACTGTCTGGTGTCATGTCCTGCTTTGTTGAAATTTCTCTTTTTGTTAATTTGGACCTTCTCTCTCTGCCTTATATTTAATTTGGATAATGGTTTGCCAATCTTATCTTCTCAAAGAAACAACTTTTTATTTCATTGATTCTTTGCATTGTTTTGTTGTTTCTAATTTGTTGATATCAGCCCTGCTTTTCACTATTTCTTGTCATCTCCTCACTGGTATGCTTGCTTCTTTTGGCTCTAGAGTTTTCAGGTGTGCTGCTAACTTGTAGGTATGAGATCTCTTCAATTGTTTTAAGTAGGCAATTAGTGCTATGAACTTGCCTCTTAGAACAGCCTTCATTGTGTCCCATAAGGTAGGGTATGGTATATTATGTTTTTATTTAATTCTATAAAATCTTAAAATTTCTTTATTTCTGTCTTTACCCATTTTTTTTTTATTCAGTAGAGAGTTAGTCAGTTTCCATGGGTTTGTAACATTTCTGTTGCTTCTGTTATTGTTGATACACGGCTTTAATCTATGGTGGTCAGATAGAATGCCGGGTGTTATTTCAATTTTCTTGTACCTGTTGAGACTTGCTTTGTGTGTATGTGTTCAGTTTTAGAGAAAGTTCAATAAAGTGCTGAGAAAAAGGTATATTCTTTACTGTTTGGGCAAAATGTTCTGTAAATATCCATTAGGTCCATTTGATTTATAACTTTAGTTGACTCCAGAATTTCTCTGTGTAGTTTTTGTCTGGATTACCCATCAATTGGTGAGAGGGGGCATTGAAGTTTCCCACTTATCAGTGTTGTGGATCAGTGATTTAAGCTGTTGAAGTTCTTTTACAAATTTGGATGTCCTTGTGTTTGGGGCATAGATGTTAAGAATTTAATGTCATTTTGGTGTTTGTTTGTTTGTAGTGTATTTCCTTATCACTCCTGATTAGTTTTGGTTTGAAGTCTATTTTGTTAAACATTAGAAAGACTATGCCAGCTTACTTCCTAAGTCCATTTGCTTGGAAAATATTTTTCCAGTTTTTTACCATGAGGTGATGTCTGTCTGTCTGTCCGTCCTTGATGTTAAGGATACAGTGCTTTGGATACAGCACCAGGATAGATCCTGTTTTTGTTTCCATTCTGTTAGTCTGTATCTTTTTAGTGTGGGAATTGAAACCACTGATATTGAGAGATATCAGTGACTAATAATTGTTGATTACTGTTATGTTGTTGTTGGTGGTGGTGTGTGTATGTACATATGTACATGCACACTTCTTTTCACTTGACTTTTCTGGTCTGGAATTATTTATTCCTCATGATTCTTTGGATACAGTTAACCTCTTTAGATTGGAGTTTACTTTTTAACATCTGCTGTAGGGCTGGGTATGTGGGGGTGTGTATCTTTATATATATATATGTGTGTATATATATATATATATTACCAAGGAATATTTTATTTTCTCCATTTATGTTAAAAGTTTTGCTGGGTATAGTAGTCTGGGTTAGCATTTGAGGTATCTTAGAGACTACAAGACATCTTCCCAGGCCTTTCTGGATTTTAAGGTCTCCATTGAGAAAAACAGGTGTCATTTTAATAGGTCTGCCTGTATATGTTACTTAGTCTTTTCCCTTGGCAGCATTTAATTCTTTCTTTGTTCTGCGTGTTTAGTGTTTTGATTATTCTGTGCAGGGGTGTAGGGAGACATTTTCTTTTCTGGTCCATATCTATTTGGTTTTCTGTATACTTCTTGTACATTTATAGGCATCTCCTTTTTTAGGTTAGGAAAAGCTTTTCTGTTATTTTGTTGAAAATATTTTCTGAGCCTTTGGCCTGGATTTTTTCTCATTCATCTATTCCTGTTATTCTTAGGTTTGTCTTGCCATAGTATCCTAGATTTATTGGATATTTCCTATTGGGAGGGTTTTGTTGTTGTTGTTGTTTTTGTTTGGTTTTAGATTTAACATTTTATTTGATCAATGTATCCATAATCTTCTAGTGTGTCTTCAATGCCTAAGATTCTCTCTTACATCTCTTGTATTCTGTTGGTGAAGCTTGCCTCTGTGGTTGGTTTCTATTCAAGTTCCTAAATTTTTCATTTCCAGATTTCCCTCAGTTTGGGTTTTTTTTTTTTTAATTCTATTTCCACTTTCAGATCTTGAATAATTTTATTCATTTCCTTCCATTGCCTATTTGTGTTTTCATAGACTCCTTTAAGAGATTTTTTTCCTCTTCATGGAGCTTTATCATATGCATAGAGGCTTTTAAAGGGGCTATTTTAAGGGGGATAGCGCTGGGGGTGGGCAGGATGGCAAGGGAGAGGTAGTTTGAACAGGAGATCTGTGTGAACCCCTTGATATGGGTGCAAGATGGACAAGGGAGACTGCAACAGAAGTTCTGCTAAAGAGCATGATGAGACTAAGGGATTTGAGGAGCAGGGGTAAAAATCTGCATTTAACCTACCTGTTTCTTGGAAGGGAGCATGACAGTAGCTTTTTCATTGACAGCCCTGAGGTTTTCAGAAATGTTATCATACCATCTAAATCCAAAAATGATTTACCATTTCCTTTTTTTACTCTTATACCTCTATATTAGTTAGTAATAACTTAAGTCTTCAAGACAGCATTGCATGATAGAATAGGGCCCCATGACAACTTCTAACTGATGCTACTGACAGGCTTGAAATATCTCTTTTCCTACATTCTGACCACAACTCTGTGCTTAGTATAAGATGGCCCCCACTTAGCCAGTCATGATAGCCTTACTTAGCAGGTTGGGAAACAATGGGTGGTACTTCTGCAACCTCTTCTGGCAAAGGGTCTTTATGTGTTTTTCCTGAGGAAATGGGGATGGGCACTCGAGGCATGTGCTGCCAACTTGTGGTAATAGAATTTACTGCACCTGAGCAGTGTTTTCTGCCTTAGTTGTCTTGATCCATTCCAAAGCCAAGAGTGTGGGCTGAGTGGCGTCACCCACACCATAAGCATATTTCCTCTCCTAAAGAGAAACCCAACCCCAGCCAAGGAAAGGCACCCTTGCTCTCCAGTGAGAAGCATGCTCACCTTTTAGCCTGAACCCCATAGTACTAAATATCACTGAACAACTCAGGCTCCTGTCTTCTTTCTAGTCCAATGGGACATTGACTTCCAAATACCCTGCTAAAAGTTCTCACTCTACATGCCATGGCAGAATTTAGTTATTATCTTGGATTCCATAAATAAATTAGATCTGTGTCTTTTTACTGGAGAATTGAGTCCATTGATGTTGAGAGAGATTAATGACCAGTGGCTGTTAGATCCCTTGATTTTGATGTTGGCTGTGGTCATCAGGTTGTGTCCTTGGTTGCTTTTTGTTTTACTGAAGTGAGATTATTTATTTCCTGTGTTTTCTTGAATGTAGCTAGTTTTCCTGGGTTGTATTTTCCCTTCTAGTGTCTTCTGTAATACTGGATTTGTTTGTAGGTATTGTTGAAATTTGTTTTTGTCATTGAATATCTTGTTTTCTCCATCTATAAGGACTGAGAGTTTTGCGGGGTATAGTAGCCTGGGCTGACATCTGTGTTCTCTTAGGGTCTGCATGATATCCATCCAGGCCCTTCTGGCTTTCATAGTCTCTGTTGAAAAGTCAGGTGTGATTCTAATGGGTTTGGTACATCTAAACAAACTAAGCAAAAGAGAGGACCCTAACTAAAACGCTAAATCCCCATCCTGAAAGGCAAAGAGGATGGACATCAGAAGAAGAAGAAAACAGGAAACAACCTAGGAACCTGCTACAGAGGGCCTCTGAAGGCCAGAAGAAGAAAACAGGAAACAACCTAGGAACCTGCCACAGAGGGCATCTGAAAGCCTCTGCCCTGCAGACTATCAAAACAGATGCTGAGCCTGATGGCCAACTGTTGGGCAGAGTGAATGGAATTTTATGTAAGAAGTGGGAAATAGCAAGAGCTGGAGAGGACAGAAACTCCACAAGGAGAGCAACAGAACAAGAAAATTTGAACACAGGGAACTTCCCAAAGACTCATACTCCAACCAAGGACTATTCATGGAGATAACCTAGAACCCCTGCACAGATGTAGCCCATGGCAGTTTAGTGTCCAAGAGGGTTACATAGCGATGGGAAGAGGGACTGCTTCTGACATAAACTGATTGGCCTGCTCTTTGATCACCTCCCCCTGAGGGGGGAGCAGCCTTACCAGGCCACAGAAGAAGACAATGCAGCCATTCCTGATGTGATCTGATAGACTAAGAACGGAAGAAAGGAGAGGAGGACCTCCCCTATCAGTGGATGTGGGGAGGAGCATGCATGCAGAAAGGGGAGGTAGGGTGGGAGCGGGAGGGGGAGGAGGGAGGGGCTTATGGGGGGATACAAAATGAATAAAGTGTAATTAATAATAAAAAAAAGTGAAAAAAAAAGAAAACACCTATATAACTCATTGGACATAGAGAAGCCCTATATAAACCTCGCCCCTACATTCTAGTATCTTTGGGACAGGAAGTACTCTGTACACAAAAGAGAAATACAAACACCGAGCTAGCCACAAACCCTTTAAGCTATAATGGTGTTCTGCCTGCAAGATGTGCTAGGGCAGTGGTGGCACAAAATTTGTGCAAGTGACCAACGAATATTTTATTTGACTTGGGGCCCAACAAGATAGAACCTATACTTGACATTACTTGTGTAAACAAGAACCTGAGCTTGACAGCCCAGGGACCTAGGAGAAATGCAAATGGCCTAAGAAAAGAAACAAAAAGAAAAAAATTACTCCCAGTGATATTCTGCTATACTCATAGATCAGTTCATTGATCAGCCATTATCAGAGAAACTTCCCTCTTCAACAATGGGAACAAATACAAAGCCTGAGAGCCAGACTTTATGCAGAGAGTAAGACACCATGGAACATTCAGCCCTAAATGGAATGTCACCATCAGGTTCCTCCTCTCGGAGCTCAGGAAACCCCTCAGAGTAGGAGGAAGAAAGAATATAAGGACGGGTGTGTGTGTGATTGTTAGCATATAGGCAGCCTGCTTCTAGGTTGCCTAGTAACCTATGATGTTGTCATGTGTCACCCGCATGATGTGCATGGCAGATGCAGCTGTGCCTGTACAAGCTATAAAAGGACCAACCCAACACCTTGTGTCTCTCTTACTCTCCTCTCTTGCTTTCTCTGCCTCTCTTTCTTTCCTGAGGGCCCCGTACCACGTCTCTTTCTTTCCTTTTTCTATCTCTCCACCTCCATCCAATCTCTTTCATATAATATCTGTTGTGTGCATGGCATCATTTTAAAATAAATACTAACACTAATGAAGAACACTAAACAAAGCCTTCTAAATAAATATGAACAAAGCTCATATGAGTTCGCAGAGACTGAAGCGGCGTGCGCAGGGCCTACACAGGTCTACAGCAGGTCCTTTGTATGTGTGGGTGCATGTATGTCTGTGTTTTATGGCTTTCAGTTTAGTGTTTTTAAGGGATTCTTGAGTGAGTGAACAAGTGGATCTCTTGATTCTTGTGCCTTTTCTTAGGTTTTCTTCTTGTTTATCTTGTCCAATTCGTGTGTTAGTTTTTGTTTTATCTTGTGTTTTACTTTGTTACATTTTATTATTATCCGTTAGATGTTTGTTCTAACTAGAGAAAGGGAATAGACCTGTTTGAAATAGGATGTGGGATATACATGGGAAGACTGTATGATCAGAATGTATTATTTGAGAAAAGAATCTATTTTTAATAATAATGAAGGAGGAGGCAGATGAGGAGAAGAAAGGGAAGGAGGAGAAACAAGGGAATTCCTCTTTAGGTTAAAGTGTAGTGCCTTTTTCCAGCAAGTAATTCTTGTTATGTACATGAGGGTATTCCTGTGGTTTCAGGCTGCAGGAATTTTGATTCGCTACAGAATTCTGATGTTCTGTGCCTCTACTTGTGTAAAAGTGAATCTGGGGTTTTCTAATAAGGGAATGCTTTTAGGACTTTGGTTGAAATTAGGACCTGTACCCCATCTCTGCCACATCCCCCCCCTCAATTTTACTTTATTACATTTATGGGTGTTTTGACAGCTTGTATCAGTGGTTACACTTCCTGACTGCCAGGTGCTGAGTTACAGGTGGCTGTTAACCTTTCTGTGGGTACTAGGAACCAAACCCATGCCCTCTAGAAGAACAATTAGTGCTCTTAACTGCTGAGATATCTTTCGAGGCTCCACCTAAGCCCCTAACCTACCCTGTGTGATCTCATACCTACTCACAGCTCTTCCTGTACACTTAGGTCTTGCCATAGCCTCTTTGCTCTTTACTGTTGGTGTTTCCTACATATACATATGTAGAAGAATATGTAATCTACATGAAAGCTAGGAAACCTAACTCAAGTGATTCCCAGGGTTACACCATATTACAATCTGTGCTGCAGACACAATAAAATCACATCTTGTGACATCTCACATGGGAGGTTTATTAAAGGAGGAGATACAGAGGCTGTGTCTGGATGAGGATGGAGGGAATAAGAGGTGGGGTCAGGGAGGAACAGGCCTTTTATAAAGGAATGTAGCAAGTGCACAGGGGAAGAATATGCAATTCGTGGTGACAGTGGGAATGCGTCACTTCTTGGAAGCTAGTGATGACATCCCTCTGTGACTGAGTCTCTGGGCCTGGCTGTGGAGGTGCCTGATTGCTAACACAACATCCATTTAAAAAATGGCTACCTTCAGACTCAACTGTGGTTGTAAATATCCTTTTGTTTTATTGTGGTCTTCTCACTCCTAATGGCAGGAGAGAAGCAAATGGAAGCAGTGGGGCTATCTTGTGGATTAGTGGACACCTAGAAACAATTTTAATGTTGTCTTTTCTTTTTTTAATTAATTTATTTTTATTAATTATAGTTTATTCACTTTGTATCCCAGCTGTAGCCCCTTCTCTTATCCCCTCCCAATTCTGTCCTCCCTCCTTCCTCTCCTCCCATGCCACTCCCCAAGTACAAGATAGGTGAGGCCCTTTTCCCCCTCCCTCTGGCCCTAGCCTATCAGGTCTCATCAGGACTGGCTGCATTGTCTTCCTCTGTGGCCTGGTAAGGCTGCTCCCCACTCAGGGAGAGGTGATCAAAGAGCCACCCACTGAGTTCATGTCAGAGACAGTTTCTGTTCTCATTACTAGGGAAGCCACTTGGAGACTGAGCTGCCATGGGCTACCTCTGTGCAGAGGTTCTAGGGGTTCTGTATCTCTATGCGTGGTCATTGGTTGGAGTGCCAGTCTCAGAAAAAGACCCCTGTGTCCAGATTTTTTGGTTCTGTTGTTCTTTGTGGAACTCCTGTCCCCTCCAGGTCAATCTCCCCCTTCTTTCATAAGATTCCCTGCACTCTGCCCAAAGTGGCTCTTTTATTTTCTTGAGCAACCAATGACATTTGCCACAAAGGACAAATGATAGGTGCCCTGCCCAGCCTCTTATAGGCTTATTTGCTGGGGGAGGGGGGAGGTGTGCGTGAAGACGCATTTGCCAGAAGAGCTTGCTCAAACACCACCATTAGTTTTTCACTCCTTGAACTGGAATCTTTCCACAGGGCTGTAGCCAGCACATTTCTGTGCTCAGGCACTTGATAAACTTATGGAGATTATTAGGAGAGGTGCGGAGAGTGTTTCAGTGTGTGTGAGGGTCAGGGAACATATGCAACAGGTATCCTTTTCCTCTAATATAGGGGCCCATGCAACTTAGGTAGTCAGGCTCGCTGTCAAGTTGAATGGGTGAGAGTGGGTGACACACAGAGCTAACTAGGGACTCTGGGAGTCCAGGGTCCTACTCAGTGCCCTCCACAGGGCTGTAACACCTGCTGAGCCACACAATGGGATGCTCTGCATTCAAAAGTAGTCTCTGCAAAAGGTGAGAATGGAACAAGAAAATTAAATCTGTTTTCTAAGGATACTTTTAGGTTTGGCTAAAACTTTAAGAAGAAAAGTTGGGAAAAAGTTGGATCTCAGGACTAATTTGAAGTCCGGCTCATTGTCCTAGTTAATAACTGTAGGATTTGGAGAAAATCCCTTAACCTTGCCTGATTTTGGCCTAGTTGTGGATATAATTTTAGTATCTCCATAATGCCCAGAGGGTTAAGGCAAAAACCTCCCCTAGCAGCCTAATACATCAGTGAAAAACATACTGAAGGTGCAAATCAAAGGTATATATATTTAAAATCAGGTTTTAATGGATAGTGCCTTCTAAGAAGCCTGTGCAACCCTCAAACCTGCTGTGGCAGCCTCCTGAGCAAAGTACCACCAGCAAAGCCAGAAAACTGTGTGCTAATGGCTTTTGTCTTCCCTACCCACTGGGCCATGCTTTAAGAGAATCTGTACTCATTACAACTTCCTCTAAATTTCTTTAGAGAAAGTGTGTTTATATCAGATCATTGGATTTAAGTCATAGCTGGAGGACAGAGAGGTGGGGCTGCATGGCTAGCTGGAAAAAGGATCTCAAGGATAGCGTTGGTAGGCTGCCCACTGTTAAAAGCTCTGAATTCAGCGGGACTTTCTCCCCTGACTCACACATCCCAGCACTCAGCACTGCCTTCTAGGTACCAAGTGGTATTTTCTATGTATTCTACCTGGTGAATAAAGTCTACCTTACAAGGGACAATGTCAGTAACCATATCAGGGCTAGAGCCTGATTCACAAGAGCATGTGCCCAGTCAAACTTCCCATGCTCAATTCAAATGTTAGTGTCTACAGCCTAGCTAGATCTTTGACCTGAAATCTACGCTACTTCTCCAGGGTATATTTAAATATAATCAGGTAGAATTGAAAAAGTAATTTTAAAAAGCCCAAATTCCCTGTGTTGTTTTCTAACTGGCTTTCCCTAAACTGTAATGACTCCTGAAAGTTTAAGATTTTAAAATGTAGTGAATGTGTCAAAGTGCACTTTTGGCTATATAGTACACCTTGTGTGTAAAAGAAGGCAAAACCAAACAACCCACAATGCCATCAGCATAACAACAGAATAACAGGCTGGTTGCTACTGGAGAACAATTTCAAATAAACAATTTGATTATTTCAAACAAAGAATTTTAAAGTTTGGTTTATTTCATTGGCTTTCCCCAAGGAATTTTCACAGTATTTGTCACCAAAGGGTTTGAATTCTGCTTCTTCCTTACTTCACATGAAAAAAAAAAAAAATTAAACATGACTTTCTATGGATAGACTATGATTTTACAGGTAGTATCAAGATATGAGTCACTTGAAATTTCTATGTATTAATACCCTGCAGACTTAAAAATAAAAAATAAAGCACGGACTCAATGCCTTAGCTTAGCAAGTCCTGAAGTATTTCAAATTCTGAATTAAATTCACTTGTTCTTGTTTTTTATAATTAAATAAATAACATACAAGAGTCATTTTGAGCAAGAAAGTTTCATTTTTTTAATCATAGCTGTTTACACAGAATCATTCTGTAATAAATCAAACTGCACTTTGGATATAACAGACCTTATTTCCAAACAAGACAAAAATCAAACAAAATACCCATAACCCATTAACATAGAAACAGGGGCCAGTGTCTTCTAGAAAACATGGGAGACTTCTAGAGCCATGTGTAGAAGAAAGCAGCTCTTTCACTGCTGTGCTTCAACACATATCCAAACCATCACTAGAAGCCCAATGATATACTCAGAATTTCTTAACACTCTCTAGAATAGGATACATGTTTTCGAATGCTTCATAAATTGCAGAACGCTCTTTGGCACCTATAAAGAAATCAAAGTATATATAAACTTTAACATAACAGCACCAACATTTTTTTAATGCTAAAATTTCATTTTGCCATGTTCAATTCTTGTTTCTTTTATTTTGGGAAATGATCTAGCTAAACAGCCCAAGGTGGCCTCAGACATCTGTGTCTGCCTCCCCAGTGCTGGGATTACAAGGATGCCCAGTTTTGTGATGGTTTCAAGATGGCACCTTTTTAATTGTTCCCAGTAGGTGGCATTTCTAATAAAGGAAAAAACTGGAGAAGGAACACTATAGCCATACAAACACATGCCTTAGGGCAGAGGTTCCTTTAGCATTTTCTCCCCAGTCATTTCTCTTCAGTCATTCAGGGCTCAGTAGAAATATGGATGGACTGTACTGTGAGTGACCTAAGAGTGACATCTCCAGCATCCTGACCTAGCTACTGGCAAAATGACTGCCTTGGATCCACTCATTTCTAGTTAGTGTCCTGTTTTTATTGTTCTAGACTAGGTAAAGCCATTTAAGGAGATTCCTATTTTAACACATTGGAAGCAATCAGAAGGAAATTTATAGCATTTTAATTTTTGGATTTTAGGTGTCAGCAATTGTGAACTATAATATGACAAATGTGGACATATAGCACTAAAAACAGATTAGAGTCTTTCAGATGCCTTTTGCAGTAGACTCTACCTAGCAGTGTTTCAAAGCAGACACTAAGACTCATAACCAAACCCTCGGCAGAGTGCAGGGAATCATATCAAAGAAGGGGAGTTAGTATGATATGGAAAGGATAGGAGCTCTACAAGGACCAAATATATCCGGGCACAGGGTCTGAGACTGACACTCAACCAAGGACCATCTATGGATATAACCTAAAACTTCTGCTCAGAAGTGGCCCGTGGTAGCTCAGTAACCAAGTAGTTTTCCAAAGTAAGGGGAACAAGGACGATTTCTAACAGGACCTCAAGGGCAGGCTCTTTGACCTTCCCACCTCCCCAGGGGAGGAGCAGTCCTGTTAGGCCACAGAGGAGGACTTTGCAGTCAGCCCTGAAGATACCTGATAAAACAGGGTCAAATGAAAGGGGAGGAGGTCCTCCCCCATCAGTGGACTTGGAAAGGGGCAGGGAGACCAGGGAGGGAGTATGGGGTTGGGGAGGGAATGAGGGAGAGGGATACAGCTGGGACACAGAGCTAACAAAATGTAACTAATAAGAAAAATAAAATTAAAAAAAAACAGATTAGATTCTCTCCCTTGAGATACGTCAGTCCCTATTCATCTCTCATCTCTCACCAACAAACATCATACTCTCCACCTTCAAATGTAGATAGGGGACAGCCCAGTAAGTGTTATGGACTGGTTCTTTTTATGTGAGTGTGGTTCCTTTTATGTGAGCTAAACAGGAATAAATATCTGGCATATTAGCAGGCAGAAAGCTAAGAAGAAAAGAGGATAATGGAAGAAACAGTAGAAACTCTTAGCACCCAATGCATGCTTGGAAGGCTGAAGCAGGAGGGTCATGACTTCAAAGCCATCCTGAGTTACATAGCCAGCCCTGTTTAAAAGACAAGGCAACAAGCAAACAAAACCAACAACCTATTGGTGTGTGAATAACTTCAAACAACTAAAGTCATAGGACCCTTCCTTAAGATATGTGGAGCTAGAAAGGAAGAGAGAAGGAAATCTGAGAGTGACTATCTGGCTTAGCTCTAGGCCTAAAGTGGGAGACAATTCAAAAGGAGGATCAACCAGAATGCAGTACCATGGACGAGCTGTAATGCTTTTTATTAAAGGAAAAAAAGAACTGGTAGTCAGGATGTGGAAGTTAAGCAACCTCTGTACTGATAGAGGGAATATAAAACCTGGTTCAACTCCCAAGTTTGGGTGTTCCTCAACAGGTAAGGAATCACCACACAATGAAGCAATTCCACTTGGGTAAACCCCTCACAAAACCAGAAGCAGGTATACAGTGCAGACTGGAATTGTAACAGTAAGCAGTTATAGAAAGAAGAGATGGAAACAGCCCACATGCCATCCATGGATAAAAACATCAGTGTATGCACACAATCAGCCATAGAGAGGGCAAAATTTGGACATGCCTCAACAACTGAAAAAAAAAAAAAGGTTAGGCACCTTCCCAAAGAAAGGAATGGTTACATTTAGAGGAAACATCCAAAAATGGACAAATCCATGATGGCAACAGACACTAGTAGCTGCTAGAGAACATGGAAGACTGTTCAATGATACAGAGATTTATTTGGAGCCATGGAAGTGTTTTAGAACTGGCGAATACTAAATGCACTAAATGCCCTATGTAGTCCACTTTCCAGTGTTTAAGTTTGTTTTACAAATTTCATTTAAAAAATGTTAAATTGTAAGGAGGAAGTCCTTATAATTTTTTGGCTGCTAATGTCAAATTTGCATTTATTCCTTGCTAAGTAGTTTGCAATTTGTGTGTCTGCATGTCTGAATCCTGAAAGATGGCAGATGACAAAGTACATTACTAATGGATAAGAGAAAATCTGCTCCTTTGGGGTGGAAATTCCCCTAAAGTCTCATCAGAGTTCAGGATATTAAAATTTTCCTTTCCAAAGAAATCATTTTGGTGGAAATGAGGTTATCAAAAATACAAGGCTACTGACAAGTATCTTGCCTCTGGCTTTGTAGATACCTGTATCTGGAATAGGCTTCTTGCTATCAGAGAACGGCATGTGATAGGTGATGCATGCATGAACAACAAAGCATACCTAAGGGTATGACATTCTTTTTACAGTTCCTTGAGGAACATGGAATACAGATCTGGCATTTGGGATAAACACTACTTTGCTTTTTCCATAAGACTTTATATAAAATACTGTACCTAAAAACTTTGCACTCAAACATAAAGAGAGGCCTGTTGTCATCAGGGACCCAGGTAAGACCATATTCTGCCCTCTGGTCCCCCTAAAGCACTCCCAATAACCATTAAACTCACATGCTCCCCTGCACCTCCATTTTCTGGCCCACAACTCTGCCTGCATTATTGGATATCTGCTAACACAAGGGATAAGATAACAAGACCCAGAGAAATATGACACTGCCAGAACCCAGGTATCTTACTACAGCAAGCCCTGAATAACCCATTACAACTTAAGCACAATAAAATGACCTTAAATCCAAGCTTATGAAGCTGATAGAGGCATTCAAATAGGAAATGAATAAATCCCTTCAAGAAATATAGGAAAGTACAATGAAACAATGAAACAGTTGAAGGAAATGAATAAAACTGTTCAAGATCTGAAAATGGAATAGAAGCAATAAAGAAAACATAAACTGAGTGAATCTTGGAAATGGAAAACTTACCTCTGGTAAGAGAACAGACAATACAGACACAAGCATCACCAACAGAATACCAAAAATGGATGAAAGAATGTCAGTCATAGAAGATAGGATATAAAAAACTGAAACACTGATCAAAGAAAATATTAAATCTGAAACATTTCTGACAAAAAAACATCCAGGGAATTTGGGAAACTATGAAAAGACCAAACATAAGAATAATAGGAACAGATGGAAAAGATTCCCATCTCTAAGGCCTAGAAGATATCTTCAACAAAAGCATAGAAGAAGATAGTTTCCCTAACCTAAAAAAAAAAAAACCAAAAAAAAAAAACTATGCCTATAAACATACAAGAAGCATAAAGGAAACCAAATAGATTGGATCAAAAAAGAAAATCCTCCTGCTACATAATAATCAAAACATTAAATGTACAGAACAAAGAAAAAATATTAAGTGCCTCAAGGCAAAAGGGCCTTGTATCATGTAAAGGCAGACCTATTAGCATTACACCAGACTTCTCAATGAAGGCTTTAAAAGACAGAAGGGCCTGGGAAGATGTCTTGCAGTCTTTAAGAGACAACAGAGGTAAGCAAAACTTCAGTCACCAAAATTGAGGAAACAAGGTATTTCATAATAAAACCAAATTTAAATAATATCTTCCCACAACTCCAACCCTAGAAGGATACTAGCAGGAAAACTCCAACACTAATGAAAAAATAAGAAATAATTTCACACCAGAAAAACCAAAAGAAGGTAAGCACGTACCCCATCCACATACACTACTACCACCAACATCAAAATAGCAGGAATTAGCAATCACTGGTCATTAATATCTCTCAACATCAAAGACTCAATACCCCAAAAAAAGACATAGGTGGGGAAAAACACTTTATACTCAGCAAAGGAAAAATCCACCAGGATGAGGTTTTAATTCTGAATATCTGTGCCCCCAAATGCAAGGCCACTAACAATCATAAAATAAACATTACCAAAGCTTACATCACACATCAAATCACACACATTAAGAGTAGGATACTTTAATACCTAAAGGAGTCTGGTAAATGGAGTTTTGCCTCCTAGCCTTGGCAGACATGGCTCTAATCTAAAGTTCAGTTTCTCAGAGACTGACCTTGGCAACTTTTCCAGTGGGGTGTTTCATTCCTAAGAACTAGATAATAAACTCCTGGGAACAAGATAGCAAACCTTGTGTAATCTTGAATGAATCCTCAGACACTTTGCCAGGTGACACAGATGAGGTGACACATGAGAAAATTTGCTTGTGATTCTTTGCTTTATAAGTGCTGTTTGTATGTTTAGTAAATGGGGCCTTGAACAGAAACCTGCCTTGGCCTCCATTCTTCGTGTCTCTGCCCCTCTCAATTCCCATTCCCTCTTCCAGGTGGACCCATTTCAAATAGCCTGTGGGTTGGGTCAAATACCCCTCTCTCACCAATGGACAGGTAGGTCATCAAGAGAGAAACTAAAGAGAGAGGTAAAGAAACTAAGCACTGTTGTGAATGAAATGGACCTAACATTTTTACAGAACATTCACCCAAACAGAAAAGAATATACCATCTTCTCAGCATTTCATGGAACCTTCTCCAAAATTGACTATATACTTGGCCACAAAGCAAGTCTCAACAGATACAAGAAAATTGAAATAACACCCTGTATTTAATCAGATTTTAACAACAACAACAGGAACAGCAGAAAGCCCACAAACTCATGGAAACTGATCAACTCTTTATTCAATGACCACTGGGTCAAGGAAGAAATAAAGAAAGAAATTAAAGACTTTCTGTAATTCAATGAAATGAAGGCACAACATACTCAAACCTACGGGACACTATGAAAGCCAAGCTAAGAGCACTAAGCACCTTCATAAAGAACTAGGAGCGATCCCATGCTAGCAACTTAACAATACACCTAAAAGCTCTAGAACAAAAAGACACAAACACACCTGAGAGGAGTAGATGGCAGGAATAATTAAACTCAGAGCTTAAATCAATAAATTAAAAACAAGAACAATACAAAGAATCAACAAAACCAAAAGTTGGTTCTTTGAGAAAACCAAAGATAGACAGGTCTTTAGCCAAATTAACTAAAAGGCAGAGAGACAATATCCAAATAACCAAAATCAGAAATGAAAAAGGGGACATAACAACAGACAGCAAGAAAATTGAAAGAATCATTAGGTCTTACTCCAAGAGCCTGCACTCCACAAAATTGGAAAGTCTAAATAAAATGGACAATTTTTTGATAGATACCTCCTGCTAAAGTTAAATCAAAATCATGTAAACAACTTAAGTAGACCTATAATCCCTAATGAAATGGAAGTAGTCATTCAAAGTATCCCAACCAAAAAACAAAACAAAAATATAAAACAAAACCCAGGATTAGATGGTTTTAGTGCAGAATTCTACCACACCTTCAAAGAAGAGCTAATACCAATACTATCCCACAAAAGAGAAACAGAAGGAACATTGTCAAACTCATTCTATGAAGCCACAGTCACCCTGATACCTAAACCACACAGAATCAACAAAGAAACAGAATTTCTGACCCATTTTCCTTGTAACCACTGATACTAAAATACTCACAGGCTGAATCTAAGAACATATGGAAAACATCATCTACCATTATCAAATAGGCTTCGTCCCAGAGATGCAGGAATGGCTCAACATGTGAAAATCCCTCAATGTAAACCACCATATAAGCAAACTGAATGAAAAAAATAGAGCACATGATTATCTCATTAGATGCTTAAAGAAAGCCTTTGACAAAATCCAACACTCCTTCATGATGAAAGTCTTGGAGAGATCAGGTATACAAGGCCCATACCTAAACACAATAAAAGCAAACCTATAGCCAACATCAAATTAAATGGAGAGAAACTCAAAGCAATTCTACAAAAATCAGGGATAAGACAAGGCTACTCACTTGCTCCATATCTATTCAATACAGTACTTTACATTTTAGCTAGAGCAATAAGACAACTAAAGGAGATCAAAGGAATACAAATTGAAAAGAAAGAAGTAAAAATATCACTATTTGCAGATGATATGATAGTATATATAAGTGACCCCCCCAATTTGTTTTTACTAGAAAACTCTTACAATTGACAAGCATCTTCAGGAATATAGCTGGATCCAAAATTAATTTTAAAAAATCAGTATCCCTCTTTTATAAAAGTGATTAACAGGATGAAGAAAAAGTTAGGAAAATAACACCCTTCAATAACAGCCAAAAATAATAAAAAATATTTTGGTGTAAATCTAACCAAGCAAGTAAAGGACCTATATTACAAGAACGTCAAGTAAAAGGAGAAGGAGGAGGAGGAGGAGGAGGAGGAGGAGGAGGAGGAGGAGGAGGAGGAGGAGGAGGAATCCAAAATGGAACGATCTCCCATGTTCTTAGATTAGTAGGATTAACACAGCAAAAATGGTCATTTTACTAAAAGCAATTTACATATTCAATGCAATCCTCATCAAAATGCTAACATAAACTGGACTAGTCATTTGTTTGTCATTTCCTCAATCTCTGCTCCATCTTTATCCCTACACTTCTTGTAGGCAAGACAAATTTTGGGTGGGAGGTTTTAAGGGTGGGTTTATGTCACCCTCCCTCCATTGCTGCAACTTGAGATGCCAGGGTGGGTTGTTACCCCGAAGGGCTCCCCTTTTCTGAGGAGAGGATGGGACTGGAAGGAGAGGAGGGAGGGGCGGGATCAGGCTGTAAAATGATTTAATAAGGAAAAGCTAAAATAAAAAATGAAATAGAAAAAAGTTCAAACACAATTCTTTACAGACCTTTAAAGAAGAATTCTCAACTTCACATGAAAACAAAACAAAACAAAAAACAAACCAGAATAGCTAAAATAATCCTGTATAATAATAAAAAAAATTCTGGATGTATCAACATCTCTGATCTCAAGCTGTACTATAGAGCAATCATAATAAAATCTGAGTGGTACTGGCGTAAAAACAGACAAGTTGATCAATAAAATCAGATTGAAGACCCAGAAGTAAACCTAACACACCTATGGACACTTGACTATAAGCCAAAACTATATAATGGAACTAAGAAAATATTTTCAACAAATAGTGCTAGTTTAATTGGATATTTGCATGTAGAAGAATACAAACAGATACATATCTATTACCCTGCATAAAACTCAAATCCAAGTGGATCAAAGACCTCAACATAAAATCAGATGCACTAAATCTCTCCTGATAGAAGAGAAAGAAGGGAGAAGTGTTGAACACATTGGCACAAGAAACAACTTGCTGAACAGAACACCAAGAGCTCAGGCATTAAAATCAACAATTAATAAATGGAACCTCATGAAACTGAAAAGCTTCTGTAAAGCAAAGGTCAATAGACAAAATGATAGCCTACAGAATGGGAAAAGATTTTACATCTAAGAGAGGGCTGATATCCAAAATATATAAGCAAGTAAAGAAATTAAACAGCAACAAACCAAACAACCCAATTAAAAAATAGAGTGCAGAGATAAACAGAGAATTCTCAACAGAGGAATTTTTAGTGGCCAAGAAGCACTTAAAGAAATGTTCAACATGCTTAGTCATCAGGAGAATGCAAAGTAAAACAACTCTGAGATTCCATCTAACACTCATCAGAATGGCTAAGATCAAAAACTCAAGCCCACAGCTCATTCTAGAGAGGTTTTGAAACAAGGGGAACCCTCCCCTCCATTGCTGGTGGAAGTGTAAACTTATATAACCATTTTGGAAATCAATCTGGCGGTTTCTCAGAAACTTGGGAATTTCCTGAGAAAATATTTTCAACACCCAGCTATACCATTCCTGGGAATATACCCAAAAGATGTTCCATACCATAAGGACACTTGCTCAACTATGTTCATAACAGTTTTATTTGTAATAGCTAGAAACTGGAAACAACCTAGATGTCCCTCATCTAAAGGATAAAGAAAATGTTGTATATTTCCACAATGGAATCTCACTTGAACAGTGACATCATGAATTTTGCAGGCAAGTAGATGGAACTAGAAAAGATCATGTTGAATGAGATAACCTAGACCCATAAAGACAAACATGCTATGTACTCACTTATAAGTTGATTTTAGCCATGAAGTACAATAACTACAATACACAAAGAAGCCAAGGAACAAGTAGGGTCCAAGGGAGGATGCTTCAGTCTCACTGAGAAGGGGAATGTGGTAGATGGAGAAAGAGAACTGCATGGGGAGGGGATGGGAAGAGTAGGAGTGATCAAGTGTGGGAAGGATGGTGGGGGAGAGAACTGGAATCAGTTGGGGGGATATCTCTGAAGCAAGCTAGAAGTCTAAGACAGAAAATCCCAGGAATCTATGAGGATGACCCTCGCTAAGACTCTTAGCAACAGGGTTTACAGAACATGAAAAGTGCCTCCTATAACCAGGCAAGACTTTCAATGGAGGGATGAGTATACCATCCTAGACACAAAACCTTTCACCCACAATTTTCTCTGCCTTGTAAAGGTACAGTGATAAAGAGACAGCAGAAAGTGAGGGAATAGCCAATGAATGACTGGCCCAAATTGAGTTTCATGCCATGAAAGAGAGCCCACCATGACAATATTAATAATATCCACTATACTTGCAGACAGGAGGCTATCATAACTGTCATCTTAGAGGCTTCATCAAGCAGTTGATGAAAACTGATACAAGACCTAAACATTAGGTGGAGCTTGGAGAATCTTATGGAAGAGTGAGAGGAAGGATTGAAAGAACCAGAGAGGTCCTAGACACCACACAAAAAACTACAGAATCAACTAACCTGGGCCCATAGGAACTCACAGAAACTGAACTACCAACCAGAAAACACGCATGGGACAGATCTAGGCCCCTTACACTTAAGTAACAGATGTACAGCTTTGTCCTCATGTGGGACCTCTAACAGCAGGAGCAGGGGCTGTCTCTGACTCTGTTGCCTGCCTTTGGAACCCTTGCCCCTAACTGTACAGGCATCAACAGAAAATGCACCCAGTCCTACTACAACTTGATATGCCAAGGCAGTAGATATCCGTGGGAGGTCTCCCTTCTCTGAGAAGAAAGAAGGGAGGAGAGTTGAGGTAGGGTCTGGGAGGAGAGGAGAGAGGGGAAGTTCCAATCAGGATGTAAAGTAAATAAATAAATTACTTAATGAAAAAACAAACATGAAGAGCATACCACCTGGAGACTCCTGAGAAACAGAAACCCTGCTGGTATTTTACATCAAAGAAAAAAAAAAGATTTCTGATACAAAAGAATGTACATTTTCCTCATTTTCTAAATGATAGAATCAAGGAACAAGAAATTGAAGTTACCAAATCATAAAGCAGCTACTATGAGGAAGACGTGGAGCCAGTGTTCCATCCTTTACACTGAAAACCATCAACTGAGTGCCACTTGTGTGCATTTCCATGTGTTAAAACAAGATTTTGTAACATTAGTACTAGTTCTGGTGCTGGGGAGCAGGCCCAGGCTTTTACATTCTTATATTTATGGTTGTGAGGCTAGCCTTTAACGGCTGAGCCATCTCTGCAGCCCTGGTCTTTTACATTCTAAGCAAACACTTTTCCCTCTGACTGTGGACCAGACCTCATCCAACATTTCCTTAGTGAATATGGACATCAAAGGAAAACTTAGTCTTACAGTCTAGTTAACAACCAATAACAAATGCCCATATGTTATAGCAGCATCCCCAACTAGGTGACCCTGGCATTTTAAGCAAAGCTTACCAAGCCTTTTCTATGTACCTCAAAGACTGCCTCTTTGATATACACACTCTTTCTAACCCTGGCCATGAGGTAACAAGACTTGGCCTGGTGTACTGAGAAAGGGCTGGCTTCGAAATTGAGTAAGAGCTCAAATGTCAGCTCTACCACTAAATAACTTTGCAATCATAAGCATCTTATCTGTACTCCAAGTTTCAATTTCCTTACCAGCAAGACATCAGTCTTTCTTACAGAAAAGTGGGAGGGCTAAATGCACTACCATTTTGTGAAGTCTTTTGAAAAACCATACCATTTTACAAAGACATAGACCAGCTTATTGTCCTTGAAGAACATCCGACAGAATTAGGGGCATTGGATGGTTGGCCTAAGTACATATGGCATAACTTCTGGTTCCCTAAGATTCAGTGCAATGTAATTCCACAGTGTTAGATTGCTGCCAGATGGATATTTGCGTCCTAATACAGTATGTGTACCTGCTAGATACTCACACTTAAGAGTCTGCCATTTGAACACCAGATTCATGAATTCATCTCCATATCTTAGCAACAGACACACCAACTATGAATACAGTGACTTGAATTAGCCAAGTTGTGTGTGTGGTGGGGTCTTGCTAGGTATACCTGGTTGGTGGCCTAGAGCTATACAGATCAGGCTGACCTCTTACTTGCAGAAGTTTGCCTACTTCTGCTACCCAAGTGCCTGGATTAAAGGCAAGTGCCACCATACCCAGACTTTTTAAAATGCTGCTGGAGATTTGGTTAAACATGTTCAGATACACTGTTTGGAAGGAAAGTTTGATGCAGGAGAATATATAGTAGAGGCCTTTAAAATACCTTGGTAATTTATGCTAAGAACTTTGAAAACAGTAATATGCTTAAACCAAAGTTTGACTTCTGAGCACTTACACTAATAATTCTCAAGCAAAGTAGTCAAATGCTTGTTCAATTTATAAGTAACAGACACAAAGGAAAACAGAAGCATCTGCAATGGGAAGACATGTTTTATTCAGTAACCTGAGAGACAAGAAGTCAGGAAGTGTAGGGCAGCGACAAAAGCTGCCTGTACTGACTGTATTGTCAGGTTGTGACCCAAGAACGACTTGTACATTAAGTGATTGAGAGGAAATAAAAGAGTACTTTTATGTGACACTTTTAATCATAGGCAAATAATTCCCAAGCCAAACCCTCTATATGATGCCAGTTCCAGCAGGGAATATTGGGGCCATAAAGTCTAAATATTTAGCGTTTGGTCCTTTACAGAGAATATGCCAATGCCTGCATTAGAACATTGTGCAGCTTTATTAAAAGCCTTCTTGAAGAGATTGAAGTAGCAAGTTAGGTTGCATGTGTGATAATGGCTGGTATAAAGCAGGATGGCAAGTTAAAAATACGCATCAAGCAATATGAATTTTAAGAATTGAGATCTGCAAGGGCTGGCTCTTTGACCTCCCCCCCCCCAGGGGAGGAGCAGTCCTGTTAGGCCACAGAGGAGGACTTTGCAGCCAGCCCTGAAGATACCTGATAAAACAGGGTCAAATGAAAGGGGAGGAGGTCCTCCCCTATCAGTGGACTTGGAAAGGGGCAGGGAGACCAGGGAGGGAGTGTGGGGTTGGGGAGGGAGTGAGGGAGCGGGATATAGCTGGGACACAGAGTTAACAAAGTGTAACTAATAAGAAAAATAAAATTAAAAAAAAAAGAATTGAGATCTGAAGGTAATGTCATTTTCCCTTTATTTTTCTTTTCCCCAGGATAGCAAAACCTCATTGTTATGGAGGAAATGCCTTCCTGCATGCACACTTGAACGCCAGAAGAGGCACCAGCTTTCACTACAGATGGTTGTGAGCCACCATGTGGTTGCTGAGAATTGAACTCAGGACCTCTGGAAGAGCAAACAGCACTCTTAACCTCTGAGCCATCTCTCCAGCCCAGAAAACACCTTCATACATGTAGTACATACGTAGCATACATGTAGCTTTCCATGTTATGGAGTGAGATAGTAAATATATAACTTACCTGTCAACACAACTTTTCCAGATGTAAAAATGAGCAACACAACCTGTGGTTTTACCATCTTATAAATAAGGCCAGGGAACAGCTCAGGTTCATAACTGTTGACACAAAAAGTGATAAATAGCACTACTGTTCACTACCATTCCAGAACATTCAAGTCCCCACATATTAAACTTCATCGCACAGCTGTAAACAAGCGCCATTTTACTAACAACTTTTGAGCTACCTCAGCAAGAGTGGTACCTTGAGTGTAGACTTTTCTTCATGCTAGGATTAAATCTAAAACCTCACACATTTAGGCAAGTGCTGTGACACTGGGATACAATCCTAACCCTGAGTGTAGACACTTAAAACATTCAAAACCGAGTTTTTGGTTGATCCAAATCTGGTGGTTCATACCTGTAAATCCCAGCACTATGGAGGCCAAGGGAGGATTGAGAATTTAGGATAAGTCTGGACTACATAGTGAGACAGGCTTAAAAAATGATTAAATTTTATCTGTTTCTTTCTTTCCTTCCTTCCTTCCTCCCTTTTTCTTTTTTTCAGTTTTTGGAGATAGGTTTTTCTGTGTACCCTTGGCTATCTTGTGTTCACATTGTAGAGCAGGATGTCCTTGAACTCACAGAGATTCTCCTGCTTCTGCCTCCCTGAGTGCTGGGGTTACAGGTGTTCACCATCATACCAGTGTCTTCCGGTATGTTTCCAAGACTGGTCAAGCACTCGCTATGCATAGCCCAGGCTGCCTTTGCACTTGTGGCCTTCCTGCCTCAGCTTCCTGAGTATTAGGACCAGCTTAAGAGCTAACTTCTCCAATTCATAAGCCATTGTTTCTCCCATTTATAAGCCATCCTAGATGAAGAGAAACCGAGATTAACATTCAGCATCAGATTTGATACTTGAAGATCTTGTTAAACATTCTTCACCTTTTATCACTGAACTAAAGCTTGCCAGTAATAGTATATAAGCATTTTTAAAAGAATTTTCCAAGTTCCCAATAATAAGCACATTTTGTATATATTTATAAATCGTAAACAAAAATTAGCAAATAAAAATAAAAGTAGTTTAAGGCCATGGCTACTTGTAAACATGTAAAGTTCACAGTGTGATTCTATAAGTAGGAAATCACTAAGATTTATTTAAAACATATGCTGGATCTCCATGGAGCAAAAGAAGGGCACAAAGCCATAGAAATGGTTGAGCTGTCCACCCCAGAGAAGTTGATAGAGCAAGAGGAGGGTACAAAAATACAACTGTTCTCAAAGTAACAGCTCATGGAGAATAGGTATAAGAAAAACAAGGCGTGAAAACCGGTATACCAGAAGTAACCTTAACCTTTGTACAAAGAGAATGAACCAAACCACACTGACAAGTGCCTGCGGTTCTTCAACCAATAAAACTGTAGAAGCCATTGCTGGAAACAGAAAAGTGACCACAGCAAGATTATCATCATAAAGCATATGAAGGTCAGTTCCAAAACCATGTTTCTAAAGTGACAAGCACAATGAATTCCTGATCAAAGATGTATTATTTATTTTGTGTATCACTATAAATAAAAGAGGGCAGAGACCATCCAATAGAGAATGAATTTCAAACACCTGATGATTTCTTGGCCAGTTCAACCTTGAAATGTCTTACAGTGCTTTCCTGACTCTTCATATCCACAGTAACACAAAGTGCTCTCTTCAGAGTCCCATAGCACACAGAGCAACTTAGCTCCAGAGCAACTACCACAGTTGAAGACTAACATTGACAGTGTGTCTTTATTTTAGTCAGCATATTCCATGTGGACAAGGGACTAAGGCCACATAGGTGGCCAGTAGCACATCATCATCTACTACACCTGGATTTTAGACCCTTAGCAAGTATCTTATTAGCACATCTTTTTAGGTTAAAACTGAAGTGGGAATTCTCATAGAAAGCTATAAAGATGATTGTGACATAGATTGATAGAGAAGGTAGTGAGAGAAAGACTATGGTGGTGTAGCTCAGTGGTTCAATACTTCCCAAAGACACATGAGGACATACTGGTGCATGCTTATTATAATCCTAGCACTCAGGAGGCTGACACAGAAGAATTGCTATAGGGTGAGACCAGGCTGGATGACATAGCCAGACCTGATTTCAAAACTTGATACAAAACTGGGACACACCTGTATTAGATGTTGAAATGCAAATTTTCAGACCCTAAACTACACTTGACATGATGATCATGACTGGTGGGTGCCATGTTTCACACAAGCTATGGGCATGGAAAAAAAGCTAAAAAGAACTCTCTCTGCTTAGAAAAGTCCCTAAGGCTCCCAAAGTGAACAATAATGCCAGCCTGATGGGGCAGTTCTGAGGGAGGCCAAAATGAGACTAGAAACACATAGTCTCTGGAATATAAAGTATACTTTCCAGCCAGACACAACAAAAATAACTGTGATCATAAACCCGGCTGGCTGGGAACACGAGCCTGGTGTAGGCCACTTCAAGAAGATAACAGCCAGGTTGCTGACTCTGATCTTGCCCTTTTGGCATTTTCATTTTTCAGAAAGTGAAAATGGTAACAAGTGACTTTTGCTGTCAACAGCACTCTCTCAGTATGTTGTTGAGAAAGGAAGTGAAAGAAGCCTGCACAGCCTGAAAGGAGGACAAGGAGTCTACCTCAGCCATGCTTTGAGTTGAGGTGGAGATCGTTCCTGTGGTCTAAGAAGGGAGGCTGGAGACCCGTGGCTCGAGAATATGAATAAAACGGCTATGTTCACATATTTAAAATAGAGTATTACCAAGTCTATAAATGACCATAGCATGGAGAAGAAAACTCACCCAGAGGTAATATATATTGCATGAGGAAGTGAGGGAGCTGTCTACAAAACTCAGACTTTTGAAAAATAAAAAAGCATAACAGATGCTATACCCACTCAATAAGCAAATTGTGTGTAAGAGGAAATAAAACAATTAGGAGGAGGAAGAAAGTATTTTCTAAGCTAGATCTAGAAATGAACTATAGTTTGACAGTTAAGAAAAGTCCAGACTAACAGGAACCTAACACAGATGGCCTGAAAGACTCTACTGATTGAGGTATTACAGCAGAGGATGAGACTCATAGTGCAGGGAATCATATGAAAGAAGGGGTAGACAGAGAAGACCTGGAGGGGACAGGAGCTCCTAAAGGAGACCAACAGAGCCAAAGAACTGATCCTTGGGGGCCCTGAAGAGAATAATACCCCAAACAAGGACAATGCATGGAGAGGACCTAAACCCCCAGCTCATATGTAGCACTTAGACTCAGTCTCCAAGTGGGGTTCCTAGTAAGGGGAGCATGGCTGTCTTTGACATGAACTCAATGGCAGGCTCTCTGATCACCACCCCCTGGGTGATGCAGCCTTGCTAGGCCACAGAGGAAGACAATTCAAGCATTCCTGATGAGACCTGATAGGCTAGGACCAAATAGAAGGAAAGGAGGACCTCCCCTATCAGCGAACTGGGGGAGGGGCATGGGGGAAGAAGAAGAAGAAGGGAGGGTTGGTTTGGGAGGAGATGAGAGAGGGGGCCATAGAAGAAATACAAATTGAATACATTGTGATAAATAATAATAATAATAATAATAATAATAATAATAATAATAAATCCAGACTAGTAGCTGGGCATGGTGCCACATCCTTTAATCTCAGCACTTGGGCACTTGGGGAGGGAGAGGCAGGTGGCCAACCTGGTCTACAAAGTAAGATTCAGCATAGCCATGGCAGTTATAGAGAGAAACCCTATCTCAAAACAAACAAACAAACAAACAAACAAAACAAAAGGAAGAAAGAAAAGAAGGAGGGGAGGGAGGGAGGCAAAGAGAGAGGGAGGGAGGAAAGAAGGAAGGAAGGAAGGAAGGAAGGAAGGAAGGAAGGAAGGAAGGAAGGAAGGAAGGATCCAGACATTTTGAATTTCTGTTGGGGTTAAGTCTGAAAAGAAAGCTAACAAAGCTCCTTTCCACTGTACCTTACCTACTTGAGTGAGCAGATTCAGCTCTCCCACAGGACATAAAAGGTTGGGACAAGACTGAACTGATCAAGAGAAAGTAAAAGCACCTGTCATTCTATAGTAGGGCAGGTACTTTGGCCCATATGTATATTCAGGGATGGAGGGTGTGATCTCTGAAGCCTGAACTATCCTCTCGAGGGCTGAGCTGAGGACAGGGAGTCACCCTGGCTATGGAGATTAGGCTTAAAGAAGCAAGGAAGGCTCGAATACTCCCTTAGGTTAGCAATACTATAAATACTGCATTGTTGTGACAGTTACAACTATACAAAGATGCCCCCTCCTAAATAAACACATCAGGATGGGATCATACTCACAGGATAGGCCCCAGCCATCTTTCCCCCATCCGATATTTCCCCCTCCAGCTATCATTCTCACCCCTTCACTTCTCCCACTGCCATTTCCAAAGCTACTTAGGCCTATTTTAAAAATCTAACCAGTTAGTGGACCTGGACATAGAGAGCTTCAGGCCAGCAGTACCAATGTTGGGTATGAACTTTGTAGGACTGAGTCTTTCCTGATGGAGCCGCCCAATCAGAGATGTTGGCTAAAATGGCCCAAGTGATCACCATGCAAGTTTGCTGTGAGAACCACTCTTTCAAAGCACTGACACAGCATCATGATCCAGTCAGCCACCTGCCTCCTCCTATCTATCTATTTATTTATTTGGTAAATGGATACTTTCTCTGAACACTATCTTGTATAAGCAGCCTGAATTTTCTAACTTCTTAATAACTACCATACCTACTGAACTGCTGGTGGGTTAGTGCCAAAATCTCCAGCCTGATGGGAAATTTCACATCGCAGCTTCCAACCATGTTCTGAATTTTAAAATTGAGAAATCTGGCAGGGAACCCAAGCTTCTGCACCACACGAGCATACTTTCTTGCTGCTAGTCGAGACTCCTCTTCACTGGGGAGATGAAAATATGATTAAAGGCATTTTTGGTTGTTTTCTGAGATAGCCTGGCTCTTTGGTTCTTTAGGCTGCTGGGTAACTCCTGGCAATCTTCCTGCTTCATTTCCCAACTGCTAAGATTACAGGGATGCATCACACACCTAGTTGATTAACAGCATCTTATTCACTCTGACTCCTTTACTATTTCTATTACATATACAGACTATGTTCATCTTTCAATGTACCTATGAGTCTGTAGGCTGCTATGTAGCTCAGTGACTTTACTTGCTTAACATGTGCAAGATGTGATCCTCAGAATTATAAAAATAAAAGAAAAATAAGTGAAGTTCCATGGGAAGGACCTTCCTTTCATACCTTTGTCTATAATGTCTTCCCAAGGATCTGACAATTTAGTTGTTGAACTGAACCAAACCTCAAAACCTTGATTGGTCATTTCTTATCTAGAAAGTACTTTTGTTTTAGTTGTTTTAAATGTTATTTGAAAAACTAACTACTGCACCATTTCTCAAAGTGTGTACTCAGACCTAAAATCTTGTTTGAGGAGCCGTGACCAGATTTGACGTCTGACACACAAGATGCTCTTTATCTGGGGTCTAGCAAATTGCTGTCCAGAGCCTTCAAAATGCTTTTGGTACGCATTGTAGCCTAAATAACCTGCTCTAAAAGTGTGTAAACCATTAATATAGAAACAAAAAGAAGTATGAAGACATTAAAAAATAAACACCAACACAAGGAAGAAAGATATGTGCCAAATGAGTGGCATAGACTTAGGTCTTTTTGAGACAAATTGTCAAAAACAAATTTAAATTTCTTAAAACTTGCCCAAGCTTCTCAGATTTCTCAAACAACTGCTCTGGTTCATATTCGATACGAGGGGGAAATGTATCCAAACTTGTAGCTACATTCTCCCAAAGGCCCAGCTCAATTCCATGTCAAAATGTGAAGTCCTAAGAGTTGAGCCTGTAGTTTTCATTTGACATTGTTCCCCTGGCCCAACAACAATGACCAGAAGGGGCTGCTGGACAGAGGCCACGCCTGGTGAGTGAATTATGTGAACAAAGTGCTCCTTGTGGTGACCCCATCTTTAAGTTGTAAATCAGCAGTTCCTAAAAGAAAGCCAGGTTGCCTTTGCTTGCCTGGAAGTGTTCTATTCTCTTCCCTCAATCCTTCACTGTTCTCTTCTATGAATGGTGTTCATGCACTTTATCCTTGTTTCTCCCAACCCTTTTCTAACTCCTGATATTGCTTAACAAGGCCATGTCACAAGTTAGGAATGGAATAAAGACATTTAGAAAAGGAAGGCTTATTTCATTGTAAATTTCTCATACAGGTTCCTATTTTAACCACAATTCAAAGTGTGTATGTGTGTGTATGTGCACAAACATTAGAAAACAGATTTAGGACCCTAATGTCTTATCATGGATATCTTATACTGAAAAAAAAATTTATACCTGTTCAATCCAATTTATTTAAATATATACAGTTTTTAACAGCCACACTGACCAGTAGCTATCCCAATGGGCAGCAGAGGTACAGGGCACTTTCTTCAGATAGAATATGGTCCAGATCAGTAGTTCTCAACCTGTGAATCATGAACCCTTTTGCAAAATTCTATCTACAAAAATATTTATATTATGATTCATAAAAGTAGCAAAATTAAAGTTCAGGAGTAGCTACAAAAATTGGCACAGCCATATCTAATGGGAACAGCAAAAATCATAAAGGCAGCACAGCTGCTTGACAAAGATCCAGCAAAGCTGAGCCTAGTGATGCAATCACTGTGCTGCAGTCTCCCACTCTTATTGCCTTGATCTCTACATGTCGCATGCTTGGGGGTCTTTTATTATTTGTACAACTTGGGGACATTCCATTGATGGAAATTTTCTTTTTTTAAATAATTTTTATTTTTATTTAGTGTGCATCAGTGTGAAGGTGTCAGATCCCTTGGAACTGGAGTTAGAGACAGTTGTGAGCTGCCATGTGGGTGCTGGGAATTGAACCCAGGTCTATATGCAAGAGCAGACAGTACTCTTAACCACTGAGCCATCTCTCAAGCCCCGGAAATTTTCTTATGAATCATTTATGCCTTCTCCCTGGAGTACTGATTCTATGCTTTCTCAGGAATGTCCCAAGAAATGTACTACCTCTCCCACTTTTAGGAGGATATCATCATCTGAGCCTACTTGAAGGTCTTTCTTATGCTATGGAGGTTGTAACTCAAATAATTCCAGAGACTTCCTTATGAGGCTCTAACTCAAAGAGACTCTTGTAGTCTCCTCCCCAAGGAGGCCTGTGGGGCACTGGAGCAGCTCTAGGCTCGGGCCTGCTCCCCAGCTGCCTGGCCCACCTGGGCTAGAAACAGCTAGCCCACCAGAGACAGTGAACCCAGCAGAGCTGAGCTACGCACAGGACCCAAGTCCCATTTTTCATCATCCCAAAGAAGGCTGTGGGGCACTGAAGCAATTCTAGGCTTGGAGATCTTTCTACCTGTGCCCCAGCTGCCTGGCCTACCTGAGTCATAGACAGTGGGCCAGGAAAGACATTGAACTCAGCACAGCGCCCTCCCTTGCTTAGCTACATCTGAATCTCCAACAACCATTCTTAAGCCCCTGGATATATCTCATCTTCCTGTAGACTACTCCAGACTCCAGAGACAGGCTCCAGGAACAATCGAGGCTATAGACAACCAGATGGCTTGAGGCTGGTATAAGAATATGATCAACAAAAACCAGGACATCACGACTTTACTAGAATTCCCTCCAAAATCAATGGATATTCTAATGCAGCTAAAACACCAGGAAATTATCTTAAATCTATGATTATGCAATTATTAGAGGCAAATAAAAAGGAAACAAACAAATAGAGGTCATCATGGACAAACAAGAACCCACAATCAAACAGGTGAAGGAAATGAATAAAGTTGTTCAAGACATGAAATTGAAATTAGAATCAATAAAGAAAACACAAACCAAGAAAACCCTGGAGATGGAGAACTTAGAGAAGAGATCAGGAATCACAAAGGTAAGCATCACCACAGAATACGAGAGATGGAATAGAGAATCTCAAGTGCTGAAGATACAATTGCAGAAATTGATACATCTCTCAAAGAAAACATAAAAATGGAAAAGTTCCTGACACAAAACATCAATTAGCACTCTATTAAAAGTTGATAACACACTGCTTGGGACATGACAATTTACCCAGGCTGGCTTGGATGTTTTCTTTGTGTTTAGTCCCTTTGAAACTGCAAGAGCTACTAGTCTAAGAACAGGCTGTTATGCTTTGGCAAAACATGCCCATAAAATTGCAATATTGTTAAAAGTTGGGTTGTGGGACTGATGAGGGAAAGTGATTCTAAAAGATAGCACTGCTCTGTCATGTCATGTCATCAATAATGACTAAACTTATGACCAAGTGAAAGTTAAAACATGTATAGGGACAAACATGGTATGATCTATATTTTGGAACAGCATGCATCTATCCCTGCCTACTAAATTCTGTATAAATAAAGAAGTACCTAGACTGCCAGTCAGTCAGGATGTAAAAGTCCTCTTGATCTCTGTGCCTGACTCATTCCTCCCTTGCTGCCCTTACATCCACCCTTCTTTAGGCCCTGTCCTAACCCCAGGGCTGGTTCCCAGCAAAAAAATAATAATTTTATGGTTGGGGGTTAGCACAACATAAGGCATTGTATTAAAGGGTCACAGCATTGGGAAATATATAATGTTCAACAAAGGGAATGTTTTCCAAACAAGATTCCAAATAATCAAATAAAGGGTAAAAATGAACCAACTGACTATGTACCAACAAATTTAAGTTGTATTTTAAAAACCTTCTTTAAAACATGATAAATAGTTATCTGGAAAAATACCTGCAGCATAAAATTGCAAAATATGTAAATTTTGTTAACAAAATCTGTTAACAAAAGACAAATATCTCTAGACTACTGAGCAAAAGATATAGTAAGCACTTTACATGCTTATGAAGAAATGTTAAATCTCACTAATCATGAATATATAAATTTAAACAATGTAAGCTTTTCAATAAATTTAGCATATTGTAGCCCATGTTCGTAGGCAGAAATGAATTATTTGTGCCTCTGTAGCTGAGGATTGGTACTAAAAATCATTGGTCACTAATATCTATCAACATCAATGGACTTAACTCTTCACTAAAAAGACAAAGACTAACAGAATGGTTGCAGAAACAGGAGCTAGCATTCTGCTGTATTCAAGAAACACCTCTGCAACAAAGATGGACACTGCCTCAGAATAAAGGGCTGGAAAAAGGTTTTGCAAGCAAACGGACCCAAGAAGCAAGCTGGAATAGCCATCCTAATATTTAATAAATAGACTTTCAACCAAAATTAGTCAAAAGAGGGAAGAAAAATCCACCAGGAGAACATCACAATGCTGAACATCTATGCCCCAAACATGAGGCCTCTCGCATTTGTAAAAGAAATATTATTAAAGCTTAAATCACACATCAATCCCAATACCTTAATAGTGGGAGACTTCAACATCCCACTCTCACCAAGCAACAGAACATTGAGACAGAAATTAAATAGAGAAATAATGGACTTAATAGATATCTACAGAACTTTTCACCCAAACAGAAAAGAGTATTCCTTCCTCTCAGCACCTTGCGTAACTGTCTCCAAAATTGACCATATAGTCAGGCACAAAGCAAGCCTCAACAGATGCAAGAAGATTAAAATAATCCATTGTATCACATCAGACCACCACATCATATGGTCTAAAACTAGACTTCAACAATAACACAAATAGCAAAAAGCCTATAAATGCATGGAAACTAAACAGCTCTCTACTCAATGACAGCTGGGTCAGGGGAGAAATAAGGACTTCTTAGAATTCAATGAAAATGAACGTACAACTTACCCAAACTTAGGGGACACAATGAAAACAGTTCTATGAGGAAAGTTTATAGCACAAAGTGTCTTCATAAAGAAATTCAAGACATCTCATACAAGCAACATAATAGCATTCTTGAAAGCACTAGGGGAAAAAAAAAAAAAAAAGAAGAAGCAGCAGCAGCACACCCAAGAGGAGGAGACAGCTGGAAATAATCAAACCCAGAGCTGAAATCAATAAATTAGAAAAAAGAGAACTATTCAAAGAATCAACGAAACCAAGAGCTGGTTCTTTGAGAAAATTTAGAGAGATAAACATTTAGCCAAACTAATGGAAAGGCAGAGAGACACTATCCAAATCAACAAAATCAGAAATGAAAAGGGGGATATAATGACAGACACTGAGGAAATCCAAAGGATCGTTAGTCCTTAATTCAAAAGCCCATATGCAACAAAATTTGAAAAATGTAAATGAAATGGACATTTTTATTGATAGATTCCATATACAAAGCTGAATCAAGATAAGGTAAATAAATTAAATAGTCCTATATCCCCTAAAGAAATAGAAGTGGTCATCAAAAGTCTTCCATTAAAAAAAAAAGCCCAGGGCCAGATGGTTTCAGTTCAGAATTCTATCAATCCTTCGAGAAGAGCTAACTCCAGTATTCTTCAAACTATTCCACAAAATAGAAACAGATATATAAAATATAAACATTGGATTATGACAGAAATTAGGTAATAGCTGTAGCAACTTTAATGTCAGAAGGGGAGGTTGCTCTCCATTTGACACAGGGAGGGCACCAGCTCTTCTCCCAGCTTTATAGTGAAAAAGCAAACATCAGCTAGAATAGCCTCTGTAGGAGCTTCATGAAAGATAAATCTTCTCAGAGAGACCCCTGGAGTGAATACTCAAGAACTGTCCCATTTAGAAAGCTCTACCACCTTATCTGTAACGAAGAAAATCCACAGTAATGTCCCTAGGTTTATGACATCTTGTCATAACTGCAAATGGGTGCATGTGTGTACTTGTTTTTTAACATAAGTGTTATATATAACATATGTAAGTGTTATATATGATCTATACAGATATATATAATATATACAGATTTATATTAGAGATATTAAATATATAACCTATGTGTATGTATTGAAAACAGGTTTTTATAATCAAGATTGTTGAACTTTAACCAAACACTGGTGACTATCAAGTGTGGAATATAGGTTTGTATTGTATGTAAGACTAAGAACTTTTAATGTCATATTAACTGTTTGGCAATGAAAAATATGTTGCTCCTCCAGTGAGCCTTTACATAAATGCTATGCTTCTTTTCTTACACAATGAGTTACCTATAGGAAAGGGGTAGAAACGTCATCCTCATACCTTTTGGCTCCTGTACAGACCAGTTTCCCAGAGCTAAATATGAGGGCTGTTGTCCTTGGCTCTCGGATTCTCATTATGACTGCAGCAAACCTCTGCAAACCAAAGCCAATGGGAGAATTAGTCTTTCCTGGGAGTTACCACTAACCTTGTTGGAAAGTTGGGCTATGTACAGAACTCTTGAGGAAACTGGAACTGGACGAGAAAATTAAGCAATACCTGGGTCTGATCTTGCCTCATTAACAAAAATTATAATCATAAAGTATTATTTTATATAAAATATTATATTTTGAAAGTAACAGCTAAAATTAGAGGACCTGTCTTATTTCCTTCAATTATATTCATAACAAGACTAACTTGAGTTCACTGTTGTCCTCAATTAATACACCAAAAAATTAAGTAACCTTCAACATTATCAGAACTTGATAAGGATATGAAATAAAACCACACCTAGTTATATTTATATTGACATACTTCCATTTTCTCTTACAGAACCCTTTTAAGAAGAGAATAAAGTACAGATGAAGAGCTGAGCACATGGCTGCCTCAGCAGGGGGCTTGCCTAGAACACAGGAAGCTCCGAGTTTGATCCCCAGCAGGGAACAAGCCACATTTGGTGCTACACACCTAGAAGCCCAGCAGTCTGGATGTAGAGATGGGGAAAGAAAATTCAAGATCATTCTTAAGCTTTTTAAGTTTGGGGCCAGTTGGGAATTCATGAGATCTTATCTCAAAACTATACTGAACTCACATATTGAACTCATATATATATATATATATATATATATACACACACACACACATATATATATAAACATATACATATATATACATATACATATGTTCAACATGTGGTTACATACCTATAATCCCAGCACTTGGGAGACTGAGGAAGAAGAATTTCAAATTTAAGAAAATTTGAAGTTACATGGCTAAATCCTATTTCAAGAAAAAAACAAAACCACCACAGAAAACAAAAGCATGTAATCACGTATGTTGTTGTAAGATTTTAGACTGCACCAAGACAACTAAGATACAGAACACAATATACATAATGACAGACATGCTCAAAAATTAAGAGAAAAATCTGTTTCATCAGATTGTAGCCTTCACAATCCTCATTGTGTATCTTTAGGCCTGCTCATTGGTACACCCTTCAAGGACACTAACGCACTTGAGACCAGTCAGCGTATCACAGTGACATGGCACTAAATGACCTCTTACTGCTTCTACACTCTCTTCTCCAACTTTCCTTTACGCACTAGGCCAGTAATGACATAGGAGTAAGTCCCACGCAAGATTACCTCTTGTGGGGGCCAGCTACTCCAAAAAATCATAGATCACTTCAAATGACAAGCAGTTGCAATTTAAACTGTAAACACTGAAAAACCTTGAGCCAGACCAGAGAATTGATAAATACTCATTAATGCTTTTCATGTGCATTTTAAAATGTATCACCTTCTGGTACTCATTAAAGTGTGTGTGTGTGTATGTGTCACAGAAACAGACAGAGAGAGAGAGAGGAGAGAGAGAAAGAGAGGAAGAGGGGGAAAGGGAAGGGAGAGCAAAATTTTTCTACAGCCCCCTGTATGATCCAGGCAAACAGTGCCCTGCCCCAGTCTCTCAAATGCACCACCTACTTTGGTTTCTTTTGCTTTTGTTTTTTGAGACAGGGTCTCACTCTGTCACCCTGGCTGGCTTTGTGACTCTCTGGTTGGCCTTGAACTCAGAGCTACACCTGCTTCAGCCTCTCAAGTGTTGGTATTATAGAGTGTGTAGCACCATGTCCAGACTCACCAGTTATTTTTATCTGTAGTCATATATGTGACACATAAAAGGGAAAGCTATACTGTGTCTGGGTAATAAGTAACACTATATTCAGATGTCATTGAGACCAAGTGCTTATCTCTAATGATTTGATATGCACTGTCTCTCCTACCATTGTGATTTTTTTTAATCATCTCACCCCTCAAATGTTCCACCACTGAATCCAGAAAGCTGTTTTTCAGTAGGAGCAAAGAATTATGCATCGTTGTATAGGTCTTAGCTTCAAACCCTGCCTTCTTCTACAAAGTATAGACCCTGAGAAATCATTAAATGTAGATGGGACTAAAAAATCCAAATTCTGTAAGCAAACAAACCAATGAAAACAGGATGCCTGTCCTTGGTGAGACACAGGGAACAGATTTTATTAAACAGCAGGAAGCAGGCAGCAGGCACAAGCAGGCAAATTTCTATGGATGGAGGCTAGCTTGGTTACACAGTGAGAGAAACTTTAGGTGGGGAGATCACTAAATCATCCATGAGCAAACAGAGGCTTAAACTTTATAAACAATTTAGCTTCTGTATAAAAAGAAACTATAAATAGGAAAACATAGATGTGTCAGCTATGTGAGCCAGCATTTAGAAAAACAGTATTTTTCAACCAGGCATGGTTACACTTTATAGCAAGACATTGGCAATTCAAGAAAGCTAGTGTTCCACAGGGCTGAAAAGACGTGTAGTGAAAAATCTTTTTGAATGACAAGGAATGATCTAGTTTTAGGATTGTTCAATTATTGCTTTATTCAGCCCTGAGAATGATGGTTTTTCTAATGTAAGAAATTTTGAGATAGTTAACTTTCTGAATTAACAAAAATTTTCACTAAAAATTTATCTTTAGGCCTGGAAAGATGGCTCAGAGGATGAGAGCACTGGGTGTTTTCCCAGAGGACCCAGGTTCAATTCCTAGCACCTACATGGCAGCTCACACATGTCTGTAACTCCAGTTCCAGAGGATCTGACTCGCTCATACAGACACGTGCAGACAAAACACCAACAACATAAAAAAAAGGAAATAATTTTAAAAGAATTTATTTATTTTTAGAAAATAAAGAAATAAGCCAATTTCAAAATCATACAATAGAAAATATCCTAAGGAAAAAAAAAATAATGGTTGAAAGTAACACTGAGGAATCTTACCTTTGGGTTATATTCTGTGTTTTTGGCATTCAGAGCTATTTTTCTCAGGTCCAATCTACAGGCCAGATTTGCAGTGGAAACTACATTCCTAAACAAACAAGTAAACCCAGAAAGTCATAACAGTACAGCTTCAACACCAGCTTCCTAACTTATCTCATCGATTGCATTAGCAACTTGCTAGAGAAAGAATTCTCAGTGGGAAATATAAAGTACTGTGGTCCCTAGTCAGCTGTAAACTTCATGTGCTAAAATAACATTTTCTAACATTTTGTAACCTAAATTAAAACTTAGTTTTATAATAAAAAGCACTGTCTCAAAACAGAAGCCACAAAAGAGTTTGCAAATCAAACTCAATTTTATATCCTTTGTCTTTACCCAGCTTAACTGCCACTATTAACAACTTGAGTGTGTTGGCATAAACAATAAAATCTTATTCTTGAAAGGTCTTTTAATCTTGAACCTCCTCTTAGGGGACCAAGAAGTAGTGCTTCCCTTTATAATTAATAAGACTCATTAGTTATAATCGATTAAGAACTGAAAAAGCATAAGGCAATCTGAAATTCTTCTTATACCATTATCCTGAAATTACTTGTCATGTTCTAAAATATCAACTATGTATGTAGAAGCATCCCTCACTTTAAAAATAAGTACTGCTCTTTGATCACCTCCCCCTGAAGGGGGAGCAGCCTTACCAGGCCACAGAAGAAGACAATGCAGCCACTCCTGATGAGACCTGATAAACTAAGATCAAAGGGAAAGGGAGGAGGACCTCCCTTATTAATGGATTGGGAGAGGGACATGGGTGAGTGGGATTAGGAAGGGAGGAGAGATGGAGGTACAGGGGGGATACAAAGTGAATAAACTGTAATTAATAAAAATAATAAAAAAACAAGTACACTTACTGTAACTGAGGCATAATTCCATAACATTCTGGCACAGGGTTCATTGGTGCCATGGACACTATGGATGCCATAGATAAGACATTGGAGTTTGGTGTTTTTGCAGAGGGCTGTTTGGAGTCAGTACCATCAGAGCACAGATGTGGCTGGGTATCCGGTGAACTGCTGTTATTCAAGCTCAGCCCATCGCCCTGTTCACCGGGCACCTGCAGCTTACTTTGCCAACCTTGAGTTTTACAACATTCTTTGGTTTCATGCTTGTTTCCAATGACAGCTCGGACTTTATTTTCTTGGGTAAGTTCATCTGATAAGAAGCTTAGATCCACAGATGAAAAGTCACTGGGTGTTTTTTTCACTCCACCAACATGTGAATTAAACACAGTCTCTGTCCTGGATGGAATAAGTGGGTGCACATCTAGAGGCGCTCCTGGGCTGAACAGCTGAGACATCGCTGGAGGAAAGTCATCCTAGGCAGTTTGCAAAGCAAAAGAAAGCAAAATGCCAGTGTCTTACACCAGTGGGATTTCACTGTGACAGGAAGGCAATGCGTTCAGTCTGAAAAGTGGTCCAAGATTACTTAAATTCATACCTTGCCTCCTACTACAAAGTATAACAAGATTTACTACAGAGTGACAGCATGCTTAAACGGATATTTTAAGAGCCAGAGAGATGGCCCATGAGAGCGCTGACTGCACTTCTAGAGAGCCCACTTCATGGCCCCCACATGCCTGCTCTCAACCACGTGTGACTTCATTCAAGAGGATTTGATAGCCTCTTGGATTTACTCACTGGGCAGCATGCATGCGGAGTGCACATACATACATGCAGCAGAGCACCTATACACAGAAAATTAAAACAAATGAATTTTTCATAAGTATGTATTACAATATAGAAAAGCATTTATCATGCCATATTTTTCCTACTTCACTTACTTATAGCCTACTAAATTGTCCCTAACTCCAGCTGTGTAATAGGTGTAGTTGAATTCAAGATATTTATAAAATTAAAGAGAGCAGCTGTACTCTAACAGTTAATTGTAAGCTTTGATTTCTTTTTCCTTTTTTTTTTTTTCCAAGACAGGGTTTTTCTGTGTAGCCTTGGCTGTCCTGAGCTTGCTTCCTAGACCAGGCTGGCCTTGAACTCACAGAGATCTGCCTGCCTCTGTCTCCTGAGTGCTGGATCAAAGCCATGCACCACCACTGCCTATTCACATATTAATTTTTGAGGATTTGCTTTTCTTACTTTTCATTATGTATATGTGAAGAGGACATGTGGACATGAGAGCAGATGCTTAAGGAATCCAGAAGATGGCATCAGATCTCCCTGAAGCTGAAGTTACAGAAAGTCATGAGCCACAGACATGGGTGCTGGGAACTGAACTCAGGTTCTCTGCAAGATTGGTACTTTCTCCTAAACACTCATCCATCTCTATTGCCCCATAACTTCACATTTTAGAGTATAAACATTGGGATATAGTCTTACTTGGCTCAACACTCACTAATAAAAAGATTCAGCATTATTTCTTTTTCTAATCAGAAGAGAGATGAAAAAAATTATATGAATTTAGGACAGATAAATAATATACTGAGATTTAAATGTTAAGAATATTTTAAATTGATATTTGTTTTGTTTTGGAGACAGGGTCTCATTAGCGCAAAGGCTGACCTCAGCCTCTAGAGTGGTGGCTTATACCTTTAATCCTTATACCTTTGAAGCCAGCCTGGTTTACATAGTGAATTTCAGGACAGCCCGGGCTTCACAGACACTTTGTCTCAAAAGAGGGGGGTGGGTAGGGAAGATTGACTAAAAATCAGGTCACAGGTGGTGGAATGGGCCTGTAGTCCCAGCTACTGGAGAGGCTAAGGCAGGAGCCCAGCTAGAGCCTAATTGTTCGCTGTTGGTTTGAGAAGTCAAATGCCGTCAGACTGGCCTGGACCTAGCAAAGCGAAAGGAACCCGGCGTGACTGCAGGCAGCATGCACTTTATCACCAGCACCGAGCCATCTAACTTCACAGCTAGCGTGTCTGATTGGCAACCCTGGCTATCTGGATGAACTTCCAAGTTCAGCTGAACGGTCTGGATAATCCAGCCTGCCTCTTAGGGAAGATTTGGCGTTTCAGATATCTCCAAGGCCAGCATCAGCCCTGGCCCTCAGCGATGTGGCTGCCAGGCTCACCTGGATGGCATATGGCTCCAGAAAGAGGTCCAGGTACATGTCCTCTTCCATGAGGGGAGAGCACACAATGTAGAGCTGGGAACAAGCAAAGGTGCCAGCGTCCACGCACGCTGCGGAAGCCCGGTAGAACCTGCCTGATTCTGGGAGCAGAAGCCCTTTATCAGCCTTCAGCAGCATGCACGAGGTGGGGCCAGCTCACCCTTGCACAGATGATGTGAATAAGTTGAGGAGCCAGGTGAGATGCACAGAAGGAGCTGATGAGCCAGGCAAGACACAGCTGATGGCATCCAGAAGATGAAGAGGGCTGCTGAGCTGGCTGGAGCAGGCCAGGCTAGGCTTCGACTGCCGCTTCCGCTGCCATCACTGGGCCCGCAGGTGTGCCGTGCCTCCCGGAGAGCAGCTTAGTAAGGTTAACACAGTGCACCATGAGAAAGGAATGCGTTTTCTCTCCCCGTTTTCCTTTCCTTTTCTTCCTTTCTTTCTCTTTTCCTTCCCTTTCCCTTTCCCTTTCTCTTCTCGTGTAGCTCAGGCTTGTATATCCCCCAGCTCCTGAGAGCTGGGTTTACTGCATGCACCACATACCCAGATTCTCAGGTGTGCTATTTCTTATATTTATTCATCTTTATTCACGTGTCCATGGACACGTGCATACTACAGAGCTCCTGTGATGTCCTGAGGAAAATTTTCAGGAGTAGGTTCTACCCTTTCAGCATGTAGAAGAAACCCAATACTCAAACTCAGTCAGGCTTGGTGGGGCAGTTTGTGGTGTTTTATTATGTCAGCTCAAACTGACTAAAATAGATACAAATTTTATTTTATTATTTATATCTCCTCCCCTTGTGTGTACAGAGTGCGTGTGTGTGCTTCTGTCTGAGTGAGCCTGTGCCTGTGTGTGTGGAGACAGAAGAGGGCATAGCATCCTGTTGAGCTGGCATTAAGGCCCACTATAGGTGCTGGAAGAGAACTCCCATCCTCTGAAAAAGCAGCAAGCACTCTTAGCTACTTGGCCAGCTCTCTAGCCTCTAAGTAGATTATTAATGAGTTTGCAGAGTATGTTGCAGGCAGAATGCTGAGGTGCCTCCCCAAATACCTGTCCTGATGAACAAAACACATTTCCCAGTTAGCTAAAAACAAATCTATATGCTCTTGGGTTTGAAGATGTAATTAATAATTCAAGTCCACTGTTAGGAAAGAGGACCCTGGTTAAGCTTGGCCTTGCTTGCTGCCCTACCAAGAAAGAATTGGCTGCCCTTTGGGAGGGATTTCAGAGCATGAAGCGACCTTGCCATGAGGAAGATTATTCACTACTGATAGATGGATCATGGTCCAAGAAATCTGGGTGACTTCCTGGGCTGGAGAGTGGGATATACTTGATATCTAACAAGCAAGTGAATACCTCAGTTCTGTGGTTATAAGGAAGTAAATTTGTCCATCAAAAGAAATGACCTTTGAAGTGGCTTATTCCTATAGCTAGACCAATCTGTAATCTCTTGTGTGTTGTTGTTTAGCCCATAATAACTGTACAAAATACTAGGTTTCATCATGGCATTTTCATACATCCATATGATATTCTTCAGTTAGACAGTGCTGCATTACCCTCAAGTATCCCTCCCTTATCTGCTTTCCTTTTCCTTAGCAGCTCCTTCTACTTTCATGTTATCTCTATGTTTTCTAGGCTCCTCATATGACAGAAAAGATGTCACACTCATTTTCTGTGTCTGGCTTTGTTGCTAACTTTGCAGTTTTACACAAGTCCTCCATGTTGAGGTTAGACTCTTCAGTAATGTAGCTGCCAGAAAGTACCCAGGAAGGCTTCCTGGAGATGTAGCTGCCTTTGAGTCACCCCTACTTCTATAAGTAATAAATGTGTTGGTTCACTAATTTAGACATTTACCCATGAGCAGATGCTAAGGGACCCAATCTCATGCTGGTCATGTGCAGCTCTCTGGGCTACCAGTGCCCTGGCTTTTTGAATAGAGATTTTTTAGCTAGTTTATTACTCTTTTTAACATGGTTACCTACTGTACTCTAGAGAAGATAATTTTGTTCTTCTTTGTAGCAAAATAGTTATCCACTTGGTGCATGCATGTACACGCACACACACACACATGCACACACACATGAACACAGACACACTATAATCACTTACTCATCATGGACAGGCACCCATTCAGATGCTATAACCTTGCTTCTGTGAATACTGCAACGATATGCAGGTATCTCTATCCGTTGGTGCTTCTGTTCTTTCAGGGATGAATACAAGAATGCAAAACTGGATGACATATAAATACTTATTTTTAGTTTTCTGAGGACACCCCACAATGATTTCCATAGGAGATAGATAAATTTACACTCTCATCAATGCTATATAATTCCCACTATTGAATCCTTATGTTGTAAATGGTGTTTAATATTTACTATTGATTTACCTTCCGGTAACACTGCTATTAGTCCTAACCAGCTGTATAACCAAATCACCACACAGAGACTGGGTTTATTTAGTTAACCTAGAACACAATGCTGGGCAATAGTTACTCCATCCTAAACCTCCAAGCCCTCATACTTTCCTAACATTTATATTTTCCACATTATATCTTAGGTCCAGTCCATCTCTCCACATAGTTCCAAGATCTGTCCTCCAGCTCTCTCTCTCCTAGTTCTCTTCTTGCCCCTTCTCCTCCCACTCATTTCCTGCTCTCTGGCTCCTCCCTTTGTACCACATTGTGGCTAGTTGCTTTATTTTGGCCTGTTTACACACAGTTGAGACAGGATGCTTAGAATAAGTATCACAATGCAATATCCAGATTGAAACGGGCACGGGGGGCGGGGGGAAGAAATCAGCATTGAATGAACAAGGGCAAGGTGTATACATTTCAAAAGAACACTATACCAACATTGAATGCAAAACTGGATGGATGACATATAAATCTTATTTTTAGTTTTCTGAGGATACCCCATATTGATTTCCATAGGAGATAGATAAATTTACACTCTCACCAATGCTATATAATTCCCACTACTGAATCCTTACTAGCATTTGTTGCTTTTTTTTTTCTAATTATAGCCTTTCTAGCTAGGGTAAGGTGAAATCTCAAGATAATTGGGGTTTTTGTTTGTTTGTCTGTCTAACTCTTTGAAACAGGGCCAAACAATGAACCTCTGTTTGGCTTGAAAATTGGTACATAGACCAGTCTGGCTTGGAGCTCACAGCAATCTATCTGCCTCTGTTGGGCTTAATGCTGTATGACACCACACCCAACTCACTGTAGTTTATATTTGTGCTTCACTGATGTTAAGAGTGTTGAGCATTTTCTCTTGTAATTAGAAAGGCCTATCTTTGATTTTAGCTTTAGCAGTTTTTCTGGTTACACTGTCATCAAGTTTGGGATCTATACAAATGTGAGCTTATGAGACTATAGTGTTGTAAATAGAGAAGTGTGTGGGAATTGTTTCTCAGCAATGGAAAATGAGTAAATGATGAGTTATAAGTATGTTAGGCATTGTAGCTTATACCTGAAATTCCAGCACTTGGCAAGATTGATTCAAGGCCAGCTTCAGTTACCTATTAAATTCAAGGCCAGTCTGAGCTACAGTATACCCTGTTCCAAACCTCTAAAACAATAAAAAATAAGTTATCAGTAGTAATCAGAGACAGAAATTTGCAGTGATCTGTCGCTCAAGTGACAAAGCAAAGGAATGTGATGTTATTGGTAAGCAAATTTGATAAAATCTTTTTCTGTCTACTTTCATCTTTGTAACTTTCTGTACATTTGAAGTTATTTTAAATAAAAAGTTTCAAAAGAAAAGGGGTGTTTGAGATGTTTTCAGTTGTTTGGGTGAACATTAGTTTATCTGAAACCTTAAAGTTGTTCTTTGCTGGGGATTAAAGATTGCCACGGTTCCACGGGGTAAGAGCTACTTGCTAACATCCTTGTTAGGCCTCACACACTAAGCTAAGAGCTTCCCGTAAGTGTTCCAACAAAGCTGGGAGTGAGTACTCTCCCCACCTCCTGCATTGCAGTGGGCTGAACCCAGGTACACATTCCATCACTGAGCCCACCCCAAGTATGAAGCACTGTCATTAACCCCATTCGGGATCTGAGTATACTGAGACTGTCTCAGTTATCAGTTCCTGCTCAGAGCAACTGACTCTGGGCCTGTATTCTCTGCATGGTCCTTTATCAGCAATTACACATGCCAACTTAGATTGGATACACTGCCTCACATCTCTTTTGAGTCTGGTTTATTTTTGTTTAGGAATTTATAATACTTATAATATTACATATATGATATACAATACTTTGGCAAAAAAAAGATGAAAAATAGAAAAGTTGCAAACAATAGGGAAGCAAACCGCATCCAAGAATTTAAAGTCATATTATTTGTTTTCATCCTGTTTTGTTTAAAAATTTCTAAGGAAAAGCTCTCATCTGAATCCTCTCTTGAGGAAGCAGAGTAGTACCAAGCTTTGGATTTGGAGTCCTTCTTGATTGGCCAAGAAGCTCAATCTCTCTAAGCCACAGTCTTCTCATCTCTGAATAGAGACTATTGAAAGCAATTGCCACTAGGCATGGTGACACACACCTGTAATCCCAGCACTTGGAAGGTTGAGGCAGGAGGATCATGAGTTGAAAGCAAGTCTGGGTTATACAGTGACACTCTGTCTCAAACAGACAAACAAAACAACTTTCCAGACAATCAAGGTGCCTAGCCTTCACAAGGGCACAGAGAATTGCAGATACTTTTCTAGAAAACAGATCATCTTACTAAAGCATATCATTTTCTTCTTTTCATACAAATAAAAAACAGAACAAAAATAAACAAACAAACCAATAAAACCCCACAAACTTCAGGCACTTCCTCCCCCCCCCCACTGTGTTTAAAATAAAATACAAATTCCTAAGGTTGGACTCAGAAACAGAAAACTTCTCCCTCTGTAGTCTCCAGACTCCACCTCCCAGCTCTGAGTGCTCTCTGGTGCCCTCCAGCCCTCTTGTGCTGGGATGCCACTCTCAGGTCTATTCTGCCTTCATGTGGGTCACCACCCTTCATGTGGGTACAGTCATGGTGTCTTTTCTTCTGAATGCCTGAATCATGTCACTTGCACTCAGTTCAGTCGGAGCTTTGTTTCACCTTGTCCTATATTTGACCACTTTCTCTTCCTTCTGCATGGAGAATTCCTTGAGGAGTAGTGAGCCAGGCAGCCTTTCCTAAACACCGACTCCCCTGCCTGGTGTAATTCCTATATAGAAAAAATCCACAGCAACTTTCATGGTTTCTAGCTACAGTTTGCTTTTGGGAGGGGGCAGGGGCTAAAAGGAGAGGGCCAGAAAGCAATATCTTTCCTTTCCTCTTCCTTTCACCCAAGCAGCAGCAGAGACAGGCTCCTAGTTCTCTGAATGCTTGGCTATCCTCCCTTAGCCAGCTCTTAACTAGAGAAGAAATAGAAATACATCTGCATCAGAAACTAGCCAGGGTCCCATCCTCCTCCCAGTCAGTAGGTATTAAATCAAGCCACCACCCACTTACCCCAAAGACCCACAAAGTAGCCAACTTCTTACCTCCACACAGAAAATCATAAAAGTGAGAACAAAGGGTGGGCAGCCTGGGTGGCTAAGAGGAGGTGGTGGACCTGGTTGCCTCCTGTTGCTCATTATTTATACTACTTTCTGCCAGTGAAATGGGGAGCCAGATGTCAGCTTCTAGATGTTTCTAACTTCTGGAGCTGGCTGCACTTAGCTCACCTTTCATTATTCAGTGAAAACAGACCCCACCACCCCATATGCCGCCAGTAATTGAGCTACTTTCCCAAGGACTTTGGGAACTCTTGTACAAGGGCCCCGGAATGAGTCCATGCCCTTCTACTACTCTCTGCTGCTGCTGCCATTTTCTAGACCTCCCCACTCAGCATTCTGCCTCTGACATGTTGTCACCCTCTGGCACAACCTGACTCCATACTGGACTCCTCCACAAACTCCCAGTCCTTAGGGTGTCACTATTCATGGCTGTGTTGAGTTTAGTAAACATTTGAGCAATAGTGTGTGTGTGTCTGTTATTCTGTGTGTATGCTATGGTACGTGGTATAGTGTATACACATGAGTGATGCATGTATATGTGTGTAGTATGTGTAGGCACTGTGTATGTGATATGGTGTGGTATATATATGTAGCATTGGATACATGTGTATAGTTTATACAAGTTAGCATATGTATATGTGTGTAAGAGAGAGATGATGTATGTGTGCAGGGGTCTGTGTGTCTGTAATTCTGTATGTATTATAGTGTACATGGTATGGTGTATATGTATGAGTGAAGTGGTATGTATATGTGTGTGAAATGTGTGGATATTGTATGTGATATGGTGTAGTGTGTATATGTAGTGTTTGATACATGTGTGTAATTTATACAATTTAATATACATATATACACATATGTGTGTGAGATATGGTGTGTATGGATGAGGGCATGTCTTTGATGTGATGAGATTTTATGTGTTGTGTTGTGTGTGTGTGGTGACAGTAGTATGATATATGTGTGTGGTAATGGTGTGGTACAGTGGTAGTTTCCTAATTATAGTAATGACGTAACACAAACTGAATGGTCTAATCAAGAGGAATATACAGTCTTGAAGTTTTACAACCATCCAGAAACTAGGTGTTAGCAGAGCTGTGTGCCCTCTCTATGTTCTGTTCCAGGTCTTTTCTCAATCTTCTAGTAGCTCCTCAGTTTGTGGTGGTGTAACTCCAGCCCTCACATGTCAACTCCCCTGTGTGCCTTTTCCAAACGTCTTCCTTCTCCAAGGAAAACAGTCAAATTGGATCAGGGATTCACTCTATTTCCCAAGGACCTCATCTTATCTCTGTCTGCAAATATTCTATTATCAAAAGTGTATATTCAGAGACACTGGGCATTAGAAATTCACCACAGAAATCATGACAACTTGTTGGTATAATGTTCTTTTGGAATGTGTACAGCTTAACCCTGATCATTCAAATGCTGATTTCACTCCCCCCGTTCTCTGGTTTCAATCTGGACTTTGCATTGAGATACTTTTACTAAGCATCACCTGTCTCAAATTTGTGTAAACATGACAAAATAAAACAACCAGCCACAATGTTTAGCAGTGGAGAGGAAGGAGTAGATGGGAGATGGGAGGAGCCAGAGGACAGGAAGGTGGGAGGCAGAGGAGGAGAGAGGGCAGATACTGGGAGAGCAGAGGCAGGAGCAAAGGTCTTGGAACCATGTGGAGAATGAACCCGACCTAAGATTTCACAAAAAGCAAGTATAATGGGTAAATCTAAATGTTAGGAAACTATGAGGGCTTGGAGGTTTAGGATGGAGTAACTATTGCCCAGCATTGTGTTCTAGGTTAATTAAATAAATCACAGTCTCTGTGTGGCGATTTGGGTATATAGCTGTTTAAGACTAACAGCAGCATTACTAAAAGATAATTAATAGTAAATTTTAACAGCAACTTACAACAACAACTCAACCCACAGTTGTGTTTTCATGTGTATGTTTGAGTTAGGGGTTGTATTAGTTACTTCTATGTTACTGTGAACAAATACCTGACACAAACACAGACACCATAAAGGAGGAAAGATTTACTTGAGCTTATGGTTCAGGGTAGGGTTCAGTCCATGGATACTTTTAGGTAGAACATGAGAGTGTGGATGAAAAAGGAGCCCTTTCCTCTTGTGATAGAGAGAAGTGTTGGGAAGCAAGGCTGTCAAGGATGCACCCTCCAAGCCACTCTTCCTCCAGTTTGCTTTCACCTCCCAAAGTTCCCAGAAGCCCCCAAAATAGCACCACCAGCTAGACACCAAGGATTCAACACACGAGCATGTGGGAGGCATCTCGTAATTAATTAAACCAGTGCAAGTGTTTGAAATGTTTGCAACACATTTTCTCACCTCAGCTCAGTGGAATGTATGGATCCATCTTCAGGCCTTCTGTCCCTGGCAGAACTTCCTGTGACCATGTTCCTCTTCTCTCCTAAGCTTCCCACCAAGTTGCTGGACCTCTTCTGACCTTCCTGTTCCAACTCCAAAAGCTACCATGCACTTTTATACAAAGCCATTTCTGGGTTTCTTTCTTCTTCCTGCAAGCCATTCAGGCTTTGCCTAGAAAATGACAATAATAACTTTAAAGTCCATTAGTGATACTCTGACAAAGATGCCTACTTCCTTAGTGTCTAACTGAGGAGAATCCTGTGGTCACATCGATAGTGACACTTTCCCTCTAGTCAGTGAATTAAAGAAAACTATTATTAAAATATTTGGTGAACTAGTTTCTGTTTACTTTTAGATTTAAAATTTGCCTCCACATGCAGGGGTGGTTCAACATAAGGGAATCCATTAATGTAATCCACCATATGAATAAACTAGAAAAAATAAAAACATGATCATCTCTTTAGATGCCAACAAAAGCATTTGACAAAATCCAACACCAGTTCACAGTTAAAGTCTTGAGAGACCAGGGAAACAAGCTCATACCTAAACATAGTAAAAGCAATATACAACAAGCCAACATAAAACTAAATGGAGAGAGACTTAAACCAACCACTGAAATAAGGGACAAGAAAAGGCTGCCCACTCTTTTTGTATCTTTTCAACATAGTACTTGAAGTCCTAGCTAGAGCAATAAGACAACTCAAGGGTATCAAGGGGATACAAATTGGAAAGGAAGAAATCAAAGTGCCACTATTCACAGATGATATGATAATATATACAAGCGACCCAAAAATTCTACAAGAGAACTCCTACAGCTGAAAAACACTTTCAGCAAATTCGACATTGACTCAAAAAATCAGTAGCCTTCCTGTATACAAAAGACAAATGAGCTGAGAAAGAAATTAGGAAAACAACACATTAGTCACACACACAAAAAAACCCAAACAACCATAAAGTATGTTAGTGTAACTCTAACCAAGCAACTAAAAGACTTGTATAAAAAAAAAAAAAACCTTCAAGTCTCTAAAGAAAGAAATTGATATTAGAATATGGAAAGATCTCCATGTTCATGGATTGGTAGGATCAACATAGTAAAAATTTTACCAAAAGCAATCTACAGGTTCAATGCAATCACCATCAAAGTACCAATACAATTCTTTACAGACCTAGAAAGAACAATTCTCAACTTCATATGGAAAAGCAAACAAGCCCAGAATAGCTAAAACCATCCTGTACAATAAAAGATCTTCTGGAGTTATCTCCATCCCTAATCGAGAGAGAGAGAGAGAGAGAGAGAGAGAGAGAGAGAGAGAGAGAGAGAATGCAACAGCAATAAAAACAGCATGGTACTAACATAGAAACAGACTGGTGGATCAATGGAATCGAATCAAAGACCCAGAAAGAAACCCACACACATCTACAGACACTTGATTTTTAACAGTGAAGCCGAAACCATACAATGGAAAAAAGATAGCATCTTCAACAAATGGTGTTTGTCTAACTGGATGTCTACATGTAGAAAAGTGCAAATAGATCCATATTTATCACCCTGCACAAAACTAAAGTCCAAGTGGATCAAAGACCTCAACATAAAACCAGACACACTAAATTTATTAGAAGAAAAAGTGGGAAAGAACCTTGAACTCATTGGCACAGGAGACAACTTCTTGACAAGAATATCAACAGCAGAGACTTTAAGATCAACAAATAAACATGAAACTAAAAACTTTTGTAAAGCAAAAGGCACAGTCAACAGAATAAAGCGACAGCCTACAGACTGGGAAAAGACCAACCCTGTATCCGACAGAGGGCTAATATCCAAAATATATAATTAAAAAAATCAAATTAAACACCAACACACCTAATAACACAACTTTAAAATGGGGTACAGAACTAAACAGGGAATTCTCAACAGAGGAATATCAAATGGCCAAGAAACTATTGAGAACACCTGTTTCTGCACAGATTTGCTGAGAACATAAGTTGATAAATTTAATTTCACATGTATGCCATTTCCTTTTTTTTTTTTTTGCAACTTTATTGGGCTATAACTGGCACACAATAATACTGTCACAATTTCATGAGCTTGCCATGTCCATATAGCCCTGAAATTTTTGAATTTTTAGTTTTGTAATTTATAATCAAAGAAATATATGCACCTGGCCCCAAGGTGCCCCATGCTTCTTTGTAATCTCTTTCCCTTCAAAAGCCATCCTCAAGCACAGCAGTTTAAAAACTTTTATTCTTCTATATCCATGTCCCAAGGCTTTGGGGGATACATCCTGTCATTAGAGTAAACTAAAAGAGAAAAAAACAGAATTATGAGACCAAAGGTTAAAGTGAACTTTTGCAGTGTGACGCTGTAGAGTATCTCAGCTTTGACATGCTACAAGCTAGGCTGATGGCCTGAGCATGGGGGGCAATGCTGTAAAAAGCACAAAGATTAATTCTCAGTAGTGTTGACAGGAGGGCAGGACAGATGGCCCAGTGGTTGAGAGCATATACTGCTCTTTCAGAGGACCTGAATTCAGTTCCCAGCACCCACACCAGGTGGGTCACAACTGTCTGCAACTCCAGCTCCAAGAGATCCAACATCCATCTCTGGCCTCTGCCATGGACAGCCACATTCACATACACACAAATACATAACTACCTACATAATTAAGCATCAAATAAATCTTTCAGTAATAATAATTAAGTAGTGACTAAAAATTTAATTTTTTATTTTATTATTTTTTTTATCAGTTACATTTTATTAACTCTGTATCCCAGCCGTGTCCCAATCCCTCATTCCCTCCCAGTCCCTCCCTCCCTCCCTCATCTCCACCGTGCTCCTTTCCAAGTCCACAGATGGGGGGGACCTCCTCCCCATTCATCTGATCCTGTTTTATCAAGTGTCTTCAGGACTGGCTGCAAAGCCCTCCTCTGTGGCCTAACAGGACTGCTCCTCCCTTCGGGGGTGGGGAGACCGAAGAGCCAGTCATTGAGTTCCTGTTAGAAATAGTCCTTGTTCCCCTTACTTTGGGAAACCAATTGGTTACTGAGCTACCACAGGCTACATCTGAGTGGAGGTTCTAGGTTATATCCATACATGGTCCTTGGTTGAATGTCAGTCTCAGAAAAGACCCTGTGCCCAGATATATTTGGTCCTTGTGGAGCTCCTATCCTTTCCCCATCATACTAACTCCCCTTCTTTCTTATGATTCCCTGTACTCTGCCAAAGGTTTGGTCATGAGTCTTTGCTTTGAAAACACTGCTAGTTAGAGTCTTTCAGAAGCGCTCAGTAGACTCCTGTCATACATTCAATACACATCCCATCTGTCTTTCTAAATGAGGATTGATCATCTTACCCCATGTCCGCTCAATTGATTATCTTTTTTAGGTGTATAGATTTCATTATGTTTATCATATCTTATAGGTCTATATAAGTGAGTATGTCCCATGTTTGTCTTTCTCCTTCTGGGATATTTCACTCAGAATGATCTTTTCTAGATCCCACCATTTGCCTGCAAATTTCATGATTTCCTCCTTTTTGATTGCTGAGTAGTATTCCATTGTGTAAAAATACCACAATTTCTGTACCCATTCCTCCGTTGATGGACATCTGGGTTGTTTCCAGGTTCAGGCTATTACAAATAAAGCTGCTATAAACATGGTTGAGCAAGTATCCCTTTTGTGTACTTGAACGAACTTTGGGTATATACCTAGCAGTGGTATAGCTGGGTCTTGAGGAAGCACTATTCCTAATTGTCTTAGAAAGCGCCAGATAGCTTTCCAGAGTGGTTGTACCAGTTTACATTCCCACCAGCAGTGGAGGAGGGTTCCCCTTTCTCCACAACCTATCCAGCATGTGTTGTCGCTTGAGTTTTTCATCTTGGCCATTCTGATGGGTGTAAGGTGATATCTCAGGGTCGTTTTGATTTGTATTTCCCTGACGGCTAATGAGGATGAGCATTTCTTTAAGTGTTTTTCTGCCATTCGATATTCCTCTGTCGAGAATTCTCTGTTTAGCTCTGTTCCCCATTTTTTAATTGGATTACTTGGTTTGCTGCTTTTCAGCTTCTTTAGTTCTTTGTATATACTGGATATTAGTCCTCTGTCAGATAAAGGGTTAGTGAAGATTCTTTCCCAATCTGTAGGCAGTCGTTTTGTTTTGATGACGGTGTCCTTTGCTTTACAGAAACTTTTCAGTTTCATGAGGTCCCATTTATTGATTGTTGCTCTTAGAGCCTGTGCTATTGGTGTTCTGTTCAGGAAGTTGTCTCCTGTGCCAATGAGTTCTAGGCTGTTCCCCACTTTTTTTTCCAATTGATTTAGGGTATCTGGTTTTATGTTGAGGTCCTTGATCCACTTTGACTTTAGTTTTGTGCAGGGTGATAAATATGGATCTATTTTCATTTTTCTGCATGTAGACATCCAGTTGGTCCAGCACCATTTGTTGAAGATGCTGTCTTTTTCCCATTGAATGGATTTGGCTTCTTTGTCAAATATCGAGTATTCATAGGTATGTGGATTTATTTCTGGATCTTCTATGCGGTTCCATTGATCCTCCTTTCTGTTTCTATGCCAATACCATGAAGTTTTTATTACTGTTGCCCTGTAGTACAGCTTGAGATCAGGGATAGAGATACTTCCAGATGATCTGTTGTTGTACAGGAACTTTTTGGAGATTCTGGGTTTTTTGTTTCTCCATATGAAGCTGAGAATCTTTTTTTCAAGGTCTGTAAAGAATTGAGTTGGTATTTTGATGGGAATTGCATTGAATCTGTAGATTGCTTTTGGCAGTATGGCCATTTTCACAATGTTAAATCCTACCAATCCATGAGCACGGGAGATCTTTCCATCTTCTGATATCTTCTTTGATTTCTTTCTTCAGAGACTTGAAATTTTTCTCAAACAGGTCTTTCACTTGATTGGTTAGAGTCACACCAAGGTACTTTATGTTATTAGTGGCTATTGTGAAGGGTGTTGTTTCCCTAATTTCTTTCTCAGCCTTTTTGTCTTTGGTATATAGGAGGGCTTCTGATTTTTTTGAGTTGATTTTGTATCCTGCCACTTTGCTGAAGGTGTTTATCAGCTGAAGGAGTTCTCTGGTTGAATTTTTGGGGTCGCTCATGTATACTATCATATCATCTGCAAATAGTGACACTTTGACTTCTTCCTTTCCAATTTGTATCCCCTTGATCTCCTTTAGTTGTCTTATTGCTCTGGCTAGGACTTCAAGTACTATGTTGAAGAGATATGGGGACAATGGACAGCCTTGTCTTGTCCCTGACTTCAGTGGGATTGATTTAAGTTTCTCTCCATTGAGTTTGATATTAGCTATAGGCTTGCTGTATATTGCCTTTACTATCTTTAGGTATGTGCCTTGTATCCCTGATCTCTCCAAGACTTTAAACATGAATGGGTATTGGACTTTGTCAAATGCTTTTTCAGCATCTAAGGAGATGATCATGTGGTTTTTCTCCTTCAGTTTGTTTATGTGGTGGATTACATTGATGGATTTCCGTATGTTGAACCACCCTTGCATGCCTGGGATGAAGCCTACTTGGTCATGGTGGATGATATCTTTGATATGTTCTTGGATTCGGTTTGCAAGTATTTTATTGAGTATTTTTGCGTAAATGTTCATGAGAGAGATAGGCCTGAAGTTCTCTTTTTTTTGTTGGATCTTTGTGTGGTTTAGGTATCAAGGTGACTGTGGCTTCATAGAATGAGTTTGGTAGTGTTCCTTCTGTTTCTGTTTTGTGGAATAGCTTGAGGAGAATTGGAGTTAGCACTTCTTTGAAGGTCTTGTAGAATTCTGCGCTGAAGCCATCTGGTCCAGGACTTTTTTTGGAGGGGAGACTGTTAATGACTGCTTCGATTTCCTTGGGAGATATAGGGCTATTCAGTCTTTCTACCTGATCTTGACTTAGTTTTGGTAGATGGAATCTTTCAAGAAAATTATCCATTTCATTTAGATTTTCAAATTTTGTGGCATATATACTTTTGTAGTATGACCTAATAATTGTTTGGATTTCCTCAGTGTCTGTGGTTATGTCCCCATTTTCATTTCTGATTTTGCTGATCTGGATAGTTTCTCTCTGCTTTTTAGTTAGTTTGGCTAAGGGTTTGTCTATCTTGTTGATTTTCTCAAAGAACCAGCTTTTTGTTTCATTGATTCTTTGGATAGTTTTATTTGTTTCTAATTGATTGATTTCAGCCCTTAGTTTGATTATTTCCAGCCGTCTGCTCCTCTTGGGTGTATCTGCTTCTTTTTTTTCTAGGTTTTTCAGTTGGGCCATTAAGTTGTTTGTATGTGATGTTACGAATTTCTTCTTGCAGGCACTTAGTGCTATAAATTTTCCTCTGAGCACTGCTTTCATTGTGTCCCATAAATTTGGGTATGTTGTGCCTTCCTTTTCATTGAATTCTAGGAAGTTTTTAATTTCTTTCTTAATTTCTTCCTTAACCCAGCTGTCATTGAGTAGTAAGTTGTTCAGTTTCCATGTGCGTGTCGGCTTTTTTTTGTTTCTGTTGTTGTTGATGTCTAGCTTTAGTCCATGGTGGTCAGATAGTATACAAGGGATTATTTCAATCCTTTTGTATCTGTTGAGGCTTGCTTTGTGACCCACTGTATGGTCTATTTTGGAAAAGGTTCCATGTGGTGCTGAAAAGAAGGTGTACTCTTTTGAGTTTGGGTGAAACGATCTGTAGACGTCTATTAGGTCCATTTGATTTAAGGATTCTGTGAGTGCTTTTATTTCCCTATTTGGTGTCTGTCTAGTTGATCTGTCCCTTGGTGAGAGTGGAGTGTTGAAGTCTCCCACTATTAAGGTATTAGGATCAATGTATGATTTAAGCTTTAATAATGTTTCATTTACGAATGTCGGTGCTCTTGTATTTGGGGCATAGATATTCAAGATTGTGATGTCCTCTTGGTGGATTTTTCCTTTGATGAGAATATAGTGGCCCTCCTTATCTTTTTTGATTAACTTGGGTTGAAAGTCTATTTTATTTGATATTAGGATGGCTACTCCAGCTTGTTTTCTGGAACCATTTGCTTGAAAAACAGTTTTCCAGCCCTTTACTCTGAGGTAGTGTTTATCTTTGTTCCATAGGTGTGTTTCTTGGATGCAACAGAATGTTGGATCCTGTTTCCTTAACCATTCTGTTAGCCTGTGTCTTTTTATTGGTGAGTTGAGTCCATTGATATTGATAGATAATATAACCAATGCATGTTAGTTCCTTTTGTAATGGAGTCGGTGATCTAACCCTGTTTCATTGCTTGTTTTCTTTTCATTTTTGTTGGGATATTATCTGTATGCCCTGTTTTCTTGGGTGAATTTGTTTTCATTGGATTGGAGTTTTCCTTCTAGTATCTTCTGTAGGGATGGTTTGCTGTGTAGATATTATGTAAATTTAGTTTTGTCATGGAATATTTTGTTTTCTCCATCTATGTTGATTGAAAGCTTTGCAGGGTATAGTAGTCTGGGTTGACATTTGTGATCTCTTAGAGTCTCCATGATACTTGCCCAGGCCCTTCTGGCTTTCATAGTTTCTGATGAGAAGTGATTCCGGTGTGATTCTGATAGGTCTACCTTCATATGTTACTTGGCCTTTTTCCCTTGCTGCTTTTAATATCTTTTCTTTGTTCTGTAGATTTAGTGTTTTGACTATGATGTGACGTGATGTGTTTCTTTTCTGGTCTAGTCTATTTGGAGTTCTGTAGGCCTCTTGTATATTTATGGACATCTCTTTCTTTAAGTTGGGAAAATTTTCTTTTATGATTTTCTTGAAAATATTTTCTGGACTTTGGAGTCTGGAGTCTTCTTTTTCATGAATTCCTATTATTCTTAGATTTTGTCTTTTCATAGCATCCTTGATTTCTTGGGTATTTTGTGATTGTAACTTTTCTGATTTTACTTTTTCTTTGAGAGAAGTATCCATTTCTGCAAGTGTGTCTTCAGCTCCAGAGATTCTCTCTTCCATCTCTTGTATTCTGTTGGTGATGCTTACTTTTGTGGTTCCTGATCTTTTCTCCAAGTTCTCCAGCTCAAGGGTTTTCTCATTTTGTGTTTTCTTTATTGATTCTAATTCTGTTTTCATGCCTTGCACCATTTCTTTCATGTGTTTGAATTTGGATTCCTGTCTCTCTACGATGGCCTCTATTTCTTTTTTCATTTCCTTTTTATATGCCACTAATTTTTCCTCTACTTGTGTATCTATTTGTTTGGCTATGTTTGCCTGTGTTTCTTTAAGGATATTATCTATTTCTTCTTTCTTTGCCTCCAATTGACTGGCCATCTCTTTGAAAGACTTGTTCATTTCCTCCTTATGAGCCTCAAATAATTGGGCAAGCATGGCTTTAAAATCATTTTCCTGTGCTTCTGCTGAATTGGAGTATCCATTGGTTTTGGGGTTTGCTGGTGAAGTCATGATGTCCTGATTTATGTTGGAAGTGTTCTTTCGCCTACCCCTGGCCATTGGCTTATCTGAAACCTTCCCTGTTTGTTTTTGGATTCTGCAGATCAGACTGGTGCTGTCTCTCTCTGGTGTCTGGAGAGTTCTTCAGGAAGCTGAGCACTCTCAGCGTGTGCTGAGGACTAGCTGTACCTGTGGGAGGAAAGTACGCAGGCACAAAAGGGGCAAATGCAAGCGTGTGTATGCACGCGCGCGCGCGTGCGTGTGTGTGTGTGTGTGTGTGTGTGTGTGTGTGTGTGTTTGTAAGTGTGCGTGGACGTGTGTCTCGAGGGACAGAGTGATGGCTAATATTGAACCCTTGAGTGTGTGGGAGGGGCTCTGCACTGTATATGTCGCAGGCGCTAATGATCGCAGCGCAATTTCTGGCATTAACTGCCTTAACTCCTCAATTAGGCCCACAGGGCAGGAACTTCAATGTCCCTAGTGCCCCTCTGTTTCCCAAAGTGGGTATGTGGGTGGGAGGGGGTTCGATGCCTGGCTTCTGATTTAGAAGGACCCAGGATCTGGGGAACTGCAGATTCTCAAGGGTGCACTCACTTACAGGCAGGTCACTTGGCAGAGATCGTGGTATCTGGGGCTCTCTGCTCTCTGGTTTGGCCCTGCTTCTTTGATGTGCTCTGCCAGTTCTGTGCTGCTGTCACTGCCAGGTTCTGAGGTCTTGCTGCAGCTGGAGATTTCAGGGTGGTCGCTTCAGCAGGGATGGGGTAACCAGGCTCTCTGTTCTCTGGTTTGGCCCTGGTTAGTCTTAAACTGCAGGGCTGTGGTGCCCCGCCAGTTCAGTGCTGCTCCGCTGCCAAGTCTCGCTGTAACTGGAGACTGGGTCGCTAGTCCCGATGCTTTCTGGGAAGTCCTGGGGTCTCTTCGTTGTGCTCTCCAAGCTTGGGAGGCCCAGCGCCTGGTATGTCAAGATTGTATGACGTTTCTGCCTGGTTTCGGTGAGTATATAGCGTATTCTCTGTCACTGTGGGATTGGGCAGGCCGTACCGTCAGTGATGGTGATCCTTGCGGAGCTAGTATGGCGTCTAGCAGATTCGCGCCCTGGGAGGATGGTGCAGCTGCTGCGCGAATCTGGGACTCCAGGACACGTACTGCTGGCTTTTGTCTGCCGCTAAAGTGCTTGGGGCTCCGTCTCAGCGGCTGTATACCCCAGGCAGTTAGGTCTGCGCTGAGAAAGATGAGTTCGCTGTGCCCTGTGCCGAGGAGGAAGGAGGTCTGGGGGAAGGGAGTGCCGCAAGATCAAAGGATCGTTTCTCTCCTTCCCCAAACAAGTCCCCGGGTGACCCAAGACCAAAGTTTTCACCTCCTGCGATGTTCCCTGTTGTTTAGAAAGCCTCACCGTGGTTTTCCTGGGTTAGAGGTCCTTCCATTCACCAACTCAGAAGTTCAGGTATCCCACCACTCAGAAACTGTGTATGCTAGTCACCATCTTGGCTCCGTGACTAGAAATTTAGAAACTTCAGCAAAACGCAGGTGACTGAAAACTAAGTACGTAATAATGACACAACAAAAGTAAGTTGGAAAGAAAGGAGAAAAGAAGATAATAGGTCAAATGTTTCAATTGTAAATTACATTTATTGAACCGGGTCTAGCAAACATTATGAGATTTCTCAGAAGAGTGACAGAATGGGAGGGCAGTGCATGTGGAAGTAAAAGAGGTTAATTTTGTTGTTGGTTGGTTGCTTTTTGTTTTCACTGGACTGCTATCAGATACTGAACCTAGAACCTCCTGCATGTTCTTCGAACTTTTTGTTAGATGAAGTGTAAGTTACCTAGGCTGGCCTTGCCCACGCTGGGGTCCAAACGGCTTGGCCTCCAGAGCAGCTGGGGTTACAGGCCTGTAGCATAAGGCTCTTATCTTCCACAAGTCACAGCAGAAAGACCTAGGTGAGGCGGGAGCAGGTTCTCTCTTACCCTACCCCAACCTTACATCTTGAACAGAGCTCACACCACGAGCCTGGGCTCTGCTCACCTTAGCTCCACCAGAGGGCAAGTGAGCCACCACTGCAGCTTTCCGACCCTCCGAGTGGCAGCCACAGCCATCGGGGAGAGATTTCTGAATGCATGAGGAAAGAATAATTCAAAATCAAAGCATCATGACTCTGAGATGTTCCCGGCAGCCCTTGGCCATGGTGTATCTCCCTCTTCACTGCAACCTTTGTCCTCAACACTGGGCACACAGAGCTTGAACTGCACTTAGTTATCGCACTGTGCTGCGCCAGCAAACACTGCCTCAACCACCACAGTTCAGGTCTGAGACTATTCTGTTAGGAATTATAGCGTGGCTTTAGTGTCTCTTTATAGAAACATAGTGGCTTAACTGTAGAAAACTGAGAAGTGTAATGTTTTCCTTCCACCATTCCTTGGCAGAAATTAGTACATCTAATTTGGATTGTATTTTGTTAAAATATTTCATTGGGACCTGAGTTGTTTATGACTTTCATAAATACTTTCTAGCTGAAGTTTAGCCTGGAATGGGGACAGCATTTCTAAGAATTTCTGAACTAGCCCTGAACATAGGATACTGTCTGGATGAGTTTCCCAGGCTGGAGTGTCTCCTTCTGGCTTGCTCGAAGTAACAAGCAGCTTCCTGAGTGTAAACTCACATTTTCATGAAGGTCTCTCTAGGCATTGTTCTAATGTCTCCTGGAATAAATAATGTTGTGGTGAAAAGGCTATTATATTTTTCACTTTGTTTATTTTTTTTCTTTTTATGTACCTTTTCTTGTCCCTATCTAGGTTGGTTCTTTGTCCTTCATCAGAGTATGTCTATTTAGCTATTCCACCTTAGTTTTTCCTGGGAAATCGTGACCTCTCGTCTAGAAACTAAAGGCTTTATTTTGAAATAATTTTCTTCTATACTTCATCTGAAAAATACTTCAAAATTATTGGTATGGTTCTGTTATTCTTTGAAATTCTACCAAGGAATATCTGCTACTGGATACTAGCTCTCCTTTGCTACTGCTCCTGTCATCTTTTCTAGTCCTTGTCTGTATCTGTCTGGGACTTTCACAGACTCATATCCTCTGTGTTTATTTTTTTCACTTTTATTTTTCTCTGCTTTATTTTCTTATAATGTTTTATATTTCCACCCTATGATTTTAAAATATTTATTAATTGAATATAAATAAATATTTATTCATGTGTTAAATATAAATGAATACATGGTATCTGTTTGATAAATGTATATTATTTATTTTTCACATGTGTATATAAGCTCAGGTGTGTAGGTGCCATGTGCGTGTGTTATAGAGGTCAGAGGACAACTCTGTGGAGTTATTTTTCTCCTTTGCCATGATGTGGGCCCATCCCCTTGGCCCTTTCACTAAGCTTTGCTGGTCTGCTTTTTATTACTACTTTATAAAGCAAACTTCTTGACTACATCTTCATTTGAATGCATTCTTTATGTGGATTTTATTATATCCCTTTAGGCTTTTTCCTCCCTGATAAAATGCATACAGCCAGGGCTGGTTTGTTTTCTTAGAAAAATACTTATTTATGTATTTTGTGTATATCTACATGTACACTTGAATACCAGAAGAGGCATCAGATCCCATTATAGATGGTTATGAGCCACCACGTAGTTGCAGCAAATTGAACTCAGGACTTCTGGAGGAGCAGTCAGTGCTCTTAACCTCTGAGCCATCTCTCCAGGCTCATAGTGCCAGTTTATTTCTAATGTCAACAAAGGAAGAGGGTTTTTGTGTTTGGCATTGATGAACTTGGTGGATATACAGTAAAAACTCTTTAACTGCTTGTGGAAAATCCGTAACTTCTTGACAGGAAAGGGCAACGGCACCTATCTCTCCAATATGGCTCCCTAAACATGACCTGAACAATTAAAACTCCAGCTGACATACCAATATGAATGGGGGAAACTTCACAGTTTCTTCCTCCTAGATGAAGAGCTACAGGCCATGGATGGCAGCTGACAGTGGGAGAAGGAGCCCAATCCAGTGTGCTCAGCCCTAAGCACATGAACGTATGAGTAAATGGACTAAGCAGGATATTCATGTACATATTTTATTTAAGAAAAAGGGGCCATGAATTTGAGGGGTTGGGACATGGCAAGAGTTGGAAGGAGGAAGAAAAGGGTGGTGATAATGTAAATATAGCACTTGTGTACAAAAGACTCAAGAACAATTTAAAAGCAGGAAAAAGCCGTCAAAATCCATGTTATTGTTGCTGCAATAATCTCTGCTTAAGCCATCTCTGCCAATTTGTAGTGGAGAGCCCTTACCTCCCCAGGAGCACTCATGTATAGACTCAGCTTGACATGACTGCAGCATGTTTGCATTTTCAGTAAATGGTAAGGTAAAGCTATATATCTATGAAAATATTTCAGAGAGTGTTAAATGAGAAGAGGAGGAAGCTTGCTGGAGAGGGACAGCACCATTCCGTGGGCCTAGACAGAATAAACAGTGTAAAAAGAGATAGCCAGTTCAACACTGGAATTCCCTTCTCTCTGGTTCCTGCCACTGTGTTGTGATATGAAGCTCTGCCATTCCTTCTCTGCTACATTAATTAAACACTCTGAAACAGTGAACAAGAATAAATAATTCCTTCTCAAAAGAAATAAAGAAGAAAGTCACCTACAAAATACAGTCAGCTTTAAACATTTGCCTGAACTAAATTCTTTTTTCTTAGGATTTATTTATTATGCATATAATGTTCTGTCTACAAGAGGGCACCAGATCTCATTATAGATGGTTGTGAGCCACCATGTGGTTGCTGGGAATTGAACTCAGCACCTCTGGAAGAGCAGTCATTGCTCTTAACCTCTGAGCCATCTCTCTAGCCCTGAACTAAATTGTTATGTAAGCCAGAAAGACATTTCCTGTCTTCCTGTTGTTCCTCATGGCATGGAGAGTAAGAACAACTTGAATCCAGACATCTTACTTTCTATTGCAAACTATTTGGATGTATCAAGCCCTGATATCAATCAGAGAAGTTGTGAGGCTGGCCGAGTCCCATCCACAGGCAGTGGAAGAGCACTAATGAATTTGAAGAGAGAGAGATAGATGGCAAAGTTGCTTTGTGGTTGCAGCTGAAAAGTCTGGTTTGTTATGGAATGGAGACTTTTTATCTGTCTGTCCTCTGACGTGGACCCCCAGGGAATCACTCAATAGGAGATAATATTAAGCTCTGTTACTAGAATCCCAGATATGTCCCATGGCTGAGCTCCCAGATCTACCCTACTGGTATGTACATGGGCTGCAAACACTCAGCTGTACACTTTTTAGAAACCTACAACTGGCCAAAAAGAGCTTCTCTTCAAGCTGGGCTACACGCTCCTATACCCAGTGCAGTAGCTGGCTCATGGGAGGAGATGTCTGCCCTTCTGTTTACAGGAGCCTGGACTCTGTGACATACACATCCTTCAGAGCTCTCTACAGGATCAGCCTAAAGGAAATGCCTGCAGGGGCTGGGTCTTGTCCAGCCTTTTATCCTATCCTGTGTTGCCACTTTCCATTGAAGATGTCTTCTGGGAATTCATCAATAATTACTCATTTGCTCCCTCCCCAGCTGTACTTCTAAGTAACCAGTTCAGGGAAGTTCGTAATTATTTTGAGTAGGTAATCTTAGAGTCTTCAGCTACCGGCTACTCAGGAGGCTAAGACAGGGGGGATCAGTTGAGCCCAGGAATTTGAGACTAATCTGGGCTATGTAGAAACATCCTGCATCAAAAATAAAATAGCCTTCAAAAGGCCAGTGAAATGGCTCGATATAAAGATGCTTGCCATACAAGCCTGGCCACCTGAGTTTGATTCTTGGATCCCACAATGAAAGAAGAGGATCAATTCCACACATGGCCTACATGCTCAAGCACACTAATAGCACATTTTTTAAAAATGGCCATCTTCTGTAACCAGACAAGGCTTTCAGTGGTAGGACTGGGATAGCAACCTGGCCACAAAACCTTTGACCTGTAATTTGTCTTGCCTGCAAGATGTGCTGGCTAATGGTGGGCTAGAACTTATGAGAGAGGCCAACCAATAACTGGTTCAACTTGAGGCCCATGCCACAGAAAGGAGCCACACCCAATACTGCCTGCATGTCCAGGAACCAGAGGCTCAGAACCAAACACAGCAGGCCAAAAAAAAAAAAAAAAAAAAAAAAAGTCCATAAAATGATTCTTGATGATAATCTGCTATACTCAAAGAACAGCGTCTAGCCCAAAAGTCATCAGCGAAGCTGAATTCAATAACGGATGAGAACAGATGCAAAGACCCAGAGCCAAACATTAAGGCAGAGCTCAGGGAACCCTTGGAAGAGGGTGAGGAAGGATTGTAGGAGCCACAGGAGTTGAGACACCATGAGAACATGGACAACAGAATCAACTGGCAGGGATCATAGGGGCTCACAGAGACTGAAGAGACAATCATGGAGCTTGAATAAGTCTGCCCCAAGTTCTTTGCATATATGTTATGGCTGTGTAGCTTGGTATTCTTGTGGGACTCCTAACACTGCTAGTTGAGGGGCGGGGGTAGGGTGTCTGACTCTTTCACCTGTTCTTCGGACCCTTTTCCTCCTACCACATTGCCTTGTCCAGCCTTGATATTAGGGTTGGTACCTAGTCTTATTGTAAATTGTTATACTGTGTTCAGTTGATATCCCTGCCAGGCCTGCTCTTTTCTGAAGGGAAATGAAAGAGAAATGGATCTGGGGGAGAGGGGAGGTGTGGGGGTTGCCCTCATAATGTATGAGAGAAGAACAAATTTCAAAAAGATTTTTTTTTTTTTTTTTGGTTTTCAAGACAGAATTTCTCTGTGTAGCCCTGGCTGTCCTGGACCCGCTTTGTAGACCAGGCTGGCATTGAACTCAGGATACACCTAATCCTCCTAGTTTCTGGGGTTAAAGGCATGTGCCACCACACCTGGCCTCAAAAATGTTTTTAAAAGAAAAAAATTTTTAAAAAGCAGGCACAGTGGTATATCTTTTTCATCCCAGTACTCTAGAGGCAGAGGCAGATGATCTCTGTGAATCTGAAACCAATTCCAGGCCAGCCAGATCTATACAGTGAGACTCTGTCACAAAATAATAAATAATTATAACAAAGTTTTGAAGATTATTCATCGTCTTTATCTTTCACTGATTTTCCTAGAAGTTACCAGATTTTCTATTTCCCCAAACTAGTGCAAATGGGGGTTCCAATATGAGGTTATGAAATTTTAGTTTTTTATCTAAAATCCAAAGTGGAGAGGCCAGTAAGTAAAGGCACTTGCCACCAACCGAAGCGCTCAAGTTCTTTTCCTACAGTCTTGATGGTAAAAAGGAGAGAACAGACTCCTACAAGTTGTCCTTTGATCTCATAAACACCATACATACATAAACACATAAATGAATGTAAAAATGGAAAATATTTTTAAAACAGTAGGGGCTCAGTCCTACCTCCCTCTTTTACAGTTACCTCAGTCGCATGGTACACTCTCACATCCTTCTTCTTTATTCTCAGAATCCCAGTTCAATTCAGGTGCTCCAGGCTGAACTGGGCTCCTACTCCACAGAAGAGAGAACTCCAACCCTCCTGCCAAAGATTTAAAGTTCATGAATGAACCTTGACCTAGTCTTAACAAATGAGATCCAGCCTGGGGATTCTAAAAAGAGGTTTTTTGTTTTTGTTTTTTGTTTGTTTGTTTTAGAAGGCAGACTGCTGGGTAAGGCAGAGCACCTGCAGCTCATCCTCCTGGAGGATGGGGTTTGGGAGGATCACTGAGCACTCAGGAGTTTGAGATTCTATCTCAAAAGAGAAAGAGTGGAGGAAAAGCACTCTTCAGATGAATATCAAGACTGTAAAGTTTGAAGAATGTATGATCTGAGGCTTTTTAAGGGTAGAATAGTACAAGATTATCTTGCTTTCCTGTGGTTTGCAAAGAAATATATCCAGGAGAATGCATTTCTGGGGCTCACGCACCCCTTCCACTCAGAAAGGCCTTGGAAGTTCCAAGCACTTTTGTTTCTGATAAATCTTTCCTGCAGCCTCCCTCTTTCTGAGCATGATTATGTTCATGTACAACTGGAACCATGGCAACCATTGACACCATAAAGAAAATCACCCTCAGGGTAAAAGTGAATGTGCTGATAGCTGATAGGTTGACTGTGTTAGAATTACTGCTCACTTGAAAATATGGACGTTGACCCCTCTCAGTGCAGACTTCTTGTAAGTGAAGTAAGAAATATCTTTATTAAGTCATTTGCTAAATACTTTTAGATAAAGGAATTCAAACAGAAGCAACTGCAATCTATTCTCTTCATCATTCCACACATATTCACAAATGGCCCTAAATATTGGGGTTTATTACACTAAAATAGCTAGTTTTTAAAAGGTGTGTGTGTCAATGGAATACTACTTAGCAATTAAAAACAAAGAAATCAAGAAATTTGCAGGCAAATGGTGGGATCTAGAAAAGATCATCCTGTGTGAGGTATCCCAGAAACAGAAAGACACACATGCTATATACTCACTTATAAGTGGATATTAGACATTTAATATAGGATAAACATACTAAAATCTGTACACCTAAGGAAGATAATCAAGAAGGAAGAGCCCAGGTAAAATAATCAATCCTCACTCTGAAAGGCAAATGAGACGGACATTGGAAGAGGGAGAAAATGGAAAAGGACAGGAGCCTATCACAGAGGGCCTTTGAAAGACTCTACCCAGTAGGGTATCAAAACATATCCTGAGATTCATAGCCAGACTTTGGGCAGAGTTCAGGGAATCTTATGAAAGAAGGGGGAGATAGAAAGACCTGGAGGGGACAGGAGCTCCACAAGGAGAGCAACAGAACCAAAAAATCTGGGCCCAAGGGTCTTTACTGAGACTGACACTCCAACCAAGGACCATGCATGGAGATAACTTAGAACCCTTGTACAGAAGTACTCCATGGTAGCTCAGTGTCCAAGAGGGTTCCCCAATAATAGGAACAGGGACAGTCTCTGACATGAATTCAGTGGCTGGCTCTTTGATCACTTCCACCTGACAGGGAGCAGCCTTACCAGTCCATAGAGGAAGACAAAGAAGCCAGTCCTGATAAGACTTGATAGACTAGGGTCAGTTGGATGGGGAGGAGGACCTCCCCAATCATTGGACTGGGGGAGTGGCATAGGAGAAGAAGAGGGAGGGAGGATGGAATTGGAGGGGATGGGGAGGGCGCTACAGTTGTGATACAACGTGAATAAACTGTAATTAATAAAAATTAAAAAAAAATTTTTTAAAGGTGTATGTGTGCGTGCGTGTGTGTGTGTGTATGTGCGCATGAGCACACTTGCACACATGCTTGCATGGTATAAATGGGAAGATCAGAGAACAACTTGGGGAGTCTATTCTTTCTTGACCAGGTGTGACTCCCAGGGATTTAACTCAGATGGCCAGCATGTTTACACATTGACCCATCTCTCTGGTCTTTTAGTTTTAGTTTTGAGATGGGGTCTCCTGTATCCCAAGCTGGCTTTGAACTATGTAGGATGAACTTCTTATCCTCATGCCTCTTTATTCCAATGCTGGATTGCAGACATGTGCTCCTCCACTCATTTTATGTGATGCTAAGCAAGCACTCTTCCAGCTTGAGATATATCCCATTATCATTGGTTTCTCTTTAAATATAGGTTTGTTTTCTGAATCAAAAATAGTAGGCATGGATACTGGGAACCCAACTCAGGTTGTGTTAAAAAAGCAGCAAGCTTGCTTAACCTATAATCCACTCCTCCAGCCTTAATTCTTTTTGATGTTGTTGTTTAATGTCTTCTTTAATATACCCCTTCAGATTACGTAAGGGTTCCTTACCAACATGTTTTCTTGGGGAATCTCTCTGATTTTCCTAAAAGGCTACCTTGTTCTGTTGGGTTGAGTTGGGCTTTGATGATAAGAAGCTGTACTTGATGTGTGGTTTCCTCTCTGGAACGCCATTCACCCAATTGCAAAGCTTGTGTTAAACAGTGATTGTAACCCAGTGATTGTATGCTACTGCCTCCTCCTTATTTCGGTAAAGGATAAAAATGGAGTAGAGCTTCTCTTTGCTACTGTTGTCACCATTAATTTTAGTGTAGTGTTTTCATTTTTTATTTCACTTTGAAAAGAAACTTGTAATCTCTTGTTTCAGTCTGATGTAATTAGACATGAACTTGAATTTATTTTTGGTGGCCCTCCAATCAATCAGCTGAGTCATGAGGGAGGTTTTTCAACAGCCATTTGCCTTCAGCTATTATGTATTAAAATGGAGTAAGGCTGTCCTTGATGCCTTGATCTGTATTTAACTCTTGCCACTACAGAAGGATAAAGGGCAGCTTTGTGAAAGGCACCTTCCTTTGGTCTTTGTAGGACAAGGAGGCATAATTCTAAATTCTTTGGAAGCCATTTTTTTTTCTGTATGCATTGCATTGGAGCGATTGTATTTTCTTTCCAAAACCCAATTCTATTCATCCTTGACTTGGAATTTTAAAGTTTTAGATGTCTATCCTGGCTGATTTATTTATTTTCCTTCCTGTTTCATTTTAAACACATCAGAGAAAACAATGTATGCATCTACTTTAGGTATGACCAAATGTAAATTTTTACAAATTCTTTGCTTGTTTTGTTTTGTTATTGTTCATTAACTCATTTGGTTACAAATATTCAACACTTTTCCTTTCTTCTTCCCTCCCTTCCTTCCTTTCTTCTTTCCTTCTCTTCTTCTTTTTCGTATTTTTGAGACAAAGTCTTTATGTAACTCTGGCTGTCCTGGCACTCACTATGTAGACCAGGCAGGCTCCAGCCCACAAAGTCCAGCTTCTAGAATGATAGGATTAAAGATGTGCCCTGGCTTTTCTTTCCTTTGAGAAAAGGTCTCACCTGGACCCCAGGATAGTCTGAAAGTCACTGGGTAGCATAGTCCGACATCAAACTCTCCTTACTCTTGTGAGAAAAGGGAGGCAGAGAAGCAGAGACTTCAATTCACCTCAGGAGGCAGAAACTGCTTTATTGGAACAGCTAGGAGGTGCACTAGCATTTCCACAGAATGCCCCCATTGCCCCTCCCCATCCACTCCTCCTCCATTTCCTGCAGAAAAGGGCAGGTCTCCCAGGGATATCGACCAAACATGGCATATGGAGTTGCGATGAGACTATGCACCTCCCCTTGTATTAAGGCTGGGCAAGGCGACCCAGTAGGAGTATGAGGGTCCCAAAAGCAGACCAAAGTATCAGGAACAGTTCACACTCCCTCTGTTAGGAATCCCACGAAACACCAAGATATACAACTATAACATATTTGCAGAGGGCATAGGTTAGAACCATGCAGGTTTCCTGATTGTCCACATGCCTGAAGCTGTGGACAGTATCAGCAGTTATGGCTGTTCTTCTCTGTGATGACATGGTCCTAGTCCTATGGTAAAGACATGAAGCTGTGGATAGTATCAGCAGTTCAACTTTTCTCTGTGAGGACTTGGTCAAAGGTCTATGATGAAACTGGAATCTCTGGATAATATCAACAGTTAAACTCTCCTTCACTCTGAGGACATCGTCTAAAGTCTATGTTGGATTACTGAAGCTAGATAGTATCGATAGATCTGTCTGTCTCTGTCACTGAGGACATGATATAAGGTCTACTGTGGATGAGTGCTGTGAATAGTATCAACAGTGAAACTCTCCATCCCCATGAGGACATGATATAAGGCTTATGGTAGATGCCTGAATTAATGGATAATGGATAGTACGAACATTTAAGCCCTCTTCTCTATGAAGACATGCTAATAAAATAGGCCTCTCGTGAATGCCTCTATTAATGGGTAATAGAGCATATGAACATTTAAACCTCCTTCTCTGTGAAGAAATGCTAATAAAATAGGCCTCTCGTGAATGCCTGAATTTATGGATACTGGACAGTATCAACAGTTAAACACTCCTACTCTTTGATGACACATATAAGAGTTACAGTGGATGCCTGAATTACTAAATGTCTGAAGCTGTGGCTATCATAAACAGTTAAACTCTCCTTTTCTGTGAGGACATGTGAGGCCTATGATGGATGCCTGCAGCTTAGGATACTATCAAATCCTATACATGCTACTAGGTTTTCTATGTACACACATACCTGTCATAAAGTTTAATTTTTCAATAGACACATTATACCCTGTCACATTTCAGCAACTTTAGCATATAACTTCCCCTTTGTAGTAAAAATTTTCGTTTCTTTAAAAACCTAGTTATGTTAAGTGAATATGTTTTTGTTTTAATCCCAGGTGTGGCATATGGGGCTGCTTGAGATTGCCCACAGCAGCTATCTATAATTTGTCTCATGTGCTAGGAGAGGTAGAATTTTGCCAGCTGAGGATAGTTCTTGTTGAGTAGTCTGGGGACTCTTATAAATGCCGGAGCCCTGAGCAGGGCCAGGGGCACTCTGAAGAAGGCAGCAGGTGCTTCTCTCTGCTACAGCTGCTCCTTTCTGCTACATCTGCTCCCTGCTGTTGTGGATTCCTGATGCTTCTTTTGCTATTGCTAGATTGCTGAACTGCTGATTGCTGCTTGGAGTTATTCTATCAATGAAGGTTGGACTTGCCCCCAAGGAACTTGACACACCTAGTCAGCAGGAAGTAAATCTAAAGAGGTCTATGCCCTGTTTCCCTCTAATCTTTTTCACCTACCTACTATTGGGAGGTTGAAAGGGCTTGGGATGGAGAAGGGTGGAAGATATTAGAACCCAATAAAGTAGCCAAAAAAATGTGGCTATATTCCTCCTTTCCGATTACACTTAAAACTTCTCATTCAAAGGGAGTACTTTTCACCTTTTCACTCAAAGGAAGCACTTCATAGATTCTTTTGGTGTTATCTGATTTCAAAGATTAACAGCATCCCTGAGAACACTAGGACTGTGAGGCCATTATGAAGTACAACAAAGGCCACTTGAACACAAGCAGTGGGATACCACGAGAATAAATCCAACAACTGAGACTGCTAATAAGTAAGGAACAGGCGGCTGGTATATGCAAAGTGGGAAAATTGGGAAAATGCAAACTGGGAAATTGAGTGCTTCCTAAGTTAGAAGGACACAGTAAGATGGCGTGAGATTTCATCACTGTGTTCAGAGTGGTACACAGTATAACAAATTCATGAGTTATCTATTTCTGAAATTTTCTATGTAAATTTTACGCAGTATTTATATCAATACAAAATGGTATGTTTAAAAACACTGCAGAGGTATGATCATTTTGATTATGTGTTTTCACTGAAATCTTAAATCTTGTTTTTTATAAAGTGCTATTAGTTGTGATTTGGGTATTAGTCATATAATTTTTAAATGATAAGCCAGTAGTAGATGAGTCAAAGAGTAACTAAGCTAATATAGGCATTAATGTTTTCAGCTAGATGGTGATCTTGTAGCTCAATGGTTGATAAGGGAAAGGCGCAGCTGGAAACTTGTAGTCTTAAGGTAACACATGAGGTCTGTCTTTCTCGAGGGTACCAAATAGCAAGATAACAGGGACACACTATCTTTGTCAGGCTTTCCTAGGTGCAGATGACAGTTTTTAAACAGGCCGGGATCTTCTACATCAAAGCATTAGATATGCAATCCTAAAAGTTAATCCTATTAGCATGCAATCCTCAAAGTTAAATGTACACAAGCTTTCTCCTTTCCAACTTCATGCTGGGGCTCTAAGTTCTCAATCTGACTGTCTTCTCCGCATCTGATCCTGCTTAGGATTTGGACTAAAATGCCACAGTGAGTGGAAAGGGCCCCAGAACCTGTCTCTGCCTCCCACCTGCTCCAGACCCTTTTGCCACTTCTATCTCCCATCTGTTCTTTATATCACACCTTTTCTCTGGGAAGACTCAGATCAAATGTGCCTTGCCATGGTGCAGTAGCCCTGGGGTACCACTGAAACTTTTGTGTTTGTGCTTGCAGTTTGGTGAGTTTCCCTACCTTGCACATGTTGCATGACTAACCTGAGAGCCTAGCATCACTCCAGTTACCTTCTGGAAGAAATAACTCACCGGCAGGCTGGCTACACCATGGAATACAGAATCATCTAGAGAAGGTCAGCTATGTTTTAGAAAATAGGAAACCCCTAGACATTGAGATTGTTTTTCTCCAGAATCAGCCTAAAAATTTTAAATTAATTATACATTCTTTAAAGAAATAAGTGACACACACAAAAAAATCAAATCCTCAGGCACAGTGATTGCAGATAGCACTTATACAGAGAAAAAAAAATTTTTTTTTGATCGGTGTCAGCCTAAGACCAAATCCTGCTGTCATAGCTGGTCTGGCCACTATCCTGTTGCATTTTCAGGCTTCCATCTCACTGAGATCCACATTTGCATTTACAAATTCAAAATGAGTATTTTTCTGTTTTCCCAGCTCCTTCGTCACACCCACAGGTTGCCTGGGTATGCTGCAGGTACACACAAAGTAGCCAGGATTAGCAGCTGATTCCAGTGTGAAGTAGGAGCCAGACTTTTGCTTCAGGAAGGTGAAGGGCAGGAGCTTCTCACGGCTCAATGAACTCAGATCTTTAATTTTCTTTTTTAAATACAAAAGAGAATTTATTAGTAGTTGCTACAGTTTAGATTTAGAATGTCCCCACCAAAGGCCTATATGTCAAGGTCTTGGTCTTCCTCACCTTGGGACTATTGGGAAGTGACAGAAGCATTAAGAAGAGGGGCTTGTCACCGGGCTGTGGGCCCTCAAATGGGATTGTGGTACCTCAGCACCTTCTTTCTCTTTCTCATCCAAGCCAATAAGTGAGCAGCCTTCACACCCCATGTACTCCCACTGTGGTGTACTACCACAGGCCCCAAAGCATCAGGGTCAATTCACCAATACTGTGACCCGAAGTCTTGTTCTCTTTAGAATGTGATTGTCTCGGGTATTTTTTACTGTTACTGAATATGCTAACACATGACCAGGCTTCTTTATGGAGAAAAGAAGCAAAGATTGAGGTGGTCTTTGCTTAGATTGTGAGTCTTAGCACTAAGAATTTGTACTTCCCTTAGCTGGAGGACAGGGGAGCGTTCCTCAGTTCTTACCTTTAATACTAATGAAGGACGCTTTGGCTTTTTGACTCTATTACAGCAGAGATAGAGTTTTCCCTTACATACAGCCAAAACAATATAATTTGCCGTTGAGCCACTGGCTTTTCTTTTGGGTAAAGTTGATACATAAAAGATCTCTGGAAATAGAAAATTTGGGTCAGCTCAAGATTTAAAACCTTGCTTCCCCACACACACTTCCTTTTTTGTTGTTGTTGTTGAAGTTTCAGACACAGAAAGCTTGGTAAATCTCCATAGTCACAGTGATACAGGAGCCTAGAACATTCTGAGTCTCAGAATTTCCCTTCTCTCCACCTCTGCTTTTGATCACTCCCCTATCTACAGAGACTTCTTTTGGCTGAGGGACACCTTTGGTTCCATCTCCTCATACCACTCAATCAATGCTCACCATTGATTCCAAACTTACCCTGAGAGTAGCACTTTATCCTTTTAAGAGGAGAGGGAGTCCAGCTGTCCCCTCAGAGAGGGAAAAGACCTAGACCCAGGGCCTGTGGGGAGCACATACCATCTCCATTGGGTTAAAAAATTTGAGGGTCACCTCCACATTTGCTGAGTTTGTCTGGAACTGCCACAAGGGTTCTGCCTTGCAGGACTAGAATCTGCTGGTTTGTGTCCCGAATAAAATGTTTATTAGGGGCAAAGGGCTTAATTGTTGAACCTGGAAAACAGTATCAGAGGGTAAAAACAATGAACCAGTCTGAGTTCAGCTATAAATCTTTGCTTTATACTTCAGGCTCAGACACTGTATAGTCCTCTTGTTGTTATTGTTCTTGTTTTGTTTTGTTTTGATTTTTACCCAACTAACTGATACAGGAACTTTGGACCCCTTGGAGCATTGGGACCATGCTGCCTCAGTGATAATCACCTCTTCAGTCATTCACAAGATGAATACATTACTAAAGTTTTCAAAATATCACTTTTCAGATGAATAAAAATGGGGATTAGACAAGGCAACTGCCTTTCACAGGTTTGCCATAAAGAGTAGAGAAGCTTTAAAGGCTCATCATTATTCCAAGCAGTGTGGTGTTGATAATTTGCTTGTCTGGATCTCCTCCCTGCGGGCCTATACCCTCAGCACAACTCTAATGCCATGTATCTCTATCATGTCAGGTGCCCACTGTACTGATTGAGGGCAATAGAAGGGTGGGGATAAGAGGGTGGGGCAGGAAGCAGCCAGGAGCAGCAACTCAGTGACAGGCAGGGGGTGGAGATGAGAGATTGCCAGAGGAAGATACCTGCACTTATAAAGACTTTCTGTGTGGATGGGGCTGGCTGAAGCTATACTGGGAATTCATCTGAATATGGCTTTACTATGGACTGGGAACCTGTTCCTGTTGCCATCTCTCTAAGAGCAGAGCAAAGGACTTCTCCATAAGTGACTGGGATCAGATTTTTACATGAGGGATGAATAAACAGGAGGAGGATGGCTGAGTCTACTTAGAATAGCAGATGATAATGTAATAGGTCAGCAGTTGCAAGATATAATTATATGGAAATTTAATTATATATTATATATACAAACAACATGTGGGCTCATTCCTTGCCTCATAAACAAGATGCCGTCAGCTGGCACCCCAAATTGTACTTTCCTCCCTGTTGTCTACCCATACCTTGCCTACTCTGTGATTTGTGCTCTGCCTACCATCTGGTTTGTTCAGTAAACAGTCATTGAAATCTGCTCTTTCCTTGGGGCACCAGGTCTTGTATTAAATTCCAGAGCTTATTCTTTCTGAAAAGTTAAGATTTTGAAGCTGGAAGGAAAAGTAGGGTGTCACACCACACATTTCTTAGATGGCATCAGAGCAGAGTGGCCTACTTTGTTGAGGAAGGTGAAAAACCCACTCCCTTCCCTGTCACCCCAGGAGCCCATGGAAGATCACCTGAATGGTTGGAAGCCAAAGAAACGTGGCCAGAATCTGACAGCCTGGGGCATTTTGCTGTTGAATCAAAGAAAACAAATTAGTAAATCAATTCCATTAGATTGGAATTTATAGTTAATTGAACTATGGAATGATTGTATTCCTAATGTCTACAGTTTCTAAATCTTGAATAATAAGTACATATGCAGAAAGCATGCAAATGCTTTTAAATTTTTTACATCAATTTTGGAAGGTTCAGTTTCAACAATGTGAAATAAAATTAGTTTATAGTTTATAGCAAGAATTTTCAGATATATTTTCTTAATATATTTTTTTAAGAATCCCAAAAATCAGGGGCTAGGGGGCTGGAGAGATGGCTCAGAGGTTAAGAGGTTAAGGCTGTTCTTTAAAAGGTCCTGAGTTCAATTCCCAGCAACCCCACATGGTGGCTCATAACCATAATCTGTGAAGAGATCTGGTGCCCTCTTCTGGCCTGCAGGCAAAACATTTTATACATAATAAATAAATAAATCTTAAAAAAAAATTAAGGGCTGGAGAGAGCACTGGTTACTCTTCCAGAGGACCTGGGTTCAATCTCCAGTATCCACAGGCAGGCTCATTACTGCTGCTAATTCCAGTACCAGAGGGATCAGATGTCCTCTTCTGGCCTTCACAGGCATTGCATACTCAGTGTACCAATGCAAGTAAAACACCCCTGCACATAAATTTTTTTTAAAAAAATAAATACTTAAAATATGTTTTTAAATCACAAAAAAATATAATTTGTTGACCTAGACAAATTTCTCTTTCCTGAAGGGTAAAGTTTTGATGTTGTTTTGTTTGTTTGTTGTGTTTATTTGTTTGTTTTAAAGAAGGTTTGGGACTACCGAACAGTACACTGCAACTGCAATGCTTTAAAAGCTTCACCTGAATATGTGTATTTAAACTTGGTCAAAAGGGCCAGCAAGATATCTTAGTGGGTAAAGGTACTTGCTGCCAAGCCTAGTGACTCGAATTTGATCCCTGAGTTTGGTGGAAGGAGAGAACTGCTTCCCAAAAGTTGTTCTCTGACAATAGGTGGCATCATGCCACCTGTCATCCTGGCCAATAATTAAATACCTTGCAATAATAACAATGACAACAATAAACATGTTTGCTGATTATACAAAGTGAGGTCTTGAAGTGTAACACATCTGTCTCTATAACTGTCCTTGTCTACCTAATGTCCTGGAGAAATTCCTGCGGCTAAGATGTTTTACAGGTTAGTCAGAGAAAGCATGACTTCAGCAGGCAGAGTTAAGTACAGTTCCATGTATTTGGAGGCCACATTTTGAGGCCAGGGATGGGCTTAAAGAGGTTTCTTACCTTCTAGCTCTGTGTGGGATTCAGCCAGGTCTTTGCAGCACTCTGGATAAATTTTCCCATCTGTGTGGCTGTCTGAAGATGACATTGCCTGAGCTGAGGGTGCAAACGGCTGGCAGAACCAACATACAAAGAAAAGTATAGATTATGGAAGCTTCAGCGCTGGGAAGTCTCATCTCACATCTCTAATATGCTCACAGGACACAGCCCTGTCTCCCCTTTGAAATACTGCTTTAATGTGAAAAGGCCAGATTCATTCCAATGCATAGGATAATTCTAGCTTAATTTTACTTACAAAGATAATTCTGGGTTTTCCTTCAAATAAACATTCATTTTTGGACATTTGTTATTTTATAGTTCCCATATGAGTTTGTTTCCAAGGAATGATGTGAAGTCTTCCTGAATATAGATTCTGAGTCAGTTGGCCTGGAAGGTCCTGAAATCCTAGATTTTTTATCAGATTCTCGGTGGTGCTGCTAATCAGCAGTCACATTGGGTAGATAGCAAGGCTCTAAAAGACTCAACTACTAGTGTCCTGGAACAGATTAGGCTCATAATCATACCTGAGTTGTGAAGGTCCGGTTCTTAAATCTTTGGAGCTAACTAGTATGTTGCACTTTAAAATTCCCTTTGGCAATCTTGAAAAATGAAAGAACTGGAATATATCACTATTCCCAACTTCAAGTTGTACTACAGAGCTATAGTGATTAAAACAACAACAATAACAACATGGTATTGGCACAAAACAGAAACATTGATCAATGGAGTCAAATTGGGCACACAGATATAAATCCAAATGCCTATACCAACCTCATTTTTTATAAAGAAGCCAGAAACACACTTTTAGAATAGACAGCATCTTCAACAAATGGTGCTATTCCAACTGGATGCATATAAAAGAATCCAAATAGATCCACATTCAAAGCCTTTCACAAAATTCAACTTTTGTCAAAGACCTCAATATAAAACCAAATGCACTGAACCTGAATAGAAGTGAAACTGAAGAATAGCCTTGAATTCACTGTCACAGGAAAAGATTTTCTGAACAGAACATAGCACAACTAAGATCAATAATTAATAAATGGGACCTCATGAAATTGAAAAGCCTCTACATAGGGAAAAGACATTGTCATTTGGACAAAGCAGCAGCCTATATAATCTGAGAGAGGGATAATATACAAAATATAGGCAGGACTCAAAAAACTAAATATCAAGGAAACAAATAACCCAGTTAAAATAGGATACATATCTGAACAGATTTCCCCAAAGAGAAAACTCAAATGGCAAAAAAAAAAAGAAAAAAAAAATGTTCACTAACCATCATGGAAATGAAAATGAAAACTTCTTTGAGATTTCATCCTACACCTGCCAGAATGTTGAAGATCAATAAAAAACAAGTGTTAGCTCACACCAGTGAGGATATCGAGTAAGGGGAATGCTCATCCTCTGCTGGTAGGAGTGCAAACTTGTACAGCCACTATGGAAATCAGTGGGCTAGTTCCTAAGGAAAATGGAAACCAATCTACCCCAAGATCTAGCTATCCCACTTTTGGATATCAACTCAAAAGATTCTTTATCCTACTCCCGAGACATTTGCTCAAACATAGCCAGAAATTGGAAACAATCTAGATGCTCAACAGATGAATGAACAAAGAACAATGAATGAGCAAATGAAAAGGTACTTTTACACAATGGAGCATTACTCAGTCATTTGAAAAAAATGAAATTTACAGGTAAGTGGATAGAACTAAGGTAACATAGCCTAGACCCAGAGAAACAAATATGAAACTACGGTACATATTTGCTTATATGTGGATATTAGCTGTTACATCAATGATAACCAAGCTACAATCCATAAAAGAAGTTAGGTATAAAGTAAAAAACTAAGGGTTACAGATAGATCCCATTAGGAAAAGGAAATAGAATAAATAGCTATGGATGGAGACAGGGGCTGGAACAGGCATTTTAAGTGGGGAAGGGGTGGAGGAGCAAATACAGGAAAGATAGCTAAAATTAAGAGCCATTTGAGGGTAATATGGAAACCTAATAGAGTAGAAGCTTTCATATATATGAAATGATCTAAATAAAATATATATAAAATGATCTAAATAAAATTACCAAATAATGGGAGAGACGGAGTTCCAGCTTACCATCTCTTGTCATCAAATGAAGCTTCTAGTACTAGAATTGGGTTACATACAACCATATTGAGTTGTTGGCTAAAGGGGTCCCATGGGAATCCCCAAACAATCCAGGTTGTTGACAGTGCTATAGGTTGCTCTTCATGAACTCACAGCAAGGCCCCATTGCAGAAGACTGCACCTACACAACTCATTGAACATTAAAAAGTCCAGCTGGTGCCTACATAAAGCCTTCACCCTTACATTCTAGCATCTTTGGCACAGGAAGATACTCTGCATACTACCAAAAAAGAAATGTTAACACCAGCCACAAATCCTCTGATATATAATAGGGTGTCCTGCCTGCAATATATATTAGGCCAATGGTGGCAAACGTTGTGCCACTATTTCTAAAAGGGCAAGAAAACAAACAAACAATCAAATGAATACTTATAGATCAGTACCTTTCTCAGCCATCATCAGAGAAACTTCTCCTACTGCAGTTTGGAACAAACAGAGACCCACAACCAGATATTATGCAGAGAGTGAGAGGCCTTGAAACATTCACCCCTAAATGGGATGTCTCTACAAAATCCTTTCCTTCAGGGCTCAGAGAACACCGCAGAAGAAGAGGCAAAAAGGGTGTAAGAGCCAGAGGGGATGGAGGACACTAAGAAAATGAACATAAACAAGCTGAAATGAACTCAGAGACTGAGGCAGCATGCACAGTATCTGATGGGTCTGCTACAGGTCTGCAGCATATCTATTATGGCTTCAAGTTTAGTGTTTTTATGGGATTCCTAAGTGTTTATACAAGCAGGTCTCTGATTCTGGTGCCTTCTCTAGGCTCTTTTCCTTCTGCTTGTTTGTCTTGTCTAATTCCAATGTATTAGTATTTGTTTTATCTTGCTCTATTTTGTTTTAATATAAAAATAAATAAAAATTTTAAATATTTAGCATATGTGAGTCAATAAATTTTCATTAGGAGACTGCAAAGAACACGGAGGAAGAGTTTTTATTGTGCTTTTATAGGTAAATAAATTGAAATTGAGGACTGCCTCCAATTTCAGAGCTAGGATCACATGGTTGAGACCTGAAGTACAAATCCAGACCCTTAATTCTTTTCCCATAATATACCAATTCCCACTGGTCATCAGACATAAATGTTCATACAAACTATCAAAATTCCCTGGTCCTCTAAGGACACACAAAGGGTTGGTGATTATTGGGGCACAGTGTTCCTTGAGCTCACAGAGAAGCACTAGGAAAAACAGGAATAAGACGCAGAGCTGTCTCTTGAAGAAGGGAGATGTATAACTTGTTTTCTTCCCAGAGGACTGAGAATGGAGGTGGTTAATAGTCTAGGTGACCTTTGTGCTACTTGTAGGGCTAGTTCATACCTGCTCCCTCCCCCAGAACCTTATAAATAGGACTGGAGATGCTTAATACCCTAGTGACCTTTGTGCTGCCTGTATGACCAAGCCCATACCAGATCCTCCCCCAGACCCTTAAGATAACACATGTAGTCTATCTACAGAACCCATCTTCATGGCAGAGCCATTGTGAGCTCAGCATTAAAGGCAGGACTCCTTCCCCTCGGTGGGGTCCTCTGCTCTCTGCCTGACACTCTGCACTCTGCAGAGTGCCTTTAGACACAGACTCCCCTAACCACACTTGATATATGACCTCTGTCACGGTTCCCTATTTGTTCTCTCCTCCCCGCACCTATATGTTAATTATGTACTGTATTTCATTCATATGAACGGAGCCTGCTGTATAATGAAAATCAAGCATTCTTGATGTGCCTAGTTCCAACCAATTATGTACAAGTATTCTTGGAGTCCTCCACTCATTTCCCAAGGGATATATAACCTTTGTTCTCTGGAATTAAAGTTGAATTAACCATCAGCTATTCCAGGGGTGTGTGATCCCTGTACAGCGCTCGCTGGTGCTCACCAGCCATTCCAGGAACATTTTGTGGGCTGCTGGGAGACAACCTCCAGGCAGGAAAACCAACAGTTTAAGGGTTCGAAGAATGTTGTTGCAGTGTGCTGAGGGACAGGGCAAGACTGATATGCCAAATGAAGAAGGAGCAAAGGGGACAGGCATAGTGAAACTATGGGAAATTAAAAGATAAAGAGGGCAAGGAGTAAAGATTAGATGCACATGAAGGCTCTCGGGGTACCTGATACTGACTCATCCTTGCTAGGAGTGTGTCTGATGTTCATTGTGAGCCAATGGCATCCTCACTGGTCCAAATGTACTTTGTGGATCTACAAAACTTGCATGGTCTACAGCTCATCAGAAATGTAGAACCTGGGGCCCAATCAGAATCAGAATTTGTATTTTAACAAGATCTATGGCTGATTCCTACTCACACTTTCATCCGGAGGTGCACCGCGCTCTGCGGCATATTGTCCAGCATTGCCGACATGGAAATACCCAAAGAAATTTAGGAGGGCACTGAAGATCAGTGCCACACTTCACAGACTCTTAGTGAACAGATCTAGAAAGCAAACTCAACAGTGGTTGGAGAAATAGATGCTTAACATATATGCTTCGTGAGAGTATTTTTATTCTTTTTTCTTTTACTTGAGGTGGAAAAGACAAAAATTTTGAATCAATTTAACAAAAAATGAAAAATAATTTAAGTATGTGAGTGTGGGGAAAAGTCAGCAAATACAAGAAATCAGTGACTCCCAAGAGGCATCTGTAAAGTGTTAGGAAATTGGGTGAGGAAAATAGGGATAGAAGTTTGAGTCAATTTTTACTTCATCTTTGCAAACATGATGATTTCAGTATCTCTGAGGACTTGAGTACATCAGGGGACTAATGGTCATGCTACAGACTGCTATGGGTGGGATGTGGTTTAATTCTTTGGAGTTCAGTGTTGGAATATTGGTTCCCAGTGTTAACAGGTAGGGCCTTCATCAGGTGGAGCCCAGCTTCAGGTCGTTACTGATCCCTCCCTGTCCTGCCACGACTGATCCCCCTCACAAGCACGAAGAGTTAAGGTGATCCAACGGGAAGAGACCTTGCAAGAAGTGGCATCACATTGTTTGGCCTCCCAAACTGTGAGCTAAATAAACCTTATTTCCTCATAACCTACACAACCTTATAATAACAGCAAATTGATAAGTATACAGACATAATTGGTCATAGGCTGATAAAATTTATAACCATTCAATTAAAGAAATGCTATATTTAGCTACCAGGGATCAATCTCCACCGAGAAAAGAAAGCTTAAAGAGGTGGGCTCCAAAAGCACTTTTCAAAAACAAATTTTCTATTTACCTTTAGAAGTCATCCCCATCCCTAGAAGAGGTGACCAGATAATGTCAGCAACATGCTGCTACCATGCATCAAGGAATTATATGCTCAAACTCTATTCTCTGACTCTGCTCAGACTTCTAAGATACTATTAATTTTCAGTACAAGCTCTGCTGGGTAAAACATCTGCTCTTGTACCTTTTTCAGGTTATTCAGCATATATCTTAGAGGTAAAACTTGAAAGGGTAGAAGAGGCACAAGAGAAAAAAGTCAGACCAACTTAATAAATGCTATTCCACTTTCCCAGTGATGCAAGCTACTGCTAAGGAATAAGAAGGTTTAGATTTGGGTCAGAGTAAGGTCAGACTAAAGTTACAGGTGCCACCACCCAGGGGGTATGCCAGGATTACATACCTGGGCCAGAGGTGTCTGTTTTGGTAGCTGTGAGCAGATGCTGGACGCTCTGGAGTATCTTTAGACACAATGATCCCAGAGATTATTGCTTCACTGGAAGTAATAAAATGGGAGTGGATAGATATGACATTATCATAATAATTATCATCCAATTATTACATTGAAGAAGAGTGCAAAGTCCTTGATGTTTTCCTGCTTGTCAGTTGAAGGGCCCTCCTTTGATTCTACTGCTGAGCATCAGTAATAGGCAGTGGGAATGATGGACCTATTTTTGGCCTCTTCCTCTATAAAAACACTGTCTGTTGCTTCTAGTCCCTTGGAATACTTTTACAACACAGTCATGTGGGTGTAATAAGTCTGAAACATGTCAAGACCCATGTTATGAACAGTCCCTGATAAATTCTTATGAGACAACCCGCACCAAATGGTTAGCCCAATCAGTGAATCACCTAACATTACTTCTCCAGCCTTGCATGAGCTGCATGGAACATAATAATTCCCTTAGCTGAACCCTAAATTCTGCCTAAATTGCAGAATTGTGACTGGAATAAGGTACTAATTTTTAGGCTACTTTGTCCCACATAACCAGAAAAGAATTTAGTACCAGGATAGAATATTCCAGTAGCTGATGAAGAAATATTGGCTTTGGTTCTGCATAGCAGGTATAAGATAGAAGGCCACAGAAAAGCAGATAGGAATGACTGAAGAGTGAGAAAAATTCTACAGATTGCTAAAGGAAAAATAATGTGTGGTAAACAGTGATGGGAAGCTTAGCAAAACAAGACCCCAGAAAGATGTAAGACCATGTCCCCCAAGAAATGTCCCCTGTACCTGCACAGAGGGTTCACAGGTGACTCGAACTAGCTTGAATAAAAACTATAGATATGTACTATTTTCTCTAATCAAATTGTTCATACAGTAATAATGTAAACTGCTTCTAATAACTGTACTTGCTTAGGCTGAAAGGAACAAAAACACAAACGAGGCTTGATATGCTATTACATAAGCATTTGGCAATAATTTTTATTATTGAGTGAAGAGGGCATTTTTACAGGGGAGGAATGTAATTTGTAACCAAAAGACTACAATGGGGTAGAAATAAATGTAAATTCCTCGGCACTCTTCTGAGACATGTTGCCTGTGCCTCTCTCTCAGGACAGGCCCAGTGACTATCAAGAGACTATGTATGACAAAATTGGGTCCCAGTCTCTACAGATGGATAACTTCTGCCCTTCTTCCACATTTTCATAGTCTGGAATGCTTGTTCTTGGCATCCAGCTGCAGTCTTATAAAGAAAGCCAAGAAGCCCTGCAGAGAGGAATTGCAGTCTTGTTCACCAGCCTTAGACAGACTACAAGTAACATTATACAGAGAGAAGGTTGGAGTGAAGAATGGATATGTATATACATATAAGCATGCAACAACAATGAAAGCACAGGCTGTGAATTTAAAAAAGAGCAATGAAGAATATAGAAGGGTTGGGAGGAAGGAAAGAAAAGGTAAAAATGATAAAATTATACCAAAATCTCAAAAAAGGAAAAAATTAAGAATTCAAACAAATGAAGTATGTAGTAACAAAACAATCAAATACTAGTTTCCATTAATTCAAAAACCAAAACAAAAAAGAGTGTTTCACACAAGTGCTTAGAAACAAAACCATTTTAAAGGCTGAATTCCAGAGGCTAGAAAGATAGCTCAGTAGTTAAGAGCATTGGCAGCCCTATGGAGGACCATGACTCAGTCCCTAAGCACCCCTCTTCCAACCTCCATGGACACCAGGCATGCATGTGGTCTGAATACTCATGTGCAGACAAGCACTCACACATATAAAATTAAAATAAATAAATCTTTTAAAATTTTGAAGATACAAAGGCCAAATTAATTCAGTTAAATGAATTAATTTAGCTTACTTCAACTGTTCTTTGCTTTTGTAGTTTTTATAATAGGAAATTATACAATTTGACTCTGTCAGGTTAATATTGAAGGCATTAATTAGCCTTCAATAATAATATTTATAGAGGGCTGAACTGAGCCTCAATGTAAACTGCATTTCCAGCATGGGTTCCGTCCAATAAATGAAACGTTAAGAAGAACAGGTATATGGTGATTTCAAAAAAAGTCTTCTCCAGGTTCCACCACTGCATGTCTGTGCTGTGGACGCCAAAGCACGGTGCTTTAATGGCCTCACGGTGCCCTCTGCTGGTCTCGCGAGGCACAGCTCTGACAGCAGCTCCAATAGGACTAAAGACTAGAATGTTTCTGAAAGGGTGACAGAAAGGGCCTGTATCTCTCTGACAAACAGTAGAAGTAGAATCCACGAGGTAAGAGGTAAAGAAGGCTCTGAAGGAGTTTGGGATAACTAAAACATATTAATTTAAAAATCTATGGTAAGTAAGCTGATGAGCAGTCAGGTGGTGAAAGGTCTTGCTGTAGTTGTTAAACTTCTCAAACAGGGCCGCTGTGGGTTTTTACACAGGGTGTGATGAGATAATGTCAGCATTGTAGGAGGATTCCGCAGGCAACCTAGAGAGACAGCCGTTTGAGGTGGGTGGATAGTTATGGGTTGGATCAGGTCCTTGACAAATGGTAGGTATCCTTTGGCCTCAGGTGGGTGGCCATAGATCTCTGCCTGCTCTACCAGTGTCCACGAGACTTACCTGTGGGCTATTACAGTCTCTCAGTTGGGCTCAGACAGAGAGGCGTTCAAGAGGAGTTCCCTGTTCTTACAAGCTGGCAAGGACTACATTTGGCTACAAATAGCCACAGCTTCTATTCTCTGAACCTCAAGAAACTGCAGGTCATGCAGTGCATCAGTGTCCTTAGGGTTATTGTTGTTACAATGAAACATGTCCAGAAGAAACTTGGGAAAGAAAGGGTTTGTTTGGCTTAAGTACCAGAAATCACAATCCATGGGGAGAAGCCAAAGTAGGAATTCAAATCAGGAGGGAACCTGGAAACAGGATCTGACGCACCAGCTCAGCCTGTTTTCTTATGGAATCCAGGACCACTTGCCCAGGGGCAGCCCCTCCCACAATGAGCTGAGCCCTCCCACATCAATCACTAATTAGGTAAACTCCCTCTAGGCTTGCCTGCCTACAGCTGGATCTTATGGAGGCATTTTCTCAGCTAAGGTTCCCTCCTCTCAGACATCTCTAGGTTGTGTCAAGTTGACATAAAACTAGCGGAGCCAGCACAACCAGCTACCACTCAGTCCCCTGCTCCTCCTCCAGAGCAGATGATGGGTTCCAACTCTCAGCAGGTACCTGTGCTTCATTCTTTCCTGCTGTCATTGTAACAAATACTCCCAACTTTGCAGTCCCTCCCATGCACCTATTGAGTGTGTGCTCTGTCCATTGTCAGGGCCCAGGCCATGCTAACAGGTTGAAACTTATTCTTCGAATGATGGGTGAATGGTGTATTGAAGGGCTTTTGATGATTCAGTATTGAGACCTGCTGTGTTTCATGAAGAGAAGTGTCAGGATATAAATGAGCTATATAGTCCAACTGCACTTGAGTCCAGCAAAACATGATTAGACAACAGTAGAAATACCAATGATAAGTGAGCTGGTACCTCACAAAGTTGAGTCAGGAAGAGGAGAGGGAAGTCAAGCATTAGATTAAGATGTTGTTTGCACACATTTCTTCATAATTAACTTCTGAAAAACAAATGTGCACCAAAAATATTAATAGCATGATGTTCTACTTTGCACTTCCTTGCACTCCCTGGAACTTTGCACAGAGCCTGATCCAAGCTAGCAGATTTCTTTATTGGCCTTGTACCTCATTTTTCCAGAACAATTTCTAAATCTCTCAAAATAGTGTGTGAGCTACATATATGAGTCACATATGTAGTTACAAATCTTTTTAAACAGAGTCTTGTTTATATCTCAGGCTACTTTACTTTACTCTGGAGCTCAGTCTGGTTGCAAGCTCATGATCCTCCCGCCTCATCTACTCCAACAACTATAGCACATAAGCATAGTTTACAATTTTGTGTAACCACATAGGGCTGTAAAAACTGACCACATTCTGCTCTTGCAGAAGACCTAAGTTTAGTTACTATCTGTAACTCCAGCTCCAAGGTGATCTCACGGCCCTCACTTCCATAGACAGCTGTACTCGGGTGACATATCAAACAACATACAAACATGCATACACAATGAAAAATAAATGACAAGAAAATGATTCAACATAATTATAACTAAAATTTTAGTAGTCACATAAACAAAAATTAATAAAAAAGAAACATGTGAAACTAATTTTAAAACCATTTCACTTATCTGTGTGGTTTGAATGATAATTTGAACACTTGATCCCCAAATAGTGGTCCTGTTTGGGTAGGTGATGAACCCTTACTGAGGAACTACCTCTCTGGCAGCAGCCTCGTCCACCTTCCAGTTTGCTCCATGTTTTCAGAGGAAGATGTGATCCCGGTTCCAGCCACCTGCTGCCTGCCTCCACTGCCCCTCTAGAACTAAGTCATCATAAACTCTTTCTTCTGTAATTGTTTTTGGTTATGGAGTTTTACCAGCTGGTGTGCTTTGAGGAAGTTACTGGATCCTAATGATTCTAAATAGACAATGGCCTAATCCATTACTAAATTGCACACACCTTTAATCCCAGCACTTGGGAGATAGTGAGTTCAAGGCCAGCCTGGTCTATAAAGCAAGACTAGGACAGCTAGTGCTACATAGAGAAATCCTGTTTTGAACAAACAAACAAACAAAATCTCCAAACTTCTCCATTCCACAGGTAGATATTTATTTTATTGATGGTTCATCTAAAGGTTTAGGAGAGATTCATGGTCCAGATATTCATTAGTCTATTAACACTCCTTTCTCCTCAGCCCAATGGGTGTAACTGGCTGGTTTGATTCATCTATTACAATTAATTCATGAATCCTTAAATATTGTTTCAGATTCTGTTTATGTTATAGGAATATTTTTCAGCAACAGAAGCTGCTTTAATTTTGTTCTTCATATCCTATTATTTTCCCATTACTACAGGAACTACAGGTTAAAAGCCACACACATCCTTTGTTTATTACTCCTATTTGTGCACACTCTAACCTCTCTGGTTTTATTGCAGAAGGGAATAAACATGCTTGTGCATTAATGTGCCCTATTTTTACTTTTCCTGAACAGGAACATTGACAGCTGTACACTGGATGCTAATGGACTTCACCAACAACATCACTCCCACTTAGACAAGTGGGATGGCTTATGCAGGAATGTCCTATTTGTGCTCCCCTATACTGTCAGAGTCATCTAGTCATAATCGCAGAGGTAAAAATATTAATGAATTGGGCCCCATGGATATTATTCACTTTGCTCTTGTGCCTCAGATGTCACACCTGCACATTTGCATGTATCCATATTCTAAATTTCTTTGGGCTGTACCTCAGTCCTCGGTGCAGTGTGCTCTTCTCTTATCAAACAAACTTTTGCTGTTATGAGAGTGCCTACTTCTATAAAAACTAAAAATGGACCAGCCTATACTAGTAAATGCTAAATAACTTCTGTAACTCATGAAATATTAATCTCATTACAGGCATTTCTTATAATCTTCAAGGCCAGGACATAATTAAAGAGCACATAGAACATATAAAACAACAATTATCAGCAAATAAAAATGGAGGAACACTGAGGGATATTCTTTTACTTTTCTTATTTACTCTTAATTTTTAATTTGCCTCAAGGTTATATATGTTCAAGAGCTCAAAAATGTTTCTCTACAGAACATCCTGAACTGACTTTAGACAGGCCTGTGTGGTTTAACCAATTTGATGCATGAAAGCCCACCTGGTTGAAGAAAATTGGGAAAGGGTGGACATCTGTCACTACAAATGGATTCACTGAACCATTGTGGATTTCTCCTCAGCTCCTCCAGCCATGGGCCATCAAGGGCCAATGGCAGAGGGTGATGAGATAGTGAAAACATCAGAAAAATAGAAAACCTCCAGCTAAAGGGCAAGAGGAGAGATAGACCATTATCATTATAAGTCAAGTCTGCCCATCTGGGGCCAAGTTGGGCCCTATGCACGAAGGGAGAAATTATTCTATGAAACACACAGAGCCTGTGTCACCTGAGAATCTCTTTCAGGAGATGCTAGCTTCTTTGACCTGTACATGTTCGGTGAGTGCCTTTAAATACGTGTATTGGTCTTATGTTCCTCTTCTTCTGTTGCTTTAACTTGTAGACCTGATGTATCCAGCTCATATTATCTTTACAAATAACTCTGTGTTTATCACTGGGCCAGCGGATTGCAGTAGAGTCATTCATTCATTCTTCTGGAGAAGGAGATGTATTTAATTTTTCCATAGTATGTAAGTCATTTCCTATTTGCATAGGACATCATACATAACATTCATATTCCTATTAAAGGAAAATATGGGCTTACATTCTACAAGATACCAGAAGTACCAATTATATGAGTCTCTTTTCAAGTTATTCTCAAATTTTTTTGAGCAACATAATAGTGTATCAAATTGTACTGACATAGTTTACACACCATTCTTTCACTTTTCAAATATTATTCACTGTTTATAATTTGCTTGCTTATAGGATACATATACATCAAATGACAGCTACATATATCTACAACATTATTTTTAAAACCACTGTGGGTATTATGCATTTATTTTTTTATTTTATTTTTTCTTATCAGTTACATTTTATTAACTTTGTATCCCAGCTGTATCCTGCTCCCTCATTCCCTCCCAATCCCACCCTCCCTCCCTCATCTCCACCCTGCCCCTTTCCAAGTCCACTAATAGGGGGGACCTCCTCCCCATTCATCTGATCCTGTTTTATCAGGTATCTTCAGGCTGGCTGCAAAGTCCTCCTCTGTGGCCTAACAGGACTGCTTCTCCCTTAGGGTATGGGGAGGTCAAAGAGCCAGTCATTGAGTTCCTGTTAGAAATAGTCCTTGTTCCCCTTACTATGGGAAACCAATTGGTTACTGAGCTACCACAGGCTATATCTGAGTGGAGGTTCTAGGTTATATCCATACATGGTCCTTGGTTGAATGTCAGTCTCAGAAAAGACCCTGTGCCCAGATATATTTGGTCCTTGTGGAGCTCCTATCCTTTCCCCATCATACTAACTCCCCTTCTTTCATATGATTCCCTGTACTCTGCCAAAGGTTTGGTCATGAGTCTTTGTATCTGCTTTGAAAACAGTGCTAGTTAGAGTCTTTCAGATGCCTTCAGTAGACTCCTGTCATACGTTCAAAGCACATCCCATCTATCTTCCTAAATGAGGATTGATCATCTTACCCCATGGCCGCTCTCTTGATTATCTTTTTTAGGTGTATAGATTTCATTATGTTTATCATCTCTTATAGGTCTATATAAGTGAGTATATACCGTGTTTGTCTTTCTCCTTCTGGGATATTTCACTCAGAATGATCTTTTCTAGATCCCACCATTTGCCTGCAAATTTCATGATTTCCTCCTTTTTGATTGCTGAGTAGTATTCCATTGTGTAAAAATACCACAATTTCTGTACCCATTCCTCCGTTGATGGACATCTGGGTTGTTTCCAGGTTCTGGCTATTACAAATAAAGATGCTATAAACATGGTTGAGCAAGTATCCCTTTTGTGTACTTGAGCAAAGTTTGGGTATATACCTAGCAGTGGTATAGCTGGGTCTTAAGGAAGCACTATTCCTAATTGTCTGAGAAAGCGCCAGATAGATTTCCAAAGTGGTTGTACCAGTTTACATTCCCACCAGCAATGGAGGAGGGTTCCCCTTTCTCCACAACCTCTCCAGCATGTGTTGTCACTTGAGTTTTTCATCTTGGCCATTCTGATGGGTGTAAGGTGAAATCTCAGGGTCTTTTTTATTTGCATTTCCCTGATGGCTAATGAAGTTGAGCATTTCTTTAAGTATTTCTCTGCCATTCAATATTCCTCTGTCAAGAAGTCTCTGTTTAGCTCTGTTCCCCATTTTTTAATTGGATTACTTGGTTTGCTGCTTTTCAGCTTCTTTAGTTCTTTGTATATACTGGATATTAGTCCTCTGTCAGATAAAGGGTTGGTGAAGATTCTTTCCCAATCTGTAGGAAGTCATTTTGTTTTGATGACAGTGTCCTTTGCTTTACAGAAACTTTTCAGTTGAGTTGGGGAGGAGGGGCAAGATGGCAGCACCGGGAGGACTCTCATTCTGAGCAGCAGCAGCAGGATCAGCACAGTGACCAGTAATCAGAACTCGCGGCCATAAAACACAGTCATTGTGTTTCCCAGGTGAGAGGATACCCCACGGTGGGGGATTCAATCAGCTTTTAACTCAATCGGCTAAACCGCAGAAGAGATCCCAGTTCCGCCAGATGCTTGGCTGCCAGCCGCCAGCCCCAGCCCCAGCCCAGAGCCACAAGCCAGTGTCTCTGGTCACGGTCCCAGACTGAACCGTGCGCACCACACTATCAGAGACTGGAATTTTCAGTCGAGAGATAACCCCAGGGTACAGGAAACGACTGGGACCGGCCTTAGGTCACCCAGACATCCCCTGGAAAAGACTCAGGTTCCACGGGCACTCCAGGAGCCAGCCCGGAGCCAGAGCCGGGGACCCAGGTTCCAGCACAGAGCCCTGCCTGCCGGCACACATGACTCGCCGCCTGAGATAGAACTGTGGGCACCAGGGCACCAGCAAATGAGTTTCACTGTCGGGTGCAAACACACAGGGAGGAAAACAGCTGGTCTGATCTCAGAGCACTCAGCCGACACCCCCAGCCTGAAAAGGCCCCCGGAAAATTACCCAGCTTAGGGAGGCACCCAGGCTCCCAAAGGCTGCAAAGGCAGACACAGGCAGTTTCTGCACACCAGACAGCTGGCAGAGATTGAGCCACCGCCATCACTCAGCTGTGCTCCAGGCACAGGCAGTTTCTGCGGCCAGCCAGCTGGCGGACACTGAGCAGCGTGCACCAGGGCAAAAAAAAGACACTGGGAGTCCGTGTCTCCAGAGAATCCACAGGGAAGGAAGAAAACTGTACTGATATAAATCACCCAATCCTTCCCTAGAAAAAGTCTAGCAGACTAGTGGGGCCAAGGCGCCATCACTCAGGTGTGCTCCAGACACAGGCACAAACAGTTGCTGCACGCCTGATGTCCAACAGGGTCACAGCAGCTGATCATTAAATTTGCAACAAGAAACCCAGAAACAGGGCAGCTGCCCTCAGGACTTCCCTGGGTGAGAGGAGAACCCTCTCGACTAACAAAGACCACAGTTACCACTCAGGTCTAAATCCCTGAGGTGAGCAACTCCTGAAAAAACACCAGCCATCCAGGGACTATACCCAAAAAGCTGAGAAGACATCCTTCAGGAAAAACCAGCTTTCTGCAAAGGGGATTCTCTCCACCACAGGATCCCCAGGAACCACCAGAAAATAACCCCAAACACCTAAGATAGCACAATGGGTAGAGGCCAGCATAAAAGCTCAAGCAACAAAAGACAGAGCAATATGGCATCTCCAGAACCCAGTTACCCAGGGGCAAGTAGCCCTGGACACCCCAGCATAACTGAAATCCAAGAAGATGACCTAACAACTTTGCTCATGAAGATGATAACAGAGGAAACAAATAAGATATGTAAAGACATAGAAGAAGATAAACTCAAACAGAATATTGCCATCCGTAAAGAAATAGAGGAAGCTGCAGCCAAACAGTTTATGGCCATTAGAAAGGAAATGCTTAAAGCACTGAATGAAATAAAAGACACAGAGCTGAAGGAACTAAAAGAAAAACAGGAAGGTACAATCAGACAGGTGAAGGAAGTAAACAAAACAACTCAAGACCTGAAGATAGAATTGGAAAAATTAAAGAAAACACAAATGGAAGAAATAATGGAAAGGAAGAATCTAGGGAAGAAAACAGGAACTACAGAGGTAAGCATAACCAACAGACTACAAGAGATGGAAGAAAGAATCTCAGGTGTAGAAGATACAATGGAAGAAATCGATGTATCTGTCAAAGAAAATGTTAAATCCGAAAAATTCCTGACACAGACCATCCAAGAAATGCAAGACAATATGAAAAGACAAAACCTAAGAATAATAGGTATAGAGGAAAAAGAAGACTCCCTTCTCCAAGGCCCAGAAAATATTTTCAACAAAATCATTGAAGAAAATTTCCCCAAGCTAAAGGAGAGGCCAATTAGAATACATGAGGCCTACAGAACACCCAACAAATTTGACCAGAGAAGAAAATCCTCCCTCTACATAATAATCAAAACAGTAAGTATACAGAACAAAGAAAAAATACTAAAAGCTGCAAGGGAAAAAGGCCAAGTAACATATAATGGCAAAGCCATTAGAATCACACCTGACTTTTCAACAGAGACTATGAAAGCCAGAAGGGCCTGGATGGATATCATGCAGACCCTAAGAGAACACAGATGTCAGCCCAGGCTACTATACCCCGCAAAACTCTCAGTCCTCATAGATGGAGAAAACAAGATATTCAATGACAAAAACAAATTTCAACAATACCTACAAACAAATCCAGCATTACAGAAGATACTAGAAAGGAAAATACAACCCAGGAAAACTAGCTACATTCAAGAAAACACAGGAAATAAATAATCTCACTTCAGTAAAACAAAAAGCAACCAAGCACACAACCTGATGACCACAGCCAATATCAAAATCAAGGGATCTAACAGCCACTGGTCATTAATCTCTCTCAACATCAATGGACTCAACTCTCCAATAAAAAGACACAGATTAAGAGAATGGATACGTAAACTAAACCCAGCAATCTGTTGCATACAAGAAACACACCTAAGACACAAAGATATACATTACCTGAGGGTGAAGGGTTGGAAGACGACTTTCCAAGCAAATGGACCCAAGAAGCAAGCAGGAGTAGCCATTCTAATATCTGATGAAATAGACTTTCAACCAAAATTAATCAAAAGAGATGGGGAAGGACACTTCTTACTCATCAAGGGAAAATTCCACCAGGAAGACATCACAATCCTGAACATCTATGCCCCAAATACAAGGGCACCCACATTTGTGAAAGAAACATTGATAAAATTTAAAGCACATATAGATCCCCACACATTAATAGTGGGAGACTTCAACACCCCACTCTCAACAAAGGACAGGTCAACAAAACAGAAATTAAACAAAGAAACAATGTCTCTGACAGAGGTCATGAATCAAATGGACCTCACAGACATTTACAGAACTTTACACCCAAACACAAAAGAATTTACCTTCTTCTCAGCACCTCATGGAACCTTTTCCAAAATTGACCATATAGTGGGTCACAAAGCAAGCCTCAACAGATACAAGAAGATTGAAATAATCCCTTGTATCTTGTCTGATCACCATGGAATAAAGCTGGACCTCAACAATAACAGAAATAGCAAAAAGCCTACACATACATGGAAACTGAACAACTTGTTACTAAATGACAGCTGGGTCAGGGAAGAAATAAAGAAAGAAATTAAAGTCTTTCTAGAAATCAATGAAAATGAAGACACAACATACCCAAACTTGTGGGACACAATGAAAGCAGTGCTAAGAGGAAAGTTCATAGCACTAAGTGCTTTCAAGAAGAAATTCGAGACAGCTCATTCAAGCACCTTAATGGCTCACTTAAAAACCCTAGAAAAACAAGAAGCAGACACACCAAGAAGGAGTTGACGGCTGGAAATAAACAAACTCAGGGCTGAAATCAATCAATTGGAAACTAATAAAACAAGTCAAAGAATCAATGAAACCAAGAGCTGGTTCTTTGAGAAAATCAACAAGATTGACAAACCCTTAGCCAAGCTAACTAAAAGGCAGAGAGACACCACCCAAATCAACAAAATCAGATATGAAAAGGGGGATATAACTACAGACACTGAGGAAATCCAAACAATCATTAGGACTTACTTCAAAAGTCTATATGCCACAAAATTTGAAAATCTAAATGGAATGGACAATTTTCTTGATCGATTTGACTTACCAAAGCTGAACCAGGACCAGGTAAATCAAGTAAATAGACCTATATCCCCCAAAGAAATAGAAGCAGTCATCAAAAGTCTCCCATCCAAAAAAAGCCCAGGACCAGATGGCTTCAGCGCAGAATTCTACCAGACCTTCAAAGAAGAGCTAACACCAATTCTCTTCAAACTATTCCACAAAATAGAAACAGAAGGAACATTACCAAACTCATTCTATGAAGCCACAGTCACCTTGGTACCTAAACCTCACAAAGACTCAACAAAGAAAGAGAATTTCAGGCCAATCTCCCTTATGAACATTGATACAAAAATACTTAATAAAATACTTGCAAACCGAATCAAAGAACACATCAAAGATATTATCCACTATGACCAAGTAGGCTTCATCCCAGGTATGCAGGGGTGGTTCAATATATGGAAATCCATCAATGTGATCCACCATATTAACAAACTGAAAGAAAAAAACCACATGATAATCTCCCTAGATGCTGAAAAAGCATGTGAAAAAATCCAACATCCATTCATGTTTAAAGTATTGGAGAGATCAGGGATACAAGGCACATATCTAAACATAGTAAAGGCGATATACAGCAAGCCTATAGCCAACATCAAACTGAACGAAGAGAAACTTAAAACAATCCCACTAAAATCAGGGACAAGTCAAGGCTGCCCACTCTCTCCATATCTCTTCAACATAGTTCTGGAAGTCCTTGCTAGAGCAATAAGACAGTTGAAGGAGATCAAGGGGATACAAATTGGAAAGGAAGAAGTCAAATTATCACTATTTGCAGATGATATGATATTATACGTGAGTGACCCCAAAAACTCTACCAGGGAACTCCTACAGCTGATAAACACCTTCAGCAAAGTGGCCGGATACAAAATTAACTCAAAAAAATCAGTAGCCCTCCTGTATACAAAAGACAAAAGGGCTGAGAAAGAAATTAGGGAAACAACACCCTTCACAATAGCCACAAATGACATAAGGTACCTCGGAGTAACCCTAACCAAGGAAGTCAAAGACTTGTATGAAAAAAATTTCAAATCTCTGAAGAAAGAATTAGAAGAAGATATGAGAAGATGGAAAGATCTCCCATGCTCATGGCTTGGCAAGATTAACATAGTAAAAATGGCCATCTTACCAAAAGCAATCTACAGATTCAATGCAATGCCTATCAAATTACCAACACAATTCTTTTTTTTTCCTTTTCTTTTTTTTATTTATTTTTATTTTTTTTATCACTTACATTTTATTAACTCTGTATCCCAGCCGTGTCCCGATCCCTCCTTCCCTCCCAATCCCTCCCTCCCTCCCTCATCTCCACCCTGCCCCTTTCCAAGTCCACTAATAGGGGGGACCTCCTCCCCATTCATCTGATCCTGTTTTATCAGGTATCTTCAGGACTGGCTGCAAAGCCCTCCTCTGTGGCCTAACAGGACTGCTCCTCCCTTCGGGGGTGGGGAGACCAAAGAGCCAATCATTGAGTTCCTGTTAGAAATAGTCCTTGTTCCCCTCACTTTGGGAAACCAATTGGTTACTGAGCTACCACAGGCTACATCTGAGTGGAGGTTCTAGGTTATATCCATACATGGTCCTTGGTTGAATGTCAGTCTCAGAAAAGACCCTGTGCCCAGATATATTTGGTCCTTGTGGAGCTCCTATCCTTTCCCCATCATACTAACTCCCCTTCTTTCTTATGATTCCCTGTACTCTGCCAAAGGTTTGGTCATGAGTCTTTGCTTTGAAAACACGGCTAGTTAGAGTCTTTCAGATGCGCTCAGTAGACTCCTGTCATACGTTCAATGCACATCCCATCTGTCTTTCTAAACGAGGATTGATCATCTCACCCCATGTCCGCTCAATTGATTATCGTTTTTAGGTGTATAGATTTCATTATGTTTATCATCTCTTATAGGTCTATATAAATGAGTATATCCCATGTTTGTCTTTCTCCTTCTGGGATATTTCACTCAGAATGATCTTTTCTAGATCCCACCATTTGCCTGCAAATTTCATGATTTCTTCTTTTTGATTGCTGAGTAGTATTCCATTGTATAAAAATACCACAATTTCTGTACCCATTCCACCGTTGATGGACATCTGGGTTGTTTCCAGGTTCTGGCTATTACAAATAGAGCTGCTATAAACATGGTTGAGCAAGTGTCCTTTTTGTGTACTTGAACAAACTTTGGATATATACCTAGTAGTGGTATAGCAGGGTCTGGAGGAAGCACTATTCCTATTTGTCTTAGAAAGCGCCAGATAGCTTTCCAGAGTGGTTGTACCAGTTTACATTCCCACCAGCAGTGGAGGAGGGTTCCCCTTTCTCCACAACCTCTCCAGCATGTGTTGTCACTTGAGTTTTTCATCTTGACCATTCTGATGGGTGTAAGGCCAACACAATTCTTACAGACCTGAAAAGAAAACTTCTCAACTTCATATGGAATAACAAGAAACCCAGAATTGCTAAAACAATCCTCTACAATAAAAGATCTTCTGGAGGTATCTCCATCCCTGATCTTAAGCTGTACTATAGAGCAACAGTTTTAAAAACTGCATGGTACTGGCATAGAAACAGAATGGTGGATCAATGGAATCAAACAGAGGACCCAGAAATAAACCCACACTCTTACGGACACCTGATCTTTGACAAAGATGCCAAAACCATTCAATGGAAAAAAGATAGCATCTTCAACAAATGGAGCTGGTCCAACTGGATGTCTACATGTAGAAAAATGAAAATAGATCCATACTTGTCACCCTGCACAAAACTGAAGTCCAAGTGGATCAAAGACCTCAACATAAAACCAGACACATTAAATCGGCTTTAAAAAAAAGTGGGAAATACCCTAGAACTCATTGGTACAGGGGGAAACTTCCTGAACAGAACACCAACAGCACCGGCTCTAAGAGCAACAACCAATAAATGGGACCTCATGAAACTGAAAAGCATCTGTAAAGCAAAGGACACCGTCATCAAAACAAAGCGACCACCTACAGATTGGGAAAGAATCTTCACCGACCCTTTATCTGATAGAGGACTCGTATCCAGTACATATAAAGAACTAAAGAAGCTGAAAAGCAGCAAACCAAGTAATCCACTTAAAAAATGGGGAACAGAGCTAAACAGAGAATTCTCTGTAGAGGAATACCGAATGGCAGAGAAGCACTTAAAGAAATGCTCAACCTCACTAGCCATTAGGGAAATGCAAATCAAAACAACCCTGAGATTTCACCTTACACCCATGAGAATGGCCAAGATCAAAAACTCAAGTGACAACACATGCTGGAGAGGTTGGGGAGAAAGGGGAACCCTTCTCCACTGCTGGTGGGAATGTAAACTTGTACAACCACTCTGGAAATCAATCTGGTGCTTTCTCAGACAACTAGGAATAGCGCTTCCTCAAGATCCAGCCTTACCACTCCTGGGCATATATCCAAAAGAGGCTCAAGTACACAAAAGGGATAATTGCTCAACCATGTTTATAGCAGCTTATTTGTAATAGTCAGAAGCTGGAAACAGCCCAGATGCCCCTCAACTGAAGAATGGATGCAGAAATTGTGGTACATCTACACAATGAAATATTACTCAGCAATGAAAAATAAGGAAATCATGAAATTTGCAGGTAAATGGTGGGATCTGGAAAGGATCATCCTGAGTGAGTTGTCCCAGAAGCAAAAAGACACACATGGTATATACTCACTCATATAGACATAACAACATAGGACAAACCCACTAAAACCTGTGCATCTAAAGAAACTAAGCAAGAGAGAGGACCCTAACTAAAATGTCCAATCCCCATCCGGAAGGGCAAAGAGGATGGACATCAGAAGAAGAAGAAAACAGGAAACAATCTAGGAACCTATCACAGAGGGCCTCTGAAAGCCTCTGCCCTACAGACTATCAATGCAGATGCTGAGCCTGATGGGCAACTGTTGGGGAGAGTGAAGGGAATTTTAGGTAAGAACTGGGAAATAGTAAGAGCTGGAGAGGACAGGGTCTCCACAAGGAGAGCAACAGAACCAGAAAATTTGAACACAGGGAACTTCCCAGAGACTCATACTCCAACCAAGGACTATTCATAGAGATAACCCAGAACCCCTGCACAGATGTAGCCCAGGGCAGTTCAGAGTCCAATTGGGTTACATAGTAATGTGAAGAGGGACTGCCTCTGACATAATCTGATTGGCCTGCTCTTTGATCACCTCCTCCTGTGGGGGAGCAGCCTTACCAGGCCATAGTAGAGGACAATGCAGCCACTTTTGATGTGAACTGATAGACTAAGATCAGAAAGGAGAGGAGAACCTCCCCTATCCGTGGACTTGGGGAGTGGCATGCATGCAGAGGGAAGAGAGAAGTTGGGATTGGGAGGGGAGGAGGAAGGGGCTTATGGGGGGATGCAGAATGAATAAAGTGTAATTGATGAAAAAAAAGACTAATAAAGATGACATTTCAGAACACACAGGCAACCTCAAAAAAAATAATTGAGTTGGTATTTTGATGGGAATTACATTGAATCTGTAGATTGCTTTTGGCAGTATGGCCATTTTCACAATGTTAATCCTACCAATCCATGAGCAAGGGAGATCTTTCCATCTTCTGATATCTTCTTCAATTTCTTTCTTCAGAGACTTGAAGTTTTTCTCAAACAGGTCTTTCACTTGCTTGGTTAGTGTCACCCCAAGGTACTTTATGTTATTAGTGGCTATTGTGAAGGGTGTTGTTTCCCTAATTTCTTTCTCAGCCCTTTTGTCTTTGGTGTACAGGAGGGTTTCTAATTTTTTTGAGTTGATTTTGTATCCTGCCACTTTGCTAAAGGTGTTTATCAGCTGGAGGAGTTCTCTGGTTGAATTTTTGGGGTCACTCATCTATACTATCATATCATCTGCGAATAGTGACACTTTGACTTCTTCCTTTACAATTTGTATCCCCTTGATCTCCTTCAACTGTCTTATTGCTCTAGCTAGGACTTCAAGTACTATGTTGAAGAGGTATGGAGAGAGTGGGCAGCCTTGTCTTGTCCCTGATTTCAGTGGGATTGCTTTAAGTTTCTCTCCGTTCAGTTTGATGTTGGCTATAGGCTTGCTGTGTATTGCCTTTACTATGTTTAGATATGTGCCTTGTATCCCTGATCTCTCCAAGACTTTAAACATGAACGGGTGTTGGACTTTGTCAAATGCTTTTTCAGCATCTCAGGAGATGATCATGTGTTTTTTCTCCTTCAGTTTGTTTATGTGGTGGATTACATTGATGGATTTCCGTATGTTGAATCACCCTTGCATGCCTGGGATGAAGCCTACTTGGTCATGGTGGATGATATGTTTGATGTGTTCTTGGATTCTGTTTGCAAGTATTTTATTGACTATTTTTGCGTCAATGTTCATAAGAGAGATAGGTCTGAAGTTCTCTTTTTTTGTTGGGTCTTTGTGTGGTTTAGGTATCAGGGTGACTGTCGCTTCATAGAATGAGTTTGGTAATGTACCTTCTGTTTCTATTTTGTGGAATAGTTTGAGGAGAATTGGTGTTAGCACTTCTTTGAAGGTCTGGTAGAATTCCGCACTGAAACCATCTGGCCCAGGGCTTTTTTTTGGAGAGGACACTGTGAATGACTGCTTCAAATTCCTTGGGGCATATAGGCCTATTCAGTATTTCTACCTGATCTTGACTTAATGTTGGAAGATGGAATCTATCAAGAAAATTGTCCATTTCATTTAGGTTTTCAAATTTTGTGGCATATAGGCTTTTGTAGTATGACCTAATGATTGTTTGAATTTCCTCAATGTCTGTAGTTATGTCACCCTTTTCATTTCTGATTTTGCTGATTTGGATAGATTCTCTCTGCTTTTTAGTTAGTTTGGCTAAGTGTTTGTCTATCTTGTTGATTTTCTCAAAGAACCAGCTTTTTGTTTCATTGATTCTTTGAATAGTTTTATTTGTTTCTAATTGATTGATTTCAGCCCTGAGTTTTATTATTTCCAGCCGTCTGCTCCTCTTGGGTATATCTGCTTCTTTTTTTTTCTAGGGTTTTCAGTTGGCCCATTAAGGTGCTTATATGTGATGTTACAAATTTCTTCTTGAAGGCACTAAGTGCTATAAATTTTCCTCTGAACACTGCTTTTAATGTGTCCCATAAATTTGGGTATGTTGTGCCTTCATTTTCATTGAATTCTAGGAAGTCTCTAATTTCTTTCTTTATTTCTTCCTTAAACCAGCTGTCATTGAGTAACAAGTTGTTCAGTTTCCATGTGCATGTTGGCTTTTTGTTATTTCTGTTGTTGTTGAGGTCCAGCTTTAGTCCATGGTGGTCAGATAGAATACAAGGGATTATTTCAATCTTTTTGTATCTGTTGAGGCTTGCTTTATGAGCAACTGTATGTTCTATTTTGGAGAAGGTTCCATGCAGTGCTGTAAAGAAGATGTACTCTTTTGAGTTTGGATGAAAAGATCTGTAGACGTCTATTAGGTCCATTTGATTTAGGGACTCTGTAAGTGTTTTTATTTCCCTATTTGTTTTCTGTCTAGTTGATCTGTCCCTTGGTGAGAGTAGAGTGTTGAAGTCTCCCACTATTAAGGTATTAGGATCAATGTGTGATTTAATTATGCATTTAAAAAGTAAAAAAAAAAAAAGCAAGATGTTGGAATATGGTCCAGAAATGGAGTCATGTGAGGATAATTCAGTGTGCTTGTGAGAACACTTCAAGAAATTAAGACAAGAGTCTTGGGATCTCAGTTTTTTCAAAACACATAATTATTCTAGGAATGTGTTTTTGTGCTCCTCTCATGAATAACAGATAGAAGAGGCTTTGTTGTGCCCAGATCATGAGACCCCAAAAGACCACCAGCAGTAGAGTCTGTTGCAAAACACACAAGGGTTTATTTGATACAAGCTCAAGCCCAGGTCATAAGCTCCCTGTTGAAACAGGAAAAGAATATGGCCCCAAGGTCCAGGGGAACAGAGTTTTTAAAGGGCAAAACCATAAGCAGGGGCTCCAAGCTTTGGGCAGTAGGTCTACTTTAGGCCCCAAGACCATAAAATGGTTCTGGCCCTGGAGAGTATTTTATCATGAGCAATGCCTGGAATTTGCTGATTAGCTGTTGCAATTAGCACACTCTGTGGTCACAAGGTAGGGGCTATCTGGGTAGATTGCCAGGAAACAATATCTCTTAAGTGCAGGAAGGAATGTAGTGAGCCTGATTACTCTCTGCAGTGGGCCAGACATATCTCCATTAACCCAGTCTTTTTTTTTTTATCATTTTTCTTTTTTATTTTCCTTTTTATTTTTATTAATTACAATTTATTCACTTAGTATCCCCCAGGTAGCTCCCTCCCCCACCCCTCCCAATTCTCAATCCCACCTTCCTTCCCCCTTCTCTACCTGTGTCCCTCCCCAAGTCCACTGATAGAGGAGGTCCTCCTCTAATTCCTTCTGATCCTAGTCTATCAGGTCTTATCAGGAGTGGCTGTAATGTCTTCCTCTGTGGCCTGGTAAGGCTGCTCCCGACTCAGGGGAAGGTCATCAAAGAGCAGGCCAATAAGTTCCTGTCAGAGATAGTCCCTGTTAACATTACTATGGAATCCATTTAGACACTGAGATGCCATGGGCTACATCTGTGCAGGGGTTCTAGGCTGTCTCCATGCATGGTACTTGGTTGGAGTATCAGTCTCAGAAAAGACCCGTGGGCCCAGATTTTGTGGTTTTGTTGCTTTCCATGTGGAGCTACTGTACTCTCCGGTCTTACTATCTCTCCCTTCTTTCATAAGATTCCCTGCACTCTGCCCAAAGTTTGGCTATAAGTCTCAGCATCTCCTCTGACACCCTGCAAGGTAGAGCTTTTCAGAGGTCCTCTGTAGTAGGCACCTGTCCTGTTCCCTTTTTCTCTCTCTTCTGATGTCCATCCTCTTTGCCTTTCTGAATGGGGATTGAGCATCTTTTTTTTTTCAATGCAGTTTATTCAGGAACATTGAACAATCCTCGGACCCCGGGGAAAGCCAGCCCACAGCTTAAATAGCCTCTGGGTAGCCAACCCAGGCGTGCCACGGGGGCAATGCAGATAGGTCCACATACATGGAAGCAAGCCAGATCCTCAACCTTAGCCAAATGTGGAATTGTTCATGACAGAGAGCACTCACCATTGGGAAGGTGGAAGGCGGAAACCAGCTCCATCTTTAAGGCATAGCATTCCGCAGCTCTCTACAGTTCCCCCTTTTTGTTTTAGACGCATCAGGCAAGAGTAGAGGTCTGATCTCTGATATTAGAAATAAATTGGGACTTTGTACTGATGTTCATTTAGGTGTCATCCACCCAAAGAGCATCAGACCTGTCCGATACCTTTTTCTCAGAGGCGGGACCTGTAACCCAGTCTTTTGTCCAAGCTTTTATCCAAGACTTCAGTCATGCTGCCCTAAGACTCTAATTTTAAACTATGGGCCTTTCAGCTTTACTTCAGATTACTCATTATTGCTTGGTATCATTATTCAAATGTTTTATATGCCTCCTAAGAAAATATATTTATGCCACATGTGGTTTTTTTCCTTGTGATTGTATACATCTTGAAGTCATGAAAGCTTTACTCAGATAACCTATCTTAACCATCAGAGTACAAATTGTCCAAGGCAAATAGACTATTGCATGAGACTTTAGTCCATCTCACTTATCAGTCCCATTCTCCCAGGTCCCAGCACCTTTACAATGGTGTCAGAAGCACTAAATTACATTTATACCATCAATGTTTAAGGGTTTCTTTTTCTCCAAGCTACCTCGTTTATTTTTAGAGAAGCTATCTGAGCTATAAGGTGATGTAATGGCTTTAATTTGCATCTCTCTCCTTTAAAAGATTTTATGTGTATGTGTGTGTGTGTGTGTGTGTGTGTGTGTATGTGTGTGTGTGCGTGCCTGCATATGTATGTGTAGCCAGCACTTGCATGCAGCACTGTAGAGACCATAAGAGCATCTTAAGTTACAGGCAGTGTGAGCTGTCCTTGTGTGCTGGAAACTAAACCAGAGCCTGTGAGAGCCAAAGTTATGTTTTAAGTTTTAATTACTATGCTTAAGAGATCCATAAAACAAAAGTGCCTCTCAATCATGAGCCTCTTGCCCAAAGACAGATACTCCCTGAGATGCTGCAGGCTACCGTTCATATAAGATAACAAGCCACATGTTTCCGCTTCCCTAAACAAGTTTGGTTGGCCCAACTGTACCAGATGTGCTTGATCACATGTAGGTGAGAGGTACAGATGCCGAAAGTACATCAAGCTGTATGCTTGCTGCTGAGGGGACAAAGGCAGGCAGTACACAGGCTTGTGGGTGGGTTTTCTTTTATAAGCACCTAGTCAGTATAGCTAGTGATCATTTTCTGGGAGTCCAGTAATGGAGATGGCCAGAGACCATCATCCTAAACAGTATTTAATTAAAGCTCCAAATTTGGCTAAAAACTGTGGTAGTAGCCTTATTCTCTCCTGGTGAGTACAGCATGTGCTCCAAATCTCTAAGCCAGCCCCTGCCTCTCACTATTAATGATGTTAAGTATCTCTTCATGTATCTATTAATCTATTGCATGATTTCTTTTGAGAAATACCTATTCAGAGTTTTTGCAAAGTTTAAAAATTAGTTTGTTTTCCTGCTATTGAGTTGTGTGCATTTCTTATATATCTTGACATTATTAGCCCTTTGTTGGTTTTAGATGAATACACACACACACACACACACACACACACACACACATTATTTCATTTCATGGGTTGTTTCTTTACTTAGTTGATATTTCTCCTTGCTCTCTGATAAATTTTTAAGATTTTCATTACCACTTGGTTTCTATAATTTGATTATGATGTCCTTTATATAATTTCTTTGTGATTTTTCTTTAGCTGTGTTCTTGGTATGTCCCACACAGTCATTGGGTAATTGCAGGACTTGCTTCAAGTTTCCCCTTTTGCAAGCATCACTGTTTTGTGCTGTTTGTCAACAGGAGCACATTTTGTTTTATATATTTTATCTGATATCTAAGTTGGACAATGGATAAAAGCCAATTTAACCTTTTATTTTATTCAAGGATCCATAAACAGTAGCTGTGTTTAAGTGCATACATGCTCCCTTATGATTCCTCTTTCCTTTTTTTCCCTCAGCGGTGTCCAGACGCCATTTCACTGTGTACTGGAAAGGATGAAGCAAAGCCAAGAATGGCTGAGGTCTGCAGGTCTCCACTCTAGAGAGAAGTCCTTCCCAGAAGTTTTCAGTGTTATAGCTCTTATGAGCAATAGTAGCCCAGATCTATTTCCTCCCTTGTGAGTGTCCAGGCACCAGAGCATCCAGGCCCAGGAGGAAGAAACAAAGCCCAGCCAGGCTTATTCTTTTATTTGACCTATCACTCATGTTACTTTATAAACTATTCAAGCTGGAACACCTCTAAGAAAAGAAAATAATATTATTCTTACCTGTATAAGAGGCATAAACTGGGAAAGCCAAATGTACGGTAACCCTACTCTCACAAGATTCATATAAGACAGCAACCACTTATTGGATGCTTTTCTCGCTTTGCTCTACAACCTTGCTGTCCGTTTCCTCCTCTCCTGGGTGATCATTTTGAATTCCTTTCTGATTTTGTCTCACTCTCTGATCTATAAAGCTTTGCTCCTCAACCAAAGAGATTTTCCTCACCTTAAGATATTTGGCAACTATAGTTACTAGTGTTGTTACTGTCATCTAGTGGATAGAGGCCAGAGACACCAAAAAAGATTGCGTCAGTCCTTGTAACAAACAATTATTGGGCTCCAAATTTCAAGTGTGCACATTGAGAAATCCTGTCTAGAAAGCCCAGCCTTTTCACCTTCTCTTTCTTTTAACTGTACCTATTTTTTTTTCTTTTCTAGGCTTTGTGGTTTTAACACAGTAGGATCCTGCATTAGAGAATAACTTAGGTCCCAAACATCCTTTTTATAAAATGCAGGGGTATGTGTTCTTAGGAAGTTAATAAAAGTACCTGGGGAATGTCTGCAGTTAGCTGGTAAGCAGTTCTAGGGATCTTCTCTCTCCCTCTCCTTCTTTCTCTGTCACATCTGCACCGTGTGTGTGTGTGTGTGTGTGTGTGTGTGTGTGTGTGTGTGAAACACAAATTTATCTTCTCCATTGCTGTTGTTTGACACCACCTGTGGCGGTGGTTAGGTTAGTTATCTGGCTGCAATGGACTGGAACACCCATGTTTCTAGTTCCTAATGATAACTTTGGCTCTCCTGTTGATTGTCATTTGTAAATTGGGTCAGGATAATGCCTGAGTTTTAGTGAGATTCCCCCTGTTCTCAGACATGATGTGTTTTGACTATGGCTAACAAAGATGCAGTGGCTCAAAGCATGAACTGTGTGTATCTGTCATGTGTGTTGATTACTGTCAAGTCAGTGAAGGTGAACCACTCTGGCTATTGGTCTTAGTCAGTTTACTGTTATAACAAAATGCCTTAGCTGTGTAGTTTATAACTAATATACATTTCTGATAAATATAGAGACTGGGAAGTTGAAAATCAAAGCTCTATCAGAGTTGGTGCCTGGTGAGTCCTGCTTCATGTGACAAAAGGTTTGCAAAAGGAAGGATAGTTGATATTATCTAAGATGGACTTCTGAGTCTTCATTCACTAAAGACCTAGTCTTCAAATACTTGAGCCCATAGGGGACATTTCTTATTAAAATCACCATAGTAACCAATAGCAGTATCAATATCTCACTGACCAACAGTTCCAAAATGGGTAAACCATTTACTGTTCCTGGGATTTTTGTTAGCCTATGATGTCTAGGAGGGGCATTGTCCTCCTGTTAACTTCATTTAAACTCTTTTATGTGTGTGTTTAAATATATTTTAGAAAGCTTCTAGAGTAGAAGTATGTTTCAATACAGTTTTTTTTTTTTCGAAAGGTCTTTAGCATTAATCATTTTTCCCCATTCTTCCTTCTCCACCCGGAACTACTATCCCCAACCCCACTTCATGCTTTCTTGTTCCATTATTTCCTATTTCATTCTATTCATACCACTTGTGCCTTGTTTTCTCTCTCTTAAAAGATCCTCCCCAATGACTCCTTGACAGTTTCTTGAGCTCCATGTGTATTCCAATTTAAACACATATCACTAAATATTCAAAGCTGGTATCCTCATATGCTCAATGACATGTGAAGCTTGTCTTCCTGGGTCTAGGTTACCTCCCTTTGAATGATGATTTTCATTTCCCTGAAATTTTCTTAATTATATTTTCCTTAACAGATGAGTCATTTTCCATTGTGCGAATGCACGACGTTTTCATTATGCATTCATCTATTTATGGACAGGTAGGTGGCTTCTACCTTCTTGCTATTGTCAAGAGAGCAGCAATAGAGTAGGAGGTACAGTCTGCTACATCTATGCCCAGGAGTGGCATAGTTGAATCATATGGTAGATGTATTTTTATCTTTTTGAGAAACCTCCACAATGATTTTCATAGTTGCTCTACCAGCTTCCCTGCCCACTATTAGTAAGCAAGTGTCCCCCTTTCCCCCTATCCTCACTAGCATTTGTTGTCTTTTTTTTTTTGTTTGTTTGTTTTTTAATCTTCCCCAACCATTCTGACTGGGGTTAGGTGAAATCTCAAAGTAGTTTTGTTTTGTGGTTCTCTGGTGGCTAAGGATGTTGACATTTTCTAAAAAGTGTTTCTTAGCCATTTGTGTTTTGTCTTTGGAGAATTCTTCATCTAGTTCAGTTCTCTACCTTCTTAATGCTGTGCTCCTTTAGTGCAGTTCTTCATGTGTATGGACCATGAACCACACAATTACTTTCATTGCTGTTTCATAAATCCAATTTTGCTACTTTTATGTATCTAATGTAAATATCTGTTTTCTGATGGTCTTAGGCAACCCCTATGAAAAAGGGTCATTAAATACTCCCAAAGCAGTTCCTACTTCCATTCTCACTTTTTAGTTGAGTTGTTTGTTTACTTGATATTTATTTTTCAATTTCTTTGTATATTTTAGATACTAACCCTCTGTCAGCAGTATAGTTGGTAAAGATTTTTTCCTATTTGCTAGTTAAATAATGGAGTCTTTTGCTATACAGAAACTTTTTTTGTTTCATGAGGTCATATTTACTAATTGGTGGTCTTAATGTCTGTGTTAGTGAGTACTCTTCAGAAAGTCTTTTCCTGTGCCAATGAGATCACGCATCGTCCCTGCTTTCTTCTCTGTCAGAATCTGGGTATCAGGTTTCATGTTGAAGACCCTGATCCATTTACAGTTAAGTTTTGTGCAGGGTAAGAGACAAAGATAAAGTTTCACTCTTCTTCAAGTAGAAATCCAATTTGACAGGCACCATTTGTTGAAGTTTCTGTTTTTTCTACAATGTGTACTTTTTACCTTTTTATCAAAAATCAGATTACTGTGTATAGACTTGTATTTGTGTCTTCAATTCTAGCCCAATGATCAATGCATCAATATCATGGTGGTTTTATTACTATAGCTTTGTAATATAACTTGAAATCAGAGGCAGTAACATCTGCAGAATTATTTTATTATTTGATCTTAGTTTTAGAATCCTGAGTCTTTTATAGTTCCATATGGAATTCAAATTTTTTTTTCAATTTCTTTGAAGAACTACATTGAAATTTTGATGGGAATGCTTTTTGGTAGGATAGTCATTTTCACAATGTTAATACTACCAACCCCTGAACATGGGAGGTCTAAACATCTCTTGGCATTTTTTTTCTATTTCTTTCTTTGGTGTTTTTACATACTTGTTGTCAAGTCTTTAACTTCCTTGGTTAGATTTATTCCAATATATTATTTCTGCGCTATTGTGAATGCATTGTTTCTTCACTTGGAATATAAATTGTTGATCTTGAAGCAATATATTCTTTTTTAATTTATTGGGGATTTTGGTTGTTTTGTTATGTTTTTTATTCTTCTTTCATACATTATATCCCAACTACAGTTTTCCCTCACTCCACTCTTCCCAATTCCCTGTCCATACTACCCCTCTCCCTCAGATCCACTCCTCCTCCATTTTCCTCCAGAAAAAGAGCAGACCTCCCAGGGAAACAACCAAATATAGCAAAATAAGATGCAATAAAACTTGTGCACCCTCATATCATGGCTTGATGAGACAACCCATTAGAAGGAAAAGGATCCCAAGAACAGGCAAAAGATTCAGAGATACCCCTAATCCCACTGTTAGGACTACCACAAAACAATACACCACACACCATAAAATATGAAGAATCTTCTTTTTTCTGCTTGACCCATTCTATTGGTGAGGCTTTCCATTGAGTTTTTTATTTGTCTTACTCAATTTTTATTTCAAGTTTTATTTCAGTTTGGGTTTTCTTCCAAAATTCTCCCTCTTTATTAAATTTTATTTTCATGTCTTATATTTTTCTGTTATTCAATTTAAATGTGTTTCTGCAGTCTCCATTACGGCATTTATTCTTTTTTTTTCTTCAGTTTCTTGAACATCTTTGTTCTTTGTGTGCTTAGGTAGGTCAGAGGTCTTTAAGCATCTTTATCCATTACTTCTTAGTCTTATTTTTTGAGAAAAGATCTCTCTCTGAACCCAGAGTTCACCAATAAGTAGACTATATGATCAGCAAGCTTCAGAGATCCTTGTATTTTTGCCCAATGTGTGCTGGAGTTACAGATGCATACCACACTGCCTAAAGTTTTTTAATGTGGATTCTATGGATAGAAATCCACATGCTTGCACAATACTTTACCAACTGAACTACCTCCCAGTCATGCAGACAGTCATTTCCATCGTGAAATGGAACCTTCATCTCTGTTGATAAAGACTAAAACCAAAGTGACTTTATTGAGATTTGAGTTTCTGTATTTTGGAATCGTTGACAATTAGAGGTTTATGTAACTAGAAATGAGCAAGTCCTATTTAAAGCAAGTCACAGAAAAAGAAAGCAATTTCTAGAACTTTTTGTCATGCAACAGAAGAACCAGAACTGAAGTATGGGTCTCTTGTTTTCAGTCTATCTATCCTTGTTTTCTGAAGTTGAATATTGGGAAGTAATGCAGTGAAATCAGAAATGGTGTAGAGTAAGTGACAAACTCCAAGTAAGCCTTAGCTCTATCCCACAGGAAGAAGCATGACTCATTCAGCCAGGGCAGCTTCCCCTCCCAACACAGTGTCTAAACTCCCTTCATAATAACTAACAGATTTTCTGAAGTGTGAATCATGTCTTGTTAAAACCCACAAAGTTGAGCCAGGCATGGTGGGGAACATCTTTAATCCCAGCTCTCAGGAAGCAGAAGCAGGTGGATCTCTGATTCAAGGCCAGCCTGGTTTATAGAATGAGCTTCAGGACAGCCAGAGCTACACAGAGAAACTCCATCTCAAAAAAAAAAATCTACTTAAAGAAATGCCCAACATCCTTAGTCATCAGGGCAATGAAAATCAAAACGACCCTGAGATTTCACCTTACACCCATCAGAATGGCTAAGATCAAAAACTCAAGTGACAACACATGCTGGAGAGGATGTGAAGAAAGAGGAACCTTACTTAATTGCTGGTGGGAATGTGAATTTCTACAACCTCTTTGGAAATCAGTCTGGTGCTTTCTTAGATGAATAGGAACAGTGCTATGTCAAGACCGACCCAGCTATACCACTTCTAGGCATATATCCAAAAGATGCTGAAGTACACAATAAGGATATTTGCTCAACCATGTTCATAGCAGCTTTATTTGTAATAACCAGAACCTGGAAACAACCCAGATGTCCCTCAACGGAGGAATGGATACAGAAATTGTGGTACATTTACACAATGGAATACTACTCGCAATTAAAAACAAAGAAATCAAGAAATTTGCAGGCAAATTGTCAGATCTAGAAAAGATCATCCTGAGTGAGGTATCCCAGAAGCAGAGAGACACACATGGTATATACTCACTTATAAGTGGATATTAGACATATAATATAGGATAATCATACTAAAATCTGTATACCTAAGGAAGCTGCTCAAGAAGGAGGACCCTGGCTAAGATGCTCAATCTTCATTCAGAAAGGCAAATGAGATGGACATCGGAAGAGGGAGAAAAAGGAACAGGACAGGAGCCTATCACAGATGGCCTCTGAAAGACTCCACCCAGCAGAGTATCAAGGCATATGCTGAGATGCATAGCCAAACTTTGGGCAGAGTGCAAGGAATCTTATGAAAGAAGGGGAAGATAGAAAGACCTGGAGGGAACAGGAGCTCTACAAAGGGAGCAACAGAACTAAAAATTCTGGGCACAGGGGTCTTTTCAGATACTGATACCCCATCCAAGGATAATGCATGGAGATAACCTAGAACCCCTGCACAGATGTAGCCCATGGCAGCTCAGTTTCTAAGTGGGTACCCTAGTAAGGGGAACAGGGACTGTCTCTAACATGGACTCAGTAGCTGGTTCTTTAATTATCTCCTCCCAGTCCACAGAGGAAGACAAAGAATTCAGTCCTGATGAGACCTGATAGACTATGGTCAGATGGAAGGGGAGGAGGACCTCCCCTATCATTGGACTGGAGGAGGGGCATAGGTGAAGAGGGAGGGAGAGTGGGATTGGGAGGGGATGGGGCAGAGGCTACACCTGGGATACAAAGTGAACAAACTGTAACTAATAAAAAAATGAAAACAAAAAAAAATCTGCCATGTAGCTGCTTGAGGTTCTCCTCTTTGGGCTTAAGCCCGAATAAAGCTCTTTGCTCTGGCAAATAAAAAAATAAAAATAAGTAAATAAATAAAAATAAAAAACAATCTAACAACAAAATAAAACCTACAAAGAGTCTGATACAGTTTGATACATTATCCCACCATAAAATTTATTAATTTCATTTAGGTATTATACAGAGCTAAAAAAAAAAGAGTTAGTGTTTGCTATTTTTAAATTTTATTTTGTTTTCTACATTATCATTTTCCTTTTAGGTTATTTTTCTTTTTTCTGATGTTCTGAGAAAGTCTTGGTGTGGTAGGCAGCTAGTCTACAATTTAGTTACAGCTCCAGTCTAGTTAGTGAGAAGAAACATGACTTGGCTTAGCCACAGTACCATTTTTTTTAAAAAAAAAAAAAAAAAAAAAAAAAAAAGGAATTATAACATCTATAATTTGTTGGTTTAAATTGACACTGGGCCAACTCTTGTTGGATCCATGTCAGTCTCAGTCTTGAATGGAAGAAAGGTAAACGTCATTAGGAAGAAATATTTACCACCATACTATGTTCTACATTGGACAATGGTAATTCTACAGAAACAATGAATAAATTATAAAACAGAAGCTACAGTGAAAAATACTCTGAAAACTTTGATATCCAAAATAGAAGAGACCAGTCAACACTGCAGGAAAATGGAAGGACAGATTAGAATCACTTTTCCCCAAAAGCACTGGATGAGGGCAAATTTATGAATTGATCCTAACAATAAATTGTATCCAACTTATTCTAGGCAGAAAATGAAAAGGTATCCAAGTTGATGAGGATAGTTTTTTTTTTTAATTTTAAAACCAGAAAATAATGATATTATTAGTAATCAATGTGGTATCATACCATCTATGGTCGCTAATGAAAAAAATTCTAAAAACTGAAAACAAAATGAACGAAAATGAGCAAATTACCAGTATCTCTCCAAATCTAATAATGTAGTAAAATATTTGTCATATAAGGATTATACTACAAACACAAAAAAATTTCATTAGAAAGATGGCTATGTTAATTAGTACTTAAAATTATAATATTACCTCACTTGATACAGAAAAGCACTTGATAGCTTTCAACATTTATTTCCAACTTTAAAAAAATCTTTACAAATTAGAATGGTAGGAGAGTGTTTTTTTAACCTATGTGCTGATTCAGTAATAAGACAATAGAACCTATTTAGCAGGGCAGTTCTGTTCCTGGGTAATACCTTGGATACGAGTTGAGAAAGCTGGCTGTGGTGGCCCACTCTGGGCAAGCTCTCTACTACCAAGCTATGCCAAAGTTCTGGCATCTTGGCAATATTCTGGAAATTCCATTGTGGATTAAAATAAAATTGTGAACAAGTTTTGGGTTTATTAATTATTTTATTGGATTTGTGGTGATTTTTTAAAATGATAACTATTTAAGAATTAATTCTCTGAGCCAGGCACAGTGTCACAGGCCCGTCTACAAAGCAAGTCCAGGACAGCCAAGGCTATACAAAGAAACCCTGTCTCAACCCCCCCATCCCACCAAAAGAATTAATTCTCTGGAGCCCTAAATCTTTCTGTGAATTTATATGTAAATAGATTTGCTGTATTACAGATACTTAATTTATGGTTATTATCATGCATAACTTTTCATAAAAGCTGGAAAGACTCAGATTCATAAGGCAACCACTATTTACTTTCAGGTGAACCAAGAAAAAATTAAAAACCACCATATCACAGAATACCTCAGTTTTTCTCTTTTACTACTCCATTAATTATTTTATTCTTTAGCTCAAATATCTTATTTACATGAAAAAAAATATTGAAAGCATCAATAGAACTTCTGCAAGACACAAGAGGAGGTGTCTTTCTTTCTTTTTTTCTTTCTTTCTTTCTTTCTTTCTTTCTTTCTTTCTTTCTTTCTTTCTTTCTTTCTTCTTTGTACAACAGGACAGTTCCTGGCTCAGCTGTTCTTAACCCAAGGACCTAGGGAGCCAGACACTCAGTTCCCAAAGACTGACCTAGGACAGTAGTTCTAGAGTTCATCTGTTCAAGCCAATGGTGGTTCAAGACATAAATACTCCTGTGAGTAAGCAAAGCTGAAACAAATTTTATTAATAGATATTAAGATATTAAGGAAAAGCAAAACACCCAAGTGGTAGGAAGGGTACCCAACAATTAGTGAACTTCTGTGTCTAGGGATTTTGTCTATGGCTGTGGCTATGGCTATGCAATAGGACCCAGACATCACAATGGGCTTAGATGGCTGCCCAGGCCACTCATAACATCACCCAGGCAGAAGCATGGTCCATAAACATCAGGATGGCCTCAAGCAGTGGCCCAGACCAAGGACATCTGTATGGCCTGTGGTGGTAACTTGGACCAGGGACATCAAAAAGGACAATAGATATCCACACACACCTCCAGCTTCAACACGGCCTGAGGCAGTGGACCACAGACACCTTAGCGGCCTCCAGAAGCAGCACTAACCATAGAGGCCTTTAAAGGAAGTCTAATTCAGAAAATGAACCATCTTTGTCTTAGACATCCTGTCATTGCTCAGAACCAGGGCGATCTTGTAGCTGGGCAGCATGTTTGGGGAGGGGGTGCTGGGTAGGAGTGCAAGCTCAAGCCTGTGTCACACCACCCTGTCAGCATTACTTGGTAACTGCATGTTCCCTTGTCCACCACAGCCTTCTCTCACACCTAGCACTGCTATTTCAGCTCTAGCTCCACATCTCCACTGCTCACTCATAGCTCCCTTTCTCTATTTTCCCACCTCTCCATAAAATAGTCATCGCAGTAGCATTGGAAACTGTGAATGTGTAATATTCACAGTAATTATATGTAATTATATCTTATTATGTAAATATATCTAATATAATATATTGTATATATTGTATACATATAATATATATTGTGTATATATTATATATAATATAATATATTGTATATATTATATTTCTTATATAGTGGCACATGCAGTTTCCAAAATTATATTTATTATATTGTATTATTTCATTTTATATTTATTGTCCAGATAGCTTTGCATGCAAATACTCATTGCATTGAGTCATTCTGGTTCAAGGTTTCCGGTTTCTGAAGCACCACAAATACTGAATCATTGCCAAGACTTGTCTGGGCTATCCTGCTGTTGCCCAGAGTCAGAGTGGTGGTGCAGCTTGGCAGGGCTTCCGGGGTCAGGTTCTGTGCGAGTTCCTGATTACCGCATACTTCCAAGCCCTCCAGTATCTGCCACCCTGAGGCTCGCCAGACTTGACCTTTGTGCTTTGTAGCCTGTGGTCAGTGCTGCGGCCCAGCACTCTCCCAGAAGGGCAAGCAGCACAGGCCATAGCTGCAGCAGCACCAGCCGGCCTGGTGGTCCTAGGGCCATCCCTATTCAGCAATGCCCTGTTTCTGCGGGAGCTCCGGGGGTCACACATCTCCCTGTAATCAGTGCCAGCAGCTCCACAGCTCACCAGAAATGACTTTTGCACTTGTAGTGTGCTGGCTGAAACACAGCTGTGAAGGGTATAGATTTGTCGTTCTCCAATACAGCTCCTTCTTTCCTTCGATTTCATGAATTCACATTTTAAACGCATCTTCTCATTAGACTTGCCCTTTTTTTTTTTTCTTATTAGTTGTTCTGGAGCTATAGTGGGCCCTGCAGACTCCTTTTCCACTGACAGGTCACCTATTCTGTAGGAGATGGGATTGGGAACCCGAGGCAGGAACTGAAGCGGAGACCTCGAAAGAATCGCTTTGTAGACCAGGCTGGCTGTGAACTCACAGAGATCCACCTGCTTCCCTGAATGCTGGGATTACAGGCTCGCACCACTTTCTTACACAACCCGGGACTACCTGCCTAGGAGTGGCACAGGATCCAGTGGGCTGGGACTTCCGTAATCCATCATTAATTAAAAAAAAAAAAAAAGCTCCTACAGGCTTGCCCACAGGCCAGTCTGAAAGAAACAGTTCCTCAGTTGAGGCTCCCTCTTCCCAAATAACTCAGTTTACTTGGAGTTGACAAACACTAAACAGTACAAGCAACACTTTGATATTAATAAAATTTTGAAGTCTTGTGGGGGCCAGTGTACTGGTGACAGGACTGCAATAGCAGGAAGTGTGTCGTGGAATTTTCCCGTGAAAAGCAGCCGGTGTGGATATTAAGGACAGAGTCCACCCTGAAAGCATAGTTTAAACAGGTCAGAGCGCCGAGACTCCTTTTAAGCACCTATAAGGCCGTAAACATCTCTGCTGGGTTCCTTGTGTGAACATTTTTTTATTGGTGGTGGCAGTCAAGAATGTGGAGGGAGAGATCATTGCCAAAAGAGGTTGGTCAGGAATTGCTAGTAGTCATTTCAAACAAGGAGCCTGTTTTGAAATGTGCTGCAAAAGCAAGCTCCAGTTTTTTACTAAAACTTTAGGATGTTTTGATGGTGTTAGGTACTTCAGTACAGCTCTTTCAGCTCTTGGAGCTGAAAGTCACCAACGTGATGGGTTCTTGTAAGTAGAATTACCAAGTCACAGGCACACAATTTGTTTCCCAAAAAGGTTTATGCTGGTTCACACATCTCTGCCTGGAGAGAGGCAGAATTTGTTTCCACCGCATATTGTCTTTTTAGTTTGTGACTTCCTGGTGGGTAGAATGTGAACCTCATTTATTGCTTTTGCATGTTGCTAATAACTGTTTTGGTAATTATAATTACTTATTTTATTGAGTGTTTATATTTCCCATCTGGCAAAATGCTTTCAAATCTGTCTTTTTCTATCAGTATGTAGTAACCAAAAACTTTGAGTATGAATTGCTTCTTTGTTCAATATGTTGCAAATAATTTTTCCCAGGTGTCTTGTCTTTTTTATTTTCTTTCGTGGTTTCTTTGGTCCATATTTTCTCCCAAATTTGAACATTTTGATGGCACTAGTATCTCACCTTTTCTTTGGCAGTTTGTAGGATGTGGCCACTGGGAAATGACTAAGAATTCTCTGACATTGGCTCTTTATTCAGAAACTTTAAATATTAGGCACTTAACCATTTTTAGGTGGTGTTCTATGTTCTGTTCAAATTAGTCCTTTTTATTGTCTTAGCTTTCCCGTTGCACATAATTGCACGGTGATTAATAGCTGCTGTAAAGCATGAGAAATATCTTCACAGTGCTCCTATATGGTTTCATTCTTTTAATGCTGCCATTTATTTCTGCTATTTTGTTGAGTAGTTTAGGGGTTATTTTTATAAATTTGCCCTCCACTTTCATACAAGGGAAAGATGAAGTTAAATAGCATATTGGTTCACATCATACAATGTGGGTTTCATGAAGGCCAGCTTCAGAAGAATGTGATGAAGCAAATCTCAGACCACAGGGTTGGGCAGCTTGACAGAACAGAAGATTCTAAACATGTCCATCCTATTATTGTGTCTGCAGAGGCTGTCCCAGGGACTTCCTCGGCACTCCTCAAGCCTATTAAAGTATAAGTGAACCCATGGTGGTCTCTGTGACTCATGGTCTACCCTGGTGTCCTGTTAAGGCTACACGCCAGTTTCTCTCCAGCCACATCTCCCGACCAGATGCTAGTGTTTATAGATTGCACTTGGCAGGTTATAAGCAATGGTGGATTTGGTCCTCTGGTAAGCATGTAAGTGGAGAATTCTGTTTGATTTGGGGACTTTAGTGTTATAATAGCATTTCTTCATGTTGAAAAGCATTGGGGGAACATCACATGACCTTTAATTGTTGCATGGTCTCTGATGTTTTAGTTTTGATTGTCGGCCTGATTATATGAATACACATTATAAAATGGATACCTATAAACGTGTCTAGAAACTCTCATACTACTGAAGTTCTCTTACCCTACCTAGTTCCCTTTGTCCTTTCCTCAATCTAATAAGGTCCTAGGCCTGGTAAGTGAATGGATCTGTAGTACCATTACCACCCTCCTTGACTCCCTCTCTCTCCACCAACAAACAAACCAATGGATATAGCATCTTCAAATCTTAAAATTATGATCTGGACTAATAATCTTAAAATTATTTCCACATTGAAGACATTTAGCCTTAGGTGCATTTATTGGTTTTCAGCTCCAATTACACTAAATGTCCATTGTTGTCACTATTCTATATGATGCTAAAACATTAGTAGGAAGCATTGGTGACCGGATTACTTTAACGCAGCAAAGTTTTGCTCTTTGGTCTTTAGCTCTTAGAAATAATAGAGGATATTATGGCAGCTCATAGAAAGAAAGCTGAGATGAGTTATTCTTCTGGTGAGTGTTTATTAGGGGAGTTATATAATCACGGTTTGAAGTGAGAAAGTGAGCCTTCATTAGGGAAGACATCCTAATGTAGGTCCTGAAGGGGATCCTCCTCCAGTCTCCTGAATGTCTAGATACATACACCACTGTTGTCATAGGCCATGAAGAGGCTCTGAAGGGAGAAGCAGACCTTTCAATTCCTTAACACAAAGGGAATTCCTGTCTTTTAGGTTTCCAAGAATGGGAAGGAAGATTCCATGCCATGTGACCAACATGCTAGGAGTCACAGGCTGGAGAGTACTACTAGATAAAAGTTGAGTTATAATTCAAGGCTAATTTGAGTTTGCTCACAGTGGCAAAGGGGCAATGAGGAGGAAAACTGCAAGGCCACAGAAAACTTAGCTAATCCATTTACAAGGCAGGGAGGGAGGGACAGGGGAATGAGAACAGGAGAGGATATGGCTTGAATTCTAGGAAAGAGAGAACAGCTTAGTAACTAAAGGATCTGTGATCTAACATTCTAGCATAATTTAAGGCCCTTCTGCCCTAAGCTGAACAGTAGGGCTGTGCTTGCCTACAGCAGCAGAGGTGGGAGGGGGACCCATGTTATTGACATTGCTACTACCTGTAGAGGGATTCAAACCTGGGCTTCAGAGAGATATGACTAGATCTTTCCCAGGGCTGCCACATCTCCAAACGTGGCCTCATTTTAAAGCAACATATTCATGGCCTAACAATAGCTAGTATCAATATTGGTAATCATCTCAAGGAGACCTTGTACTTACAATGTTTATCCATTTCATTTTGAGATAAGAATTCTGAGGAAGAAGCAGCATTTCCAGGCCACAGAAGAAGACAACGCAGCCACTCCTGATGAGACCTAACTGACTAGGATCAGAAGGAAGGAAAAGAAGTCCTCCCCTATCAGTGGACTTGGGAAGAAGCATGCATGCAGAGAATGGAGGAAGGGAAGGATTGGGATGGGAGGAGGGAGAGAACCATAGGGGGGATACAAAGTGAATAAAGTGTTATTAATAAAGAAAAAATATCATAAACAAGAAAAACAAGCCCTTAATCATAACACTAAAAACATGTATCATACAGACATAGAAGCAGGTGTGTTGGGGTGTGATCCAATTCTAGACTGCCCTCTGCTTTCCTTTTCCAATTTAATTTGGCAAAACCTTTCAAAGCACCTGCTGCAGGCTAGGAATGGCAAGGAATACAAAGATGAGTAAGAAATGATCTCTTCTCTCAAGGAATTCTCAGTCCCAGAGGGACAATGCAGCCAGTATGCAAAGAACTTTAATAAAAGACAGGCCCTGTTGTCTACATGTATGTGTGCACACTTTACTGTGTTCAGGCCACTGTTTCACCATTGACTGAAGAAGAAAAGTCTCCTCTCTGGTCTCCAGTAGAGGACTTTGCATTCGAAATCCTTGAGTGGAGACTGGGGAAAATGCTCCAATTTCACATTTCACAGTGCACCCTGAACTTAGCCTAATAGGTGAATAATAGAGCCCCCCCCCAAAAAAAAAGAATTCTGGACAACTTCCTCAGTAGCTGAGTTCTATGTTCTTCAAAGACCAACCTGCATCTCCCTTTTATCATCTCACTCCTGCTGTGATTTGGATATGGCTTGAGTATAGCCATATTCATGTTTTGGAATACTGGTCCCCTATGTGGTCACCTTGAGAGCTAATTAGACCATATAAGATGAGCCTAGAGAAAGGGATTATGTCATTGGGCATCCCAGCCTCAGGGGAGATTAACATAGCTAATATAACATTTTCTTATATTAACATAATATTATGTTAATAAAACATAATTAACATAGATTAGGATAGTTCTTGTGGGACCCCAGTTAGTTAACCTGAGAAAAAGTTGTAAGAGTCAAATTGGCTCCTCCTTCCTTTTGGCTTCCTAGCTCACCATATGATTACTCTCACTGCTGATTTGTTCTTTTTCTACCCTTCATATCCCCAGCCTGAAATATTTTTATAACACCAGAAATACATATTTACACATTCCCATTTCCTCTATTTTCTCTAATCTTTGAGATCCACACTAAACTTTAAATTAGTGACTTGAAGATAGCAACTTTGGGAAGGGCTGCATTCTCTAAATGCTAGAAAGCTGTCAGAAACAAGGGGAGCAAAAAGCTTAAATTTAAGACATATCACCAAAGCACACAGGTTTTTACAATTTTCTTTAAGCCATGGAGAATTCAGGCTATATTTAGAGGCTTTTAAGTGCATGAAAATATTTCCCTCTGAGTTGCGCTCTTCAGGCCCTCTGAGCATTTGTGAGCTGATCCTTCTCTTCCATCTCTATGATCCATGCACCCACCAGATTGCATATTCTTTAACTTTTTTGTTTAACTTCTCTCTTCCCTTTGCTCTCTCTAAGCATCCTATATATCCCTTCCTGCTCTTCTTTAAATTCTTGGTCTCTCTCTCTCTCTCTCTTTCTCTCTCTCTCTTTTACTAATTGTTATTGTATATGCATATATATTCCTAAATATAACCTATTTAATCCATATAATGTTACGTGTATGTATGTTCTTAGGGCTGACCATTTGGCATTGGGAAACTAATTGTGTGCTTTTTGCATACCCTTCTTATGGGCCATTAGTTTAGTGCAGGATTTCTTTCTTCCTGAGGCATCAGTCCCAAGCTCCTGTGTTATTGGTTTGTTGTTGTTGTTTGTTTGTTTTCTTTTTTCATGTTCATAATTGCTACTCTCTACAATAACACAATTCTTTTTATTCTTTAACCTCCCTGAGGCTTTCTGTAGAGGTGAGCCCAATTGTCTTTGATTCCCTCCATTTAATCTTAGTAGATTCTGTTTTCCAAATTGGGCTCTGATTGAAACAGCACTAAGGGATTTGAAAGGCAGATGGTACCTTTTTGATGCTATTTTGTGGTGAGCATGCCAAAGAAGAGGACATTTTGACTGATAAATAATGGAAGGTACTCAAGAAAGGTGACAGGCACCAAACCTGATGTTAGATAAGAGTGGTTCTCAATTCATCTTTACACTTTCTCCCTTGAGAACACAGGAGCATATTTCTCCAAGGCCAGGTGGAAAGTAGGAGAGATTGACTAGGGACACTATTGAGATGCTGGAGCAGAATTTTGGATGTCCAGGGTTTCAAGAGCCATCCCTATCATTTGTGTTCACTGAATTTGCAGTCAAACCCCAAACTGGGGTCAGCTGAGCTCTGGGAAATCCCATGGTCTCTCCCTTTTGAGAAATGTAAGCTTTGTCATTAACTCTGTTTCCTGATGGCTGACGTACGGGGCTGGGCTCCCTACGTTTCTAGAGGAGGTCAGACAAGTCATGCTCATGCTGAGTCTGAGATTTCTCCACCTGAACCTCCCAGGAGCAAGGTTCTAGCAGGAGGAACTGGATTTTTTTCAAGGTTGTGCATTTGCCACACCCCACAAAAGAGGCTGGAGCCTCCTGCACTCACCTAGATAAATGACCCAGGCTGTGTTGGCATCCAGCACTGCACCTGGGAGATGCCCACGCTGTAATATGAACTTTTCTTAAAGACTCTTTCTTGCCAGGTATAATGCATACATAGAAAGCCCTCTGACTGTAGGGCTTTCTGTATTTTAGGGCTCAGTGGATAGACAAAGCCATCTTGCCATGTCTCTGAGCCCAGCTCTGTGTGTGAACCTTCTGATTTGGGATTCTGAGATTCTGGCTGAACTACCGAGCATGAAGAACCCAAGCCCTTTGCCTTAGGCAGAAAGAATTGACAGTGAAAAGGGGCCTCTGGGGAAAATATACACAAGGAATTAGAGGCTGGGGAATGGAATGTTAAAGGCTGAATGTTATTTATAGCCTTCAAACTTGTAAGGAGATAATGTTATTAGGATTTCTGGATAAAGGAGAATTCTTTCTGCCCTTCTGTCTCCAATGCCTTGAGGTTTGGTCCCAGGAACTAGCCTAGCTCTTTCAAATAGAACATCATCTGGTTATGAATTGCAGTTCTGTGTCCTAAACGAGAGCCTGAGAAACCAGGGTCTTGGAAAGTCTTGGAAGTGTTACCTGTGTTTTATCTTTCTTCCTGTGGTCTTCTCCCTCAGGTACCAGGACAAGCCAACTATGGAAAACAATGAAGAAAACATATATGAAGGTGATGTGGGCATAGGATACTAGAGAGCTTTGCTACTTGTATCCTCAGCTATGTCCTCTAAACACCCAAGTAAGAATTCTATCTCCAAATCAGGTATAGCTCTTAGCACACGGTAAGTTGCCCATATGCCACTGTGTCTTCATTTTCTGGAGGATGCAGACCACTACTCACTGCTCTAGCTATGGTTCTGAGCATCAGGCCAAGCACAGACAAGAGCAGCTGAGTCTCAGCACATATGAGCTGTGGAAATGCTTTTTACTCTGTCTTGCTGGCTTGTTCCCTTAAATCAGTAATCACTCTGGGTAGCCTTTGCTTCCCATGGATTTACTACAAAGAAAGTCTAGGTTGGTGGGTTACAAGAAAGCTGCCAGTTTGGAGATATTACAGAAAGGGCCTGAATTTAGGTAATCTTTCTCCTATTTTTGAAACTTAATCTTCATGCCTATTATTTGTTTTCATTCAAACAGCAAGAAACACTCCTCAATATGGAGAGATTTCTGACTTGGACCAGCAGGTATGGGCTATAAGTGGTCAGATCCTTGTGACAGTTCCGAGGAGCAATGCTGTAGACCCAGGTCAGTGGTCATCTGTTGCTGCTTTGCTTTCCACACTACATAGACTTTGTTAAAGAAAGGTGCCAGCAGCCTGTTGTGCAGTGGGATGGTCATAGTTAACAGTAGTTAGAAAAGAGCTTCTGGACTGTTTGACCACAAGTGAATGTTAAATACATGACATGAAGATATACTGATTACTCTGGTTTTGTCATTGTTGTGGTATGACACATACATGCATCAAATCAATACTGTGAACCCCCAAAATATGTCTAATTATGTGCAAAAATCAGGCTTAACTTTCACTGGGGGCCACCTGGAAGAGGCAGAATTTTATACCTGCCTGGGAAGTGAAGTCTGTCCCGGACTAAACTAAAGTACTCACTAGGATGGAAGACCCTTCTTAAGCGTAAAGGGCTTGTACTCATTGATCTGAAGCAGCTGATATGTACTTTGGAAGGGAAATATGTATGTTCTATATGACATCAAGACATACTAAAAGAATTAAATGAATGAATGACACAGAGAGGTAAATTTCCACATCCCATTAGGCAACCCTTCCTAATGGTCTGAGGGCTCTCCAAGGATCAAAGGAGCCATTTAGAGGAAAAGTGTCTGCCACTAGGTGTTCAAGCACAGGTGTGAAAGTCTAAATCCTACCATTGGCTTAACTCTGTGACTGCCCCAATAGCTAGGACAGTACTTGCCTATCAGGATAAATGGGTGGGTAGGCGAGTGACCACTGGGTCTGGGCAGCAGGGATGACACTCTACAGGTGTCTTCTGCACTCACTTAGCAAACAAACGCTGCTCTGCTAAGTCAGAACTAGAGAGTGTTCTGTCTTCCTGTCTTCGGAAAAAACTATTATGCTCTTACCCTTACAGTCACCGTCACTGTGCTCGCATGCAAGTACCCAGAGTCCCTTGAGCAGGGCAAAGGCATTCCCATTTATTTTGGAATCCGGAATCCAGAAAAATGCCTGTTTTGTGGGGAAGTTGATGGACAGCCCACTCTGCAGCTGAAGGTCAGTGACTCAGAAAAATAACATAAACATTTTAAACACCTGTGCTTCTTTTCTTATGCTTCTTATTTTTAAGTTAGCATATAAAGCATTAGGTTTCATGTGGCACTTTTAACATAGCATGTTTTAGTAGATTCTCAACACCCCAGCTCCCTCTTTTACTCTCACATCTAACAGTCTCCTTTCTGTTTGATGACACATATGTCCTCTTTCCTTCCACCTCTCTTGGATTCCTTTCTGGTCTTTAGAAAAAGCCATGTATCTTTACATGGATCATTGGCAGAATGTTAAATTTTAGAATTAACAAAGGAACTATTTTTCCTAAGCATGTTTATTTCTAGCTCCTTTTAAACTATGAGCATGTACTTTAGAAGTCTGCCTTAATTAAATTAATTGATATGGGAAGACCAAGCTCACTGTGGACAGTATCATTGTCCAGGCAGGTGGTCCTGAATTGTAGGACAATGAAGAAATCTAGCCACGACCAGCAAGCACATAGCGTGTTCTTGAATACGATGTTACAAATGCCTCAAGTCCCTTCCTTGACTTACCAGAGTAATAGACCAGAGCTTAGTATTATAAAAACCACTTCCTCCCCTGAAGTAAAGTAAAAAATAGACACATGAATAATTTTATCTTGCCCTTCTCTAGTGGAGAAATTTTGTCTTGCTTAAATTTTAAGATGTGCTTGGTCATTGTGTACACGTATATGTCCTCTCCCTAATGCCCTGGAATTCCCCATTTCAGAATTCCTGTTCACCAGTCAGTGGCAGGCTCAGGCCTCACCTTGCTGTTATACACTATCCTATGTAATTGTCACACTTTCACTTCCACTATCTGTCTGTCTGTTTGTTTATTGGCCTTGCATTCTAGGAGAATTTCTTGTTCCCAGTTTTAAATTATGTTTCTTTTCCTTGTCTTATCTGCTAAATGACCCATCCTTAACCTTTTCTGAAATGTTCATTTTTGCTGTTACAATTCTTAAGCTTTTAAGATAACTGTATATATGTACACGCATAGGAATGTATATACATAGATATAATTTTGTTTGTATGTAAGCATATGCACACAAACATCTTTTTTTACCCTATAAACTTTAATTATGTTAACTCAACTCAATCTAGTTTAACTCAGAAAATGTGCAGAAACTTAGTTGCACCATATGAGTACATGGCATATCTTTGAACAGAATTGCAAATAATTCTGACCTTGTAGAGCCTGGATTCTAGAGGAGAGATATGCAAATGATAAATATAATAGTGCATTTGTGATATGCCAAAAGATATGTCTTGGGAAAAGAAAGCAAAGTAAAACAAAACAAGTTTAGTAAAAAGCCAATCAGATCAGGGCAGAGCCTGGGAGTGGCAGAAACTGGGGTAGGGTAGGAGGAATTCAAAGGCAGAGCAGGAAGCAGAGAATTGAGTCAGCAGATGAGGGTGAGGCCAGGAGCCAGTGAAGACAGGTTAGCAGTGGTGACGTGAGACCAGAAAAGGACTTGCTGTCCTCTTCCAGGACTTGGCCACTCCATCCAGGTGAAAGGAGGAACCTGGGATGCTTTGAACAGGGTGACCCAAAACAACATAGGTCTAAAATGGATCACTCAGACTCTAGTTTTATCAGACATTGCAGGGGTCAAGGGTGGAAGCCCTCTGGAGGTTTTATGGTGAGCTGCATGTGAGAATTGAAGTTGGTAGGGGTAGATTCTGGAAATAGTTTAAGTGTCAGCAACAAGATTAGTTGACAGTAAATGTGATTACATTCCAAGCTCTGTCCTATGTTTGCTAAGTCACTCTTCTGTTGGACTTTTGTCCTCAGAAATTGGCCATTGATGATGTATAATTTGGGGGGAAACTTAATGAGACAGTGTTAAGAGTAAAGATTGCTTACATGGAGTTTAAAGAGAGAAATCCGACAGCAAATACTGGCAGCTATTGTAAGGGGTTTTCTGTAAAGTAAGAACTGACAAAGAATTTGGATCATTAAAATACAGTTATGTGACACATGACAATGTTTTGGCCAACGGTGGACTTCATGTACAGTGGTCTCCTCAGACCGTGTTATCCAGCCACATTGCAACTGCCTTAGACTGAGTAAGAGCATTTACAATGTTGATGCAAGAGTGAAGTTACCACTGAGTACTCTCTCAGAATGTGTCTGTCACTCAGTGCCATCCCTAAGTTTTTTTTTGTTTGTTTGTTTGTTTTTTTGTTTTTTAAGATGAAAGCAAATATACAGATAAGAATTGTTGAGAAAAGAAAGCAGAAATGGATGGTGCATACAAGAGCAGGAAGGGTGGCTAGAAGAATGTCCTTGCATGAGTGAGTGGAGGGCAGCCATTGTCTAGTCCTTCTCAGGTAGGAAGGCACTGGGAGTTGCTCAGTCAGTGGATAATTTGGAGAAGTTCTTGAAGTTAGTCACTTCAGCTTCCTCAGGGGGTTGGAAACTGAGAGTGAGGATGACTGAAGAAGTGAGGGAATTAGAAATAAGGTGGCAGATTTTCACTTTTTGAACAGTCAGCAAATCTCTTCTGAGCAGAATGTCAGGACAGTTGTGAGCAAGTTTGACAAGTATTTATGATTAGGAGTAAAAAACACTCAATTTAAAGGGTGTATACTAATGAAGGAGAAAACTGGAGCAGAAACAGCGATAGGCAGGGAGATTTTGAAGCCTGCCTTCTTTCATTCCTTCTTTCACTCCTTCTTTCCTTTCTTTTCCTTTATATTTCTTTTCTTTATGCCTTCCTTTTTTATTTTCGGGGGAAGAGGGAGGTTAGGGAACTGAGTCCAGGGACTTGCACTCGCTTGGCGTTCTCTTCCACTGAGCTGATTCCTCACCTCTGAAATGGCTTCTTCTTGTCCTGTTTTAAGATAGGCTTCCTTGAACTTAGGAATATTTAGTGGTTGTGTAAAAATAACAGCACCTATCAGAAGCAGCTTCTAGTTTTTTTCATGAGTATTCTCTCTCACATGTAGGAAGAGAAGATTTTGGATTTGTACAACCATCCTGAGCCACAGAAGCCCTTCCTGTTTTACCACGCCAGGACGGGTAGAACGTCCACCTTTGAGTCAGTGGCTTTCCCTGGCATGTTTATTGCCTCCTCCAAGAATAACGAGCCCATCTTCCTCACATCAAAACAGGGGGAATATTACAACATTAACTTCAATTTAAATGTAGGGCCTTGAACTCAGCATGGAAGTAGAGAGTTGGTTGGGAGTCTTTGTCTTAAAACTTCAAGCTTCTAATATGTTATCATTTTGATCTGTGTTGTTTTCATCCTAAGAGGTAAGCAAAACCAACAATCTGGTTCCATAGATGAAGAAGAGATAAAACACAATGTATAATACAGAGTACGTGGGATGGGGGCAGTGTAAGGCTGTCCCATGAGCTCAATAGATTGGAGAGTGTCCTTTCCAGGTACTTTTCAACTGGCCTAAAATTCAGAGGAGTTGGCAGTTCCTCTGAGGGTGACTCTCAGGTTTATTCTCAGCTTTTATTGTTTACACTGGCAGAGAGGGTTCTAGTGAATCTGGTCAGCTTCAGGAAGTTCCCGAAGCTATTTTGAATTGTTTACTTTTCTGCTTAAGGAACCTGGAGGATGGAATGTTCCAATCTTGGAGGAAACTGTTATGCATACATATGGCAAACTCAGAGCCTCCTCACACTCATCCTTGAGGGTGTCCTTATTTCACAGAGTATCAGCTGATGACTCACCCAACTACAGTACCTCTGTGCACCCTAATACAATTATGTAATGGCACAAAGTTTGAAATGTACTTAGTTCACTGCATTTCTCAAACTTGAAACAACATGAGAATTACCAGGGGCATGTGCTAAACCTTCAAAAAACTTAAACCTTGTAAGTTCGTAAGTTAAAACCCCTACCTAGACATTGCAACATGTTCCCTAGAGATTGCTTTCCTGGATCTTCTTGGTGTAATTTTCTATGTACATATACTCAAATTAATCATAGTTAAGAATATATGTGTGTGCTTCTGTAGAAATAAAAGGTTATATTAAATGTGTATTTCTTGCTGGTTTTTATATTTTGTTCTCTAAGGCCTTTGACTCTTGAGAGACTTAAAAGTGAGCTCTGCAGAATGATGTTCAAGCCCTAGAATAATATTCTTCATAATATTCTAAGCATAAAAAGAACCCAAATTTCTATCAACCAGTGAAATAGATAATATATTCAATACTATCCAGTAAAAGGAAATTACTGATATTCAGCTAAATGAATTCTGAGAATGTCCTGAGGATGACAGACACAAGGAGAATGTAATAAATAGGTTCATTTATAAGAAGTTCAAGAATAGGTGAAACTAATTTTCATGCTTGAAATCAGAGCATCAGCACTTTGGAGTAAAAGAAAGCAGTGGAAATTTTTAGAAGCTGCTACAGAATTAAAACTACTCCATTCAAAGGATGGAAGAACTACAACAGCTTTGAACTACTGCACTGTAAGAAAGTGTACCAGAGGCCATTGGAGCAATACTTTGTAGAGGAAAAATATTTCCATGGTAGAAGTCCTTACCCACATACTTTATCAGTTAAGAATAAAAGTAGAATGAGCCCATTCAAGGAAGTTTCTGTTCAGAGCTGGCAAGATGGCACAGTGTGTAAAAGCACTTGATATATAAGCCCAATGACTTGAATTCCATCTCTGGAACCCACAATGGGTCAGTGGAAATAAAGACTGACTCAGACTCACAGAAGCTGTCCCTGATCTTTATGCATATGCCAAGGCCTGCACATGTACACACACACACACACACACACACACACAGAGAGAGAGAGAGAGAGAGAGAGAGAGAGAGAGAGGCACCACGCTGTACAATAAGTAAATTTTAAAAGTTTAAAAATGATTTGTTCCCAAGTGTTTTGCCTGAAGAACTGCTAAAGAATGTGTCTTCTCAAACAAGAGAGATATGTGGCCTCCTTAGTAAAGGAAGACCCCCAGAAGATAGCCAGACAGAATGGAGCTGTTGTAGGCTCAGCAGACATAAGCAAGCCATGCAGACAGTGAGCTCAACTTACTGAATGAATTAGACAGATTTTGATGGTGGGGAAAATTTACAGGGAAGTAATGAACTTTATAGAAAAATAAGCAAGAATTCTGGGTGGTACTACTTGCTTCTAATCTCAGCATGATGAACAGAAGAAGGAAGAGAAAGAGAAAATGTGATATATATGTGTATATATATATATAAATATATATAGAGAGAGAAACAGAAAGGCTAAAGATGGGGTAAGGCAAGTTTTTTTATTTGAACAAGAATGTTATCTAGGTGTAGGTGCTGTTTCTTAAACTCTACCTTATTTGGGGTTCCTAAAGCCTCTACTCCCTTCCAACTCTCCAACCTTAGGTAGAAGAGAAAGAAGATTAGAAGGGGAAGGAGACATAGACCTCTCTAGACTTAGTTTCAGCTAGTTAGGGCCTTTGGGTTCTTTGGAAAAATACCAGTATGTCAAGTAGTTTAGCAGTGACAGCAGCAGAACAAACAAGCAGCCTTCTTCCTCCTGTCTATCTCCCCCAAGCCCCCTCTGGGATCTTGTATTTATCTCCTCTCAGAGCCTCAGAATTCCACTATCTGTAGCTAGCAAAGACCATGCCCCTCTTCAGGTCACATGAGGCAATTATTAGCTGTGGAAAAACTAAGGCAGTCCCATATCCCACACTTGGATTAAAACAAAAACCTGTTTATATAACATAACTGAATTTTTAAAGAAACCAAAACTTCCACTATATCTAGGAGGGGAAAAATATTAATAAATTACTGTATGAGACAAGTCTATTCTATTTACATCCCTTGATATAGTGATTTACCTTTTCAGTAACACTTTATTTTATTTTGATTTATATAGCTTTAACAAGGTTGTTTGAGATTTTAATGAAGAAAAAAGGTTATAGAAAACAAATAATTGTTATTGTTTTGGTGTTTCTATTGTTTCTAGAACATCCAAGAAATTGCTTCAGAATCCACTTTTTGCACCTGTGGTTCAAAATAAGTATTCAATATGTATAAAGGTTTACTTATAGCAAATATACCCGAGGTAGCTGAAGAAACAGACCATTGGAAGCCTCACTTGTCAATATTCTTTTCTCTTTCCCCAACTTCTTGAACTTCATTATAATATTACTGCATATATGACTGTCTCTAAAATATGAAGTGTTTAGCTTTATGTCTTTTAATTTTTTATGGAGATGAGATCATGAAGTATGCATTCATCTACAGCTGCACATTCTCAGGATTCACTCCTATGAGTTACAGTGTTTTGTGGAGAAGATGCCAAGAGAAATTATTCATATACACTTTCATAGTAATTTATAAAGATATTCTGTATTTCTTTGAAGCTAGTTATAATTAAATCCCCTTTTCTATTATTTATTATAAACATTGTATATAAATATTTGTTGTATATCATTTTATCTTTAATACAGATCTCATTTGCTCATGGCACATTTTTGATATCTGATCTCATTATTTCTCAATGAGAGAAATAATTGAGAATAGCCTAGGAAAAAGTAGTCAGTAAGAGAATTCTTTTTCATATTTTACATCCTGAAAGACAACGTCCCATTCTCCATTACATTCTGGAAACATAAATCTCTTTCCTCTCTGATTTCTTCAGTGACTCACTCACATTGTGCAATCAAAGTACAATGTTTAGGCTGCATAAGCATGTGTAGTCTTTATTACTCTTAACTTTATTTTTGAAGTATGATCTGATATGATACAAGGGATGATTTTAATTCTTCCATATTTAGTAAGAGCTGATTTGCTAGAGTCCCGAGTATGTGAACAAGTGGGTCTCTGGTTCTTAGGCCTTCTCTTGTGGCTCTTTTCCTTCTTTTAGTTTGCCTTGTCCATCTTCAATGTGATGATATTTGTTTTATCTTATTGTATTTTATTTTGTTATGTATTGTGATTATGTCTTGGAAGCCTCTTTTCTAAGGAGAGACAGGAAGTGGATCTGGATGGGAAGGGAGAAAAGGAGGAAGTAGGAGTAGTAGAGAAAGGGCAAACTGTAATCAAGAAATATTATATGTTAAAAAAACTATTTTCTTTTTTAAATTTTTTTAAAGATTTATTTATTTATTATGTATACAATGTGTGTTCGCATGTACACCTGCACGCCAGAAGAAGGCACCAGATTTCATTTTAGATAGTTGTGAGCCACCATGTGGTTGCTGGGAATTGAACTCATGACCTCTGCATGTTTTTAGCACCTTTATTCGTAATAGCCAGAACATGGAAACAACCCAGATGTCCATTAATGGAGGAATCGATACAGAAATTGTGGTATTTTTACACAATGGAATACTACTCAGCAATCAAAAAGGAGGAAATCATGAAATTTGCAGGCAAATGGTGGGATCTAGAAAAGATCATTCTAAGTATCCCAGAAGGAGAAAGATAAATATGGTATATAGTTGCTTACATAGACCTACAAGATATGATAAACATAATGAAGTCTATACACCTAAAGAAGATAAGCAAGAAAGCAGACACAAGATAAGATGATCAATCCTCACTTAGAAAGACAAATGAGATGTGCATTGGGCATATGACAGGAGTCTACCGAAGAAGGCATGTGAAAAACCCTACCAAGCAGCATTTCAAAACAGATACTAAGACTCATAACCAAACCTTCGGCAGAAGGGGAGTTAGTATGATGGGGAAAGGATAGGAGCCACAAGGACCAAATATATCTGGGCACAGGGGTTTTTTTCTAAAACTGTTTCTCCAACCAAGGACCATGTATGGATATAAACTAGAACCTTTACTCACACAAAGCTCGTGGTAGCTCAATAACCAATTGGTTTCCCATAGTAAGGGGAACAGGGACTATCTCTGGCAGGAACTCAATGGCTGGCTCTTTGACCTCCCCACCCCCCAAGGGTAGACCAGTCCTGCTAGGCCACAAAGGAGGACTTTGCAGCCAGCCCTGAAGATATCTGATAAAACAGGGCCAGACAAAAAGGGAGGAGGTCCTCCCCAATCTGTGGATTTAGAAAGAGGCAGGGAGAAGCTGAGGGAGGGAGGGTGGGTTTGGGAGGGAATAAGGGAGCAGGATACAGCTGGGATACAGAGTTAATAAAATGTAACTAATAATAATAAACAATAAAAAAAAGAGCAGCCAGTGCTCTTAACCTCTGAGCAATCTCTCCACCCCCCCCCAAAAAAAAAACCTATTTTCAATAAAAGGGGGCTCATTTTATGGCTTTTTATTTCTTTGAAAGTTACTATTAAGAAATACAGTGTTATTCTTATGTTTCTGTCTTTTATAGGTGAATTGGCATTTTCTGCTTGAAACTTTTAATATTGTTTCTTTTCTTTGTATTTTTTTGTTTCTCCGTTTTTATTTTTTATTATTAAATTTTTATTTTTTATATTAATTACAGTTTATTTACTTTGTATCCCAGCTATAGCCCCCTCTCTCATTTTCTCCCAATCCCACCCTTCCTCCCTCATCTCCTCCCTGCTCCTCTCTAAGTCCACTGATAGGGAAGGTCCTCCTCCCCTTCCATCTGACCCTAGCTTATCAGGTCTCACCAGGACTGGCTGCAATGTCCTCCTCTGTGGCCTAGCTAGGCAGCTCCTCCCACAGGGGGTGGGGAGGTCAAAGAGCTAGCCACAGAGTTCATGCTAGCAACAGTACCTGTTCCCCTTACTACAGGAGTCACTTGGATACTGAGCTGCCATGGGCTAGGTCTAAGCAAGGGTTCTAGGTTATATCCATGCATGGTCTCTGGTTGGAGAATCAGTCTCAGAAAAGGCCCCTGACCCCAGATATAGTTGGTTCTTGTAGAGCTCCTGTTCTCTACGGGTCTTTCTGACTCTCTCTACTTTCATATGATTCCCTGCACTTTGCCCAAAGTTTGGCCATGAGTCTCAGCCTCTGCTTTGATACACTGCTATGTAGAGGCTTTCAGAGGCCCTCAGTGGTAGGCTCCTATCCTACTTTTCATTTTCTCCTACTTCCAATGTCCATCCCATTTGTCTTTCTAAGTAAGGATTGATGTTCTTACCCTGGGTCCTCCTTCTTGTTTAGCTTCTTTAGGTGTACAGATTTTAGTATGTTTATCCTATCTTATAGGTCCAGTATCCACTTATAAATGAATATATACCGTATATGTCTTTCTGTTTGTGGTATACCTCACTCAGGATGATCTTTTCTAGGTCCCACCATTTGCCTGCAAATTTCATGATTTCCGTGTTTTTAATTGCTGAGTAGTATTCCATTGTGTAAATATATCACAATTTCTGTATCCATTCTTTCGTTGAGGGACATCTGGGTTGTATCCAGATTCTGCCTATTACAAATAAAGCTGCTACAAACATGGTTGAGCAAATGTCCTTGTTATGTACTTGAGCATTTTTGGGATATATGCCTAGGAGTGGTATAACTTGATTGTCTGAGAAAGTGCCAGATTGGTTTTGTTGTACAAGTTTGCATTCCCACCAGCAATGGAGGAGGGTTCCCCTTTCTCCACAACCTCTCCAGCATGTGTTGTCACTTGAGTTTTTGATCTTAGCCATTCTGATGGGTGTGGATGAAATCTCAGGGTCGTTTTGATTTGCATCCCGCTGATGGCTAAGGACTTTGAGCACTTCTTTAAGTGTTTCTCTGCTATTCTATATTCCTCTACAGAGAGTTCTCTGTTTAGCTCCATACCCCTTTTTTTTTTTTTTTTTTTTTTTTTGTGCAAGTATTTTTTTTTTTCAATGCAGTTTATTCAGGAACATTGAACAATCCTCGGACCCCGGGGAAAGCCAGCCCACAGCTTAAATAGCCTCTGGGTAGCCAACCCAGGCGTGCAACGGGGGCAATGCAGATAGGTCCACATACATGGAAGCAAGCCAGATCCTCGGCCTTAGCCAAATGTGGAGTTGTTCGTGACAGAGAGCACTCACCATCGGGAAGGTGGAAGGCGGAAACCAGCTCCATCTTTAAGGCATAGCATTCCGCAGCTCTCTACAGTTCCCCCTTTTTGTTTTAGACGCATCAGGCAAAAGTAGAGGTCTGATCTCTGATATTAGAAATAAATTGGGACTTTGTACAGATGTTCATTTAGGTGTCATCCACCCAAAGAGCATCAGACCCGTCCGATACCTTTTTCTCAGAGGCGGGACCTGGGGCATCAACCCGCATGCAATCAGACATGCTCTTCTCTGGGTCCAAAGCGGCTGACCCTGAGTGCAGTGCTTAGCCTCGCATCCTGAGCGTATCATTTTAGCTTTTTATGGTATCCAACCATGCTTGGGGAGACTGTCCTGCTTCACTACCATCTCATTGACGGCTGTTGGAGCTACCACCAGGGCATTAGCCATGAGTCATACTGGGCAGACTGCTCAGACCCTGAATAATCATTTAGCCAATGTAGCTCATGCCTTAGTTGTACATAAAGGAATTAATGCTCAACTAAAAGGAAGCTTGATGGTGTTCAATCAGAGGATTGACCTCTTGCAGGAGCAAATTGATACCCTATGGCAAATCGCTCAACCTGGCTGTCAATGAAAGTATGCTGGACTTTGAGTCACTAGCATACAACATGAGAATCTTTCCTGTGCTGCAAATCTGTCTAAACAATTGTCGAGCTATATTTTAGGTAATTGGACTGGAGAATTCGATACTACGATGGAGCAGCTGAGAGTGGCCATTGTCACGGTAAATTCTACCGGAGTGGACGCAGGACTAGCCACAGGATTATCAACATGGATTGCTGCAGCCATGAATCATCTGAAGGAATGGGCGGGCATGGGAGCGTTAGCAGGCCTTCTGGTGTTGGTCACCTTGGTTTGCCTGTGGTGTATATGCAAGATTAGAGTCTCACAACAGTGTGATGCAGCCATGACCATTCAGGCCTCTACAGCCATTGAAGCATACCCCATTTTTTAATTGGATTACTTGATTTGTTGCTTTTTAGCTTCTTGAGTTATTTATATATAATGGATATTAGCCCTCTGTCAGATATAGGATTGGTGAAGATCCTTTCCCAGTCTGTAGGCTGTCGTTTTGTTCTGACAACAGTATCCTTTGCTTTAAAAAAGCTTTTCAGTTTCATGAGGTCCCATTTATTGATTGTTGCTCTTAGAGCCTGTGCTGTTGGTGTTCTGTTCAGGAAGTTGTCTCCTGTGCCAATGAGTTCTAGGCTGTTCCCCACTTTTTCTTCTAACAGATTTAGAGTATCTAGTTTTATGTTGAGGTCTTTGATCCACTTGGACTTTAGTTTTGTGCAGGGTGATAAATATGGATCTATTTTTATTTTTCTGCATGTAGACATCCAGTTGGACCAGCACCATTTGTTGAAGATGCTGTCTTTTTTCCATTGAATGGTTTTGGCTTCTTTGTCAAAAATCAAGAATCCAAAGGTGTGTGGGTTTATTTCTGGGTTTTCTTCTCGGTTCCATTGATCCTCCTTTCTGTTTTTATGCCAATACCATGCAGTTTTTATTACTATTGCTCTGTAGTGCAGCTTGAGATCAGGGATGGAGATACCTCCAGATTATCTGTTGTTGTACAGGATTGTTTTGGAGATTCTGGGTTTTTTGTTTCTCCATATGAAGCTGAGAATCTTTTTTTTCAAGGTCTGTAAATAATTGAGTTGGTATTTTGATGGGAATTACATTGAATCTGTAGATTGTTTTGTCAGGATGGTCATTTTCACAATGTTAATCCTGCCAATCCATGAGCAAGGGAGATCTTTCCATCTTCTGATATCTTCTTCAGTTTCTTTCTTCAGAGACTTGAAGTTTTTCTCAAACTGGTCTTTCATTTGCTTGGTCAGTGTCACCCCAAGGTACTTTATGTTATTAGTGGCTATTGTGAAGGATGTTGTTTCCCTAATTTCTTTCTCGGCCCTTTTGTCTTTGGTATACAGGAGGGCTTCTGATTTTTTTGAGTTGATTTTGTATCCTGCCACTTTGCTGAAGGTTATAACTAATAGTTTAGAAATTCTGGGTGTTTTGTTTTTTCATATGAAGTTGATAATTTTTCTTTCAAGGTCTGTAAAGAATTGTGTTGGCATTTTGATGGGAATTGCATTGAATCTGTAGATTGATTTTGGCAGAATGGCCATTTTCACTATGTTAATACTACCAATCCATGAGCACGGGAGATCTTTCCATCTTCTGATATCTTCTTCAATTTCTTTCTTCAGAGACTTGAAGTTTTTCTCGAACAAGTCTTTCACTTCCTTGGTTAGAGTCACACCAAGTTACTTTATGTTATTAGTGGCTATTGTGAAGTGTGTTGTTTCTTTAATTTCTTTCTTGGCCCTTTAGTCTTTGGTATACAGGAGGGCTTCTGATTTTTTTTTTAGTTGATTTTATACCCAGCCACTTTGCTGAAGGTGTTTATCAGCTGGAGGAGTTCTCTGGTTGAATTTTTGGGGTCGCTCATAACATCTGCAAATAGTGATACTTTGACTTCTTTTCTGATTTGTATCCCCTTGGTCTCCTTTAGTTGTCTTATTGCTCTAGCTAGGACTTCAAGTACTATGTTGGAGAGATATGGAGAGCTTTGCCTTGTCCCTGATTTCAGTGAGATTGATTTAAGTTTCTCTCCATTGAGTTTGATGGTGGCTATAGGCTTGCTGTATATTGTCTTTACTATGTTTAGGTATGTGCCTTGTATCCTTGATCTCTCCAAGACTTTAAACATTAATGGGTATTGGATTTTGTCAAATGCTTTTTCCGAATCTAAGGAGATGATTATGTGATTTTTTCTTCTTCAGTTTGTTTATATGGTGGATTACATTGATGGATTTCTGTATATTGAACCACCCTTGCATGCCTGGGATGAAGCCTACTTGGTCATGGTGAATGATATCTTTGATGTGTTCTTGGATTCTGTTTGCAAGTATTTTATTGAGTATTTTTGCATCAATGTTCATAAGAGAGATAGGTCTGAAATTCTCTTTCTTTATTGGGTCTTTGTGTGATTTAGGTGTCAAGGTGACTGTGGCTTCATAGAATGAGTTTGGTAATGTTCCTTCTGTTTCTATTTTGTGGAATAGTTTGAAAAGAATTGGAGTTAGCTCTTCTCTGAGGTCTGGTAGAATTCTGCATTGAAAACATCTGGCCCAGGGCTTTTATTGGAAGAAAAAAATTGGTGACTGCTTCTATTTCCTTGGGGGATATAGGACTATTCAGTCTTTCTACCTGATCTTGACTTAATTTTGGTAGATGGAATCTATCAAGAAAATTGTCCATTTCCTTTAGATTTTCAAATTTTGTGGCATATAGGCTTTTGTAGTATGACCTAATGATTGCTTGGATTTCCTCACTGTCTGTAGTTATGTCCCCCTTTTCATTTCTGATTTTGCTGATTTGGGTAGTTTCTCTCTGCCTTTTAGTTAGTTTGGCTAAGGGCTTGTCTATTTTGTTGATTTTCTCAAAGAACCAGCTCTTGGTTTCATTGATTCTTTGAATTGTTTTGTTTCTAATTTATTGATTTCTGCTTTGAGCTTGAATATTTCCATCTGTCTGTTGTTCTTGGGTGTGTCTGCTTCTTTTTTTTCTAGGGCCTTCAGATGAGCTAATTAAGTTTCTTGTATGCGATGTTTCAAATTTCTTTTTGAAGGCATTTAGTGCTATGAACTTTCTTCTTAGCACTGCTTTCATTATGTCCCATAAGTTTGGGTATGTTGTGCCTTCATTTTCATTGAATTCTAGGAAGTCATTAATTTCTTTCTTTCTTTCTTCCCTAACCCAGCTGTCATTGAGTAGCAAGTTATTCGGTTTCCATGTATGTGCAGGCTTTTTGCTGTTTCTGTTTTTGTTGAGGTCCAGCTTTAGACCATGATGGTCAGATAGGATACAAGGGATTATTTCAATCTTCTTGTATCTGTGGAGGCTTGCTTTGTGACCAATTATATGGCCTATTTTGGAGAAGGTTCCATGAGGTGCTGAAAAGAAGGTATACTCTGTTGATTTTCGGTGAAAAGTTCTGTAGACATTAGGTCCATTTGATTTAGGGACTCTGTAAGTGCCCTTATTTCCCTGTTTTGCTTCTGACTGGATGATCTGCCCCTTGATGAGAGTGGAGTGTTGAAGTCTCCCACTATTAAGATGTTGGGATAAATGTGTGATTTCAGCCTTAATAATATTTCATTTACAAATGTAGGTGATCTTGTATTTGAGCATAGATGTTCAAAATTGTGATGTAATTTTTGTTGAAAGTCTATTTCATTAGATATGAGGATCACTACCCCAGCTTGTTTTCTGGGTCCATTTTCTTGAAAGACATTTTCCCAGCCCTTTACTCCGAGGTAGTGTTTATCTTTGTTGCAGAGGTGTGTTTCTTAGATGCAGCAGAATGTTAGATCCTGTTTCTGCAACCATTCTGTTAGTCTGTGTCTTTTTATTGGAGAGTTGAGTCCATTGATGTTGATAGATAATAGTGACCAATGAGTGTTATTTCCTTTTATTTTGGAGTTGGTGGTCCTACTGTGATTCATTGCTTGTTTTCTTTTAATTTTTGTTGGGAAATTATCTGTATCCTATATTTTCTTTGGTGTAGTTGTTTTCATTGGATGGGAGTTTTCCATCCAGTATCTTCTGTAGGGCTGGGTTGCTGTGTAGATATTGCTTAAGTTTTGTTTTGTCATGAAATATTTTGCTTTCTCCATCTATGTTGATTGAAAGCTTTAGTAGTCTGCGTTGGCATCTGTGGTCCCTTAAAGTCTACATGACATCTGCCCAGCACCTCTGGCTTTCATAGTCTCTGATGAAAAGTCTGGTGTGATTCTGATTGGTCTACCTTCATATGTTACTTGACATTTTTACCCTTGCTACCTTTAATATTTTTTCTTTGTTCTGTAGGTTTAGTGTTTTGACTATGATGTGACATGAAGAATTTCTTTTCTGGTCTAGTCTATTTGGTATTCTGTAGGCTTCTTGTATGTTTATGGACATCTCTTTCTTTAAGTTGGAAAAAAATTCTTCTATGATTTTCTTAACAATATTTTCCAGTCCTTGGAGCCGGGAATCTTCTTTTTCATCTATTCCTAATATTCTTAGGTTTCATCTTTTCATGGCATCCTTGATTTCTTGCATGTTTTGTGTTTGGGACTTTTCCAATTTACTTTTTCTTTGAGAGAGGTATCAATTTCAGCAAGTATATCTTCAGCACCTGAGATTCTCTCTTCCATGTCTTGTATTCTATTGGTGATGCTCACCTTTGTGGTTCCTGATCTTTTCTCTAAGTTCTCCAGCTCCAGGATTTTCTCTGTGTTTTCTTTATAGATTCTAATTCTGTTTTCATGCTTTGCATCATTTCCTTCATCTGTTTGAATGTGGGTTCTTGCCTTTCTATAATGGCTCCTATTTTTTTGTTTGTTTCCTCTATATACGCCACTAATTATTCCTCTACTTGGGCAGTTATATTTTTCTGTATTTCTTTGAGAGCTTTGTTCATTTCCTCTTTTTGTTCCTCTAATAACGGCATAAGCATAGCTTTAAAGTCATTTTCCTGTGTTTCTGCTGAATTAAAATATCCATTGATTTTGGGGGTTGCTGGTGGAGCCATGATGTCCTGATTTTTGTTGGGTGTGTTCTTACCAAACTCATTCTATGACCTCTGGCCATTTGCTTATCTGTAACCTTCACTATTTGTTCCTGGAGTCTGTACTTCAGATTGAAACCATCTTTCTCTGGTGTCTGGAATATTCTTCAGGAAGATGAGAGCGGTCCAGTGGTTTGAGTGTGTAAGTTGTTGCTTCAGCTGTACCTGAGGGAGAAAAAGCCGCTGGCTCAGAATCGCTATTGTGGGGGAGTAAGCGTGTGTGTGTGTGTGTGTGTGTGTGTGTGTGTGTAATTGTGTTGAAAGGGAGAGTGCTAGAGGGTATAGATGCTTGGGATATGGGGGATGGTAGCAAGCACAGGAGGGTATGTAGATGCTAACTCTGTTCGGTAAGCACAGATTGCGGGCACAAAGTACCTGTGCAGATTTCATGAATACCCAGTGGTCTACACTCTGTGGCGGGCTCTGCGGGCTGGACTCTGAGCTCTGTGGCTGACACTGCAAGCCGGACACGTATACTGTTGCACTCTTGTGGACTCTGTGTACCTGGCGCTGTGCTCTGTGCTAGAAGCTGTGGGCACAGCAGGATGGGCTTTGCTCTCTGAGTTGGACAGCGCTGTGTGCTTCCTACGCTGCCTCCCCCTCAGCCAAGGAGGGAGAACAGAAGTCAGTCATGGGGGAAATGCTGGGGTTTGATTGTTCTCACTCTCAAATCCCAAGAAGGGAGATCTGTGCTTGGAGCAGCCAGCACTGCTCTCTTTGCAAGTTGCTGCATGCACTGCGGGCCGCTTCCTCTGCTTCCACTGCGGGCTGTGGTACCTCTGCCACTGCTTCTGCCCTTTACAAGGAAGTGCCCGAGAATTGATTCCCCAGGAGAAGTCCACGGAGATGTCCGAGGTTGACCTGTGCCCTATTGGTTTCAGTTCAGGGTTTGTGCCTCTTCTCCCTGGAAGCCTTGGTGCCATTGTTTTGGGTTCCACTGCCCCTCCACTCACCAATTCGGAGTTTCAGCTCCTCTGTCCCTCAAATACAGTGCGCGCTGGTCACTGCCATCTTGGATCCATTCTTCTTTGTATTTTTGACGTGTTAACATAGTATGCTACGAGAAGGTTGTTCCCTGGTCATTTCTATTTGGACTTATAATTGCCTCTTACATTTGAATGTCTGCTTAGATCTCTAGTTCTGAACTTTTATTGTTATTTTGTTCAACAAAATCTTCATGACTTTGTTTATGTCAGCTCCTTCTACCATGTGGATACTGAGTATGGTATTTTGATCATATTCCAGAGTTCTTGGATATTGTGGTAATGCTTGTTTGTTTATTTCTCTTTATTGTTTTTAGAACACAGTATTTCAAAAATCTCCTTCATCCCTGATAATTTTCTGTGATTAGATGGATGTATTGGTAATGCAATCTACTATGTCCTTTGATTAGGTTCATTGAGTTATTTGCATTTTCAGCATTATTTTTCCCCTTGAATCTTGTCTAGTCCTGGAACTTATTTTGAAAAGAGGATATTTTTAATGACAGCTTCAATATCATTGCTTATAATGAGTCTGTTTAAGTTGTTCATATTTTCTTTTTTTTTTCTTTTTTTTTTTTTCAATGCAGTTTATTCAGGAACATTGAACAATCCTCGGACCCCGGGGAAAGCCAGCCCATAGCTTAAATAGCCTCTGGGTAGCCAACCCAGGTGTGCAACGGGGGCAATGCAGATAGGTCCACATACATGGAAGCAAGCCAGATCCTCGGCCTTAGCCAAATGTGGAGTTGTTCGTGACAGAGAGCACTCACCATCGGGAAGGTGGAAGGCGGAAACCAGCTCCATCTTTAAGGCATAGCATTCCGCAGCTCTCTACAGTTCCCCCTTTTTGTTTTAGACGCATCAGGCAAGAGTAGAGGTCTGATCTCTGATATTAGAAATAAATTGGGACTTTGTACAGATGTTCATTTAGGTGTCATCCACCCAAAGAGCATCAGACCCGTCCGATACCTTTTTCTCAGAGGCGGGACCTGGGGCATCAACCCGCATGCAATCAGACATGCTCTTCTCTGGGTCCAAAGCGGCTGACCCTGAGTGCAGTGCTTAGCCTCGCATCCTGAGCATATCATTTTAGCTTTTTATGGTATCCAACCATGCTTGGGGAGAATGTCCTGCTTCAATGGCTGTAAAGGCCTGAATGATCATGGCTGCATCACACTGTTGTGAGACTCTAATCTTGCATATATACCACAGGCAAACCAAGGAGACCAACACCAGAAGGCCTGCTAACACTCCCATGCCCGCCCATTCCTTCAGATGATTCATGGCTGCAGCAATCCATGTTGATAATCCTGTGGCTAGTCCTGCGTCCACTCCGGTAGAATTTACCGTGACAATGGCCACTCTCAGCTGCTCCATCGTAGTATCGAATTCTCCAGTCCAATTACCTAAAATATAGCTCGACAATTGTTTAGACAGATTTGCAGCACAGGAAAGATTCTCATGTTGTATGCTAGTGACACAAAGTCCAGCATACTTTCATTGATAGCCAGGTTGAGCGATTTGCCATAGGGTATCAATTTGCTCCTGCAAGAGGTCAATCCTCTGATTGAACACCATCAAGCTTCCTTTTAGTTGAGCATTAATTCCTTTATGTACAACTAAGGCATGAGCTACATTGGCTCAATGATTATTCAGGGTCTGAGCAGTCTGCCCAGTATGACTCATGGCTAATGCCCTGGTGGTAGCTCCAACAGCCGTCAATGAGATGGTAGTAACAATGGTGGCTGTAGTTCCAAGATCCCTTTTCTGTCTGAAGAGAGTCATAGCGTGAGGGGCATCAATGGGCATAGGCACCCAGTGAGGCATGCGAGTAACCAGGGCATACCTAACTTTACTAGCATTCCAGCATTGGGCAAAAAAGCAAGTATCATTACCACAATTACTTGGCTCTATCTGGCTAATAATGAATAAAAATGGGAGATATAGACAAACAGGTGTGGGCTTATAAGAAATATTATGAGAAGCCTTAACCCCTCTTTGGAACATCCTGCGTCAGTTCTAGAACTAGCAGTGGTGGTGTCCGAGGTCTGAGTAGGTTCAGGAGACCATTGCCCCCAGGGGCGAGACGTGCTCCATGCCAATTGACTAACTCCATGTTTTCCTCCAATTTTGAAAGTCATTTAAGGTTCTTAAATTATTTTTTTCCCTTTTTTCTTAAATTTTTCATCAATTACACTTTATTCATTCTGCATCCCCCCCATAAGCCCTTCCCTCCTTCCATCCCAATCCCACCCTCCCTCCTCCCTCTGCTTGCATGCCACTCCCCAAGTCCACTAATAGGGGAGGTTCTCCTCTCCTTTCTGATCTTAGTCTGTCAGTTCACATCAAAAGTGGCTGTATTGTCCTCTACTGTGGCCTGGTAAGGCTGCTCCCCCCCCCAGAGGGAGGTGATCAAAGAGCAGGCCAATCAGATTATGTTAGAGGCAGTCTCTCTTCACATTACTATGTAACCCAATTGGACTCTGAACTGCCCTGGGCTACATCTGTGCAGGGGTTCTAGGTTATCTCCATGAATAGTCCTTGGTTGGAGTATGAGTCTCTGGGAAGTTCCCTATGTTCAAATTTTCTTGTTCTGTTGCTCTCCTTGTGGAGACCCTGTCCTCTCCAGGCCTCTGAAAGCCTCTGCCCTTCAGACTATCAAAGCAGATGCTGAGCCTGATGGGCAACTGTTGGGCAGAGTGAACGGAATTTTAGGTAAGTTGTTCATATTTTCAGGGAGTAGTTTTGGTAGATGATGTGTACATAGAAATTCTATTTTCTCTGAATATCCAGCTTTCCAACATATAAATTTTCACAGTAATTTATAAAGATATTCTGTATTTCCTTGAAGCTATTTATAATTACATCCCCTTTTCTATTATTTATTATAAACATTGTATATAAATATTTGTTGTATATATTATCTTTAATACAGATCTCATTTGTTCATGACACACTTCTGATATCTAATTTCATTAATTTGAGTGTTACCCCTCTTTCTCTTTGATAATGTCAGGTTAGCTAGGAGTTTGTAAATCTTACTAACTTTACAAAGAACTATCTTTGGTTGATATTATGTATTGTTCTTTTTATCTCTGTTTCATTAATTTTAACGATGTCAATTTTCTTGGTAAACTTTTCCAACTTTTTTATACACATAGCTGAAGTTTTAAATTTCAATTTTCAGACTTTATAAAAAGTGATGGGTTGAATTCACCTGATTGTTTATATGCACTCTCAAGTCCTTGATCATTTTTACCAGTAAATTTTTAGAAAGCTTCTATAAAGAAAAAAACAAAACAAAACAAAACAAAAAAAAACCACTGTAGTCGGAACAAAATGACAGCCTAAAGATTGGGAAAGGATCTTCACCAACCCTATATCTGACAAAGGGCTAATATCCAGAATATTAGCAAGAAGTTAAACAACAAAAAATCAAGTAACCCAATTAAAATAATGGGGTTCAGAGCTAAACAGAGGATTCTCAATAGAGGAATATCAAATGGCAGAGAAACACCTAAAGAAATGTTCAACATCCCTCATCATCAGGGAGATGCAAATCAAAATGACAATGAGATTTCACCTTACACCCATCCTAATGGCTATTATCAAAAATTCAAGTGAGAACACATGTTGGAGAGGATGTGGATAAAGGGGAACCCTCCTCCATTGCTGGTGGGAATGTAAACTTGTACAACCACTTTGGAAATCAATATGGTGCTTTCTCAGACAATTAGGAATAGCGCTTCTCAAGATCAGTTATAGGTCTCCTAGGCATATATCCAAAACATGCTCAAGTATGCAACAAGAACAGTTACTCAACCATGTTCATAGCAGCTTTATTTGTTATAGCCAGAATCTGAAAACAATCCAGATGTTCCTCAACTGAGGAATGGAGACAGAAATTGTGATACATTTACACATTTACATTCATGGAATACTACTCAGCAATTAAAAACAAGGAAATCATGTGGTATCCCAGAAAACAAAAGGCACACATGGTATATATTCACTTATAAGTAGATATTAGATATATAATACAGGATAAACATACTAAAATCTACACACCTAAAGAAGCTAAGCAAGAAGGAAGACCCTGGGTAAGATGATCAATCCTCATTCAAAAAGGCAAATGGAATGGACATTGGAAGAGGGAGAAAACAGGCAACAGGACAGGAGCCCACCAGAGAGGGCTGTTGAAAGATTTTACCCAGCAAGGTATCTAAGGAGATGCTGAGACTCGTAACCAAACTTTGGGCAGAATGCAGGGAATCTTATGAAAGAAGGGGGAGATAGGAAAAACTGGAGGGGACCAGAGCTCCACAAGGAAAGCAACAAATCAAAAAAATCTGGGCACAGGGATCTTTTCTGAGACTGATACTCCAACCAAGGACCATCCGTACATGGAGATATTCTAGAACCCCCAGAACCCTGGCACATATTTATAAAAAAAATATGAATAAAATTTAAAAAGTGAAAAAAAATTTGAAGTCTTCATCTAGAATTTTACCTATTTTGTTTTCAATAGTTATACTCCTTTGGAGAAGTCATGTTGCTTTGCTTTTTCATGCTTCTTGCAATTCTGTGTTATAATCTGTGCATTTGTTGGTTTACCTATTTCTTTGGATGTGGAGGTCATCTTCCCATTGAGCAACTTATACTTCAAGTCTCAATACCGTCACCATTCAGTAAAGAAAGAGCAAACTCCTCTAAAAGAAACATCAAACAATACAGGATATAGAAACACACTGAAAACATAATTTAGCCCACTAGTATACTGTAAACATCATCAGTGACCACAAACACATGAGACAGTAAAAAATACTGGAAAATGTGCTATAAAATTAAGAATCATTTAAGATAACAATGGAATAGTAAATCAATGGCATAAAGGAAGGAGACAGGTGAAAAGGAGAAATAGAGAAGCTAGGCTAAATATATGAATGGAGAAAGAAGAATGTTATAGAGAGCTAAATAAAGGAGGAAAAGCCTAGAAAAAAGCAATTTAGAAGTGAAAATTTTTAAATTTGCCAATGGTTTAAAAAGTTTTAAAACAAATAAATTATTAAAAGACAAAAATCTGAATATTAAAATTAATCCTCCACTGCCTTAATAAGAAAAAAAGACCTGCAAATGTATAGATTATGAGAAAAAGGGGAAACATCAGGACTTAGAACTTGGGGAGGGGCATGCATGCAGAGGGTGAAGGAAGGGAAGGATTGGGGTGGGAGGCGGGAGGGAACCACAGGGGAGATACAAAGGGAATAATCCGTACAAGAACAGTGTAATTAATAAAGAAAAAAATGTAAAAATAAATAAATAAATAAATAATTTTTTTAAGAAATTAGGAAAAAGAAAAATATTCAGCCCAAATAGGAAGACATGCATAAGCAAAATATGAGTATGTTCAAGAGAATAACAAACCAGAAAACAGAAATACAGCAAAGTCAAAATCCTGCTAGACATAAGGGTGGGGGTAGAAAGAAGAATTACAAAAGGTAAAATGAGGAAGGTGGGGTGTTAGATTAGCTTCTTTCCAGGCTATCAAAAATTGGAAGCTACTGGGTTGTTTCCAGCTTCTGGCTATTACAAATAAAGCTGCTACAAACATGGTTGAGCAAATGTCCTTTTTGTGTACTTGAGCCTCTTTTGGATATATGCCCAGGAGTGGTATGGCTAGATCTTGAGGAAGCACTATTCCTAGTTGTCTGAGAAAGTGCCAGATTGATTTCCAGCGTGGTTGTACCAGTTTACATTCCCACCAGCAGTGGAGAAGGGTTCCCCTTTCTCCACATCCTCTCCAGCATGTGTTGTCACTTGAGTTTTTGATCTTGGCCATTCTCATGGGTGTAAGGTGAAATCTCAGGGTTGTTTTGATTTGCATTTCCCTAATGGCTAGTGAGATTGAGCATTTCTTTAAGTGCTTCTCTGCCATTCGGTATTCCTCTACAGAGAATTCTCTGTTTAGCTCTGTTCCCCATTTTTTAAGTGGATTACTTGGTTTGCTGCTTTTCAGCTTCTTTAGTTCTTTATATATTGAGTGAGTTGTCCCAGAAGCAAAAAGACACACGGTATATACTCACTCATATAGACATACAACATAGGACAAACCCACTAAAACCTGTGCATCTAAAGAAACTAAGCAAGAGAGAGGACCCTAACTAAAATGTCCAATCCCCATCCGGAAAGGCAAAGAGGATGGACATCAGAAGAAGAAGAAAACAGAAAACAACCTAGGAACCTACCACAGAGGGCCTCTGAAAGCCGCTGCCCTACAGACTATCAATGCAGATGCTGAGCCTGATGGGCAACTGTTGGGCAGAGTGAAGGGAATTTTATGTAGAACTGGGAAATAGTAAGAGCTGGAGAGGACTGGGTCTCCACAAGGAGAGCAACAGAACAAGAAAATTTGAACATAGGGAACTTCCCAGAGACTCATACTCCAACCAAGGACTATTCATAGAGATAACCCAGAACCCCTGCACAGATGTAGCCCAGGGCAGTTCAGAGTCCAATTGGGTTACATAGTAATGTGAAGAGGGACTGCCTCTGACATAATCTGATTGGCCTGCTCTTTGATCACCTCCCCCTGGGGGGGAGCAGCCTTACCAGGCCATAGTAGAGGACAATGCAGCCACTTTTGATGTGAACTGATAGACTAGGATCAGAAAGGAGAAGAGAACCTCCCCTATCAGTGGACTTGGGGAGTGGCATGCATGCAGAGGGAGGAGGGAGGGTGGGATTGGGAGGGGAGGAGGGAGGAGCTTATGCGGGGATGCAGAATGAATAAAGTGTAATTGATGAAAAATTTAAAAAAATCAAAAAAAATTGGAAGCTACTGTTTCGTCCAAGGTCAGTTGAACAGATGGATGCATATGTTTTCAGTGCTGTTGTAAAGTCTGTACTGAGCAAGTGTCTGATGTCCACTAGAGCTGTCATTACAGTGGTAGTTTTCTTTCTCCATGTACCACAGGCCTCTGTCGGCAGTGCTTATATTTGCACTGCACGGTCTGGAATATTATCTCCCCCGCCCAACACTCTCTAGGTTGTAGGGTCTGGCTAATGTCTTAGGTGAGATGTCTCCCAAGTGCATTAGGACTGTGGGAAACAAACAGAACAGAAATTGGTATGGGTAAAAATCTCTGTCTTCATACATTCAAGACATAATTGCCCTGTTGGAGAAACACAGCTGTGGATGTCCTGTTGTGGTGGTTTGAATAAAAATGAACCCCACAGAGTCATAGTGAGTGGTACTAGCAGGAGGTATTGCTTTGTTGGAGTAGGTGTGCCCATGTTGGAGGAAGGTGTGTCATAGGGGCAGACTTTGAGGTCGCAGATGCTCAAGCCAGGCCCAGTGTCTCATTCTCCTGTCTCTTGCCTCTGTTGTCTGTATGTAGAACTCTCCACTGCTTCTCTAGTACCAGGTCTGCCTGCAGCCTGCCATGCTTTACACCGTAATGACAATGAACTAAACCTCTAAACTGTAAGCCAGATCCAATTAAACTATTTCTTTCTAAGAGTTGTTGTGGCCATGGTGTCTTTCACAGCAATAGAAACCCTAACTAAGACAGTTGTCCAACCTTGGAACTTCTGAGTTCTCACTCTACAGCAGTAAACAAAGGTGGATTCAAAATTAGATCCACATACTGGCCTTGGGCTCAAAGTTACCAAACTCTTAGAGTTATTTTCAATTGATGATGTCAGTTCCTAGCCATCCAAGGTAGGTTGTGCACTTCCAGCCTGACCTGGGTCTTTTGCTACTTTCACCATTTGTCTTTCTAGTATTTGGTCCTACTTTCCTCAGCTGCCTCCATGTGCCTTTCCTCACTCAGTGGCTGTGTCAGAACAAAATGAGTCTCTGACCTGTTCCCTTATCAGTCCCCTAGAGTAGTTCAGTTTTTACCAGCAGATTCTTAGCATGCTGATGCCCTCTAAATAATATTGTTTGACATAGTAGGATTTCTCTCCACTGCTGTCTCATCTCTTACTAAAACCTGCAAACCCACTTCAATCCTGTGAGGGCTGTGGTTTGTACCAAGTATAAGATTTTTTATCTTTTGGAAACTGCTTCTATTTACCCTTCCCCAGCCAGCCAACTATATCACTGAGGCTCTACTCGGGTCACTTTTCCATGTTTTCTGTCTGTTTGCTTTCCACGAATCCTTTTATTACTTTCCTGGATTCCCAAGGCTGTTCTTCTATTTCTCTCTTCGATATAATGTCTATTATTTAGTATTCGGGCTCCTTCATACTTCACACAGAGTCAGCCTATAACTAGCCATCCTACCTAAAAATCCATCTGAACTGATCATTTTGGGATATTATTCTACTGTGTTCCAGCTCCTTTTATTGTCAGTCTTTTGTTTATGTGAAGGAAATGCATTTTTATTATTTGTTAGTTTTGCCTATTGACTTTTGTATTTAATTTATGAAATGTTATCCTAATGAAGTTATAAGTTTATTTCTTTTACATAATCCAAAATCTTTGTACTGTGTCCATGACTCTTCAAATATAGCTTCTTTTTTTATCTTTCTCTCTCTCTCCTTCTGTTTGGTGCTAATAAAGTCCATTGTATAGTTTTCAGAGGTTGGAGGAAAAAAGCATGGCTTCAGGGCTCTGAACCTGTTCCTTCCCAGCCCCAAGCATACCCAGGAAACTGACCTCTTTCTTTTTGTGTTGATTTGATTGTGTTACTGAACATGGGTGTATGCTATAAACACAGAAGGCATGGCAAAAATGTTTTGAGACAGGGTTTCTCTGCATATCTGTCTATCCCGTTACTCACCATGCAGACCAGGCTGAGTTCAAACTCAAAGAGATCCACCTGGCTCTGCCTCCAGAGGACTGGAATTAAAAGCATGCACCACCATGCCCCAATGGTATGGTATGTTCTTTTCTTTCAGGTATTGGTTCTGTAGGTTGGAGTAGAGCCCGAGTTTTTGTGTTTCTGACCAGATTCCAGATGACGCCAATACACCACCCATAGTCTACACATTAGAATCAAATGTGCGCACAATTAGCAATGTCTAAAGGTTTAGTTTGAATACATATGATTTGAGTACAAATGTCTTCCTTTTGAACACTGAACTACTGTTTTATTGGGGTTGTCCTTAAGCAGGGAACCGGTCTAGTAGATGACTCCAGGGAATTTAGTACATACTAGTTACTCTTACAGGTAACTTGCTGGCTACTAGGGTCCCTCTGAGAAGTCTGATCATTGTCCCAACAGGAGATAGGGAGGCTGGGATCTCATCCACTAGTACTTTAACTCATTTGTCCCTGAGATGGAAGCCAATGAGATATGAAGATGACATGGTATGGGATCTGTCAGAGGTAGACTGTGAACTCGGATATGGGGAAAAGCATCAAAATCATTATATCAGTTTCCTTTTGGATCTAATGAAATGCTCTCTGACAACTGATAGGCTACCTGACAGCTAGGCTTTGAAGGTCTCAGCCCAAGCATGGTAAACATGGTACCAGCAGGCCCTGCCCTCTCTGCTTCCCTCTCACTTGATAAACCATTGGATTCTCTGATTTGGCCACTTCCTTATGCCTGACTCATTCCTAAGGGCAACCACCAAAGTCCAGCTATCAAAATTGCCTACTTGGCTATACTGACTGACAAGTTCAACTAGAACCCACCAACTCATTCTAGCTCATGGACCTCCCCCTTTTTTTCTTTTAAAAATCATTCTTGCAGAGCATTTTGCTGCTGTTTCTGCCTGATTCCGAGTCAGCTACCTTGTGTCTCTGTCTTGCTTAATAGAGGATCTGCTTGTCTTAGAAAGTGCTGTTTGAATGTGTTCTGTGCTTAACTCAAGGTCAGAAAGGAGCTAAGATATGGGTGAGCAGTCCAGAGTTGGCTTTGCTTTGGGCAAAACTTGTTGGTGCAGAAAGAACATACATGTTGTCTGGGAGAAGGTGGAGCATCCACTGGAGTTAGTCCAAGGTGACTTATATGAGCTTAAAAGTTACATAGGACTTAGAACACAACTTTTCCTCATCCACCCTTGCACTTGCTGCAGGCCCCTCCTAGTAGGAACAATATTCTAGCACTTCATTTTACATCACCTAGTCCAGTCATCCACCCAGGGGAAATCCCATGATGGTTTTATCCTCAGTCAGGTCAGAATTTGTAACTGTATTTCCTGCTTACTACACTTACATGCTTAGCATGCCCTTCCTTTTCAAGGCTCTCTGATAAGTCACAAGCATGTTGTAATTGACATTTATTCCAATAAATGCTCAGCAAGCCCTCTAACACAAAGAACCAACAATTATCTAGGGTGCCAGGCAGTCCAGGACACACTGAGGCAGGACTTCCTTTATGCTGTGAATAAAAGGCCTGGACCCGGTAGAGCTTGTCAGAGAAGCTGGGCACAGCAGTGGCTGTAGCTCTGTACAGCGCAGACACAGCTCTTCTGCGATCAGGTTGGAGATGCAGCCTGTGGCTTTCACTCACTGATCAGAAGCTCTTGCTGCTTGACTCTAGCCTTAGTGCTCTCTGTCCCCTTGTACTTATATGGGAGTTAGAGTTTCTGCTTCTTTGGGGCAATAAGCTGAGTCTCAGGATGTAAGAGGAGCTTGGTGAGACTTGGATTAGTGAGTCACTGTTAGCTGGTCACCAGCTCCCCTGACTTGGGGTCAAACTGGGACTTAGGACTAACTCTGTTCCTCCTTAGGGTCAGTCTGCTAGTTTGGCAGTTCAGAAACAACAGCACCACAATGAGTATGGCTACAGGTAAAGATCAACTTCATGGAAGACCAAAAGATTGAAAAGGGGATATGTTCTGTGCCTTTGTACTTACGAATCCACATTTACCTTCTTTACAGGACAAGGCGCAGCAGTACCTTGGCGAACATACGTTCAGGATCTTAGTAGTCGTGTGTGGGTCCTTCATAACAATGTCCTCACTGCAGTCCCAAGGAAAGAACGGACCGTTCCAGGTGGGTAGCCTTGTGGCAGTCCTTGCTAATTCTGTGGGTCTGTCCGCGTCCATTCATTTCTAGCCTTATCTAGAGATGAACATTGCAAGGATAGTTTAGACTAAAGGGCAGGCATAGACTTGGACAGCCATAGGATGGATCAAGGAAAAGAAAAGAGACTCTAGGAGTAGTAGAGGGTTAGGTTGAAGAAGTGGTGGAAAAAAATTTCTGTGAAGGTTCAAAGAGTCAAATAAGAAAAGGAAAGATCTATGAGATTAATTGTTGACTCTATGAGAAGTTGATGTCTCTAATAGAAAAAGATACACAAATGAGATACATGTCTGAGCCAGGTGGTGCATGCCAGGGTGACATGAAGGTTGGTGAGAAGATTCAAGCCTCTATTTCTATTTCTCTAGTTTAGAGCTGATGCTTTTGAAGCACAAACTGAACTTCGCTTTTCGGCTTTCATTCCCAGTCACTGTTACCTTAATCCCGTGCCTATATCTGGAGACTCTTGAGAAGGACAAGGGGGATCCCATGTATCTGGGAGTGAACGAACCTCAGTGCTGCCTGTTCTGCACAAAGGATGAAGGACAGCCTGTGCTGCAACTGAAGGTGAGTTCAGAAGAGAGGAATCTGCTCTCTCCTGGCCAGGGGAGAGGAACCTATCTACTCCATACAGCACCCACTTGACAGAAATGCTGATTTTCAAATCTTTTAAAAAACAGTTCACAGATAATCCTTACACTGATCTATTGTTCACTTAAGAGTGCACGAATCACTAAAGAATACGAAAAAAATAGGGGTATTTTGAAACTAGGTTTTTAAAATAGCATTTTCTTTTATTTTACAAAAGTAAGTTTTGTCAAAGATTTTTACTGCTCAGTTACTGCTGAGTGTCCGTGTTCATAGGTACAGGCATGGGTCTGTGTGCATGTGTGTGCATGTGTGTGTGGTTCAGAGACTAACACTGGGTTTCTTCCTTCATCTCTCCCCTGTTATTTTTAAGATAGCACCTCTCACTAAATCTGGTGCTTACCAATTAGGCTAGGTGGGCTGGCTAGTGTAAAAAGCAATAGCAAGGGCACTTAAATTGTCACAAAGTGGATGAGTTTATCATAGTATCTTCTACACAAAATAACTTTTTGTGAAAAAAGATAAATATCAACAATGGGCATCTTAATAACCACGACTTGCCATTATAAAAATATACATTATAATAAAGCAATTACACTAGACCTCATGATCCTTTCAATATGTGGTCATACTCAGTTTTATAACTAAACAAAAACATTATTTTCAGCTAGGAATTATTTTGCTTTTTGACCAGTTGTCAATGTCAAGATACTTTGAGTAGTGTGGTGGTTTTATGAAAATGGCCTCCATGGACTCACAAGAAGTAGCACTGGAGTTGTGGCCTTGTTGGGATAGGCATGGCCTTGTTGGAGGAAATTTATCTCGGCTTTCCTCCTGCTGTGTGTGGATTATATGTAGCACTCTCAGGTCCTTCTCCAATGCTGTGTCTGCCTGCAGGCTGCCATGTTTTCTCACCATGACAATAATGAACTAAATTTCTAAAACTGTATGCCAGCCCCAATTCAAGTTTTCCTTTATAAGAGTTGCTATGGTCATGGTGTCTCTTTACAGCAATAAAACCGAAACAAGGACAGGTGGTTACAATCGGAGGCAAGAGTGTGTTAATTGTGTAGTAAGAGGGCAAAGACACAGCTAATCAAGCCACAACACACAAAAATGATAGCCCTGACAAATATGTCCATAGTGCTAAGATTGGAAAAATTTTGCAGAAACATTTGTATTTCACTCAAAATTTATGCTAACTATAATGAAAACATTCTTCAAACATCTTTATTTGTAGGAAACAGGAACTAAGAGGCTAAACCAACACTATATAACCTCCAAAACTTTTGTTTATTTATTCTTTCAAAACTTCACATTAAGCTGGGTGTGGTGGTACACGCCTGTAATCCCTTGTGAGGCAGGTGGATCTCTGTGAGTTCAAGGCCAGCCTGGTCTACAATGTGAGTCCAGGATAGCCAAGGCTACACAGAGAAACTCTGTAGAAAGAAAGAAGGAAAGAAAGAAAGGAAGGAAGGAAGGAAGGAAGGAAGGAAGGAAGGAAGGAAGGAAGGAAGGAAGGAAGGAAGTTCACATTAAGAGTGACTGAGCCAGGTGGTGGTGGCAGCCCACACCTTTAATCTCAAAATTTGGAAGGCAGAGGCAGACAGATCTCTGAGTTCAAGGTCTGCCTGGTCTACAGAGTGAGTTCTAGGACAGCTAAGGCTACAAAAAGACACCTTGTCTTGAAAAACCAAGAAGGAGAGGGGGCTGAAACATCTGGACACGATGCCACCTACCTCTGCTCTGAGCATTGAGGGTACCCAGAGAGAATTTGCCTCAAAACACTGAAAATACCAATCTACAGACAAACAAACAAAATTGAAATGTGTGTCCTAATGTTTCTACTCTACTCGTAACATGTATTAGGGGCATATGATTCTTAATATTTGAGTATGAAACGGAAGTGTCCAGGCCTGCTTTAAAAGTGGAGGCTGATGTTAGAGACAAGAACACAGTTCCTGTGGTGATGTTTCTTCCTGGGTTCTCCTTCTCACCCACCAGAAAGGAGACATAATGGAACTGTACCGCCAAAAGGAACCTGTAAAACCCTCTCTCTTCTATCACAACAAGAATGGCACAACCTCAACGTTCGAGTCTGCAGCCTTCCCTGGTTGGTTCATTGCTGTCTGCTCCACAGGAAGCTGTCCACTCTTTCTGACCCAAGAGCTAGGGAAAACCTCCATCACTGACTTTCAGATGAGTACAGTGCATTAAAGTCAATCTTATAATGGATGTTGCTTCCCAAGCAGAGAACCCTGTCTTTGCTTCCACCATTCTAGCTCTCAAAGCCCTTCCTTCATGCATGAACATTGTTATCCTGTCCAATACTTTAAGGAAAGACAGCTTTGCTCATGCTATGCTGGTTAGTTTGTGTCAAACTGAAACAAGATAGACTATATCTGGACACAGGGGTCTTTTCTGAGACTGATTCTCCAACCAAGGACCATGAATGGATATAACCTAGAACCCCTACTCAGACATAGCCCATGGCAGCTCAGTGTCCAAGTGGGTTTCCCTGGTAAGGGGAACAGGGACTGTCTCTGAAATGAACTCAGTGGCTGGCTCTTTGACTCCCCCTCTCCCCCAAAGGAGGAGCAGCCTTGCTAGGCCACAGAGAAGGACATTGCAGCTAGTCCTGATGAGACCTGATAAACTAGGGTCAGATGGAAGGGAAAGAGGATCTCCCCTATCAGTTGACTTAGAGAGGGGCAGGGAGGAGAATGAGAGAGGGTGAGTGGGATTGGGAGGGAATGACGGAGGGGGCTACATCTGGGATACAAGCTGAATAAACTGTAATTAATATAAAAAATAAAAATTTAATTAAAAACTATAGACTCAACTGGGAAGAAGAAATTTCATTTAAGAAAGTATCTCCATTATCTTGGCTTGTCAGCAAGTCTGAGGGGTATTTTCTTGATTAGTGATCGATGTGGGAGGGCTCAGACCACTGTGGTTGCTGCTACACCTGGGTGGGCAGTCCCAGAGTGTATAATAAAGCTGGCTGAGCAACCCATGTAGAGAAATTAGTATTCCTCTCTGGTCTCTGCTTCCAGTGCCTGTCTTGAGTTCTTGCGCTGACTTCCTTCAGTGGTATCTGAGTGTTTAAAATGAAATAAACCTTTCCTTGCCAAGCTGTTTTTGGTAAGTGATTTATCACAGCAACAAAGAAGCAAACACACACACACTTTCCAGAGACAGAAAGCAGGTTAAAGGATAATGCACAGAAAAGCTTGAGCCTAGAATAGGAAAAAAGAATCTGTTACTGGCCTTTTCACTCAAAGTGAATAGATGCTCTCCATTAGACAATGATCTAAATGCTGATGTAGGGTGTAGAGGAAATAGTAGTGATATACCAGGTACCTTTGCCATGGTCATATGGTTAAATCATGACACCATCACAAAACTAACAAGTCCTCTAGCTATAGACTTCCTGGGAATGTGTAAACTAAGAAGGAGACCATGTGCGCTCACACTTCTGGGTTTTCAGATGCATTGTTCTGTGCCACTATCACAAGACCTCTCAGATTCTGACAAGAAGCAACCATAGACAACCCCAATAAAATGGAAGACTTAAAAGAAAGCTGAGCCCTCTCTGTGACAGCTGGATCCGATGCAGAACTTCTTACCATGTTTTTGTCCAAAGCACTACCGCTGGTCTTTACAAGCAGTGAGCCTTTTGAAATAAAATTGTAAATTTCACTTGCTCTATTAAATACAATGATTTTAGTGGAATAAAATAGCCATATTATTTTTTTGCGTTTATAAGAAGTTATAGTCTATAAAGCAGGCTCACATGAAGTCTCTGTGTGTGCGATTGTAGTTTGCATGCATTTGCATGTGAAGGCCAAAAATTGATGCCAGGTATCTTCTTTAATCACCCTCCACCTTGTATATGGAGACAGAGTCTTTGATTTGGGCTCAGAAATTGTCAGTTCTGCTAGTGTAGCTAGCCAGCTTGCTCCTAGAAAATTCCCTGTATCTACCTTCAGAGGGCTGGGATTATAAATGGGACACAGGGCTCGTTAAGTGTTGGGGTTTTTTGTTTGTTTTGTTTTTGTCAATTTGATCCAAGCTAGGGTCATCTGAGAAGAGGGAACTTCAATTTCAGTTTTGGAGCATTTTCTTGATGAATGACTGATGTGGGAGGGTCCAATTTACCATGGTCTGATCCCCCTCTGTGCTGGTGATCATGCTGTATAAAAAAGCAGGCTAAAAAGTCCATGATGAGCAAGCCAGTAGGAAGCATTACACCAATGATCTCTGCTTTAGTTTCTGCCTCCAGGTTTTGACCTGCGTGAGTTCTTGCCTGGCTTTTGTGGTGGCTTGAATGAGAATGCCCCCCTCCCACAGCTCATATATGGTTTGGAAGGATTAGTAGGTCTGGTCTTGTTGGAGGAGGTTGTTGCTGGAGTGGGCTTTGAGATTTCAAATGTCCGTGTCAGGCACACTTTTGCTCTCTCTGCCTGCTGCTTGAGGATCAAGATGTAAAGCTCTCAGCTATTGCTCCAACGCCATGTCTGTCTGCTTCCCGCCATGATAATAATGGACTAACTCTCTGAAATTGTAAGCAAGAATCCAGTCAAATGCTTTTCTTTATACATGTCACCTTTCACTTGGTGTCTTTTCACAGAAATAAGAGAGTAACCAGGGCAGTGTCCCTCAGTAATAGCCTGTGTGACCAGATGTGTAAGGCAAATACATTATTTCTTCTCTAAACTGCTTTTGGTTATAATCTTTATGAAAGCAATAGAAAGCAAACTGGCACAGCTGCCTTGCCTGCCCAGGCCTTACACAGGTCCTGGGGATTTGAGCTCTGGTTCTCACACTTGAGCAGCAACTACTTTATCCTTTACTTCATTTCTTCAGTCCCAAGTCTCTTAGCTTTTAGAACTAGCAAGATTTCTAAGAAAGGTGGTCTCTTCTAAAACCAGATTCCTCAAGGGCCAAATATGGGAGGGCTAGGACAAACAGGGATCCATTAATAGAAATGTATTCTGTATTTCATATTCTATATGTATGCATAATGCAGATGTATAACTTACTGAAAATCTCCTGCCCTGCCCTGGTATGTGCTTCTCTGAGCATCTTTTGAGGTTTTGCTTTGAACTCGTCAACCATAAACTGCCTTAGCTTTCATATATGGAGGGCATATTCATTTACAAAGGCTTATCTTTTCCTATATGCTTTTAAAAAATACAGTTTCTTTAAGAATGTTTTTCATTAATTCCTTGAGAGTCTCCTACAATGTGTTTTGCTCATATTCACTCCATCCCCAGATGTCTCCCAGATCCACCCTCTTTCCCTACCCTCCCAACTTTGTGCCCTCTTTCCATGTTTGTTTTTAAACATTGAGTTAGTTTTCACTGCGTTACAGGATGCAGACATGTTCAGAATTTTCTTTTATTATGCACACACACACACATACGTGAAATTTAGTTTTTTGCAGTGTTGATAAAATAGTCTATTCAGTCCTGCTGGAAAAAGACAGGGAGTCAAGGTCTCCCTTTACCTTCAGTGAAAAGGACCATATCAGTTAATATCTTTCAACCACTTCCTGTGCTACAAAACTTTAAGAAATATATAGATAGATGCCCCGGCATGTGGGGCTTCAACGGGGTTCCTAAGGTGGAGAGATTGGAAGGAATGGGGGAAAAAGGAACAAGAGATGCAAGAAATGAAAGCCAAGTCTGTTTGTCTGATCAAGGCTTCCGTTTATTAAAAATTTTTACTCAACTTATATAGGGGGAAGGTTAATTTACTGCTGCGGGAGATAGCAAGAGTGCTTTCATGGGTTAACTATTGCACCTGCAAGATGCCGTAAGGATGTTTTCTTAAGCTACCTCACGGATGCTCTAAAACTAACAGACAGAAGTTCTCACGATCAATCACCCAGGATTTCGGGTCCTAGGTAACTCTTCAACTAAATAGCTTTAGGTCTCCACTAAATGACCTTTGCTTACTACCTGGCTTTGGCTTCAGTAAATAGCTTTGTCTCCACTAGATAGCTTTGCCTCACTGTTTGACTTTGGCTTCAGTAGATAGCTTTGGCTCCCAGCACATGGATTCATTTTTTTAACTTGAATTTTCATCAAATCCTTCTGAGGACACAGCTGGGTAAATGTTCTTCAGAAGAATTAGGTGTGATTCATCTTCAACCACAGTGACAACTCAACACTACAAGATATTGAACTCAAAACCCCTCTTACACGTTTCTTCTCAGTGGCCCTTTTATAAGTTTCTTAAACCTTTTTATTTTTGGGTCTCTTAAAAAATATCTGAAAATTTTAATATTACTCAGCAATGAAAAATAAGGAAATCATGAAATTTGCAGGTAAATGGTGGGAACTGGAAAGGATCATCCTGAGTGAGCTGTCCCAGAAGCAGAAAGTAACACATGGTATATACTCACTCATATAGATATATAATATAGGATAAACATACTAAAATCTCTACATCTAAAGAAACTAATCAACAGGGAGGGCCCTGACTAAAATGCTCAATCCCCATCCCGAAAGGAAAAGAGGATGGACATCAGAAGAAGAAGAAAACAGGAAACAAGTTAGGAACCTGCCACAGAGGGCCTTTGAAAGGCTCTGCCCTGCAGACTATCAAAGCAGATGCTGAGACTTATGGCCAACTGCTGGGCAGAGTGCATGGAATCTTATAAAAGAAGAGGAAAATAGTAAGATCTGGAGAGGACAGGAACTCCACAAGGAGAGCAACTGAACCAAAAAAATTGAACACAGGGGTCTTTCCAGAGACTCATACTCCAACCAAGTACCATGCATGGAGTTAACCTAGAACCCCTGCACAGATGTAGCCCATGGCAGTTCAGTGTCCAAGTGGGTTCCATAGTAATAGGAAGAGGGACTGCCTCTGACATAATCTGATTGGCCTGCTCTTTGATCACCTCCCCCTGAGGGGGGAGCAGCCTTACCAGGCCACAGAAGATGACAATGCAGCCACTCCTGCTGTGTTCTGATAGGCTACGATCAGAAGGAAGGAGAGGGGGACCTCCCCTATCAGTGGACTTGGGGAGGGGCATGCATGAAGAAGGGAGAGGGAAGGTGAGATTAGGAGGGGAGGAGGGGTTTATGGGGGGGATACAAAGTGAATAAAGTGTAATTAATAAAAAAAGAAAATAAAAATAAAAAAGACCTAAAAAAAGAAGAAGAGGTCACAGATTTGAGGGGGAGGGGGAAGCATGAGAAGAGTTGGAGGGGAAAAGAAATGGATGAAAATAATGTTATGTAAGTATATGTATATGAAATTTTCAAAAAAAAATAAAACATTACTACACGAAAAAAAAAATATCTGAAAATTTTCCTTGGTTCACTTTCTTAAATGATTGAAATAACAATGACCTTGGTTTTAGAAAACTACAACTGGGGATGATATCACCATGTGATTTAAAAAGAAAACAAGACCACAAGAGCTGGGCTGAAGCCGAAAGGCAAAGATTTATTCAGGGATGACTGTTGACTGTCCCCAAGAAAAAGGAATGTATCACTACTAAAAAAGAGTTTGGGGATTTTATAGGGTGTTTTTAGTTGTTGTGGTAGTGTGGCAGGAAAGCATTAAGGGAAAAGAGGATCATCTCAGGCAATGAGGATTGCAGTAAGCAAAACTTTATCAGTGTCAGAGGGTGGAAGCTGTGGTGAAGCTTTTCTGCTGAGACAAGGCTTCAGCAGATCTCTGAGAAATATACATCTTTCAGTTTTCATTCTCCTGAAGGGTCTGGATCCCACATGGATCATCTATCTTGGTGTCTTAGGTAACTCCATCTTGGCCTAAAGATCTGGGACAGACCAACAAGTATGATCTTACTAGCCAGGATTTTTCTATGACTGCTTGCTTACCTCAGTTGTCTACTGTGTTTACACCAAGTCTTCATGTTTAAAAATATTCATGATTTTGTCACTTTCACGAAATGATTATCATTCAATATAGACTATGTATAACATCCAGGTTTTACATGGAGATAGACCTCTCCATGCAAACTCTTAGAGCCTCAAATATTAACACTCCCTATAAAAAGGTGGGATTAAGTGCTCCAACCAATTTGACTTTTGTGATGGTATTGATATTTAAAATGTTAGGGTACAATAAACTTATATATGATAGGTATTCTTTCATCCATGAAATGAGCCAATTGAAGCCAAATTGGAGTATATAAATGCAGGTTTAATGGGCAGCTCTGAGGCAGGTTCACCAACCTCACAGAAGGGGGGTCAGTGAAGTTGCCATGCAGAAGGAGACAGAAAAATGGGAGGGGACAGTGGGAGAAAAGCTGTGTATGCAGACAGAGAGAGAAGAGGAGGAAGAGGAGGAAACCAAAATGTCTGGATTACATAGTGAAGAACCTCTGGGGGAGAGGAAATCCTGCCCCTGAGCTGGAAAATTCAGGGTAGAGGGCAGCATATGCCAGCCACAGACTGTAACAGGTAGGGTCCACTTTGTTTAAAAGGCACCTCAGCCACTTATACTGGGTCTGAATCACAAAAATATACACCACAGTTAATCTGTTTAGAGCTATCTACACTTCATGCCCTGATCCTGATGACCATCTGTCTTGTAAATATGGCTAGATGCCCCACAGTATGGTAACTAAACATACTTAGCAAATATAAAAACTCTAATTAATAAACTCAAATTCAAGATGTTATTTGCCAAGAATGAAAGGTTCTGGGAAGCCCTGTAGCCTTTTATCTGCCTAGGAATAACTTTGAGTCCAGTAATTCTTAAACCAAATATTTTAGATTGACTCTTATCCAAATTATGCCAAAAACCAATCAGTCTCCACTGAAAACAACATTCGTGGTGCTTTTTAAAAATCAGAGAAGTCTGGAGATCAGGTCAGTGAAAGACACAGCTAAATTCTAACATCTTCTAGGAGCAGCATCATATTTTAAAGGTTCACTGCTGCTTCACCTGAGTTCATACTCTATACCCAGTGGGAATAGCACAACTACCTTCCATTAACCTCCCTTAATTCCCAGGCAATGGAATTTGAAGAAAGGGCACTGGGAAGAGCTGGGAACCAGAGGTTGAAGAACTTTCTGGACTCTTGAAAAAGGTATCTGAGTATATCATCAGATACTAGGTTGACCTCTTCTGACCTGCTCTAGGCTCTAAGGAGGTGAGGCTTGCTAGAAGGAGCCATTTTTACCATGACTTTATTGTTCAACCCTTGAAAAATGTCTTATCTGACTGCAGGGAGCTGCCATGTTCAGAAAGAAAAATTTCTATGCACCTGGCTTGATAGAATGTGCCAAATGGCTCTACCATTTCACTTCTGATCTTCCTATTCTTGGGATTTCTTTCACCTTCTTTGCTGGAAGCATTCTGACCTGGTTTTCAGCTGTCATGTCCCCCTCCCAAAGCTTCACCAGAAAGAAGTAGGCTAGAGACAGGAAGCTGCACATGCTCCTTTGGCTAAAGACCAGAATCCCTACCTCAGCAGTCAGAGCACCAGGGTGTTTGTTGTAAAAGAAGCTACCAAGACAAAAATATATGGTCACCATATCTGGGCTCTAAGCACTATTCATACCAGGAGGCAGCTGATGCCTATTCTTACAAAGCCTACCATGAAGTCAATGGCTAGACTCTGACCATGGACAAGACTATTTGACTTCAAGGGAACTGCTACTTCTCAAATGAGCAGAGTTAGTGAGACCATTGCCATTGCTCTTCATGGCAAGGCTAAGGAAGATTGAAGATCCTATGTCTAGCAGCAAGGTAAAAATCAGCATGCTTCTAATGAGGATGAATTGACAAGGGGTAGATAAAACTAGCTTCAAAGTATCAGGAACCACATTTCTCCCTCCAAGGGTTTACTAGTAGAGAAGAGTGGTGCACCAACTGGGCAAAAACATGTTTTAATTGTTTATGTAAAATATCCTAATGAATGACTATTACTTTCTTATTCACACAGAGAGTTTATTCTTTTCCACTATGGGCAGTCAGAACTAGGGCTACTTGAATTTTTAGGAGCCCGAAGAATGAAGTATCTGTTCCAAAATTTGCTGGAGGGTAATGATCAGTTGAAAACAAAGAAGCTATGTCTAGGCTGAACCCAGAGTATCAGATAAAGACAATCTATGATTGTCTTAACTTTACTTTCAGAAGACACAGTCCCTGGATCATCTTCACATTCCTACCCGGATGCAAACCCTGTTTTTGCTTTGATATTTAAACATTGCTTCATCTAAGCTCTCCCTAAACACCACCCTTCTCCAAGTACTCTGATGACTGTCTTCCAGCAGTATGTAAACAAGTTGAAGCAGCTGGACTTCCGAGATGTTCCTGGTGGTGTTAGACCCATACAGGTTGGACAGTGTGATAACTAGGTCTGAGATCATCACAACTAGACCTTGGTGGCACACTCGAGTGTGCATCATAATATTTGAACTGAATAATTATACATTTGCCATCCTCACTAATAATCCATTCTCCTTCATCGGCACTGTCATGATGCTTATAATGAACTGGCACTCAAGGCTAAGCCCAAATTTAGGCCTATCCAGAGTGAGAAGCTTCCATTAATGCCATTTATTTGGGCAGTGGATCAAGAGTGAGACTTTTATTATATTAATTTCTAGCCTCTTGGGAAGGGGTAGTAATCCTTTGCCCCATCGTTGGGTTAAGCACCAATTAAGAATTAAGACTAAAGCTAGTTGAGCATTTCTTTAAGTGTTTCTCTGCCATTCGATATTCCTCTGTTTAGCTCTGTTCACCATTTTTTAATTGGATTACTTGGTTTGCTGCTTTTCAACTTCTTTAGTTCTTTATATATACTGGATATTAGCCCTCTGTCAGATAAAGGTTTGATGAAGATTCTTTCCCAATCTGTAGGTAGTCATTTTGTTTTGATGACGGTGTCCTTTGCTTTACAGAAGCTTTTCAGTTTCATGAGGTCCCATTTATTGACTGCTGCTCTTAGAGCCTGTGCTGTTGGTGTTCTGTTCAGGAAGTTGTCTTCTGTACCAGAAAATTTGAACACATGGGTCTTCACAGAGACTTATACTCCAACCAAGTACCATGCATGGAGATAACCTAGAACCCCTGCACAGATGTAGCCCATGGCAGTTTAGTGTCCAAGGTGGGTTACGTAGTAATGGGAAGAGGGACTGCCTCTGACATAATCTGATTGGCCTGCTCTCTGATCACCTCCCCCTGAGGTGAGAGCAGCCTTACCAGGCCACAGAAGATGACAATGTAGCCACTTTTGATGAGATCTGATAGACTAAGATCAGAAGGAAGGAGAGGAGGACTTCTCCTATCAGTGGACTTGTGGAGGGGCATGCGTGAAAAAGGGGGAGGGAGGGTGGGACTGGAAGGGGAGGAGGGAGGGGCTTATGGGGGGATACAAAGTGAATAAAGTGTAATTAATAAAAGTTTTAAAAAAAGACTAAAGCTAGTTTTGTCATTAACTAATTTATTATGGAGAATGTGGACAAAGACGGGGGGTAGTAGTCACACCCATTTGTGGACAGCTCTGTACTTCCATGTGCCCTGCCTTGTGAGGACAGGCCTCATAGCAGTGGTGTTGTGCACTCTGTATTCAGATGCTGATTTCTGTGCCAGGAGGTCTGGTTGCACTCAGGACATGGGCACTGTCATGATCACTGAAGAATCTCCTATCAATGTTGTGTAAAGAATGGTCCCCAATTATAGCTTATTGGTTAATAAAGAAGCTGGGCAGAAGAGACAGGATTCGGTGCTTATGTTCACAGCTGGGAGCAGGGAAGGGCTGGTCCTAGAAAGGGCAGTGAAAGGAAAAGGGAAGAAGAGAGAAAGCACCAGGAGGAAGCCATGAGGATTTCACCATGAGACACAGCAGAAGGCCAAGGACTGACTGAGATGACAGGTAACAAAGGGCACATGGTTGGGAGGTGGTAAGACCAGCACAATCAGGTTAGAATAGATGGATATCTGCCTAGTTATAATGCTTAAAGCTTGTTGAATAAATCTAATAGGTCTCTGTGTCAATTATATGGGAGCTGGGCCAATAATAGAAAAGGCCCTAATAATACCTTCATTCAACAAAGTAGAAATAAATGAAGGAGCAATAGAATGTGGAGGCTTTCCTCGCATCATCTGGCCCTCAATGGGAAGTAGGTAGATAACAGCCACATCATGTAATATGTTTCTCATCTCATCATACCACATAATATGTATGTTTGAGAATAAAAGGAATAGTATCAGTGATTATGAAGGACTTGTGTGCAGATAGCAACTCCATTGTTCTCTGTGACATCAAAGGTTAGGAGCAGGATGGTGGATTTAGTTTTATTAGTTTTTCATTAACATACTAAATATTTGAGACAATCAGCTTATAAAGAGGAAAGGCTTGAGGCTATAGAAAACTTGGCATGTTAAATAATTGAAAGATTGGCATAACTGTTGAAGAAAGAGATCCCCAGAGTAAGGAAGCTGTGCTTGATTATCGAGGCAAGCCTGCAATGTCAGTGTAAATGGGGATACTGGGGAAGTATAAATATTGGTAGCCATGTAGAAGATGGATTTAATGGGTGTAGTTGAGAACCAAGGGCACCATTCAGTAGCTAACCCACAGTCCAGTTGAGGTGCGGTATTTGCCTGGCATTTAGTGGTGAGTGGTAGAGATCTTGCACAAGGATGGGTGGAATGGTAGTTCAGAGGTAATCTTTGAAAATGAGCTTTCTGATGGAGTGCTGGGCTTTAGGAAAGGGAGGAATCAATGATGACGCTTTGGTTTCTGTCTTGAGAAACTGAGAAGGAAACTGGGTGTGGGGATAGGCAGGTTGTGGGGAGCATTAAACTTTCTGCTTACCACATATCTATTTGTAAGCTATGAGACAGCACACGTCAGCACAGTTCAAATATGCAGCTTAGTAGAGAGTTCTGAGCAAAGATAATTTGTTAGCTTATACCTTAAATTTAAATTCATGGGAACAAACTGTACCACCTAGTAAAATAATATGGAAGAAGGAACAATCAGGGTGACTCCAGAGCAGTCTTAACCTTTAAAAGTCACATGAGGAAGAATCAGGAAGCAGGATTAGGAACAGACACCTAGTAAGATTAGGAAAACCAAGACTTAAGCAGAATATCTGGTATATTAGTACAAGGTGTGAGGGGAGTGGAGCTGTATCTAACACTGAGGTAAAACGCCAGTGTCCTTTGTATTAGGCAACAGACAAAGGTGTTATCAATGATGCTGAACAAAAAAGTTTGGTTGGAAAAATCAGACATAGAGGTCAGACTAGAGTGTGCTGAATAGTGAGTGGCTTCTTACTAATTGATGAACAAATTACAGTAACAATGAGATAAACATAGATATCTATCATTTGTTCTGAGCTAACGAAACTCTTATACTCTAAAAGCGAATACTGAGCACGGAGTCTACCTTGGAGGTATGTACACGGAACAGTCATGGCTAAGTGCACATGGAAGTGCTCTCTTGAAAACAAAGAATGTTCCTGCTCCAGCGTCCCTCAGTTCAGCTTTCTAAAGAGAGTCTTGCTTGTATATGCCAGGTACGCAGATGTACAAGGAGGCAGGGCTTCATGAAGATGATCACTGCCACAGTTTCTGAAACAGCCTGCCTGGATAGTTCTGAAGGAATGGTTGAGCAACTGACGGTGAAGATAAGTGTGTTGGAAACTCTGCAGCAGCTATAGAGAATGAAATAAAGCTATTCATACCAGGATAGGCTTCTATTCTAACATATGGCTGAGTGGAAAGGTACATGTAGCCTACCATACCAATCAGGGAAATATATGTTAGTAAGTAACACACATGCTTATAGATATACAAAGGCACACAGAGAAAAGTACTGCATATTTTCATATTGAATGAGCCAGAATGATATCAACACATAATAATGGCTACCATTATGAGTTGAGAGAAAGAGAAATCAGTATTTGGGGGCATGGAGTTTGGATTTATTTGGTGAATATATTTTTAATAACAGTTGGCAATACTTTAGAGTTATTACATTTATTTTTGAGTGTTTATATGCCTGTGTATGTGTGTGGAGGTCAGAGGACAACTTGAAGGAGTCAGTTTTCGTCTTCCACCATGTGGGTGCTGGAGGGCAAACTCAGGTCATCAGGCTTTGCAGAAAGCACCTTTATCCTGGCCTAACAATGTTTTATTTTTTAATTAATTACACTTTATCCACTTTGTATCCTCCCATAAGCCCCTTCCTCCTCCCCTCCCAATCTCACCTTCCCCTTCACACAAGCCTTTCCCCACGTCCACCGATAGGAGAGATCTTCCTTTCCTTCCTTCTGATTTTAGTCTATCAGATCTCATCAGGGGTGGCCTGGTAAGGCTGCTCCCCCCTCAGGGGGGTGATCAAAGAGCAGGCCAATCAGATTATGTCAGAGGCAGTCCCTCTTCCCATTGCTATGTAACCCACTTGGACACTAAACTGCCATGGGCTACATCTGTGCAGGGGCTCTAGATTATCTCCATGCCTGGTAAAGACATGGGAAATAGTAAGATCTGGAGAGGACAGGAACTCCACAAGGAGAGCAACAGAACCAGAAAATTTGAACACAGGGGTCTTCCCAGAGACTCATACTCCAACCAAGTACCAGGCATGGAGATAACCTGACAACGTTTTTAAAGTGGAAAGAATGACTAAGACTAGAAAGAAATTAGCTTTCGCAGAGGTTGAGAGTTTTCGAAAACTGAAATCCTTGCCATGTGTTTTGTGCTTAAACATTTTCTAGTAAAATAAGTAACACATAGTTACCCAAGCAAGGCACTGGCTGTCATTATGTGAACAAATGTCAACAAATGATGATGAGAATGTGAGAAGGGGGAACCCTTATGCACTGCCGACAGAAATAAAAGCCAGTCCAGCCATTATGTAAATCAGTATATAGGGTCTCCAAAAAAATTAAAAGGAGATCTACTATCAGACCCAGCTTTGCCTCTCCCGAGTATTTACCCGGAGGGCTCCAAGTCAGCATAGCACAGAGATCCATGCACATTAGTATTTGCTACAGCAACATTCACAAGAGCTAAGTAAGGGAACAAGCCTAGGTGTCCATCCACGGACGAGTGGACAAAGGAAAATGTAACACACATGTGCACGCACACACTCACACACGCGCGTACATGCATGCATGAATTTTTCAGCCATCAAGAAGAATGATGTTATATTTGCAGGAAAATAGAAACAACTTAAGATAATCGTATTAAGCAAATTAAGTCTATCTCAGAAACATATTTCTCGTTTGTGGTTCCTAGATTTTTTTTATAACTACTGAAAACATGTTTCGATATATGTCATGAAAAAAGAAGTGAAACTGCCCTTTGAGACAAAGGTATAAGAGAGGGTAGTTAAAAAACAGGAAGGCAAGAGGGTAGAGGCAGCATATGACTGAAGAAATTATATTCTTGAGTGAAAATGTCCTTATGTAGGGTAGTGCTGTGAGTATAGCCAATAAGGAAGAGGAACTATCACTACTCCCTTCAGCTAGGGCTGAAAGATCTTGCCTTAAACAAACAGCTTGTTTTACCACACTTTTAAACTGACAAGTGCTAATATTCATCTTTATAGGTACACACTGTGCTATCTACATGCATTTGTACCTTGTGTAATGCCTATTTGTTTCTGGAGCTACTTCCCATCCCTAAATATGGCCCGAAGGTGGCTTTTGAGTGTTATTCTCCTAGTCAGCTTCTGCCTTCTGCTATGTGAGTGAATAATCAATTTCTTCAGTATCTCCACCTTTCCTCCTTCCTTGTTAATAGCACAAGTGTTTTCTTTGACTGTTGCTTATCATTAACAAAATCAAGATACTCTCTTTGACCCACATGAGTGACAGAAATGTTCAGTTTTAAGTTGTAGAGACTTTTTATTCTTTTGTATTCACTTTACAGCCTGATCGCAGCCCCCCTCCCACCTCTCCTCAAAGTCTCATCCTCACATTCCCTCCCCCATTCACCCATCCCCTTATCCTCAGAAAAGGGGAGACCCCCCTATGGGTACCAACCCACCCTGGTACAATAAGTTGCAGCAGGGCTGCACACATCCTCTCCCACTGAGGCCAGATAAGGCAGCCCAGCTTCCAATTGCAGTTTCTCTCTCCACTCCTTCCAGTCCCTCGCCGGTGTGCCCTGTCCCCCAGATTCACTCCTCCTTTGTTTCCCTTCAAAAAAAAAGAGCAAGCTTCTCAGAGATATACACTAAGCATGGCATAACACGTTAAGATAAGAATAGGCACAAACCTTCATATCAAGGCTGGACAAAGCAACCCAGCAGGAGGAAAGGGGTCCCAAGTACAGGCAAAAGAGTCAGAGACACCCCCTCCCACTGTTGGGAGTCCCACAGGATTACCAACCTGCACAATCATTACATATATACAGAGCACCTAGCTCAGACTCATACATGCCCCATGTCTGTCACTTCAATCTCTGTGAGCCCCTATTAGTCCTGCTCAGTTGATTCTGTGGGCCGTGTTCAACTATGGCTCCTAAAATTTTTCCTCCCTCCCTTCTACAGTAGTTCCTGGATTTGCCTAGTGTTTAGCTATGGGTCTCTGCATCTTCTCCCATCAGTTGCTGGAATACACCTCTCTGATCACAGTTGGGCTAGGTACCAATCTATGAGTATAGCAGAATATCATTAGAAATCATTTTTTATTTTAATTTTTAGTAATTACAAATTATTCACTTTGTATCCCAGCTGTAGCTCCCTCCTTCCTCCCCTCCCAATTGCACCCTCATTCCCCCTTCTCTACCCATGCCCCTCCCCCAGTCCACTGATAGGGGAGGTCTTCCTCCCCTTCCTTCTAATCCTAGTCTATAAGGTCTCATAAGGACTGGCTGCATTATCTTCCACTGTGGCCTGGTAAGGCTGCTCCCCTCTCAGGGGGAGGTGATCAAAGAGCAGGCCAATCAGTTCATGTCAGAGACAGTCCTGTTCCCATTACTATAGAACCCACTTGGACACTGAATTGCCATGGGCTACATCTGTGCAGGGGTTCAAGGCTATCTCCATGCATGGTCCTTGGTTAGAGTATCAGTCTCAGAAAAGACCCCTGGACCCAGATTTTTTGGGTTCTATTGCTCTCCTTGTGGAACTCCTGAATTTTACTGAAATTTTTCCAGTTGTGTTTGGTTCTATCCTGGTCTCTGGGTTATCCTGCCTCTGGTTCCTGGATATCCAGACAGTGTCAGGTGTGGGCTCCCTCTCATGTTATGAACCTCAAGCTTTGCCAGTCACTGGTTGGCCATTCCTACAAGTTCTGCTCCACCATTACCCCAGCACATTTTGCAGGCAGGACAGATTGTAGGTTGGAAGTGTTTGTGGCTGAAACTTTAAAATGTATTTTCCAAATGATAAAGAAAATTAGATCTGGTGAAAGGAAAAGATAGATGTAGATACTATCATAAACATAGGGGGAAAAGAATAGATGGGAGGGAATCTGAGCCTATAAAAAGGTTTTGCATTCAGTATGATGCATGGAAGAAAATCAAAGGGGAAAATGAATTATGAGGGAGAACTTCCTTTCTAGAAACTCTTAACTAGCCCATCATTCATCAGTCCTGGGCTTGAATAGGGTCCCCATACCTTCAGTTTATGAAAGCAAAATAGCATAAGCATCCTTTGCAGTTTTAGGATATTTCATAGACATGAGGAAAAAATCATAAAGACATGTGAGTCAGTGATTGGGACAGGAGAAATGATGCATCCTTTCTCCATCTGTCTTTTTCTCTTGTGCACAAGTGCTCATACCCTGATTCTCTAAAGGCTACAAACAGGCTAGGAATTTGTCTTTCTCCTGCAAATCCTAGGGCATGGCTTTATGGAATTGCTTTCAGATATTGACCATGCATAAACCCAAATCCTTGAGCAAATAGATTATTTGGACACTTCCTAAGTCTGGTATTGCTTCCTTCTTTTTCATCCCTCACTGTAGCACTACCCTGAGTTTACAATGTATGGGTTGTCTCTCTCCAACTTATGCCCAATGGCTATGGGCCTTCCCGGAAGTGTCTATAATCACATTCCAGAACTACATTGTGTTATTTAAATATCACTGGCCATTCTTTCTTTGTACCCAGGTGTTTACAGAACTCAGAATCTTTGTAGCCCACCATGCTATGTATTGACATTCATTGTTGCAAGAACCCCCTGGTCATCCTTGGATCTTGTTCTTAATCCTGGCTCTGTCATAGAAAAAATATTGTCTTAATGAATTGTTTTGACTCTTCCTACTATGTCACTCAAATGTTATATGTACTTAAAGGTATGTGATGGAGGGCTTGGACAAAGTAGAAGCCCTCAGCTGTTCCTGACCTCTACCCTCAGTTACCAAGCCTCAGGTTCATCCTGGTTAGACTCTTCCCAATCTAAGCCCCCTGTCCTGCAGGCAGCTCTGGGACCCATTTAGCTGCCCTGAGTTGTGACCTGTCCCTAACCTCCATTGTCATGTGCTTCCCACCCCAGGTCACCAAGCCAGATACCCCAGTTCCATCAAGCTTCACACAGGAGCTCTGCCCAAGGTCACCAAGTTGGACACTCCAGCATCAAACAAGAACATCCAGGAACACCCAGATGGCTAAAGGACTGCATAAGTACACAAACAAGAGTGAAGGCAATATAGCACCTGAAGAGCACAACAAGCCCTATCACAGCAAGCCCTGGATAATGTATGTAACAGAACCAAAGCACAAGAAAATGAACTCAAATTCAGTCTTATAAAGATTACAGAGACTGTTAAAGAGGAAATTAACAAATCCCAAAAAGAAATACAGAAAAATACAATCAAACACACAGAGGCCTTTGAAGAGGAAACAAATAAATCCCTTAATAAAATACCAGAAAATTCTTATTCCCCTCAGAATGGCTAAGATCAAAACCTCAAGTGACAACACATGCTGGAGAGGATGGGGAAAAAGGGAAACCCTCCTCCATTGCTGGTGGGAATGTAAACTTGTACAACCACTTTGGAAATCTGGCGCTTTCTCAGAAAACTAGGAATAGTGCTATGTCAAGATCCACCTCCTAGGCATATATCCAAATTATGCTCAAGTATACAACAAGGACATTTGTTTACAGCAGCTTTATTCATAATAGCCAGAATCTGGAAGTAACCCAGATGTCCCTCAACTGAGGGATGGAGACAGAAATTGTGGTACTTTTACACAATGGAATACTACTCAGCAATTCAAAACAAGGAAACCATGAAATTTGCAGGCAAATAGTGGGAACTAGAAAAGATCATCCTGAGTGAGGTATCCCAGAAGTAGAAAGGCACACATGGTATATACTCACTTATAAGTGGATACAGACATATAATATAATACAAACATACTAAAATCTGTACACCTAAAGAAGCTAAGCAAGAAGGAGGACCCTGGGGAAGATGATCAATCCTCACGCAGAAAGGCAAACAGGAAAGACTTTGGAAGAGGGAGAAAACAGGGAACAGGAGAGGAGCCTACCACAGAGGGCCTTTGAAAGACTCTACCAGCAAAGTATCAAAGCAGATGCTGAGACTCATAACCAAACTTTAGGCAGAGTGCAGGGAATCTTATGAAAGAAGGAGGAGATAGAAAGGCCTGGAGGGTACAGGAGCATCACAAGGAGAGCAACAGGACCAAAAAAAGTCTGAGCCCAGGGGTCTTTTCTGAGACTGATACTCCAACCAACGACCATGCATGGAGATAACCTAGAACCCCTGCACAGGTGTAGCCCATGGCAGCTCAGTGTTCAAGTGGGGACCCCAGTAAGGGGAAGAGGGACTTTCTCTGACATAAATCCAGTGGCTGGCTCTTTGATCACCTCCCCCTGAGGGGGGAGCAGGCCACAGAGGAAGACAATGCAGCCAGTCCTGATGAGACCTGATAGCTAGGGTCAGAGGGAAGGGGAGGAGGCCCTCCCCTATTAGTGGACTTGGAAGGGGGCAGGGGGGGAGATAAGGGAGGGAAGGTGAGATTGGGAGGATATGAGGGAGGGGGCTACAGCTGGAATACAAAGTGAATAAACTATAATTAATTAAAAAAAATAAATGTTATAAAAAAGAATAAACTTAAAAAAAAGAATTACCGGAAAATATGATTAAACAAGTGAAGGAAATGAATAAAATTGTGCAAGACCTGAAAATAAAAGCAGAAGCAAACACACACACACACACACACACACACACAAACTAAGGAAATCTGGAAGATGGAAAATCTAGGGAAGAGAACAGGAACAACAGACAAAAGTATCACCAACAGATTAAAAGAGATGTAAGAGAGAATCTTAGACATAGAAGATATGATAGAAGAGATTGATACATCAGTCAAAGAAAATGCTAAATAAAAAAAATTTTCTGGCACAAAACATCCAGGAAATCTGGAATACTATGAAAAGAACTAACTTAAGACTAATAGGAATCAAAGAAGTTGAAGAGTCCTAGCTCCAAGAAATATTTTCCACAAAATCATAAAAGAAAATTTCCCCAACCTAAAGAAAGAAATGCCTATAAACATATAAGAGGCTTACAGAACACTACTTGGATTGGACCAGAAATGAAAATCATCCCACCATACAATAATCAAAACACTAAATCTACAGAACAATAAAAGAATATTAAAAGCTATAAAGGAAAAAGGCCAAGTAATATACAAAGTAATATACCTATCAGAATTACACCCAAATTCTCAACAGAGACTCTAAAAGCTAGAAGGGCCTAGACAGATGTCTTACAAACCCCTAAGAAACCACAGATGCCAACCTAGGCTACTATAACCAGCAAAACTTCAATAATCATACATTGAGAGAAAACAAGATATTCCAAGACAAAACCAAATTTAAACAATATCTATCCAAAAAGCCACCTTTCAGAATATACTAAAAGGAATAATACAGCTGAAGGAGGTTAACTACACCCCCCCCCAAAAAAAAACAGGAAATAAGTAATTTCATATCAGCAAAAACAGAAGCAAAGCACACACAAACACACATACTTAACATCTCCAACATCAAATTAATCAGAATTACCAATCACTGTTAATTAATATCTCTCAATACCAATGGGCCCAACTCTCCAATAAAAACACACAGGCTAACAAAATGGATGTGTAAACAGGATCCAACATTCTGTTGCATACAGGAAACACACTTTGGCAACAAAGATAAACATTACCTCAGAGTAGAAGGCTGGGAAAAGGTTTTCCAAGCAAACAGACCCAAAAAAAGCAAGCTGGAGTAGCCATCATAATATCTAATAACATACACTTTCAACAAAAATTAATCAAAAGAGATGGAAAAAGATACTTCATTATCATCAAAGGAAAGTCCACCAAGAGGACATGTCAACCCTGAAAATCTATGCCCCAAATACATGGTACCTACCTATGTAAAAGAAACATTAAAACTTAAATCACACATTGATCCCCCACATTAATAGTGGGAGACTTCAATACCACACTCTTACCAATGAACAGATCAACACAGAAACTAAACAGAGAAATAATGAAAATAACAGATGTCATGAATTAACTGGACCTAATAAATGTCTACAGAACTTTTCACCCAAACACAAAAGAATATACTTTTTTCTTAGCACTGCATGGAACCTTCTCCAAAATCAACCATATAGTCAGTCACAGAGCAAACCTCAACCAATACAAGAAAATTGAATGAACCCACTGTACTTTTTCAGATCACCATGGATTAAAGCTGGATTTAGCAACAACAGAAATAACAAAAAACCCTACAAACTCATGGAAACTGAATAGTTCCCTTCTCAATGACCACTGGGTCAGGGAAGGATAGAGAAAGAAATTAAAGTCTTCCTAAAATTCAATGAAAATAAATGCACAACATACCCAGATTTATGGGACACAATGAAAGCAGTGCTAAGAGGAAATTCATCATACTAAGTACCTTTATGAAGAAACTAGAGAGATCTTATACTAGCAACTTAACAGCTCACTTGAAACTTTAGGGGGAAAAAAAAGCAAGAAGCAAACACACCCAAGAGGAGGAGACAGCAGGAAATAATCAAACTCAGAACTGAAATCAATAAATTAGAAACAAAGAGAACAAAACAAAGAATAAACGAAACCAAGGTCTGTTTCTTTGAGAAAAATCAACATGATGGACCAAACTAACGAAAAGTCAAAGAGGCAGTATCCAAATCAACAAAATCAGAAATGAAGAGGGAGATATCACAACAGACAATGAGGAAATCCATTAAGTCTTACTTCAAAAGCTTGTAACCCACAAAATTTGAAAATCTATATGAAACGGATAATTTTCATGTTAGATTCCACTTACCAAACATAAATCAAGATCAGGTAAACAAGTCAAATAGTCCTATACCCCTAAGGAAATAGAAGCAGCCATTAAATTCCCTAATCCAAAAAAAAACTTAGGGCCAAAGGGTCTTAGTGCAGAATTCTACCAGACTTTCAAAGAAGAGATAATCCCAAATTCCTCAAGCTACTTTACAAAATAGAAACAGAAGGAACATTACCAAACTCATTCTATGAGGTTACAGTCATCCTGATACCTAAACTACACAAAGACTCAGCAAAGAAAGAAAATTTCAGACCAATTTCCCTTTTGTACATACTCAATAAAATACTTGCAAAACAAATCCAAGAACACATCAAAAATATCATCAACCATGATCAAGTAGGATTCATCCTGGGCATTCAGGAGTGGCTCAATATAGGAAAATCTATCGAAATAATCCACCATATGAACAAACTAACAAAGAAAAAAAAACACATGATAATCTCATTAGATGGAGAAAAAGCATTTGACAAAATCCAACACCTCTTCATATTAAAAGTCTTGGAAAGACCAGAGATACAAACACGTGCCTAAACACAATAAAAGCAATATATAGCAAGTATATAACCAACATCAAATTAAATGGAGAGAAACTTAAATTAATCCCACTGAAATCAGGAACAGGACAAGGATGCCCACTCTCTCCATATCTACACAACATAATACTTGAAGTTCTAGCTAGAGCAATAAGATAACTAAGAGATCAAGAGGACACAAGTTGGAAGGGAAGAAGTCAAAGTATCCCTATTCACAGATGATATGATAGTATACATAAATGATACCCAAAATTCTGCCCAGGCACTCCCACAACTGAAAAACACCTTCAGCCAAGTGGCTGGGTAAAAAAATAACTCAAAAAATCAGTAGCCCTCCTTCATACAAACAATAATCAGGATGAGAAAGAAATTAGGGAAGCAGGATCTTTACAATAGCCACAAATTATATAGGATATGCTGGTGTAACACTAACCAAGCAAGTAAAAGACCTGTATGACAAAATCTTCAAGCCTCTGAAGAAAGAAATTGAAGACTATATCAAAAGATGGAAAGATCCCCCATTCTCATGAATTGGCAGGATTAGTACAGAAAAAAAAAAATGGCCATCTTACCTAAACCAATCTCCAAACTCAGTGCAATTCTCATCAAAACTCCAATACAATTGGAAATATAGACCTGAAAAGTGTAATTCTCAACTTCATATGGAAAAGTAAAAAACCCAAGATAACTAAAACAATCCTGTACAATAAAAGAATTTCTGGAGATATCACCATCCCTGATTCCAACTGGTATTACAAAGCAATAGTAATAAAAAAAACACATGGTATTGACATAAAAACAAATAGATGAATCAAATCAAAGACCCAGAAATAAACCTACCCACCTACTGACACTTGATTTATGACAAAGAAGCCAAAGCCATTCAATGGAAAAAGAAAACATCTTCAACAAATAGCACTGGTCTAACTGGATGTCTGCATGTGGAAGAATGCATATAGATCCAAATTTATCACCCTTCACTAGTCAAACATAAAACCAGACACAGAAAGTGGGAAATAGCCTTGAACTCATTGGCACAGGAGACAACTTTCTGAACAGAACTCCAACAGCTCAGGCACTAATATCAACAATTACTAAATGGGTTATCAACCTACGTTGGCACCTCAAGTCATAGCAGGACCTCATGAAACTCAAAAACTTCTGCAGGGCAAAGGACACTGTCAATAGAACAAAAAGGCAGCCTACAGAGTGGGGAATGATCTTCACCAACCCTACATCTAACAGGCAGCTAATACCCAAAATACATAAAGAATGCAAGAAATAAACACCAACAAACCAAATAATCCAGTTTAAAAATGGGGTACAGAGCTAAACAAGGAATTCTCAACAGAGAAAACTCTCATGGCAGAGAAGCACTTAAAGAAATGTTCAAAATTCTTATTCATCAGGGAAATGCAAGTCAAAATGACTCTGAGATTCCATCTTACACCTGTCAGAATAGCTAAGAAAAACTCAAGTGAACAGCTCATGCAGGTGAGGATGCAGAGCAAGGGAAACACTCCTCCATTGCTAGTGGAGTGCATACTTTACAACCACTTTGGAAATCAATCTAGCTCTTTCTCAGAAAATTGGGAATAGCTCTACCTCAAGACCCAGCTGTAACACTCCTGGGCATATACCTAAAAGATGTTCTACCTTACCACAAAGACACTTGCTCAATTATGTTCACCGCAGCTTTCCTCACAATAGCCAGAAACTGGAAATAACCTAGATGTCCCTCAAATGAAGAATGGTTAAAGAAAATGTGGTACATTTATACAATGAAATACTACTCAGTTGTTTCTTTTTTGGGGGGAACTCCAAAACTCCAAAAACTCCAGATAGGGTTTTTCTGTGTAGCCTTGGCTGTCCTGGACTTGCTTTGTAGACCAGGCTAGCCTCAAACTGAGTGCTGGGCTACTCAGCTACTGGAAAAGATCATCCTGAGTGAGATAAACAGACCCAGAAAGATGCACATGTATGTACTCACCTATAAGTGGATATTATCCATAAGTACAGGATAACCATAAAACAATCCATAGACCCAAGAGAAGAAGATGCTTGAATCTCACTCAGAACAGGTAATACAATAGACATTCAGAGTAGATGGAGGGAGGAAACTGAGAGGAAGAGAGGTTGGAGAGGGCAAAGGGGGTGTGGATCAGGTGGGTGGAGAGTGGAGGAGGGTGTTGAGGGAAAGGATCAGTAGAGAAAACAGAAATCAGTGGGGAGGGCATCTCTGGGACAGAGGAGGTTCCCCAGGTGTCTATTTGAGGTGACCCTAGTTGGCACTCCAAGAAGCAGGTGTTAAGGAGCATGAAGTTAACATGTCCTATAGCCAGGTGGAACTCCCAGTGGATGGAGGGGAACAACACACCCATAAAACTTTCAACACAAAATGTGTCAAGAAGTGTAGGGGTAAAGATAGAGCAGAGATTGTGGGAATGGCAAACCAATAATTAGCCCAACTTGAGACCCATCCAATGAGAAAGAGCTAAACTCTAGCAATATTAATGGTATTCTTCTATGCTTACAGACAGGAACGGATAGTATAAGTATCTTCTGAGAGGCTTCATCCAGTAGCTGATGGAAACAGAAGCAGAGACCCACAGCCAAACAATAGGCCAAGCTTTGGGTGTGCTGTGGGAGTGGGAGGAAGGATAGAGCCAGATAGGCCAAAGACACCATAAAAAGACCTACAAAAAAAAAGAAAAAAAAAAAGACCTAAATTAACCCCATGGGGGTTCACAGAGTCTGAGCCACCAACGAAAGAGTATACTTGGACTGGGCTTAGGCCCCCTACACGTGTAGCAGATATGCAGTGTGGTCATCATGTGGGTCTCCTAACAATAGGAGTAGGAGCTATGACTCTGTTGCCTGTCACTGGATCCCTTTCCCCTAGCTGGGCTGACTTCTCTGGCACAGTGCTATAACTTTTGAGGTGCCAGGGTAGGTTGATACCCCTTAGGGGCCTCCTCTTCTCTGAGAAGGAGAAGGGAGAATGGGAGGAGGAGGTCATGAGGGTGGGACTTGGAAACAGGCTGTAAAGTAATGAAATGTAAAGAATGTAATGCAAAGAAATGGGGGGGGGGTTAGAAACCTTCAGACTGTACCCAGAACACTCTGAGAGGCATGCAGTGAACACTACTTGGAAGCCCTCTATAAATACTCATCCTGTTCTATCTGAACTCACCATTTCCTGAGCAGACATCTTTACATGCCCAAAGTTTCCTGAAGTCACAAGGATCATATGGAAAAGAAGCAGAGAAAATGAGATTAAATGTTACTAAGCAGCCTTTCTGGCTTTTAGTTTCATGTTCTTTGAGGAGCTTAATTAATTAATTAATTCCTTGGAGCTGAATACTTCCTATGCCTTTGCAAGGTGACATCTTGCCAACACACTTTGGTATTGATGTAAGATGCACAGTATGCAGTGATAATTTATTTTAGCAACATTTCTTGAGGAATTGTTATACAGCACATGAGAATAGTACAAAGCCACACAAAAGAAATTTTCCATAAGAAAGTAAAATTTCTGTGATTTCAAAGAGAAGGTGTTGCCTTTGGCTGGGGAGATGGAATGTGGCCTCCAAATAGGTCAGATTTAGGGTGTTAAGAAGATACAACAGGCTAGTCAGTATTGGTGCATGTTTTTAATCCCAGCACTCAGGAGGTAGAGGCAGGCAGGTTTCTGTGGGTCTGAGACCAGCGTGGTCTACTGAGGAAGTTCCAGGACAGCCACAGCTACACAGAGAATATCTGTCTTGAAAAACCAAAAAGGAAGATATAACTGACGAGCTGTGAAGTGATAAACATGTCAGAGACACATGTGAAGGCATTAACAGAAATAAAGAGGCAAAAAAAAATCCAGTAATGGTATGGATAGTGAAAAGGAGAGATGCTTACTTTGGTAGAATCCGTTCTTCTAGGGCAGATTCTGAGATAAAGGTATCCTGCATGTGTGGCAATGAAAAATCTTGCTCCAGGGAGCAAGAGTTGGAGCTGGGAAATTGAAGAAGGAAAATGAGGGAGATCAATGCGGGGAGGAGTTCTTGAGTTCAGTGTTTATGATTTTCTTAGTCCTGCTGAAACCTTCAGAGGACCAACACAGAGAACATCACAGATCTGTGTTGATAGAAAAGAGTAGCTATCCCTGACCCACTCCCATGTACACTGGTCAAATGTTCTAATAGAACAGCTCTCTCTTTCTCACACACACACACACACATATCCACATTTGTGCATGTGTGAGTACCAAGCAAGGTCTGCAACAATCCTTTACCAGATGTCCTAGGGAATAGGAAGAGATAAGCAATGTGACTGAGATAGCAAGCTGTCATATAGTACCTTCTTGAAACTTCTTACATAAAAATGGCAGGACTAAAAGGCAAGCTATGAGATGTAAAGCAGGATTCAAGGAGTATCCCAAAAGGAATCATGGGTGATGACAGTATAGAAGATAATTCCAGGACAGGTTTTGGAACATATTTCACCTGGCCAAGAACTTTTAACTCAATGGCGGGTTTGCAGCATCATAAGTCCTAATATACTGATTTGCATATGTGAGGCCTGAAGGAAGACAACTTACCATGCTTATCTTTATATTCAGGATCCCATAGTCTATTGCAATCCATGTGACTTTTAGCTAAAGTAACCCTCTATCTCAGTCACTGTTCTTTTGCTGTGAAGAGGCACCATGACCACAGCAACTCTTATAAGATAAAGTATTTAACTGGGGACTTGATTACAGTTTCAGAAGAAAATCTATTATTAATCATGGCTGGAAGAACAGGGGTACACAGGCAGCCATGGTGCTGAAGAAGAGGCTGAGAGTCATACATCCGGATCCATAGGAAGAGAAATTTTTTTCTGGGCCTGGCTTGGGCTCTTGAAACCTCAAAGCCCACTCAGTGACACACTTCCTCCAACAAGACCATGGCTACTCCAACAAAGCCATGCCGCCTAAGTCTTGTAAACCTTTCAAATAGTTGAACTCCCTAGTAACCAAGCCTTCAAATATGAGTCTATAAGGGACATTCTTATTCAAATAACCACACCTTCACAAAATAAAAAACTGACTTAAAACTATCCCCACAAACACTGCAAAAATTTCAGAAAACACAAGGGAATATCAGAACCAATCCTTCAATTTCCAATCACTAAAGACAATATAATTTGCTTGAAATTCAAATTAATGTGAATATGTCTTTGAAGTTTGGATTCATTTTATATTCACTTTGGCTAATAGTCACCATAATACAAGTATACATTGTGTGTCATACTTTAGCTGATGATTTTCTGAATCTATTGTGATTACCAAGACATAGAAAGTATCCTTTTATAGTGCCTCATTTTTGAGATTTATTTTTAGTTATTTATCATGTTTTCAATAAACATGCATAAAGTTAAGAAGGAAGAACCTTGGATTGACTGGACTCCACATCTCTGCACCAAGGGCTGCTGGGAGAACAGGGAGGGAGCGCTGCACATAAGAACACTGTGACTTGACTGGACTGGGTAGCTGCATGGATGGTGGGACAAGATCAGAAAAGGATAAAAGGATAAAAGATTTTGGGCTTCATGCTGCATGAGAATGATGTCCAAATGAGTGATACTTCAGAAATGGATGTCTGGAGAAGAGATAGCATGGTGGGTTTTTTGTGTTTTGTTTTGTTGTTTTTTTTTTTTTTTTTTCGTTAAGATGCTTTGCTGTGTTTTCAAGTAAAAGATTCTCCAACAGTTTGGTTCTTTGTCCTGGAATCAGCCACATATGGCTCATGCTGGATCTAATCCTTGTTGTGGTATGTTAATATTTACTATTGATATATGTTTTACTTAAGCAGCAATTATTCCTAAACAGCTGTATAACCAAATCACCACACAGAGACTAGGGTTTATTTAATTAACCTAAAGCACAATGCTGGGCAATAGTTACTCCATCCTAAACCTCCAACCCTGCATAGTTTCCTACCATTCAGATTTAGCCATTATACTTGCTTTTAGTGATATCTTAGGTCCGGTTCATTTCTCCACGTGGTTCCAAGACTTCTCCAGATTCCCCTCCTCTCCTCTCCCTGCTTCTTTCCTCTTCCTCCCACTCTGGACCAGAATGTCCCACCCTATCCTCTCCATTGCTTGTGGCTGGTTGTTTTAATTGACAATTTAGAGAACAAATGGAGGCATGTTTACACAAACTTGAGACAAGTGATACCTAAAATAAGCATCACAATGCAATGTCCGGATTGAAACCAGATAGTGGGGGAGAGAAATCAGCATTTGAATGAACAAGGGTAAATCGTACACATTCCAAAAGGACATTATACCAACAAATCCTCAGGCTCTAAGTAGAAGTTAGTGTTATTAGATTCACCCCTCTGCTGAGTAAGAGTGACTGTCTGTCTTGCGGTGGAAGAGGTGGCTATGAACCAGCCAGGATAGGAGACTGACTGAAAGACAGACGTGGAGCCCTCTGTGCCATGGTAGAAGAGAAAGGCTTTCTGTGCTTTGCTCTCATTGTATACTTCAGTGATGTCTACATCCTAGGAGTAAGAAAGAGTCTTGTTAATGAGGAATACCAGAGAGAAAGTGCTACAGTAACAGAGCATTGAGTGCACATCATGGGAGTAACTGCTATTCCCAATAGGAGGGACAGGAGTTAGAGATACAGGCAGATGAAAAAATAATAATATTAACAAGCTATCAAAACAGGCACCCACTAGTTTCCAATAGCCTGCTTTCTCTCAGGATCCCATGACAGAGGGGGTTACTGATTCTTTGAGGCACTGTGTTCCCTAGAATAGAATGAGGTAAGGGTGGGTATGCAGCCTGGCATGCATCCACCTACAGGTTCATGCATTTCATGTCCAGCCTCTGAATAAATTTATGAATTACAATTTTAATCATTAGTAAGGGATTTGACTAGCAAATCTTTTTAGCACACAGATACAACATGTACTATGAAAAGTCCAGATAAGCAATCCTTTGCCTAGGTGTGGCACATTAGTGTTTCTGAGGTTGTCTAGGAGGAAGTTACTCAGGACTAAAGATGGAGATGCACTGTTCCTTCACATTTCAGAAACATTTTCATGGCTTTGATGCTTTGGTTTTTGCAAGATCTATACACTGGGGTTAAAAAACAATTTGTATCTATTCAGTGGCATTGTCACTTATTTGGGGACCAGCCATGTGAGGCTTTCTTCCTTACTCTGAACAGTACACACTCGCAAGGCTATCATTTTTATCATTTTACAACCTGGTAAGGTATCTTAGATAAGAAGTCTATCTGGTTTACTTCTCTTACCAGATGCATTCACTCACCTTAAGCTGCAAAGTGGGTTTGCTGTCAATTTCCATGCAGAAGAGACACAGTTTTTTGTTCTTGATTCCCAGAAAAACGAGATTACCCTTTTCTGTATCTTGGAATTCTGTGTCTCTACATGTCATCACGCTAAGAACAACTAGAAACATAAGGAGAAAAGGGATGATGTGAAACTCCAGGCAGTCTTTTCACCTCCCACCCTGTTATTCTCCCAAATGAGGGGTGGCAAGAATCTTTCTCCATCAAAGCTCCCCATGGTAGCCACATAACAATGATTCTTCCTTGCTTTCCTGAGGCCTTTTTCTTCTTGATATCAGAACCTCAGTTGTCACCTGCACACATTGTTTCCCATTAATAAAATAAAATATCTTATTATCAGCCAGGAGTGGTGGCACATGCCTTTAATCACAGCACTCAAGGAGCAGGCAGGCAGATCTCTGTGAGTTCAAAGCCAGCCTAGTCTACAAAGTGAGTCCAGAAGATCCAAGGCTAAAGAGAAACCCTGTCTCGAAAAAAAAAATTATTATTGTTATTATTATTCTTGCAGCAAAATGTAGTAATATAGTCATGCACTTATGTGTGGCCCATGAAATATGAGGGGAAAGAAATATGCTGTAGGGTTTCAAACTTGTTCTTTAAGAGACTAGACTCACCTGGAAATACTTTATCTGTCACATCTTGTGTAATCTTGTTACTGACATCAAAACTTAAGTGATAGCTTAGGTAAACTTAAGGTTGGTGAAGCAAGAAGATAGAATCCTTAACCTCTGGCAGCATCATAGGACCAATGTAGAGCCCAGCCTGCCCAATCTACTGGTTTATATATGTAAGAAATATACCACTATGTTATTTAAGTTCTCATTGCATGGGTTTTCTGTCACTCGGTTGAATTTAATTATCTAGTAATTTAAGATGAGATTCTCAAGAGTTTGAGCACAGTGCATCTATTTCTTGGAGAAGGACAGGAAACAAATACATTCAACAACTACTTATTAACTAACTATTCACCTGAGACAAAGCACTATGTGGGCATTGGAGATTTGGCTTAGGGTAAGACAGGCATTGTCATTTCCTATAAAATTGATAAACTGTTGAGAAAATGGGCAGTGAAGTAAAGAGAGAAATCACCAAAAAAAACAGATTTGAGGAAAGTAACCAAATCAATAAAAGAGTGGCTAGATTTAGACAAAAGATTCAATAAAGACTTTTCTGCAGAAATGGAATTCAAATCCAGATAGTGAGGTTAAGAGAGAGAACAATCATATGAACTGATGGAAACAGGACAGTGAAGGGGGTCTGAAGGGAGAAGGTAACAGATGTTCACAGATCGGAAGGCAAATGGTACACTTAGGCCACCTCATCTCCTTCTGCACTCTCTCCTGTGAACAGAGACACGCAGACACAATCTTGTTCAATCTCATATATTAAGAAGACTGTTTATGGTACTGCTCTGGAGGGAATGAACAGAACTACCCAAGCAAAATGGAAAGGAGGGCAGCAAGGGAGTTGATGATGGTGGCCCAGGTGGGAGATTGTGTCTTTGAAATGAGGGATATTGTGCACATGGAGTCATCAGTCTTTCCCAATGGGTTGAATCGTCCCTGAATCATGAAGGGTGCCTCCTGCTATTGCACTTGAGTGAACAGAGTGGGTGGTAGTATCATTAATGATGAACCTTTTCAAAAGTTTTTAATAGATTCTCAGTTCCTTTTGAGGGCACACACTACAGATAATGGAGAGGACATGAGTGAAACATTCAGAGGTCTCTGTTGGAAACATAAAAGGTAGAGTGATGAGCAAAGAAGTCATATATAGAACCAAGAGATGAACTTGCCATCCCTTCATGGGGATTACTGCAGACTGAGCTTTGAGGCATTCAACCATTCAGATATTCCTAAGAGAATATAGGACAAAGAAGGCCAAAAGACAAGACAGTAACACACACAAGAATAATTGGTCTTACAAAAAGGGATAAGGAAGGCTGTTCAAGGCCAAGTTATCCATTGTTTTATTTAGTTTAGTGCAACTGGAGGTCCAAGTGATGCAAGAACACAGGTGTGTTCTTTAGGTGCAGGTGTTAAAGATGGTCTTGGAAGATAAACTGACCAAAAACAGGAGTGAAAACTCTTAAAGTCAAATTTCTTTTAAAAATACTATACTATGAATTTTTTACTCATGCATATATTGATATCTTTGGGAAGTAATAATATGTTTCATTTATCATGAAATTAAAGAAGTAAGTTATAAAAAGTTTATTTGAAATTATTACAGTAATACTGTGTGTAGAAAATAACTATTAATACTAATTATGTCTATGGAAAGAGTCCATATGATATTATCTTTCTTTTGTTAAAAATAAATGTATAGCTTTTGTAACAAATTTAAAAGATGATTTAAACTGTATAATAAAGACAATGGAAATAACACATGCTAATTATATATTCAAAGTATATGCAGGAAGCTGCACCAAAGCAGTAAGGAACACTGGCAAACTCTATGCACTTTCCAAGAGTAAGAGTAGCTACTATTAACATTTGGTATCTTTACTTCCAAATATGAAGTTTTGTGTAGCACATATACAAACAGAATACTGTATAAATACATATAAATTACACTTTTGAGGCTAGCTATTATGATATAAAAGTGTCCAAGAATTAAAAGAGACAAGTTTTATAGACAACCTTCCATTGAAATGTCTCCATGATTGGCCCAAGAAAACAGAATGTTGTTATGCTGGAATATGAAATAATCCCCTCAAAGTCTCATATATTGAAGGTTTGAACCCCACTGGTGGCACTATTGAGATGTGATCAGATCATGAGAGTTCTAACTTCATCAATGGATTAATCCATTAATGGGTCCATAGTTGAATGAGCTATTGGACACAGGACTTAACTGGTCACTGATGATGTTTCTTTAAAGCAAGAAGGTTGGAACCTTTCCCCTAGTTTCTGTTGGCCACAAGATGAGTAGTTCTTTTCCACCATAACATCTGTGGGTGTTGACACAGACCTAAAAGAGCAATGAGCTCAGCAAAAAGCATTGAAAACTCTAAAATTATGAGCCCAAATCAGCCTTTTAGAATTTTTTAATTATTTTTGGTGGTGATGAGGATAGCCTGTCATCAAGCTAATGAAAAGCTGACTTAAAAATAAATCATAGCAGAAATAGAATGTGGGAATGAAGAGGTAGTTTTAGTATTAAGACTAGGGACATGATAAAAGAGGTCTACCTGTGGTGGACAAGGTTAAGAAAGGAATTAAATAAAACATGAAGTTAAAAGAAATGAGACAAGGCTGAGGTGAATTTCCTTTTGATGAGAAGGAGTATTGCACCATTATTAGAAGAGGAGATGCTGAGAGAGAAGAGTGTGTAAGTTTGACAGTGGAAAGTAAGAGCATTTGAATCTATGCATATGGGTAGGTTCTAGTTGGAATTTAAATTAATGTTATTCTAAAAAGAAACAGAAATTGTGGTAACACAAGCCTATCCTACTTGCAGATACTTTAGTAAGGGAAATTGGGGTCTCCTTGCACTGTCATTTCTATGTATAGGCTTTCCTTTGTAAATGGGAAACCTTTCTCTTCCTGCATTTCCTCTGAGCATCAATTAGACTGATTACAAGCTAAGGAGCAGCACAAGGCTTGTGCAGGCTCGTGTCCATTTACAGTGGAAGAGACAGCTCTTCTAGAATAACAGTGCCTTCACATGCCACTTACCAGGCTTGACATTGTTGCTGGCAGGAACTGCTATTAAAGAATTTCCAGTCAGGACCCACACCATCTGTTGAGAATCATGGACCCTGTAGGTTCTGGGAAAACTCTGAACTGCCATATAACAGAAAAACAGAAGACACAGGTTTGGATATAATTAGTTCTAAGGTTTGGGGTTCATTCTAATAATAACGAATTCTGAATTTTTGTGATAGATATTGTTTTGAGAAGACGTGGCCATAAGATCAAAGGAAAGGAAATAGGGCAAATCTGGTTTATGAATCAAGATGCAGAAAATAACTGAATACATTCCTGGTTGCAAGAAATGTTCAACGCTTGCCAGTTCTTATGGAGTTATCTCTTCCTGATGTATAAAGTCTCTACGTAGCAACAACAACCCGAACTATTTAACCCAGTCATCAGTATGTTGTTTAATCTTTCTTTACCATCTTAGTCAAAAAGAACATGCAATTCTAACTACAACAAATAAGTGCCTTGAGATTTCAATATGTATGCATATTTCAGCCAGAGCAAATAGATTTGTGGCTAAGAAAATGAAACAGGCCCCTTCAATCCTATTGTCTTTGGTGATATTAGATGGAGATGATCCAAACTAGTTTGAGATTCACACTTACATTCCTTCTTGGCGTCAGAGCTTTTTTGAGAAGGATAAAGTACAGGACCTTGTGGAGAGGAAGCCATCATTGTCTGGCCCTGAGAAACAAAGAGAAAAGAAAAACATTCTTCTCTAAGATGCTCCTAAAATCTTAGAAGAGTTCTTTAGTGAGAGCTTCCCTAAGTCCTCACCCCATAATCACATTCAAATGTTTAATGATGTTTAATATATTTATGTGCATGAGTATTTTGATTGCCTGTATGTATGTGGATGTGTGTGGTGCCTGTGAAGGTCAAGAGAGGAAGTCTGATCCTTTGGAACCAGATTCTCAGATGGTTGTAAGCTGCCCAGTGTGGGTGCTGGGAATTGAACCCTGGTCCTCTGCAAGAACAACAAGTGCTCTTAAGCACTGAGCCATCTTTCCAGCACCCGGATTACTATTTTAAAGTGTGCCTAGAAAGAACATATTTCAAGGCCAGCAAGCCCTGAGTAGAAGCTCCCATCCCTTTAGTGACTGTTGTAGACCTAGGACTCCAGGCTATGACGGCTATGAAATGCCATTCACCATCAATCTGGGTGGTGAGGAGGATCCACTAGCCTGGGAACTTCTTGTGCATCGCATCACCAGGCTCAGAGGAAAGCAGGGTGTGCAATTCCACCTCTGTTCGAGCTCTCCCCACAGCTTGTGGAGGACAGCTTTTCTGGCTTATAAGTCAAGAATTCCTGGGCAGCAAACCTACACCTCTGACTTCTGCATTCCTTTATTCTTCATCCAGAGAGTCATCGCCGCAGATTCTGCATGTGGCCATCCATGGCTATATCAGGAGTTTGTCTCTTAGAACTTTGGTTCTAGGAGACTGGTTAGTAACACCAGGTGTACTAAGTCACCAGTCTCTTAAAATGAGAACCAGTTGCTCACCTCCCTGTAGCTAGGACCCTCAGTGCCTCACTTAAGAATTGTATTTAAGCAAGGAATAAGCAAATTACAAGCAGTACATTGATTATAAGCAACTCTAATTTCTCCAGTACAAGGTAACTTGGGTCAAGGCCACAGCAGCACCTAGAGCTGGACAGAAAACAGTGAAAGGTTTCCTCTCACAAGACTCTGAACAGCAGAAATTACCTTTGTCCAAAAGTTCTTGTCTCTGAGATCAAAGTTATGACTGCAGCTGTATCTACAGGTGCTGAGAGCCAGTCTGGGACTCTGGGACTTTTAATTAGCAAGGCAGCGTCATATCTCCTGACCCTGGGTGTGCCCACGTTAGCAAGAAACCTAGGCTGGCAAGGAGGGCCTGTGAGATTTTGGAGGGGAGGCAGAGAGGCAATACAGGTGTGACTGGTCTGAGCTCCTGGGGCAATTAAAGCAGAGCAAATGCCAGAAACCAATAGTGAGGAAATTCACAGGCTAGAAGTTGAGTCACGGTTGAGAACATGGGTTCTGGACTGCCTTGAAGTACAGGTGTGGCTGTCTTGACTCAGTAAGCAGCATGACACCAAAGCCTTGACTACATTTGATCTGTGGCAAACCCCAGTCCTGCTCTCAGACATTTTACGTATTTAGTATGCCACAACTCCTGAAACCTTATTCTGTTTCTGTTAAAGTTGTAAGAGCTCTCCTTTCCTGAGTAACCTTTTAATCCTCACAATAGCCCTTAACAGTCTGTCAGCCTTTCTCACACAAGAAAACAAACCCCAAGAAAAGGAAAAGAAAAAGAAAACTCACACAACCCGTCACACTGTGCAGCCAAGGGTGAAGACAAGTATTTCTGCTCTTGGGTACCATGTGATGTGTTCACTTTGGGTCTTGATCTTCTGCGAACTGTATTAGCAGAAACACAAGGGAGGCCTTGGGCTTCACTGTGTTGAGAGGAGCAGATGAAGGTGCTAGGAAAGACTTTCAGGTGTATGATTTCCTGACTCTGCAGCACAAGTCTGACACAGCCTGGTAATAGGAGGAAATCATCACACCTGAGGTAATGTGAATCAGTGCTAAAAGAAATCCACCCATTCTGCTCCAAAATTTCTCGTAGGGCATTCCGAAGGGTGGATCATGTTCATAATTCTCTAAAATCCACCACTGAGTCTTCTCCTTGGAATCTTGCAATAGGCCCTTTCTACTGTCCCTAGCTGTACTGATTTAACTGAGAAACCTGTGCTGACACAGAGGGCCTGTGAAACTCTGGAGGGGAGGCAGGGAAGCAACACAGGTGTGACTGGTCAGACCTCCTGGAGAAACAAAAGCAGAGCAAACACCAGGAAACCGCTTTTCCTCCCCAGCTATGACCAGGATGAGCTAGAAATACGGTCATTTTGTTTCTCTGCCCAAAACTCTCGAAAGGTGTCACTTCCTGGTAGGACACCCAGAGCTCTCACCATGGTCACCTCAGCCCCCAGGACCCACCCCTGCTTTCTTTCCTTGCTGCTTCTGCTCCTACCCTAGGATTTCTGTGGCTTCAGTTCACACTGGATTGCTGCTAATTCTCTCAGATTGTTGCTATTTGAGTCCCTGATTTTGCATTTAGCTCTCATGTTTCTTTGCAAAAAAACCTCACCATTACAGGGGTTTTATTAAATAACAGATCATTGTTTTCTGTCTAGGATGATGGAGGCTACTCTTGTTGATTTCTTGCCCGAGTCTGAAATTCAACTTTTTTTTCTCAGAAGTACTGAATATTTTGTATCACTATTATTATTTGGGAGAGGAATATACAATTTATTCTGAGCTACAATTAAGGTATTTGGAAAGAACTTGATCCTTATGAACTTGCTGTTAAGATTTGAAAGGTAGACATGCAAGCATTTGGTCTAAGACTAATTGTTTTCTATTACTTAAATAATGTGCCCAATCCTTTCTGAATTATTATCTTTCCAGACAGTATGCTTCCTAATCTTTTAGAATGTTTTTATTCGCAGCCTTAGGAACAAGAGAAGTGGGAACCAGATCATTATACAAAATCCTTATAATACATTTTTTTAATGACATGAGATAATTTGAAGTTAGCCTCAATAATTAAGAACACATGAGGTCAAGGGTAACCAATAAAAGATGTAAAGATATAAATAATAAGTGGATTCATAAGTTAAATCATAAAACAATGCTAATATAAGAAAAGGCAAAAGATGGTAGGGGAAGCACAGATGGAACAAACAGAAAATAGCTATGGTGATATTAATCCAGCCACGTCAGTGTAGGTGCTATAAACTCACGATTCAAAGACTGAGTTTTCCAGATGGCATAAAAAAATGCAAGTTCTAGTTAGGCATGGTGGTTTGTGCCCATTATGCCAGCGTTTGGGAGATTGAAGCAGAGGTATGCCACAGGGTTGAGGCTAGCCTGGGATTGATTGTAAGTTGCAGGGTGGACCAGACTAGGGAACACCCTGTCTGAAAAAAAAATCATAACTGCAAGAAACCTGATTAAAAATCTAAAATATAAAGACATAGATGAAAGTGAAGTGGCTGTGATATCACATAAATGCTGAACGAAAGAAAATTTTACTGGCTGTATCAATACAAGAAAAACTAGGTTAACAAGGAATGGAGAAGAATGTTTTATGGTGCTAAAGGTATCAAATATCCTCCCAAACATAGAACAACTTTAAATGTGTATTACCACTCCTTTCTTTTAGTTACACTTTATTAACGTTGTATCCCAGCTGTATCCCGCTCCCTCATCTCCTTCCTGCCCCTTTCCAAGTCCACTGATAGGGGAGGGCCTCCTCCCCTTTCATCTGACCATGGTTTATCAGGTATATTAAGGACTGGCTGCAAAGTCCTCCTCTGTAGCCTAGCAAGGCTGCTCCTTCCTCGGGGGGAGGAGGGATGTCAAAGAACCAGCCATTGAGTTCATGTCAGAAATAGTCTCTGTTCCCCTTACTAGGGTATCCACTTGGATACTGAGCTACCATGAGCTATATCCAAGCAGGGGTTCTAGGTTATATCCATACATGGTCCTTGGTTGGAGAAACAGCCTCATAAAAGACCCCTGTGTTAGTGAGGACTGCTGAATGAGATAAGATACCTAGACCAAAGTGGCATTTGTACAGCACTCCACTTGATGGCTGCAAGAAATATCCTAGTCCTAGGAAAAGGGAGTGAGGGAAAAGGAAGGAGGATGGTTAAATAATACTAAAAATATTTGAAAAATCCACAGGAAATCATACTATTTTCTGGTTACACAAATTACATATAATATATAGATTTGTATGTTTATGTATATATGTGTGAATATACATATATAGTATATATAATTTAATTGAGGTTATATTAACTAGGGTGACAATACTCCCCTCTAAACCATAGACTATCTAACATAAACCCCAATGCAAATCATGGGAAACTTTCTTTTGAGTTGTTGGTCAAGAGAATCTAAGAGACTCACAAAACATGGGCTGTTGCCATAGCTCTTGGTGCTTTTGAGAGAGAGACGGTAAGATTCTATTGTTAAAGATAGCACACACTTCAGCCATAGGACTGGGAGAAATTTATCTACATCTGGCCTGGATGCCTTCTCCCTCAGAATCAACTCTCAGTATTGGAAGGCATCGTGGGCACTATTAAGGAAGAAAAGCAATCATTAGTCCTATCTGGCTATAATCCTATGAACCACAATGACCAGCATGGCAAAATATATCAAAGGGTGCAATACAATAGTCTTGCTTATATCCTGGTTTACCAATAGCCTTAAAAATAGACTAAAAAAAAAAAAGTTGAGGCCATGAACCCTATAATTTCTTTTTTTTTTTAATACAGCATTCTGCCTGCATGTGTACTTGCAGATCAGAAGAAAGCACCAGATTACATAATAGATGATTGTGAGCCACCATGTGGTTGCTGGGAATTGAACTCGGGACTTTTGGAAGAACTGCCAATGTTCTTAATCTCTGTGCCATCTCTCTAGCCCAAACCCTACAATTTCTAATTGCATCTAAATATCTATCCCTACATCCGCCTATAAGTACCTCACCCCTCATCAAAGAAGCTTCTTTTTGCACCAGATGGAGATCATCACAGAAAAACACAACTGGTCAAAGGGCAGAAAACAACAGATTATGGGTACCTGTCCTTGATTAACATCTTTTACAACATAACCCCTACACTTAAGGCTCAGAGAACATCACAGAAGAGAGAGGCAGAAAGACTGTAGTTACCAGAGGACCAGAACATCTGCTCAAGACAGTCTCTTCAAAAAGAAAAGTAGGCACGAAGTGGGAGGCTAAGGAGGAGGGGGGGGGAACTGAAATGAATCCAAATGAATGCATTGAATACAATCAAGATGCCTTGTATTAAATTCTCAAATAACTAATTAAAATATATTATTAAAAATAAAACTTTAAAAAATTTAAAGAGAATAAAAATTACCATAGGATCTAGCAATTTCATTTCTGGGTTTAAATTAGAAAGGATCAAGAGCAAAGGTAAATCTTCATGTTTGTTTTTTATAATTTTAATTTATTTTTATATTAATCACAGGTTATTTACTTTGTATCCCAGCCATAGCCCCCTCCCTCATTCCCTCCCAATCCCACCCTCCCTCTCTCATCTCCTCTCTGTCCCTTTCCAAGTCCACTGGTAGGGGAGGTCCCCCTCCCCTTCCATCTGACCCTAGCTTATCAGGTATCTTCAGGACTGGCTGTAATGTCCTCCTCTGTGGTCTAGCAAGGCTGCTTCTCCCTCGGGAGGGGAGGGGGAGTCAAACAGCCAGCCATTGAGTTCATGTCAGAAACAGTCCCTGTTCCCCTTACTAGGCAACCCACTTGGATACTGAGCTACCATGGGCTATATCCAAGCAGGGGTTTCAGGTTATGAAATTGAAAAGCTTCTGTAAAGCAAAGGACACTTGTTAGAACAAAACGACAGCCTACAGACTGGGAAAGGATCTTCACCGACCCTATATCTGGCAAAGGGCTGATATCCAAAATATATAAAGAACTAAAGAAGTTAAAAAGCAATAAATCAAGCAATCTAAATAAAAAATGGGGTATGGAGCTAAACAGAGAATTCTCTGTAGAAGAGTATAGAATGGCAGAGAAACACTTAAAGAGATGCTCAATGTCCTTAGCCATCAGGGAGATGCAAATCAAAACGACCCTGAGATTTCACCTTACACCCATCAGAATGGCTAAGATCAAAACCTCAAGTGACAACACATGCTGGGGAGGTTATGAGGAAAGGGGAACCCTCCTCCATTGCTGGCAGGAATGAAAACTTGTACAACCACTCTAGAAATCAATCTGGCACTTTCTCAGACAATTAGGAATAGTGCTTCCTCAAGATGCAGCTATACCACTCCCAGGCATATATCCAAAAGATGCTCAAATACACAACAAGGACATTTGCTCAACCATGTTTGTAGCAGCTTTATTCATAATAGCCAGAACCTGAAAACAACCCAGATGTCCATCAACAGAGGAATGGATACAGAAATTGTGGTAGTTTTACACAATGGAACACTACTCAGCAATTAAAAACAAGGAAATAATGAAATTTGGAGGCAAATGGTGGGATCTAGAAAAAAAATCTTAATGTTTGTAACAGGGTTATTTACAGCAGCCAGAAGGAAGCAATCCAACCACATTCCCTAACTGACAGGCGAGTGAAGAAAGTATGGTGTATACATTGAGGGACATTTAGACTTACAAAAGAATGCCATTGATATATTTGTTAGCCTTGACAACATGACAATGAGGAAACAGGCCACTTACTAAAGGACAAACTGAAAGTCTACTTGTCTGAAGCGCCCAGGTAGCCAAATTTAAAAAGTAGAGTGAAGCTTGTCAGGGAGCTGGAGGTGGGGAAGAGGAGTGTGGATGTTTGTTGAATGAGTGTCAGTTTTGTGAGAGAAAAAAAAAATTCTGAACCTAGATAATGCTGAAGTCTGCAGAACAACATGCATGAAAATGTAATGCCATTGTACTTGTAAGATTGTTTAAAACAACAACCCCGGTGTTAAGTATATTTTATTATAAATTAAAACCAATTGTGTGAATTATATATGGCAATATGGAGCATGTTTCCAACAGTGACATCTGGAAACGTGATACTGTGGTTCTTCAGAGGAACAGAATAAATATAATGTATATAATTATAGAAATTATTATTCTGAAATACATGAGGAAGTTCAGAAACCTGTATCAATTTCCAAAAGCAAAGAGCAAGTGAGAAACGGGTGAGTGTAGTCTCTTAGCCTCTGTGACCACCAGCAGATGGCTAATGAAAACGTGGACATATACTCAATGGAATTTCATTGATCTGTAAAGAAAAGTGATGTTTGTAGGAAAATGGAAGGATCCTGAAAGTGAATAGTGAGATGGTCCAAACTCAAAGACAAAAATTGCATATTCTTGCTCATACATAAACTCTTACTGGTAATAGATATAAATATGCATACATATACATGTATAATTATGTGTGTGTGTGTGTGTGTGTGTATAGTGTGTATATATGATTACTAGAAAAGAAACCAAGTGGGGGTAAAAATGGTTAAGGAAGAGCAAAAAGATACATGTGGTATGAAAGAGGAAAGTACTTGGGGAAGATTATAAAAAGGAACATGAGCTGGGGTAGGCAGACAAGGGGAAGCAGAATGTATTAAAACTCTTTGTTCAAAAATGCCATAATAATATCTAATACCTTTCGTGATAATTAAAATTTGCTTAATTAAAAAAGTCTGTCACGGAGGATCATGTGATGCTCCCATACTTCCCCCTTAGTGCCAGGCCTTGTTCACGAAGTCAGGAGCTGCTGCACCCTCAGGCTGAGTCTCTGTGGCTATGGGTGCTCCCTGTCTGGGTGGACTGTTCAGATCTTTTGCAGAAACATGGAAAAGTAGGAGGGAAGACAATCAAGTGGCTGCTGGGATGTGCGCTAAGCGCCGCCGCCTATCCAGTTTATCCCGGATGACAGCGCCCTCTCCTGTTCAGTATGAGACTGGCAGCTCAGCCTGCTTTCCTATCCAGCTCAGACCAGGGTGAATGGAGCCAAACTTTTCCTGACCCAGCAGCTTTTGTTTTCCAGTTATAGATTATTTCTATTTAATATTAGGTTCCTCTCAGCAATGGATAAATATTACAATCCGTGGGAGCGTCCTTAGTGTCTGGAGACTGCTGAGGTATTTATTACAAGGGAAGTTAGTGCCTGAACCTGCTTCATAGGTTCTTCCCTGGATCTTGGGTACCTGTGGTAGCCCTTGCTCTTGGTGACTCAGTCAGGAGAAACTACTGTAGGTGTTAGCCTACATGTCATGCCCAGTCCTCACCAGTAGAACTGGCTATTCCCTTCATCACCACCTCCACCTCTCTCTACCTACGTCCCCTACCGGGCCACGACGGTGCCAGCTGAAGCGCTGGGACCCCACCCAACAGCTACCCTCTGTCTCATGGTCACCCAGTGTTTCTCAAGTCTGTTCTCTAAAGTTGTTCCCACACACCCAACCCCATTTCCCTACAGGATGATTTTATGGTGTACCTTAATGAAGGAAGGAGTCAAGGGTTATAAGACAGCTTCTGCTCAAATCTCCATGTTCTGTGCCTCAGAACACGTCTTCTGGGCCTTCATTCATCAAAGCCACCCCAGTGAGGAGCCTCCCTACCCACAAGGTAGCATATTGCTGTGCTGAGTACAGCCTCCTTTCTTCAAATGAGCTGTGTTGTTTTGTTGTTTCTGAAGCCCCAGCCTTTTCTTAGCCCCTTGGTTCTCTGGGGAGACAGACTCTTGCCAGTCTTGTGTCTTGGGTCTTAGTTCTGCCATTTTATCTGTCTCCACTCTGCTTAATTCTATAATCTACAGAGTTTTTCTGCATTGAGGAATGTCAGCTAGTTGGCATGGAATTAAACTTCCACATCAGGTCTACATACTGTTATTTTTATGAGTGTAGGTGAGACTTTTCTACTAATAAAGATAGCTCTTGTTTCTATGACTGATGACAAGAGTTGACTGTCCTTTAACAGAGTGCTTGGCCCAGTAACTATGTAGCCAAAGCTAACCCTTCCTGTCAGAGATTTGAAAACCCAATAGCAAATCCTGCAATCATTTAGCAGTTGGGGGGTGGGGGGGACTGCCCAAGCACATGCAGGGTGGCATTTGGTCTTGAAACCTGCCTCAGATTGAAGTCAAAGTAAGGTTGGCCTCTACTATGTTCCTTTTAATACTCAGGAGGAATGAAGAAGAGGTGGGGAAACCTAGAGAATGGGAAATTTTGACCAGAATCTGTACTATGTGCTGAACCAGCTTTTTCGAGGCTCTACCTCACTCAGTCCACACATCTCGGTGAAGAGGAAATCACCTCTTTATACAAGAAACAAAAGTTGGCAGGATGATACGTTGTACCAGAGAGATGAAACAAGTCCCCAGAACTATGATGGAAATAGTGAAGACTACACTGGTGGTGATCCTACTGGTGGTGAAGCCACTGCTCTTGGCGGTGATAGTACAGCTGGCATTCAAATTCCTGCTGTGTGCCAGGTACTAAACACACAGACTAACACAATAATATTATTATCATTTTTTAAATTCTCACTTTATATATAAAAATTCTAAAATGCCTTAGGGGTTCTACAGCTGTAAAGAGACACTATGACCAAAGCAACTCTTATAAAGCTTAATTAGGGCTGGCTAACAGTTCAGAGGCTTAGTCGTTGTCATCATGGCAATCATGGCAGGACACAGGCAAACATCGTGCTGGAAAAGTACCTCAGAATTCTACATCTGAATTGTCAGGCAGCTGGAAGAGAGAGCACCACTAGGCCTGGCATGAGGATCTGAGATCTCAAAGCCTATCTCCAGTGACACACTTCCTCCAAAAAAGCCACGCTTTCCCCAGCAAGCCCACACCTTCAAACACTGCCACTCCTTATGAGTCGAGGGGGGCCATTTTCTTTCAAACCGCTACAATAAAGATTAAGTAACTTGACCAATATTCTAGAAAGTGACAGATTTAGACTGACTTGATCTGACATAGCTTATACATATGGCCATGTAGTAAATAGTTGTTTTTTTTTTTTTTGCAGATAACAGTATCAGTAACAAATTTTTATATTTGTTTTCATAACGTAAATGCAGCCATAAGCAATATTTCAACAAATAAACTTGGCTGTATCACAGTAAAACTTTATTCATAAAACAAGAAGTAGTGAGCTGATCTTGGCCCAAAAGCCAAAGTTTTCTAGCCCATGTTCTTTAAAAAAAAATTAAAAATAAAATAGAAGGAGGAGTTGTTATAAAGCCCTTAATCCTAGCACTTGGGAGGCAGTGTCGACAGATTTCTATGAATTTGAGGCCAGCCCAGTCTACAAGTGAACTTTAGGCAAGCCAGGGCTACACAGCAAAATTATTCTGTCTCAAACAAACAAAAAGGTTTTTTATTTGTATTCCTGGGTATGTGTATGTGTATAATGTGAGTGCAGGGTCCATGGGTTCTAGAACTCAGGATTAGGTTCCATGGAACTAGAATTACAAATAGTTAGAACCTGCCTGATGTAGGTGCTAGAAAGTGAATCCTGGTCTCCTGCAAGAGCTGCAAGAGTTCTCAACCACCGGCACATCTCTCCAGATCTCCAGCCCATATTCCTAACTGCTTCAAAACAAACAAACAAATAAATAGATGCTCAAAATATTCCTGGTAAATAAAATAATAAACATAAAACATTACACAACTCTTTAACCTTTATAATGTGAGAAAGGATTCATCCTGGTACAGTACCGGGGCAAAGAAACACATTCTTAAACTGAGACCATCCAAAGGGCCTAGGTTTCATTTATGCACAGAACTGACAGGAAAAACCTCCCCTAATGTGAGTTTAGCATCCAGAAGTATTAGGCAGGGGAATTCAGTAGATACTATCACATTTGGTGATTTATACAATAGGCTAAATGGTGATGAGTACCTCAGGGGGAAAAAATTAAGAACAGTGAGGAGAATGTAGGAGCACAAAATAGATGAGTCAGAGACCTAGAAGAGAAAAGAGCCACGCTAATGCATTAGTGCAGAGCTCACTGGGCAAGGAGATAAGTCAGTAAAGAGGTCCTGGCTTGGTCAAGCACAAGAAAAAGGCCCACGTTGGTGGCTCTTACTGTCTTTAATAAGGACAGGGAGGGGCTAATGAGAGCCTAACTTTGTAGAGTATTGGAGGATGTTTTTGTGCATTGTGTATACAAATGCTTTTTCTGTGCCCAGAGATCTGGTTGCAGTCTGGACTTTGGCATTGTCATTATTATGAAGCATTTCCTGTCCTGGTATATTGTGAACATTGTTCTCCATTACCTTCTGATTGGACAAATAAAGAGCTACACAGCCAATAGCTGGGCAGAAGAGAAGGGCAGGATAAGCCCAGGGAGAGGGTCTCAGGTCGAGACCAGAGGGAGGAGAAATCATCATCAGAACACAGATGAAGAAGGAGCAGGAAATGGGCCCCTTCACTGGGAAGTAGGCCAGGCCACTATTGGTGGGTTAGAATAGCTGAGTATCTACCTAACTATAGTATCTGAAGCTTTTTAAGAAACAAAAGGTCTCCCTGTCGTTATTTAGAGCAAGGGTGGGCACAGAAACAAATCTTGCATTTTACATCGAAGTCTTATAAACAAAATGAGTGTTTCTCTTATTCAAAGTGCTAAAGAGACCAGAAAAACAAGGCTCAGCTCGGGTAGTAAAAGGATTACTTTGACACTACTTGGTGTCAGAAGCATTGGACTCAGGTTTCTTAGTCTCAATGTTTACTTTATTACAATCAGGAAATGTAATGAATCTTTTTGTGTCTGATTGCACATTCATAAAACAGATGAAAGTATTATCCACACAAGTATGAGAATATGAAAGAAAAAAGTCAGGCAAACCATTAACCTAACTCCAGGGGGCCCTGAGATGTTTGCGCTTACAAGCTCATGAAGTAGACACACTTTGTTATCTTTATTTCTCTCCCTTCAAAGTTACTGCCATTCTCACAAAGGTAGTGATGAGTCACCTGGCAGACATTGCCCCCTCCCAAATGTGACATGATCTAGACATATGAAGACTATAAATAATTGAGATGTTTGCTGAGAAGGAAAGAAAAACCACTGAATATTGTGGAGAATGAAAAAACAACAGAAACACAATCTTCCAGTTATACTAGTTAATAATTATATGTAACAAATGAGCCCCAAGCAAGAAACACCTATTATTCCACATAATCCTGTGATCTTGAATCGGACAGTTCCTTCAGCAGCCTCTTGCGAGGTTGCAGACACTGAAAGGCTCAACTGTGGAGAATGATCTGCCTGTGAGCTTGGTCCTCACAGAGTGATGGCATAAGACCTCGCCTGCACTGCGTGGCGCTGCGACCTGCAGGGCTTTGGGACTGACCTGACCAGGGCAACAGGGACTGAAGAAACGATAGACACACATACAGAAAAGATGGCACTGATTGGACCATGCGTCCTGATGGAGATGAGCCAGTAGATGGGAAATTTAGTATGTTTATCACACACAGCTGAGCAAGGAAGCTGTGTGTGATAAACATACTAAATTTCATGGTACACAGCTGTAGGAGGAGACTAATCTAGCCAGGAGTCTCTGTAGGGGAGCAGTTCCAGGCTGCAGAGATGAGGAAGCTGTGGTTGATACTTTCTGAACACAGTGTTTGCAGCTAAATGTCAATTGTCTGTCAACATCCATATTTAGACCAAGGGAAGGCCTTGTTAGTTCCGTAAATCTGAGGCTTTTGATTCTTGACACGGCTGTGCTTGTGTCAACAATACACATTCACTCAGGTCATCATCTCTGCAAAGTGTGGGCCTCTCTGTGGGGTCACTTGAGTGTCTTTGTCATATAGCAGCTGACTTCCCCCAGGTGAATAATCCAGGAACAAGCAAGGAGGAAGCTGCATTGCCTCTTAGGTTCCAGTTTCAGAAGTGACACACTATTTCCCACCACAGACCGTGTTTGCTGGAAATAAGGCAAGAGATTAGCCTCTTGAGGGAAGGCGAATGAAACCATCTCTTGTGGATATATGAGAATTTTCTTTGTTAATAGGTTTCTATATGACATTTTCATGTGTGGATATTGCTATACTTTGCTCATACTCACTTTCTTATATTATCCCTACTCTATGACAAGCCCCCTCTTAAATATTCAAGAATCCATGGACATATGTTAAATTTACCCAAGCTACTTTTTTGTTGCCTGATTTTAAAGGAAAGAAGGAATATTTGACTCAACTCTAAAGCCTGGAAAGTCAAGTTTGGCATTTACATCTTGCTGGTGAAGATGCTTCAGAAACCCAGGAGAGAAAGTTAGGACACTGTGCAGTCAAAGAGGCATATGCAGGAGACAGAGCTAAACTGCCTTTTATAATGGATCCACAGGTTAGATCAACTCATGAACCTGACAATCCTTAACTAGATTACCTCATTCCTCTGCCCTCAGGGCTTTATAACTTTTCAAAGGTCCCAACTATTCCTACTTCTTAATATTCATAATAAGGATTAAATTTCAGCATGAGTTTGCATTTCATGTGTGTTCATTAGTTACATAAAGTAATAGATTACATCATAGCATTTCCATACATGCATATAATATGCTTTAATCATAAATATTCTATGACCCTTTATGATCTCTTCTTCTTTTCTGCTCCCATCCCCAACAACCCCTTTTACTTTCTTGTTCTTTTCAGCTAGCTAGATTTCACGGGTCAGAAATTATGCACTACTTGTCTTTATGAGATTGGTTTATTCTGCTTAACATGATAAGCTCCAGTTCCATCTTTTCCTTTAGGAAAATAATTTTATTATTGTTCCTGACAGAATAAGGATCCCATAGTGTGTGTACACCACATTTTCTTCATCCATTCACTCACTGAGCATTGCCTAGGCTGATTCTATAGCTTGGATATTGTGACTAGTGTAGAAATAAACACGAGCATACATTTCAATGGAGATATTGAACCCTAGACATACACTGAGATCTAACCAATAGAAATCAGCAACTCAAACTAAGAGATATGCTCTGGAGAGATCTCATCGTTAGTGAGGCCTGTTTCACGTTGTTCCAGAAGGAAATCCAAACCCCATACTGACATAATTTTCTTTTTGTATGCAGAGACTTTGTTATTAAAGGTTGTGCATCCTTCCATTCATTCATCCGTGTGGATCCTTACATTTCACAGCAACAACGCCGGTAGAATCATCCCTGCTTGCACACCCCTGCAAGCTTGCCACATCCTTGCAAACCAGCCACACATGGATGTCCTTCTGTCTCAGGAAGGAAGTGCAGACAGCTGAATTAGAGCTTCATGTCAGTGTTCACTGGACACTTGGGCCCAGTTCACCAGAGCAAAGGTGGCTTGGACAGATGAAATTATGACTATTTTGAAATTTTACTTTATATTTTTGAGATTTGATACTGGAATACTGTATTTATATCACGTCTATTCCTGTTCCTCCCTGTAACTACACCCATATGCCTTCTCTTTTCTCTCAAATTCATGACTATTTCTTCTAACACACACACAGTATACTTAGTCTGTTTAATGTTGCTTGTATGTACATGCATTTAGGACTGACCATTTGGGGCTAACATATTGGGGTGGTCTTACTTATGAAAAATTTAGTTCTCTAATTCTCAGCAGCTTTGTCTGCCTATAGTTCTTCATCTCGGAGTAGGGCCTTATGAATTTTCTCATCCACAATGGCATGTCAACTGGTATAGTCACTACGCAGGTCTTGTTTGGACAACTACATCATTGAGATTTCTTGGGTACAGTATCCCTGTCATGGATAGAAGACACTAACTCACAGCAGGTGTCCTGGCTCTCTGGCTTCTTTAGGTAAAACAATATTGTCTTGTTGGACAGATAAAACTCTACCTTGTCTATGGCTGCTTCTTCCTGGAATTCTGTTTTATTTCTGCAAATATTATAGTGTTGTTTCTACTTAGTCAATCAATAGTCCATCTGATAATTTTGCATAAGCCTCTACATTAAATGCTTCTACATTAAATGCTTGCCACAATAACACTTGGATAGTTCTCGGTAGAATTCAAACTTTTAACATTTTTGTTATGCACTGATCCTTAGCTTTACTTCTGCTACAGTTTGTGGAGGTTTTAAAACATATTAATTATTTTATAACTACATATTATTTTACTAAGCAGGTAGTTAAGACAAGCAGAGTAGAGAATCATAGAGTCTTGTCACCCTGGCATTCAATATCAAAATCAGGCAAGCAAACACACCCCGCTTCAGGAAGGACCAATGCAGTATACATAGTATATATGCACCTATACTATGGCTACACATAAAATACTATGTAGCTATTCAAACTTATGATGTCATTATCATGTTTGGTACAGAAGATAGTCTGCTATGTTCCTACATAAAGATGGAGGTTGGCAAGAAGCCAAGTAACAAGGAGGACCCTATAAAGGATGCTTAATTCTCATTCAGAAGGGCAAATAGAATAAACACTGGAAGTGGTTGACAAGAGGGAACAGGACAGGAGCTACCACAGATGTCCTCTGAAAACTCCACCCAGCAGGGGATCAAAGCAGATGCTAAGACTCACAGCCAAACCTTGGGCAGAGCACAGGGAATCACAAGAAAATGTGGGGGAATAGATGGACCCAGAGGGGGCAGGATCTCCATAAGAAGACTAACAGGCCTGCAGAGACTGATGCACCAAGCAAGGACCATGCATGGAGAGGACCTAGACCCCTGCTCAGAGGTAGCTGAGATGCAGCTCAGTCTCCATGTGAGTTCCCTAGTAAGGGAAGCAGGAGCTGTCTCTGACATGGACTCTATTGCCAACTCTTTAATCACTTTCCCCTAGTGGAGGTTCTTGCCAGGCCACAGAGGAAGAGGATGCAGCCAGTCCTGATGAGACTTGATAGGCTAGGATCAGATGGTAGGAGAGAGGGCTCCTCCTTTCTGAGGACTGGGAAGGGGACATAGGGGAGGTAGAGGGAGGAAGGGTCGGATCAGGATGAAATGAGAGAGGGGGTTACAATCAAAATGTAAAGTGAATACAAATTTAAATAAAAAACAAAATTTTTCATAAAAAAAGATGGAGGTTGAAAAAGTATAGTGTCTATGGTGTTGTCATATGGAAAGCTGCCTGTGGTTAAATGGAAAAAGCGTTGACACTGGCTTGTTTATTAATGCTTCCAAAGACAGGTAAGCACGTATAGGTTTCTTTTTTGTTGTTTTTGTTTTGGTTTGGTTTGGTTTGGTTTTTTGCTTGTCTGGATTTTCTGGTTTTTCTACAACTGTTGCCTAAACATTCCAAAGCAGATCTCCACCTCCAGCAGTTCCTTAGGTCTGGCAAAGGCAGGCAGGAGGGACTTAAGGAAGGGGAGGAGAAAGAGAGAGAAGAAAAGATTACTCTGGCTTTCTGAATCTACTACCTGAAGCAGCTGAGTGTACCTGGAGAGCTGAGAAGCCCAAAGAAAGTCCTTCAGAGTCCTTGGAAGAAGTCTGCAGACACCTCCTTCACTGAGAGATACAGTGCAACAGGTGTTTTTGGAAGTTTGGGATGGTGTGAAATCATTCTGGGAAGACCGGCTCCTCCCTAGTGAGTTTCAGGGCTCCTCCCTGAATCATTAGAGTTCTTCATGTACTTAAAGGACCAAGACATCTTAGAGGATCAAGCAGACAACCGCAGGCTCCTGCCTGGAGAAAACAGAGATCTAAGGGACCATTTTCTGTGTCTTTCCTGCTCTGCACAGGTGGCTCCCATGTCAACAGGCTCTGGAGCCTGCTTTCTATTCTGGCCTCAGATTTCCCAGCCTTTTCTTTGACTAAAATTTCCTGCTGTTTATTTCGAAATAGGGTCTACATACTGTGGTGTTCGTGATGGTCCTGAGTGGGGCACTGTGCTTCCGGTGAGTATTCGGTCATCTGATTTGGTGTTGTCCTTAGAGAAGAGAGTTCCAAGTACGGAAGGGTTGTTCTCCCATCTGGGTTATCACTGGTAGCTGGGAAGATGGGGCCAATAGTGCCATGGAGCTCTTCTGGCCTTCTTCAGACTGGGAAAGGACTGAGCAGGATTCTCACAAGTTCCTGATTCTAAGTGTGAAGGGTGGAGGATGGGGATAGGGGATGGGACAAGTAGCTCGACAGTCTAGAGCTGCAGCCTGTCATCTTTGGTGAGGAGAGTTGGGTGTGCCTGATAGAGCTCCACTATTGGCTTCCATGACTATGAATTGCCAACAGTCCAGCCACTGTACTAGTTCCTCCATGACCCTTTCTGGGGGTGGGAATAACACAAAAGCTTGCCCATCTGTCCCTCCCTAGTATGCACTGAGCTAGGTATCCTTCTACAGATTTTACAGTGCAGATGAGAATGGTCCTTGCTCTCACTGGACCCAGTTCATACCTGGTCAGCCTTTTGTATCTGTAGTTTATTCAATCACAGATTCAACAAACTGAACTGAAAATATTAGGAAAAAAATTGTATGTTGTGAACATATACAGATCTTCTAGTTACGACTCCCTTAAATAACAGCATTAACTGTTTTTATACTGTTTGCATGGTGTTAGTAATGTACAGATGATTAAAATATTTAGGAGGTTGGACATTAGTTAGAGGCGAATACTACAGCCATCTTATATAATGGCCTTAGTGCCTATGAGTGTTGGTATTTACAGGGGTCCCAGAACCAATTTCTATGCTTCCAAGGGGTTAGAAGATTTCCCAAGCATGTCCTCTGAGGGAGATGGCTTGTGTAATGTGCTCTCTGCCTACGAGCATGCAGGATGCTGCCTCTGCATCATGTTTGGGGCAAGGAAGATGGCTCCATGGCTAAAATTCATGATTGGAAAATGTGACTTCAGAGTTCATAGCCCCAGAATCCAGGTGGTTATCTGAGGACAGCTTCTAAACTCAGCACCTGGATGGAGAAACAGGAGGTTCCTAGGGTAAGCTGCCTAGACTAGTCAGATTGGCAAGCTCCAGGTTCAATAAGAGACCTTGCTTAGTAAATAGTGGTACAAGGTTAAGAAAGACACCCAGGGTGGAGCTGTGGCCTCCATGTACATGCTCATACTTGTGGGCATGCACACACATGCAGCAACCCATATGTGAACATGCATATCCACATGCATACCACACACAGATACACATGCAAAAAATGTTTGGCCAGACATCAAAACAATTTATACTGCAAAGTTTTCCCCATGCCATCTGCTACTGTAGAGTGCAAATTTTATCTTACAGAATTTCAGAAAACTAGCAATAACTTTGAAAAATAAAATAAAAACTTTAAAAAAGTCCTCGGGATGGAATATATGGCCAAGTGGAAGCAAAAGAATATTTCAAAGCACATTTGCTTAAAGCCAGCCTGATCTACATAGTGAGTTTCTGGCCAGTCAGGACTTCACAGTGAGATCTGTCTCATAAACAAAACAAAACAAAAAGCCAAGCATCAAATTTTAATTAGGAAGAGGCCTGGGTTTTGTTTAGCCCACTGTGATAGTTTAACAATGAGGAAAGTCATACTCAGAGAGGGCAAGGGTTTTGTAGCTCATCCCCAAATCTTCCTGATCTGAGTTAGGTCAGGAAAGACCCTCATCTCTCCCACAGGGGTTTAAAATGTCCAAATATCTTGAAGTTCATCAGGACAAGTTTAAGCAAAGAAGCTTGTGAATCAGGGACATCAAAGAAGGTTGGAGAAGTGGTCTCCTGGTTTTGAAGAGCCCACAGCTCCAACTCAGAGTCTCCAACAGAGCAGAGAGAGGAAATTGTCTGGGATACAAAAGGTTGAATATGGAGAAAGAATATATCTTAAACACAGATGGGAGGTAGAGGGTCAGTTATCTTGCAGAGATAGGACTGAAAGTTGTATGGCTGTGTCTGGCATGGTGGAAATAGAGGAAGATAAGATATCCGAGTCTTGGGAGACCTTCTGGAGCAAGGGCAAGGTAGAGTGGCTACCCATCCCTATCCTTATGGAATCTTGATCCTTTCTGGTATTTCAGAATGAAGGATTCAGCCCTGAAGGTACTTTATCTGCATGATAATCAGCTGCTAGCTGGAGGACTGCATGCCGGGAAGGTCATTAAAGGTTGGTATATATGAATCCTAGGTCTCTGTGCTCTCTGGGGTATGTGCTTAGAAACCCTTAAATGGCTCTGTAAACCAGTAGCAGGCCGGAAGACCACAGAACAACCATGTCAGATAGGGAGACATATAACAGGCTTCAAGCAATGTGAGGCCTCTGTGTAGAGGTGGGATATTTTCCAGGACAAATGACTTATGGTTCCATCTCAGACTTTTGAATATTCTACCTCCTTGGGATCCAGTACTGTGCAGATCTTCATTCCCACGTGGGTGGGCTCTGCTTCTCCATCCTGCTGACAATAGGTTCCACCCTCTGGCCTCTGGCTTATTGTGCCCTCACACTTTGGCAGGCCTTTCTACAATGCTGCATACATGTTTGCTTGGGCACCCTTATGGGTTACTAAAGCCACATACATCCCTTTGCTGTATTGTGTGCATGTTGTATATAGAAATACTACATGAGGGTATGGCTATATGTGAATACATAAGCTCATGTATATAAATATGGTTATATGTATAAGTATATATATGCATACTATATGCACATAAGCATTTAATGTATGTGTGCCTATGGATGTGTACATATTTCAATTATTTATGTATGAGGGTACATACATTGTGTCATTGTATCTATGTACATATGCATGTATTGATGTAATGTGTGTTTTTGTCTGTGAATGTGTATATCAAGTGATGGGTGATGTACAGGGAAGAGTGAAACCCTTTTCTGCTCAGAGAAATCCCACAGGGGCTAAAAGCATTTATATATCTCTAACAGAACAAGATAAGGTCCAGAAAAGAGGCCTTGAGTCAAGAGAGTGGTGGGAGGGGTGATCTCTTGTAATTTACAGAATTTCTCAAAGTTTGGCCATAAACAAGAGAGATTGGGTGGGGCACTGACCTGGTATTCCTGTGCTTTGGTTTCTTATCTGGGACAAGTTAGCCTTATCCATGTGTTGGAAGACATGATGCCTCACACTGGTTCTACTCCCTTTAAGCCCCTACTTGAAGACAGTGGAGAGAAGAATAACCATGCTACTGCATCTTGCCTTTTTCCTCTAGGTGAGGAGATCAGTGTTGTCCCAAATCGGGCACTGGATGCCAGTCTGTGCCCTGTCATCCTGGGTGTTCAGGGAGGAAGCCAATGCCTATCCTGTGGGACAGAGATGAAGCCAATTCTGAAACTTGAGGTGAGTCTTACTGAAGTAGCTTTGTGTTCTGGGCCTGGGCCAGGAGAGGAAGAGCACACTTGGCTGCCATGCCACAGCCTAGGTACATTTGAACGCTGGCAAAAGTGCTGTTCATCCAGAGCTGCCTCCTCTTTTGAGGACATTTCCCTTGCCCAGCGTAGCCCTCTCACTTGCCCGCTACTGTGTCTTATCCGTCATTCCCCTTTTTCTACAGCCAGTGAACATTATGGAGCTCTACCTTGGGACCAAGGAATCAAAGAGCTTTACCTTCTACAGGCGGGATTTGGGTCTCACCTCCAGCTTCGAGTCAGCTGCCTATCCAGGCTGGTTCCTCTGCACTGCCCCCGAAGCTGACCAGCCTGTCAGGCTCACCCGGATTTCTGAGGACACCACCTGCGATGCTCCCATCACTGACTTCTACTTTCAGCAGTGTGACTAGGGCTGCATAGTCCCCCAAACTCCCTAAGAAAAAGCAGAGTAGGCATGGCGGTAGAGGGTTGGTGGTGATAGAGGAGCTCCACAGTGGATAACTTACTCCTCTCTCTCCCTACAGGACTCCCTCTTCTGACTTATAAGGCTCACAGGCACTCTGTCTTCTCCTGGTTCTTAGTGCTGGTTAATCTGGTATTTGGAGATCAGTGTGTAGATTCCTTCCAATTGGATGGTACTACCATTAGTGTGGAACCTGATAGAAACCACATAGGACAAATAAAGAGCAATATAAAAAGACTCTTGGGTGAGGGAGAGGAGAGAATCTTTCAAGCATAGTGAAATTGGACACAGTACCTCAGAAGCCCTGCCATCCCTACTGTGCAGAAGGAGGTGTCACTTTGGTTGGCTGGGCGACCTACTTTAATCCTGCTGTTGACAGCTGCTGCTTCTTCCATCCCTGCCTTCATTCTCTGGCCCTGGACTGAGAGGGTGATGTCAGAATAGAGGATAGAAGATGGCCAGGCACACTGTCCTGGTTTGAAAACAGCTGTAAAGTTAAAATCCCCGATTCTGGTCTTTCTTTACATACAAAGATGCTCATGAACATTACATGGGAAGAAATTGCTACAAAGTAACATAGCTTGTAATTTCATCTTAATTAAAATATACTTATCTGTATTATATATTTTAGAAAGGAGTTGTAGCCATGTCCAGGTAGGGACAATATAAGTGACTTTTGTTTTTATTAACTTTGCCATTATGGAGGTGGCTTGTTTGCAAAATAATAAGAAAAGGAATCAAAGGGAGAGGAGAGAGGCGATTATTCTCACCCTCTGCTGCCCTGAAGTGAAATCTAGATTGAGCTCAGCTGCTCTGAGCAGCAGGAACAGGAGGCAGATCCCAGAAAACCTGGGAAGACTAGAGATTGTGCTGGACTCTCCTGGTAAGGAATTTGCAGGAGAGATTCAGGAAAGTAGAAAGCTATGAAACGAGAAAGGAAGAAGGAAGGGAAGGCAAGGGAAAACTGTCTTGTGCTTTGACCTGGGATGGTCACAACCCCTGGGATTCCAAGGAGAAACATGCAATTTCCAAGGGGGTTTCTGTGCTGGTTGGAGAGTTTCTACCCCAAACTCATGTCCCTCCCAAATCTATGTTGATCTTACCGGGGCAGGAGTGTTAAGGGTAAAGTGCTGGACTAAATCTCATTTGACTGGTGTCCTTTGAAAATGAGCACTTAGACACAGAAGAGGCCCAGGGGACAGGCCCACAGGAGGCAGAGGCAAAGGCTAGAGTGAGTCTGCTTCCGCCAGCCAGAGGCTGGACTGCGTGGCTGTCAGAAGCAAGGATGAGGGGAGGAAGGGCTCATTCCCAGAGGGAGTGCTGCCTTACTGACACTGTGATTTCAGACTGCTAGTCCCCTCCACTGTCACAGAATTTCTGCTAAGTTGCTAAGTTAAGTTCCTAAGTCTGTGGTAATTGGTCAAGCAGCTGGAAGAGAGGATGAAGCTTCTACTGGTCCCTACTTCTTGATGTTCATTCCCCCTAGTACTCCACCTGGACTAGTGGAATATGACAGAGGTGATAGCAGGCTCCTCCAGAGAGTAGGTTATAAAGGACACATTAGTGGCTTCCTTGGGGTCTGGTCTTTCTCTTCACATTGGGAGAAGCAAGCTTCCATGCTATAAGCATCCCCAGAGAGAGCGCATATGGGAAAACTAGTCTTCGTGAACAACTGAATGTGTGAGCTCAGAAGTATGATCTGCCCAGCCGCCATTGCAACCCAGCTACTCCGGATTCCTGTCCCATGGAGACCCTGTGAACTCGCCAATGTCGTTTCTAGATTCTGGAATAAGCTGATAAGCTATAGTAAATAATATTCAATGAAAGAAGAACGCATGCATTTACTTTATGATGATCAAAACTTCTACAGTATTTTCATTTTCTCTAAATGAACACCAACCCTTTATTAACCCAAATAGCCTCCTTAAACACTGACCATGCTTCACTTGTTTACTGTTGCCTGTTCCCATGAGGTCTGATTCCTCTTTGATCACTACTGGATCTCCCACCCTACACAGCAGTCTCTGGCTCTAATATTTCTACCTAAAACATTGGGGACTAAGAGTGAAAGCAAAAGAAGGGGTCCATATCAAAGCTGTAACTTACCAGTCAGGCCAGCTTGGCAGGTTAAGAGTTTGTAGAAAGAACAGCAAGGTGGCCAGAACAGAGAAGACAACCTCCATGTGCCCTAGAATCTTCAGTCCAGATACATCTAAGCTCCCTGAGCAACAAGCAGCACCATTTCTACCATAAACCCCTCAGGAATACTGAGGACATGGACCTCAGGACACAAAGCTCAGGTGCCAGGCTGCATTTTTGCATACTCCATTCACACGGCCTGTCTGAGAGACAGTCTCATGGCGCATTTTCTATTTTGGGACACTGTACCCATCCACTCCCTATAGAAATCATTTCCTTTGCAATATCTTGCTAAGATATCATCTCCTGTAAGAAGTATTTGAAAAGATGAGCTTCCTGGTCATTTGCTATGACAATACTTTTACTCTATGCTTAACTCCCTGTAAAAAGTTGGCTTGGGGTCTCTGGCACCCAGCTGACCTTAAAGTTGGATCTGCACCAATATGTTTTTGAGCACCTGGCATAATTCTTGGAAAATTTTTGGAACATGGTGAGTAAACTCACAATTCTGTAATATCCTCTTCCTTTCCTCCACCCATCTAAACCTTTATAAAAGAGAAGTTCAAATCCCACCTTGAAGGGAAATTCCATTCTTGAAAGTCAAAGTGGTTGTTTCAACCTTTGTAGGGTGACAGAACTAAAATAAAAAAAAATAATAATAATAATAACACTTTAGCCTAGGTAAGAGGACACTTCCAAGTCCAGAGGGAAAGAAGGAATAGAAGCATATTTGTTTTGTTGTTGTGATGGTAACAATAAAGAGAGGCATGTATGGTCTGAGAGAGTTTGGCATCATGACTATTCAAGTGGAAACAACCTCATGGCTTTAGATTTCTGAAATTTTGGTAGAAGACACAGGCCTGGGCCTATATTTTCAGAGAGGAAGTGCCCACAGCAGGTGGGATTTGTGTTAGCTGCCTATATTGAAGATCAGAGGTGTTTCAAGATAAGGTCATGAAGGAAGAGGTAAAGGAGCTGACAGCCTTAATCCTGAAACAAGAAAATACAGCCTACCTCATGCTTAAAGTATTCAAAGGTCTGCAAGCAGAAGAATACATTTGCTTTCTATAATTCCAGAAAACACCAACAGGACCACTGGGTATAAACTATCTGGAGCATATTTTTGCCTGAATGACCCTACCCCCTCCCCCAAATTTTAACCATAAAGATCATGAACACCATATGTCCTTCTCCCAAGGGCTATAAAGTCCCCAACCTTGGAGATGATGGGGGAAAAGCCTGACCAACTATTTCTTGAGATGACATAGTATAGATTTGGCCACTTGGAGAGAGATTCTGATGTCAGGCTTTCTCCGATGCTATTGTCTGTCACATGCCCTTGGTTATAGCTAAGTGTGACATTTTAGGTTATCCTTTGTGATTTAGCTCTTCAGCTAAGCTCTAAGGTTCCTTAGCAACAAAAGTGGTACACTATGTGTCTTTGATAGAGCAGTATAAATTTTTGGTACATATATTTTGCCTGACATGACACCTCACACTTTGGTAATTTCAACAGAGAGGTACAAACTTGTGAAAAACAATGCAGAATAAACATTAGCAACAAAAGCAAAAATTGGGTTGCACAAAGGAAGCTCTGAAATAATTTTCAGGCTTGGGAAGTCTGTAAAAACATGAAACATTGAGTTTTTGATCATGTGTTGAGAAGAGGGAAGGATGGTGGGAATGGGACGAGGGAGGGGATGCAGCTGGAATACAAAGTGAATAAATTGTAATAAATAAAAAATAAATTAAATTAAATTAAAAAAGATAAAACGGCAGCACAAGAAGGGAACAAGGACCATCTGCCTTCTCCATTCTTCGTCAGGCTGAACTCAGCTTTGCCCCATATAAATATAAAGACAAACCTCCCCATAAAAAAAAAAAGAAACATTTTATCTCCCAGAACAACATGTGTAAATGATTGTGAAACATAATTCAAGGAGAAAACGAATTTTTAAACAAGAAATAAGGATTTAGTTTCTTCGAAAATGCTTAAGATGGTGGAAAACATTCCTTGGACTCTAACATAAAAATGAAAACTTATCAAAGCTCTACAATAGCTTTCATTACCTTATACAAAATAAATATCTCTTGAAATATGTGCCATTGGAAGATTATTAATATAAGACATAACAATAAAAACAACAAAAAAGCAAAAGATAGATCTCATCCCCACCCATATTTTTTCATTTTTTATTCTGTGGTCATCCCAGTCTTGGACTGACACCTATACCCTTTTCTCAAGTCCTTTGTGGAAATTTACATATGACAATAAGGCAGTCTCCAGAGAACATTCTGTCCAATTCTTATCCCTAGTGCTGGATGAATAAAGGATGTAGAAAGATGTACAAATGGATTGATGTACAGATGAGTGAAAGAATATGTACATTGTTAGTGGAGAGATAACTAACTGAACAGATGAGTGAGTAGGTGAGAAATGGATGGACAGAGTTATAAATGGACAGACTAGAGAACTGAGTCTGACCCTGCACTGTTCACATTCTCATACTCCCTAGCAGTTCAGGGTACATGGCTCCTGTAAAGTCCCTATAAAATCTAAGGCCAATATCTTCTACAGCTGCATTTCCTTAGATACTCATCTCTAAGTTTGTATCAACTAATTAAATCTAAAAAGCAAAGGGTTTCTTCTCATTTTCCCAAATAGAGCCACACTCTTCATAATGAAGCCCTGCTTTATTATGGCTCTCTGGATGCATCTGGCTTCTTTCACCACCAGTTTTTCTATTCTTAGTCCTTCAGACCTCTCCAAGTCTCAGACAGAACCTCAGAGAGCATTAAAGATGTTTGACCCCAGCATTGTTTATCTAGCTGCAAAACCACTAATAACACAGTCAATGACAGTAGCTACCGAGACAGCAGGTCAGTGTCTGGCCTCTGTCAAGGCTTTATGGGTGACTCTCTCCCCTTCCTACAAACACTCATTAATCTCCCCACCTCCTTATTATTCGTACTCCTTATTATTGTTCTGAAGATATTATGAAATCTCTGGGCCCTTCTTCCCTGATCTAGAGCCAATTACAGGCCTGACCCACCCTGACCAGACATTATAAACACAGTGCTGATGTCCTGAAGCAATCAGTTGGAGACTCCGGTCATCAGAGTTCCAGGCACTAGGATTGACAGGTCAGTGGTAACAGTCTTTTTGTGTCTCTTACATACACACACACATACACACTTTTGTGTTAATGTCTCCAAAATGCCCAGGCTCTCTAGGGAGCAAGGAATGCCTTTTATAGAATGTAGTGTGATGTTCTATAAATCTAGGAACCCTTGGTAGAATTTAAGGAAAAGTATAGATTAGGTCAAAACAAGGTTATTACATATTTGGAACCAAATATGTAATTTTGAACAAAATAAGCTAGGCCAGTAGTATTCAAAGTGTTTTGTTTGTGACAAAACAAAGTTCTCTGGAGACATTCTGCATCTCACTTCAGACTTCAGTAGATAATAGGAATGCCACCAAGGTGGTGGTGTCTCCATCACCGCTTTTCTATCAAAATGCAACTTATTTGTTGAAAAAAAAAAACTAATTGTGAAACTTAAAAAAGTTTTAGAAAAAAATAATCTTGTTCAACCTCTAATTCCAATGGGACTAGATTGGTAGCCCAGGGATGAAAGAAAGAAAGAAAGAAAGAAAGAAAGAAAGAAAGAAAGAAAGAAAGAAAGAAACAAAGAAAGAAAGAAACAAAGAAACAAAGAAAGAAGCAAAGAAAGAAACAAAGAAAGAAACAAAGAAACAGAGAGAAAATCAATTGGTAGCCATATTACTTCTAGAATCCAGCCTTTCAGTCAAAGCCCGATCCATGTGTTTCTGTGCTCTGGTAGATTCTGTGTCTGTCAGTTTTGTGGTTGGATAGTTTCAGATAATCTATATGCACCATGCTTCATGATTTCTGGATCTTATCAACTTTTATAAGGCAAACAATTGTTTTAATGCACACACATAAGCAATATAGCAAAGCTTAATAGGAGCTCAGAGGAGTGTTACAACAGTAAAGGGGAGAAATTTGTTACTAAAGGGTAGCATCAAACTGCGAGTCATGGAACATACATAGTTTGACCTAGAAAGAACCTTGACAACCACATAATCTAATACCATGAACCTGAGGATTGATCATGAGAAGATATGACCCTGTATTTTTGCACTCCCATTCTCAGCTGTGAGTTATTGACAGACAAGAGCCCATGTGCAATGAAGCCATACCCAGTGACCTTAATAGGAGTGCTATGAATGGTCAGTGATGAAGAGGAATGGTATTGGGCAGGGAAACCAAAAGCAATGCTGAGTATGTCCTTGGACTTGAGCAGGAATGTGGTCAAAGATGTACTTAAAAATTAAATTCAAGGGCTTTACATAGGTCAGGTTGGATTGAATATACAACCAGGAGTGTTATCATGTTTACAGTGATAACAGTATGGTATATTGTCAGTGCTTCTTGGGGTTTGAAGTTCTCTGATGGGAGGAATATTATGAAAGTGAGATAAGTAAAACTGAGAAAGATAAGTAGATTGGGAGAAGTTAACTAACTTGACCCATATTTGATAGGCATGATGATAGGACACCCAAAGAGGAGGGTGTACTAAAATTCAGCCTGGGTCTGGGAGGCATTAGCCAAAGTGGTCATTGCAGCTATAGGAAGAGATGGATTGCAATTCCATAGCATATGAAAATACAAGTGCTTTAGGGTGTTTTCTCGTGACTCTCAGATTTAGAGATGACCCTAGAAAAGAACTCTACAATGTACCTGCAACACATAGATGGGGAAATGTGAAGAAATCAACCAGTGTCAAAGATTCCAAGGAGGTAGTGAGAAATAGAAAAATAAATTGTTAAATGCCTGTGTTTTTGGCTCCATGAAAGCTGTTATTGATCTTGGGGATAACAGGCTTCTTATAGAAGATGTGCAAGAAAATGAGGAGAGTGTTGAAGAACTCCAGCATTATCTGTTGGTGGCACTTGACCCAGAGTAGTCTGAGTCAGTCAGGATCCATGGCCAGGAATTAGAGAAAGAAAAGAGGGACGTAGAGCCAAATTGAGTGAACGGTTAATTTGGGATTAACAAGGAAGGGAAAACTTTCAGAATCAAGTGTGTGGAACATTGGGAAGAGCATAAGCATCCCAGGCCTTCTGTGTAACCACAAACTAACATGAACAGGTAACTTCTTCTTCTTCTATTCCTAGGTTCTAGCTAGAACCTAGAACCTAGGCAGAGAGACCCTATATGTGAATTTAGAGAAAACTGAAGTGCCGAGACGGGAGAATTCTAGATCTCCAAGGATCCAACTTGACTAGACCAACACTGAATTTCTGTTGCCTGTTTGAGCTGACACTGACCAGAGTTAAAGTCACCAACCAGGATGTGCAGCCTCACACATTTATCTACTTTACTGGCCCCTCTTGGGCCTTAGTCCAGCTTCCTGGCTGCTCCTACTTCTGCCACAACTAAAGCTGCCTCAGTGGTCTGTATCAGAAGGAACACCATCAAACTGGCTTGCCTTGAGCCTATGCTGTTATCAGTCTACCTGGGCTAGAAGAATCCACTATTCTTTTATACTCCAAATGTGGTCTTGGAACCAGCAGCATTATCAAGACTTGGTTGCATGTTTGAAATGCAGTGTTGGGCTTCACCCCAGACATAGAGAACAAGACTCATTAACTTAACAAAAATGCAGGATCTAGAAATATGCATTAGAGAGTGAGGAGTGGGGAAATGGGCATGCAAGCATGAGGATCTAAGTTTGAATCCCCAGAACCCACACAAAGCCAGACACATTATAGAATCACAGTGGACCTATGGCAAAATGAGAGGTCAATCAGGAGAATCTCTAGCACTATGGGCTAGCTAGCTTGGCAGGCACCCAGTAAATAAGAGACCCTGTCTTAAACAAGGTAAAAGCAGGGATCTATCAGCACAAATGAACGCTGAAACAGCACCGGTGGTCTTTGTTCCCGTATGTGTCTCTGAACAGTGATAAATTTAACTGGGATTATAATGTGCACATTATTCAAAACCTACAGTTTTCACTACTTATATTTGAAATTTTATGCTGAAAACATCATCTTTAACGAGCATATACTTCTTATTTTCTGGATCTGTCATTCCCTTTCAGCCAATTGCCTCGTATTGGACATTGAGAGTATTTCCAACTTTTCAACCTTTTAAAAATAACTGATTGAACTGTTTTGTAACTAAACATGTGGGAAAGTCGTTACTCTCCCTGGATCAGGGGCAACAACACATGTGAGCACAGGTTGACAGGGTGCTGGTGTCTGATTCCTAACACTGGTGTTCATGTACAATCTTTACTCTCATCAGTACCCTGTTATCCTTTACTCCCAACAGGTCTTCAGCTTTTACCTGATGACTTTCCAAGCTGTCTGAAACAGATAACCAGTAATAGAAGCCACTTGGAATACAGTCCCATTTCTTATAATACCAGACCATGAATCTCAATGACAATGAGGTGGTCTGAATTCCGGCCATCAGCATCCACCTAGTCTTCCTTACCTCAGTATCACTTCATCCAGCTCCAAGTCCCATTTCTTTCTTTCCATATTCTTTTCTATCTCATTTTCTGCTTTCTTACCTAATTATTTTCCCTTTCTTGCTTGGCAAGAATCAGATCCACTCAGGAAGCCTCAGCCCCAGGCATTTCTGCATTTGCTTTTATGAGCTGTTCTCCTGCTTTGATCTATCTCTTCTGTTTCTTGTGTGCTGTTCTAGGTGATCATTTCAGGGAGGAGCTCTGGGATAGGACACTCCTCCAGGAAGGAACTCTGTGTCCTGGGAAGCTTTGTGGCTTTAGGTTTATAGGTCACTCTTTTTGCTTCAGAGTGCTCACTTTCAAATGCACAAGTGTCTGTACCTCAATCCTGCCGATTTTTGCGAGGAGGGGGTGGACAGGCTCTTCACAGGTCTCAGCAATTCTGGTTCCCAGGAATGATGCTGCCTAACCTTCAAACCCTGCTGGTCCTCCCACCCCCAGCTAAGTTACTTACTCCCTACAAGGTAAGGAGGGCAGAGCAGGGGTCACCTTCAGGCCAGGTTGAAAACTGAAACTGGATCTGCCCTGAGGTTATCCCCAGTCTATGGAGCACCCATTCCTCAGCCTGGGATGTGAGCTGGCGAGCTATTTGGGTGAATCTGTTCTCTAGATTCTAAGAACCAGCTTCAACACACAAGGCTCACACCTCTGCTACCTAAACCTGATCTAAGGGCCAGGAATAAGAAAAAGGCAGAGCTGCCTAGAGCTGGGAGCACTGGGGAGACCTTGGTGGATTCTGTAATGCCTAGGGGTGTGAAACAGCATGTGGCTGGATAATTCTGAGCCCCAGCTTGTCTGCCCCCAAATATACTCCTCTGCTTTTCTGAAAGCCTTTTTCTTCTTTTCCCCAGTAAAGACCAGACACTCCCAACTGCAGGAATGTGTTCTCTTCCCATGGCAAGATACTACATGTAAGTAATCTTGGTGATTTCTCAATCAAGGGGCCTGGGGATCACGTGGGAAGAGAAAAAGCCGAGTCAAAGAAATGAAGCTCCCTCTGACTACAAAAATCTCAAGCATTAAATTATTACTCTTCATCTTTGTCAGTAACAATAGCCCTCTTTCCCGTTGGCAGACTGAAAAATTTGCAAGGATATTATTGTTTAGTCCAGTTTACAGATCTGAAAACTGAAGCTCAAAAAGTTGCATGATTTTCCTCATGCCATACAACTACTCAAACGCAGAGAGTGGACTCAGACTCCATGTTCCCTGAACCAACATATCTTGTTCTTAGAAAGCCCAAACAATCTTGAGTCCCAATGTATCACACAAAAAAAACAAAAAACCAAACAAAAAACTAACCTGAAAGTCTAACCTGGCTAACCTGAAATTCACTTTGTGCATTTGAATGACCTTGAACTCACAGAGATCTGCCTACCTTTGCCTCCCAAGTGCTAGGATTAAAGTATGTACCACCACATGTGCATCCGTGAGAATAACTTGCAGTGTCTAAATTAGAATGCTTCCAGCAGGGAGCACGTTAAGTCCAATTCGCACAGTCTGAGAATACCAGGTAGCAAGATCTTTGCAGACCTTTGTTCTTAATGTACTCATGAGCCTGCTTTAAAACAACAGATGAGCTGATTTTAAATAGCCATTACTAGCTGTTATGGGGACAGAAAAGGCTCTTGGAGCTGGTGGCTTTGGTCCAGACATTCTGCTCTTAAAAATATTGGAAGTTCCCTGGGCTGAGAGCAACTGATGAGCATCTCTGAAAGCAGATAGGCAAATGGGCTAATAACAGGAATTATTCTGATGTTCTGCATGCATGACAGTTTCTCCACAGCTTTCCTGGTGCATTCTTCCCCTTGCAGGCAGGTCACTAGCTCCACAGGCATCCCCAGTGAGTTAAGCAGGTCCTCATCTAGTTCTGGGTTGACCTCTGATATTTGAAACATACGGAGAATAGCTCACCATCACCAGAGTGGGGCCAGAGTCTAGTGATATTGACTTTTTATTTTCAAATTTCTAATATGTGTATTTTCTTCTACAGAAAGGTTTTTTAAGTTTACAAAGTAAATCATACTTCTTACATTCTCAGTGCCTTCATTAATGAGTGTTGCCGTTTATTTTTTAAAAATTAAAGTAGGCCCAGAAAACCTGGGATAGTACTCACAGTGCCCTTGGGATACCTGACTCTCAAAGCAACTACTCAGACATCTATGAAAACACTCTCTATCCCCGCATGAGAAGGCACTGCCTACTGTTACTTCTGGAGCCTCGGAAAACCATGAGCCTAGGAAACCTGCTCTTGCTTTGGGATGGAACTGTTTCTCCCCTTATTGGAGCAGTGCCCCTCTCCTCTGGAATCTATGGTGGTCCAGTGAGGTGGTACGGGGACTGAAGGGTACAGTGATCCCTGCAGGTATCAGGACATTAACCTTGCCATCCTATTTCAGAATCAAAGATGCACATCAAAAAGCTTTGTACACACGGAATGGCCAGCTCCTGGTGGGAGACCCTGATTCAGACAACTGTAATGCAGGTGAACTTCATGGGGGCTCTCTTCCAGGGCTTGCCAGACCTCCATCTGTCACAGGCCCTTGATTCTTTTCTTCTCTCTTGTCTCTGGAGATGTGATAATAGTGTCCCTGTGATAATGGGAAGAGGTAGGAGGCTGTTTCAGCCTGTCCTGGCGAATTCCACTTATTGTGGAGTCTCCCATGCAGAAACAGGCCAGGTGTGCCCAGGCCCAGCTGCTTCTTGTTGAGCCTTATCTTGCTAAAAGCCTGTCATCTGGGGTCTCCTCACTGCCTGAATTACATTTTGTCTTACCTCCCAGAGAAGATCTGCATCCTTCCTAACCGAGGCTTGGACCGCTCCAAGGTCCCCATCTTCCTGGGCCTCCAGGGAGGAAGTTGCTGTCTGGCATCTGTGAAGACAAGAGAGGGGCCTTCCCTGCAGGTGGAGGTGAGAAGCCCCTCCTCATTCTGGAGACACTGCAGAGTCAGCCTTGGTCCCAGGATGCCCTGGCATCTTCACACCCACATGTCCCCTCTCTTGTCCCCTATCTCTCTTTACCTCCAGTAAGGAGACTCTTGCCTTTTGGAATCTACAGAAGGAACATCCCTCAGTAAAACTATACCCTGTTGAGTCCTTTTTTGGCTAAGCCCTGAGGCACTAAGGGCTGACAGGTCACATAGCTGGCTCCCTTTCCCCACAGGATGTGAACATCGAGGACCTGTACAAGGGAGGTGAACAAACCACCCGTTTCACCTTTTTCCAGAGAAGCTTGGGTTCTGCCTTCAGGCTCGAGTCTGCTGCTTGCCCTGGCTGGTTCCTCTGTGGCCCACCTGAGCCCCAGCAGCCAGTGAAGCTCACCAAAGAGATTGAACCCTCTACCCATACCGAGTTCTACTTTGAGCAGAGCCGGTAAGGAGGCATGAGGCTGAGGTCCAGCCTAGGGCTCCCAAACTGAGCCCATCTTGCTCATAGTCTGTGGAAGACAGAATAATGGCACACCAGAGATGTCTAGGTCTTAATCCCCACTCCTATGACTATGTTACATTAAATGGCAAACGGACTCTTCCTTCACTGAGCCCAACGAAATCATATGAGGCCTCATGAGAAGGAAGGAAAGAGTCAGAGAGAGACTGGGACTTTGCTACTAAATTTGAGGATGGAGATAGGGACTGTGAGCTGATGACAGAGTGTGGTTTCTAGAAACTAGAAAAGGTAAGAGCTCTCCTGACACTGACTTTGAAATTTTCTGGCCTGCAGAAATGTAAAATAATATACTTCCATTGTTTTAAGCCACTGAGTTTGTAATCATTCATTGAAGCCACCATAATAAAACCTGTGCTTCACATGCAACTCAAGGGGTGTGGGTACCCTGGTGATTTCTTGGAAAGATACCCACATGTTCTCCAGTGGAGTCCCTGATTTGAGGGTATTTCACAACCTAGAATATCAGGTTCAACTCTTCTTTATGGTTGCAACCCTTGTCTGGCAGCCCCAGCTATTTTTCATTTCATAGAAAATCTGTCTCTGCTCATGGTAGAGCAGGGAGTCTGTGCCATCCTGGTTCAGTGAGGGGAACTGCTGGCACTTTTTTGTTCACCTGTGTTTAGAGCAATGCTGGAGCACAAAAGGTTCATGAGATGATTGACTTCTCAGACTCAGGGCATGATATAAGCAGAGCCACAGTACAAGGTAGTCTGAAGAGGAGAGCTGTCCAGGAAGACTAAGCAGGACTACACAAAAGGACAACTGAGCCTGGACTCAATGGAAAAAGAGTTTCCCTGACAGAAAGCATGGAGTCAAAGCATTCTAGGTAGAATTAACAACTCAGGAAAGTATGGCGGAGGAGAGCTCCAGGCTTGTTTGGGGTATGGTGTGTCATCCATTTGGCTGCAACCCAAGGTTTGTGGTTAAGGAGTTACTGAAAATTAAAATGGGTGGGGTCCCATTGTGAATGACTTGCAAAGAAGTTTAAGCCATACCTGGGAGGCCCAGAGGAGTCATCTGTGTATCCCAAGCAGGGCCTCTGTGATCATTGCTAGACTGACCTACATGTTACCAGAACTTACATTTAACCCCACATCCTCACCCACAGTTGGGTAGCTTCAGAGGTCAACTTCTATGCTCTGGTTCCATGGGTAGCCTGACCCTGCTCCACCTTCTCATGGTGGCATATCTCCTTCATTTATCAGCTAGAAGATAAATTTAGGCACATAAGCTTAGGCATGTTAGAGTGATTCATGAATCAGGCAGCACCAAACTACAAGGGGAAGGGGATTATTTAAGAATGGGAGGGAAGAGTTTTAGAAGGTGTTCAGGAAACAAGGGGAAGAAGAATTTGATTGCTTAATGTGGAAATTCCTAATTTAAATGTTAGTCAGTAGTTTCTAATTGTTTAAATCTCTAATTAGAGGTTAGTTGGCAGTTTCTGGTTATTTAATCTACATTTCATTTTCTTAGTCTATGACCATTCTCTGAGCTACATGTTAGTTTGATGAAGTAGGAGCTCAAAACTCATAATAGTCTTCCAGTTAATTATCTTAACTGGATCACTCATTTTTGTTGGCCTCCTCTTGCAATCTCCTCCCATGGGCCACCAAGACACCTCAGGCTTCCTCACACCGGAAGAATCACATTCCCAGCATTGACAAAATATTTTTTCAGTATCTGGTATTTGCTAAGTCTCCATTGCTTCTGGGGATAGGATACAAAGAGGATGAAGGCACAGCTCCTGTCCTTCAAGGACGCACAATGTAGACAAAGGAGACCTGACATTTTAAGCAGATCATCTTGTTTCAAATTGGGCAGGATTGGGGGTTGAGGGCTTAGATTGGTGGTATGTCGCTTGCCTGTGCTAGGAAAAAAACGAATTCTGAGGCTGGTGAGATGGCTTAGATGGAAAAGGCATTCATTTGCTAATGAGACTAATGGTCTGAGTTTCATTTTCTGAAACCCACATGGTAAAAGAGAGAACCAACTCCCAGAAGTTGTCTTCTGACCTCCACAGGAGGGCCATGGCACATTTCCTACCCCCACCCCATCACCCAAAATAAATAAGTACATAAATTAGAAAAATTAAGAAAAACTCATTCTGCAGAGCTCTGGTAGAATTAACAGCAGGCTTGTTATGGCATTTGGAGTTTGAAAATCAAAGCTACTTTTGACAGATACAGTTCAGGAACTGCCAGAATGCTTTTCTGTCATAGCCCAAGACTCATACTTAAATTTGTTCCCCTCCCTAAAAAAGCACGCTATCTGCTATCTTCTCAACCAGGCCACAGATGCTATAATTATGTAAATGTGTGAAAGAGGCACACTTTAGATCTTATCACTATTCTACATATCAGAATGGTGGGTGTGGGACAGGATGAGCAACTGGTACTCAGTGTGAAGACGGCTTGTTAGTGCTCAGGAATGTGGTGGGTGGGTAAGGAAATGCATGTGGCCATGTGTGTATGGTGTGCAGTGTCTGTGTGTGTGCATGTGTGTGCGCGAATGCATGCTGTTTATATCTGCCCTAGGATTTAATGTGTGGAGCAGTTCATTTAGTGGGCTTTGTTTCTAGAGGATCTGGAACAACCTTACCCTAGAGGGCCATATGTTCAAAGCCTCCTAGTACCTGCATGTCCCAAATCATTCAAAACAAAATTAAACTTTTACATTGACTGACATTTCTCTTTGGACCACATTTTTATCTCAAGATACTAACTTGAGCATCACAGCAGACCCAAAGAACAGCCGCAGGAAGCATCCCACACAACCCAATCCCCCAAATACATAGCACATGTTAGTTCAAGTGAAGACAATCAGGTCTATAAAAGAAGAACGGATAAAACTTTAATGGACATCATGTTTTCCAGGGTATCAGCAAAAATCAAAAAACTGATGCATGGACATTTAGATTATTTGACCACTTTTGAGACTGGATTTCACATTTGCGTAACTAAACAGTTTACTGTGACTATGTCTTAACAAAGGGTCATGCCTCCTAGAGAAGTTCCAGTAGCATCTCTACCTACCAAGGTGCAGACTCCAAGCCCCCAGTGGTATCCCTGCGGTCATTTTCTAAGATGGGGAACATGCAATGCACCATTTGGATGGAAGGTGGCGACAGAGTTCAGCTTTGCCTTTTGAGGCAGTGAGTCCTGGTGAGCAATTTCTGACTGCTTCATACCACCTGTCTGCCAGCTTCTGTGCCCCATCTCTGCCTTGCTTTCAAACAGGAAGCATAGCTCTGCATCGCTGAAGGGGCTCTTCCTGACTCTGCCATTAAGAAATTTCACCGTTCTCTAGAAGCCTAGAGAGAGAAGGAGACAGACAGACACAGACACAGAGATTAAAATACACACATTCACTCTTAGTATATTTTTTGATCACAGATGTCTTTGTACAACATGTATGCTATGTTCCCTGGTGAGTTACATGCTATCATGAATCATTCTTCCACACACTCATCCCTTCCAACTCTCTTGAAACACTCTTGCTTAGGCTTTGATCATAGAATGGGGGTGACAAAGAAAGCTTGGAACCTTGCTTTCCAGCAGAGTTTCTTCTACTTTGGAACATGTAGACAGACATTTTTTCATAGCCATAGTACAAGGAATAGTACTGTCCACATTAGAAGACTCAAGTGTCTCCTGCTATACATTTTCCAAAATGGTATTAGAGAATATTCCATTGAAGGCTCATGGAGGGAGATGGTTATCTATGATTTTTGTTGCATGCTCTTTTCTGTTCCACCCTGTTTCAACAACAGTGACTGTCTCACTGTTCCCCAACAACAACAACAGAATGTTGTTACAGGCGTGTATCTCAGTTCAGAGGATACCTGCTAAGATTCTAAGCTTTTATAACGTGTGATGAAGAGTTGGACTAGGGACACACAGATAGTAATAGAAAAAGAAGTAGTTTATTAAGGAAACACACTCCTGAGAATGGAAGTGGGCTAGAGACCTGGAACAGAACCAAGACTCAGAAGTACCTGGCCACAGCACTCTAATTCTTATGTGTCATTTAATAGTAACCAGTTTTTGCACACTCAGAACTGAAAGGAAATTTTCAACATGCTCAGTTTTGTTCCATATGGTCCATTTAGGAGAGACTCCCAGGCTTCTGCTGCCAACTGGCTTCTTTGACACATTGTCTTGTTGTCTCTCCATAGCCTACTCTCCTGACCCAACTCCACTCATGAAAGCTGTATGGAGCCAAAGTTTGCTGCTTTGTGGGTTCCTTTTTCTCTCTTCCACCCTTCTCCTCCATTATTAACCCTCTAATACTAGATAGGAGACAAAAATGGATAGAAGGGAAAGGGGGTGAAGTCAGACTACTTCCTGCTGGTTAGGCGGCATAGTTCCTTGGGGCAAGTTTGATCTTCACTATCAAGATAGTGAAGACCACTATCTTCTTCTCCTTTCTTTGCTATGCATGACTACTTGACAAACAGCAACAAAGAGCATCTAACCACAGCAACCCCACCTCTTGGGGCCCTAGCATTCATATATCCCCTGAAAAGTTCCCAAAATTTCAAACATTACACATTCACAGAAACTATTTGCCACTGGAAAAACCACATACCTACCAGAGCATAAGGCAAATCATAGTCAGCTGCTGCAAAGCAGCCCCATACCCCACATCTTTGATTAAAACAAAAACATTCTTATAATATTTCTGTGTCTTTTAAAGAGGCCAAAATTCTATATTACTATAGCTATAACCCCAGGAGTCTTTTGGAATGATGAGAATCAATCTTCTATAATTTCTTCTATGCTGTTGAGGGAGATAGTCTCTGCCTAAGAGCATCAATATAACTCATACTTTATCTCTTGACAGGAGAGGAGGGTTTAGACTACCTGTAGTAGAAGTTGGCAGGATGTTCTGCATCACAGAGAATTAGTCTGACTCTATCATATCCTAGAACACACAAATTTTACAAGATTAATGGTATAAGGCCTAAGTAAGAGTAACATAGTTATACGAATTGGTGTCCCCAGAAAGAACAAGATACAGGAAGTCATGCCTGTTCCAGAAGAGCTATCTTTGGTTAGGTTATTTCTAAGGGCATTATCCCTTCAACTATTGATAAAATATACTGGTGATTAATAAGATAGAAAAATCCAAAACTACAGTTTTTAAAAGGAATCTATTGGTAGAATAGATCAAAAAGAGGTTGTAACAGTGAGTACCAACATTATCAAAATATAAAAACATAAATAAAGCTAAAACACAAGTTTATAGTTAGTTGTTTAGAAAAAGATCACATTTAAGAAGCTAAGATATCCTTTTTGTTTGAAGAGACTTGTTAACCTTGATTTTTTTTTAACAAACCTACTTAAGAGTTATTAAATGCTCCTACCTTCCTTTCAACCCCCACCTCCACCCCAACACTGGGAGGAGGAAAAGAAGATTAGTGGAGACAGGGGGCGAAGTTCTCTCTGCTATTTCCTGCGGGGTAGGGTCATAGGATTCAGTTGGAGGAAATACCAGTATCAGTCATCCAGAAATCAGAAGTCCAGGTAATCAGCAAATCAACAAACAGCAAACGCAGCAGCAGGATGAACCAACAGCAAGCAGTCCTCCTCTAAGGAGCTGCACCTTCTTCCTCTGGGCTGTCATATTTATACCTCTCAAAGCCTCAGACTTCAACTAATTCCACCTGGCATAGACCACTCTCCGCATGACACACTTAACAGGTGTGGACAAACTAAAACCCCCAACTACTTGGAATTTTAACAGAAACATGTTTCCATATCATAAACCAAGACGTCCACAACAGAGACTCTTTAAGTTTTTATCCTTTTAGCTGTATGTACAAGTGGCCTTGTCTTTAAAGTGTTCATGAGACTATAGGAACCCAAAAAGGTAAAGAATTCAGAGAGTAACTGTTGAGTTCTTTTAGTCTGACTAAGGTGAGTCTTTATCCACCCTGAGAAGATGTCAATAAAGATCAGAAGACATATTTTTGAAGAGTCATCTGTCAGATTTTCTTTAGCTACTATACTTTTTAAGCATCTTAGATATTCATTTGCTGCAAATTTTAGGTGATGAAATAAGCTATAGATCTAAGAGTACTGACATTCCCAATGAGGTGAGCCCCCTACTGTTATGCTTTGTTATTGTACCATGTGTGGGGCAATTCCCAAGGCTGGGACCAACAGCATTAGCTTCTTTTGCTTCAGGGCATTTACACTATACAATCCTTGAGTCACCAATTAAATTAGAGAACAAAGCCCTGATATTAGGGAAGAAATCACACGGGGGGGGGGTCCTACTAGGGAACCATGACTATATTGATCTTTGAAGGAAGCTTAACTTCCTTTCAGACAATAGGACATCTTCCCTTACAGAAGGTAAAAAGAGGTTTCCTTGTTTCCTACTACCGGTAGCTCCTTCCCTGGACCTTGCTTCCCCATAACTGTGGCAATTGCCCCTGTGTAAGCTTTCCCTCAAAGGGCTTCCTTAGGGTAGCAAGTGCTTATCTGTCTATGGAAATATTTTATTCCCTGGGGCAAAGCTATCAGTTGAGCCTGTAACTTACTTTCTCTAGGCCTTGACTGTTGTTTTATTTTATTTCTGTTGTTGGAAGTGCCAAATGGCAAATTTATTTATTTCAGATTTATCTTCAAGTGTGTGTGTGTGTGTGTGTGTGTGTGTGTGTGTGTGTGTCTGTCTGTCTGTCCGTCTGTCTGTGGGCATGAATACTTTTGTTCAGGTACCTGCAGAGGCCAGAAGAGGGCCTCAGATTCCCCTGAGACATAGTTACCAGCAGCTATGAACTACCCATTGTGGGTCATAAAACTGAACCCAACTTCTCTGCAAGAGCAGTTGCATTTTTAGCCTCCTAGTCATCTCTTTAGCACACCAAAAAAGAAGCTGAAAAGTTAACTTGGATTATCTGGGTCTTATTATCTCTTTCTGTAAATTCTCCCAAGTAACAGACTTCTTCACATTGCTTGAGGACATAGGTCTGAGAAAATGATCAACCAGATAATATCTTGACTGAGATTGCTCAGTTACATATACTTTTGTCCTCTGCTCTAAATTTTCAGTTACACTGTGAAATAAGAAAGAGATTAAAAGAAATTTGTGCTAATATGTAGAGAAAGCATATAAACATTAGGTGCACATAAAGGTGGATTTTAAAAAAATAAGTTTTTATGATTTTCATGTAGATATATCATTTTTTAAGTTAGGATATTGATTTGATCATTTCCAAAATAGCATTAAACAATCTTTAATGCCAAGTCTGGACTTACAAAGACAGAGCTCTTAACATAAAGTAAAAGACTTTATATCTCAGAGACAAGATTCTAAGCAGCTGTGTTGGTACCAACAGCTGTGTTCTTCTTAATCTTTTCACTACATCTATTTACTTCATGCTCATATGCATGTGTGTACATGCCTGTGCGCCACACTGTCTCTCTGTGTGTCTGTGTGACTATCTGTGTGTTTTTTTGTATGTGAGTCTCTGTGTATCTGTGTGTGTTTGTGTGTCTGTGTGTCTCTATGTGTAGGTCAGAGGAAAACTAGTGAGCCTTGGCTCTCTTCTTCCACAGTGTAGATCTGAGGACTCAAACTCAGGTTGTCAAACTCAGCTGGGCTGCCTCATTAGTCCCAACAGCTTGGTTTTTAAATGACCAGACTATTTTAATTTTAAATTGGACGAGAACTTTGCAAACCTATTTGTTCGGTTTTGTTGTTTTTGGAAGGGGCAAGCACAGGTGGACAGGCAACAATTTTTATATATAGGTTTAGATTTTTCACCTAACCTACTTTATTTAGAGTTCTTAAACACTTACATCTCCTTTCCACCCACTGTCTAGAGGTAGAGGAGAAAGAAGGTTATTAGGTAAAGGGGGTTATAGACCTTTTTAGAAGTAGCTCCTTAGGATGAGGCCACCCTTTGTTGTCTGGATACCAGCAGTCCAGTCCAAAGGCCAACACTAAACACAGTACAAATCATCACAACAAATCACCAAAAGCCGCAAGACTCAGTTGGATTGCTCCAAGAAGTTCTCTGGAACGTTTCTCTCTTTTTAGAAGTAGTTCCTTGGGGTGTGTCCACCTTTTGTTGTCCAGATACCAGCAGTCCAGTCCAAAGGCCAACACTAAACAGCAACACAAATCAGTACAATTCAGCAAACCGGGACAAGTCAATGAAAGCCGCAAGACTCAGTTGGATGCCCCAAGAAGTTCTCCGGAATGTTTCTCTCTGTGAAATCAAGTGTCGAAGCACGAAGATCAGGGCAACGATCTCAATCAAGTGCTGCCTTACTGCTCATGAGCTTCTAAACATCTCCTCTCCTCAGAGTCCACCAATGGCCGTTCTCAGCTGACCAAAGTCATGCCCCTCGAGTGAGACAGCTCACAGCAAAGCATCACATGCCCTCTCCACAAGACAAACAGCACATGACTCAACTGAATCTTCTAAGAAACCAAAAACTTCCACTTTATTTACATCTCAATGTCACAAATGTAAATTAAATTTTACCTTAAAATATAAGATATTAGTTATTATTGTTTTCTCAAAGACTTAGTAACTTTCATTTTTATTGAATATAGAGTAAACTTACCTGGATTCTGAATTTTATTGCTTAGTGTGACTATACCACCTAAATTTTGATTAGTCAAAGGAAATTTAACAAAAAGATCTTTGATAAATATGTATGTATAACCATCATCTTAAATATATTATGGCTTCATTTAAAAATCTTATATTTATCACTTAAGAATATTCCTGAAACAGAAATCCATGAGAACTAGTCTAATAGGATGATTTTTAATGTACATCATTTGAAGGCATTTTTATTAACATAAAGTATTTTATGGCTTTTTATTTTTGTTACTTTTTTTTTTTTCAAGGCAGTATTTCTCTGTATAACATTGGCTGTCCTGGACTTGCTTTGTAGACCAGGCTGGCCTGAATCTTGCAGGCCTGTCTCTGCCTCCTTGAGTGCTGGGATTAAAGGTGTGTACCACCATTCCTGGCTTTTTTGTTACTTTTGACGATTATCCTTAAACATTTTTTCAGAACCTGGTTTGAAAGGAAATCCTTATTAAAAAAAAATCTATATTCAATATTAAATTTCATACCTTAATAATTCCATAAACAAATAGCATTTTAAGGTTCAATAAACATATAATAGATCCAAAAGTACCATTTCAGTAGACTAGAGAAGTGCTGAAGTTTATAAGACAGCATGTATTCTTAACGCCTCTTAAGTTAGCCCCAATACGCACACACACATACATACACTTTTTAAAAATTAAGCATGCCAAAATATTTTTAAATCTGCAATAAAAACTAAATTTTCAAAAATGAAGTTCCATGTGTTTTGTTACTCAATTATTTCAGGGAATTCTAGGAGCAGATTGGTCTTTGCCCCACATTGTTTTAACACAAAATTACTTACAAGCAATGGCATGAATACTTGGGACACAATTACATTAAGGAAGTGAGAGGTTTTTCTATTTGGAGGAAAGGAGATTGGGTGGGGGAATCTGCCAAAGCTCTCCAGTCTGAAAGACTGTTTCCCTGGGTGCCTTTACTGTGTTGGTGTTCCTGCCAGGAGCTAGTCTTTTCTTTTTCTGGGAGCAGAGTCAATCACCTGGATACTTATATGATGGCTATGGCCTTGGGCTTGGGTACATTTGATATATCCATGTGCCTGGTAGCCTGGGCTTCACATTTGAAACAGACCTGGCTTTTGCTCTTTGAGGCTTTTTCAGGGGCCACTTGATAGCTGGGCCTGGTGAACGGCACCTATAAGGACAAGCACAATCATTTGGACTCCTTCCTCTGTTTCTTCCTGCCTTCCTTCGGTCTCAGTTGAAGACAGAGAAATCAGTGTTTATTTGAATCTGTCTTGTCAGATGCCATATCTGTGATTTCTGAAGTTTTCCATAGCTGTCAGGGGCTGGTTGGCTGATAATATGGTAGCCCAGAAGAACTTTTCCTTTGGGGTATGAGGGGCCCAGGTTGATGGAGTTCCTTAAATCTTCAATTAGCCTGTTGATAATGGAGCAAGTTTTACTGCCTTGAGTGGCCTCTCTGATCTTGTCATAGTTAACATGTTTGTCAACATAGTTTTTCATTCCTGCACTAACACTTTGTCACCCTCTTTTGTCTCCAGGTGTCCACTAGGAGGTAATAACCCCAAGCAATGGGGTTTCTTTTTTAAGTCCAGTCGATGCACAGTCCTTAGTTGATGATTCAGTCTCTGCAAGCCTCCTTGAGCCCAGGTTAGTGAGTTCTGTTGGTCTTCTTGTGGAGTTCCTGTCCCCCTCCAGGTCCTTCTATCCTCCCCCGATTCTTTCACAAGGCTCTCTACACACCACCCAATGTTTGGCTCTGAGTCTCAGCATCTGTTTCAATTGATTGCTGGGTGGAGCCTCTCAGAGTACAACCATGCCAGGCTCCCATCTACAAATATAACAGAGTGTTGTTAATAGAGTCAGGGGTTGGCTCTCTCCCTTGGGGTCTCAGGTTGAGCCAGACACTGGTTGGATATTCCCCCAATCTCTACTCTTATCTTTATCCCTGCACATCTTATAGGAAGGGTAAATTTTGGAGTGAAGATGTTGCAGGGGGGTGCAATGAAGTTTCTAATGGAGAACATGCACACTGGACAGACAGTCATTAGGACTTTGAGCAAATAATTCATCTGCATGCTGGTTTTAAGAATCTTTCTCCCAGATCCTGTTTTCCGCAGCAATATAGCAAGTAGTTAGAACTCAGTAGTAGATTCGGTATCCCTAGTCCAAGGGCAGGAGTGAGTCTCTGGAAAATTATCTTGGGTGGAAGATACAAGGAAGAGCTGCTTCAGTATCTGAACCAGAACCCTGTGGGCGTCTGTGTTTCCTGTCATCCCAGTGAGCCTTCATGGAGATGATAGGAAGAAAGAAATGAGAAAAGAAGAGAGGAAGTGAGTCAGTGTTATCGACACAGAAAGTCTCAGGATCAGTGGCAGTCACATGTTTCTGTGGTGGTATGCTGTGTGAATGTCATTGCTTTATTAGCACCACCAAGGCCACCCTCAAGTGTGGCCACCATTTTGGTTGCCCTTACAGTTGCCATCTTGATTGGCGATGTAACTGTTGTCTTATTTGAATGATCAGATGGCTGCCTGTGACCAGTGGTCAGCTCTGTGCATGGAGTCCCCAGGAGCATCACAGCTCTGTTCATTTCAGGCATGGTCAGAGTCAGTGTGGCTTTCTGGAGCTCCCAGTTCAACTGTGGATCTTTCTGGGCAGCTGCCTCTTAGTCTTAAGTGTAAAATTGGCAGCTGCTGGCCAATCCACATACTTCTTTGCCTGGCCTAAGTTCTGCCAACATCCCAAAGGTCTGTTAGGAAGATCACTCCCTAGGCTCCCAGCTTTGGGGCTCCATTAGACAAAGAAAATAAGGCAGAGAGAAGGAAGGCTTGAATCTTGTCCTCCCAGGGGCAGTACAGAGATTCAAAAGCCCATGAATGTCCTGGTCCTTCATAGATCATTTCTGTTGCTTCCATCCTCTTCCTATTCAGAGATCTCAAGGCTTTTCTTGGCATGTCCTTTGTTTGATTATATGGTGTTGGGAGGACTTTTCAGTCTTCCTCTGCCAAATACTTTCTTTTCTTTATAAATCTTGATTCTTCTTTCTCCCCTCATGCTACCTATCCACCCGCCTTGATGCTACACCCAGGGCCTTTCCATCAGTCTTCAGTTTAGAAGAATGCATTATTCCCTGATTATCTTCATGCCTAACTTCTTTGATGAAGGCCATGCTAGTTACTTCACTGAAAATTATAAGGTTCCCAGTGCTGAACTCGCAACACTTCCAAATCACCTACATTATAATAGCAAATCACCTTCTATTACATTCCAACACATTCTGATTTCTTTTTTATTTATTATCCATCTTTTACCTTTTATCCTTCCCCTTAATTCAAGATCCACCAGGCAGAGATTTGATTCTACTTTGTTTACATATCACTAGCATGTACATGTGTTTCTGACATGTGTCACATACATTTTTGAACAGGCAATTTGGGAGAATACTTGGCTAGTCAAGACACCAATCCCAGCAGAACAAGAAAGTCCAACTAGAGGGTCTAGCTCTATAGAGAACTGAACTGGGATGCCTGTTCAAAATCATCAGAAAGGACTGTGTCAGCAGGTAGGAGTAGTGGAGAAAGCATCTAGATGCAGAAAGATGGGTACAGAGAGTTTGTCTAAAAAAACTGATATACACCACAACTCAAATACGTAGTTATGTAACAAAACAGCCCAGAACTTATCAAGTTAACACAACAGTTTACCACTTGTTCTTACCTGTGGGATGTATTGCACACTCACAATACTGAATACTTCCACCTTCAGAACATTTATACTCTTGGCAAAGTGATTGGCTAGGCCTGGAGAGGACTGTCTATAAGGGACACAAGCTGTGGCAAAAAAAAAATACAGTAAAGAGAAGGTTACTTTCTGGAGGGTTAATTGGGTTAAAAGCTTCAAGGTAGCTTCAACCACATGATTAACAGCTAGTGTGACTGCTGTTTGAGGGCCTAGGGTCCCCACCTTGGGTGTCCTTAGATACTGAAATGTGGCCATCTGACTCATGTGACCACCTGAGTGCTACTTGTCTAAGGGAGAAAGTGGTTGTTATGGCTCCCCTGAGGTCTGAGCTCCAGAGTTTACATAGCCATGCCTGTCACATCCTGCTGTTCAAGCAAGTCACAGGGCCAGACTCAAGAGGAGTGGGTGGAGAAGTGAATTCTACCCCCTGAAGGGAAGAGCTGCAAGGAATTTGTTTTCAAAGTTACTGTGAGCAAATGGGAGAGGAGAGGGCTAAGCCCAGACTACCCCTGAAACTATACTCCTGAGCACCTTGTTATATAATGCTTGTACAAGAAGCTCCCAAGGCCATGGATTGTGCAGCAGGAAACCCTTTGTCTTTTTCATGAGCAAAGGCACAAGTCAGCCCCCACACAAATCAAATCCTAATCAGACTATATGACGCAGTGTGTGTACGTTTCCATGACAAAATGGGATAATTAAATAGGAAGTTGACAATCAAAGCATAACTGCCCTCTATAGAACCATGTGCCATAGTTATGGGCCAACATGATATGCTCTGCTCAGCTCATTAGTCACAGAAGCTCATGGAAAATCATCTTCATTTTGAGAAGCTGTACATTGGTCATTACTTCCCCACACACTTCCTCAAGAGAGACAAACAGATGACCTGATAAAGAAATTCACATTCCTTCCCAACATGATAGTCAGGAAACCAAGAATTTGAGATTCACTTGGAGAAGGAGGTGTTGTTCCCAGGCTGGCTAAAATAGAAACAGGATTATGGGGCCCGGAGGTGGTGGTGGTGGTAATGGTTCCAGGCTATGCTGCCTTCTTCTCTGTTTTGGAGTTCAGGCCCTTCTCTTTACTGTATTTTTTTTTTGCCACAGCTTGTGTCCCTTATAGACAGTCCTCTCCAGGCCTAGCCAATCACTTTGCCAAGAGTATAAATGTTCTGAAGGTGGAAGTATTCAGTGTGCAGTAACATATACATATTTGGAGAGAAATTTGGAATGAATATAAAGATTTAGGAGTTTCCAGATGATAACTGAGCTTATAGAGCATATGAAATTTGGAGAGATATTGAATTAAGAAAGAAGAAAAAGGGGGAGAAGAGTAGTCGATGATAAGACTGAAAGGACAGTCAGAAAAGTATTCTCAGTTGTAAGAGGTGGGAGCAAAGAAAGTCAAGAGAAATGCCTCCTGGAAGTCCAAATGGAGTAGGTTTTATCAGAGCAAGAGCCATCAGTATATAACACTGGCATAGATCAAATCTGGTTAAGTGTAAAGCATTCAAAGGCCCTTGGAGCTAAGACTGGAATGACTCCAGGAGTAAAGAAGGAGGTGAAGATCTTCAAAGGGAGTTACAGTGGCAGCATGAACACTGTGGCAATGAATCTTTATAAATTCGCCTGAAAAGGGGGAAAGAGAAAGGGTGAATCTCAAGGCAGATATGGAGCTTAAGCAAGGTGTTTTCAAGGTGCAACAATTAAAACATGTGCTTCTGAAAGGGAAATCAGAGAAATAGGTGGCACTGTGGTCTTTCTTGGTCAACAGTTAAGTGTGTGAGCTTAAGCACCCAACTGAGTTAACAATCCTTCACATCTTTGCTGAGTAGAAATTGTACAAAGTAGAAATACTCGGTGACTTTGGAAATAATATTGCAGAAGCACATGTTTTTATTGTTCCCTAACGCATCTGAGAAAAATGCTAATAGCCTTCTTCAGAGTTAATAAGAAATCTTTGCAGTATTTATATAGCCCATATAGACTTAAAAAGTATCTTTTCAGTACTATTTCCAAGAAAACCATTTCATTTATCAATTGCTATAGAAGAAACTATCCCAAATCCTAGAGGCTCAAAACAAAAAGAAGACAACATTAATTTTGTTTATAAATGTGAACATAGCCAGAGCTCATGGGAACCTCCTGCCTTCGCTCTGTTGAGCATATGCTGAGTGGGCTCAAAGAGTGGGCCTGAAAGGAATCTGAGAATTTCCAACACAAAGGTCTAGAAGTTGATGGTGGCTGTCTACAGGATCCTCAGTGAGATAGCCAAAATACCTCTAGGTGGCCTTTTCAGGCCAATTAATCTTCCCCACAATATGGTGACTGGCTTTCAGAAGTAAATGTCTGGAGAAAGGGCAGGCAACTATTGTATATCATTTGATGACCTCACTTCGAAAGTTATTCAGTATAATTTCCCCTTCCTCCTATTTGCTAATGCCAGCTGACTTTCGGGGAGGGGGTGGAATTAGATCCTACCTCTTATTAAGAAAATTCTCAGTAAGATTTGTGGGTGTGTTTTAAAACCTCAAGAACACAATTTCAATTAAGACAACAGACTAAAAATGACAGGTTTGGGGGGTGATAACTTCTATGTGATATAATATCTATTTCTTTAGCCACTAGTTATAATAAAACCCCTTTGTTCTTATACTTGCAGGACATATTTCTTTTAACCAAGATCAGAATGGTGCTGGTAATGTGCATTCATTACACTCTTCATAATGTGCAGAGAGAAAGTGCTAGCTTGTAGCTGTTCTCAGCTCAGTGGCTCTCAAATGGAGTCTTTCAACAAGTTTATGTTGCAGAACCTCATCTCTCCTACTGAAGCCATGAGGGAGAAGGGATACTCCCCACGCTGCTGAGACCTTTTCTTTCTTTGTTAGTTATAAGCAGCATTATTCGTATAGCAATAAACAAGCAGGCCTTTGGAGTTAGGACAAAATAGGATCTTGCTTAGTGATAGTGGGACAAATGACATAGATCAGTTTTCTTCTACCTTGAATAAATTTGAGCAATGGAAGCAAAAACACTACGTGCTTTAGGAAGAGGCTAAGTAATCTTGCAAATATCCCGTGATGCCTACTAAATAATTATGATGTTGAGCACTTCAGGGAAGTTATACAGGACACAAGACCAAAGGGGAGAAGATTTGCCTTGAAAAATACTAGCTTCCTGGTCCCATTGAATGAGAAAAAGAAAAGGGCAAAAAAAAAAAAAAAAAAAAAAAAAGTCCATCAGATTTGATAGAGATAGATGGAAGACTAAGAATATCTTAAGTCTTTGCTATTTTATGTCATTTTCCTCTAAAGAAAGATGAAGTAAGATCAGATATCAAAGAGATGATTTTAAGTGTTTTCTGTGGAGATGGAAGCACCAACCAGTTACAGAACTGTGAAAACATTTTTGTTAAAGCAACCACAAAGACAAGTGAGTTTAAATTTCACCAGTGTACACGATACTTCTCAAATTCCCCTGTGGTACTCAGAGGCTTCATTACAAAATCCAAGAGGGTAGACCTTAGGCATTAAACCTCTGCCTATTGTACGGTGTGAGGGCAGAGGAGCCAAGCCCTGGGTCTATGGACAGAAGAATGATCCAAGTAATAGCTGGGAGAAAGTGAAGACCTCGAAGGAGGAGGTGGGTGGGTCAAAGGACAACAGGTCTCTAGATGGTTGAAATGCATGGGCAGCAGTGCTAATTGGGGGGAGGGGTGAAGGAAAGCAGGGAAGCATGCCATAAAGATTCTTAGAGTTTATTGTAGTCAGAGGACAAGATACTTTCATATCCTTGGTATAGAGGGAAGAGTAAATAATGATAATGAGCCACAAGCATGGTAATGAGCAATTCACAATGGCCTGTCATTCCAGTGAATGTCAGACAGGAGTGAAGGTGGAAGTCCCTGAAGGTGAGAAAATCAAGGGGCCTGGAAGTCTCAGTGACTTAAATGAGCATCAGGGACTTGTTGATTCAAGGTGCCAAGTTTTTGATTAACAGAGGGGGACCAGATGCTACAGTGAGACTTTCAGGAGAGTACCAGCTTCATGGGACTGGAGCTTTCATTTGCTTGGGTTGGCTCAGCTTTTTTTTTTTTTTTTAATTTCCTGAAAGTAATTAATGGGGTTTTTATTTTTTATTATCATTTTTTATAATTTATTAAATTTGTATCCCAGCTGTTGACCCCTTCCTTGTCTCCTCCCAATCCCACCCTCACTGCCTCTTCTCCCCCTATGTCCCTCCCATAGTCCACTGATAGGAGAGGTCCTCCTCCCCGTGCAGGAAATCTTATGAAAGAAGGGGGAGATAAAAAAGACTTTGAGGGGACAGGAGCTCCAAAAGGAGCCCAACAGAGAAAAAAAAAAACAAAAACAAAAACTGAGCCCTGGGGGCCCTGAAGAGAATGATACCCCAACCAAGGACAACACATGGAGAGGACCTGAAAACCCTGCTCAGATGTAGCCCATAGACTCAGTATCCAAGTGGGGTCCCAGTAGCAGGGGCTTTCTCTGGCGTAAACTCAGAGGCAGATTCTCTGATCACCTCCCCCTAGGAGGTACACCTTTGCCAGGCCACAGAGGAAGACAATGCAACTAGTCCTGATGAGACCTGATAGGCTAGTGTTTGGCATTTTATAAACATCAGAGAAGTTGTAATCTTCTAATGTTAGCAGAGAGATGACTTCATGCTCTCCCATCTTCCTGGGCCTGTAATACCTAGAAGGCAGGGGTACCAGATCTTTCCTCCCTTTCTTGAGAAAGCTACAAAGGACAAACAGTCCTGAAGCAAAGGCAGATTTCAGCTAATACAAGAATTGAAGAAACATTCAGAAAAGAAAATGTAGAGTGATAGTCCCTTACTTAAAATTACTGTGCAATGAATTTCAGACACTAAGACACATCTGTTAATATGATGTACATTCCATTGCTCAGAACAGGCAAAACACACACACACACACACACACACACACACACAGACACACACATACCTGAACAAATACATACTCAGTATAATTTCAGAAAGTGATGCAGTGGGTGAAGAAACAAATAAGGCCATTAAATGGAGGCTAAAGAACATATTCAGGAAGTGAAACTTTTTTGTCACAAATTATGTTCTCCAAAGGAAATGGAGGGTGTCCTGGGAATTGTGCAAATAGTAAGCCCAGAGAGATCTCATTGGATTAATGCTGGCTAGAGTAAATAGCTTTGCTGAGTAGCAGATGGAGAAAAACACATTAAAGTTTACTAAGCATTGCTGTGGGACTGATGGTTTTGTAGAGTCATTACCAGGATTCTCAGAACCCTTTCTCCATTGTGGTTCCCTGAGAGAAGCTGTGGTCAGCTATGTCTGCCCTAGTTGTGGAGCCCAAAGACCGAATGTCAGACAATTGCAATACCTGCCCACAGGCCCCATAGTTCACAGAAACTTTGGAGACCAGAGCAGACATACACAGTGTGGGGGCGGGAGACAGCATGCAAGGCAGTTTGCACGCAGCTCAGGAAGTAATGGTGCTCTTGGGGGTTGAGCAAAGGGAAGTGGCTTGTTCTTCAGACGTGACACTGAGTGAAGCTTGGAGGAGACCTTTTTAGGGCAAAAGAAAAGGAAGTTTTGCTTCACCAGGCACTAAGCAACATAAGAAACTTACTTTCTTTTTTTTCCACTTTATTTATTTATTTATTTATTTATTATAATTTATTTACTTTGTATCAAAGCTGTAGGCTCCTCCCTCATCACCTCCCAATCCCACCCTCCCTCCCATGCCCCTTCCCCAGTCCACTGATAGAGGAGGTCCTCCTCCCCTTCCATCTGACCCTAGCCTATCAGGTCTCATCAGGACTGGCTGCATTGTCTTCCTCTGTGGCCTGGTAAGGCTGCCCACCCCACTCAGGGAGAGGTGATCAAAGAGCCAGCTACTTGAGTTCATGTCATTAACAGGTCCTGTTCCCCTTACTAGAAAGCCCATTTGAAGACTGCCATGGGCTACATCTGTGCATGGGTTCTAGGTTATCTCCATGCATAGTCCTTGGTTGGAGTATGAGTCTCAGAAAAGACCCCTGGGCTCAGATTTTTTGGTTCCATTGCTCTCCTTGTGGAGCTCTTGTCCCCTCCAGGTCTTCCTATCACCACCTTCTTCCATAAGATTCCCTGCACTCTGCCCAAAGTTTGCTATGAGTCTCAGCATCTGCTTTAATACCCTGCTGGGTAGAGTCTTTCAGAGGCCCTCTGTGGTAGGCTCCACTCCTAGGCATATATCCAAAATATGCCCAAGTATACAACAAGGACATCTGCTCAACCATGTTCATAGTAGCTTTATTCATAATAGCCAGAATCTGGAAACAACCCAGATGTCCCTCAAAGGAGGAATGGATACAGAAATTATGGTACACTTACACAATGGAAAATACTCAGCAAAAACAAGGAAATCATGAAACTTGCAGGCAAATGGTGGGAAATAAAAAAGATCAACCTGAGTGAGGTATCCCAGAAGCAGAAGGACACACATAGTATATACTCACTCATAAGTGGATATTAGACATATAATATAGGATAAAGATACTAAAATCTGTACACCTAAAAAAGCTAAACAAGGAGGAGGACCTTGGGTAACATGCTCAGTCCTCATTCAGAAAGGCAAATGAGACAGACATCGGAAGAGGGAGAAAACAGGGAACAGGAAACTTACTTTCTCAATCACTCTCTAACCAAGGGCAAAGGAAGACCTGAAAAATGCCTAGCACAGTCAAATCTGACCAGTGGTGAGAAGCAGGGATATTTGAGGAGATGTTCCTACTCTTGGTGGCCCCAGACACTACAATACTTTGAGCTCTGATTGGCCAGAATGTTGGAAATGCTACCCTGGCTTTGATCCTTACTCCCTTGTCTTATTTGTCTTTATAATAAAACCCAAAGCCTGTCTTTCCTAATGGTCTCTAATTACCTGCCTCCCATTGAGATCATGAAAAAGTTCACCTCTCTAGCTTAAGCCCTTCCCTTTCAAATAAATGACCAAATGAGTTCATTATTGATTCATTCATTTCTACTTGCTGAACATTTATATTCAAAATATTGTTGTAAAAAAAGTATAACATTAAGCTTCCAGGAAGTACAGATACTTTGAGGGACATTGCAAAATAATGTTAACTGTCAACACACCCTTCATTCCACACTCTCTCTTCTTCAAGGCTTCAAATCTGTCTTGTAGGTCTTTGTCCTTAGGGGACTGTCTTCTAGCATCTAGGTCTGTGTGTACAGCTGCTAACTGAACATCTCCATTTAGTGTCTCACCTACATCTCAAACACTGCACAATTCAAAATGAGTTCACCTTCCCTACTTCCTTCAAGAACATCCCACACCTTTCACTTGTATCTTCTTTCTCAGAAGTGCTTACTGTTTTCCTAATATCTCAGTTATCCAGGCTACAAAATAAGAATATCCTTGGTGTCTACTCTCCCTCCACATTCAATAATACCCCTTGCCTTAGGACTTACTGAGTCCTATCAATCCACCACCATAATGTTTCTATCAGCTTTTCCTTCCTAGTACAGAATCACTGTATAGACCTGCCTCTCACCTGGATGGATCAATGCCTTTTCTTCAGTGGCTAGGCATATACTTGTAGCACTGCCATATTCCCCAGATCATCTCTCATCTCCCTACACTCAGATCTCCAGTCAAGGGAGGAAGAAAGGAGAAAAGGAGGAAGGAATAAGGAGATGTGTAAACATATACTATTCATGGGAATGAAGAAAAGCAGCAACAGGGAGAAAAAGCTCAAGGGAGAGGTGATAAATTTTGAGTCAAATGTTTTGGTAAAGGAGGCATTTTCCAGGCAGTTAGAGCAAGGGAGTTTTTAGACAGAGGCAAGATGTCCTTTCATCTCCCTACACTCACACTGTATTTAAGAACAGCCATCACAAAACACTGGCAGTTTCCCCCAGGTCCCATGATGTCTCACAAGTTCCATCCCATACTGGTTGCCCTTTGTTGCAGGAAATCAGTTTTCTTCTATGTGTAGACTAATCATACTCTTATTCCTAAGCTCAATCAAGGAGTTACACCTACTGGAGTACCCTGTACAGCTCTACAAACAGCTTATATGGCCCATTTTCTTACAGTTGTAGGGTGCTGACTCACAGCTTGAAATTTGCCAAACTAGATCAATATTTGAACCCCTTCTACTTAAAGGTAAGAATTGTTTCCTCTGTGTTTCTGGAGCCACAGTGGGTTATTTTTTTTTTTCAGTAGATATTCTTTAAGTGAAATAGAAGAAGAAGAAAGGAAAGGAGGTAGGGAGAAAGAGAGAAAGGGAGAAAGGAAGAAAGGGAGGGAAGGAGGAAAGGAAGAAGGCATAAAGAGATGTGTAAGCATATACTATGTGTGGGAATGAAAAAAACAGCAATAAGGAGTAAAAGCTTCAAGGAGGAGGTGATAAAGTTTGAATCAAATGTTCTGGTAAAGGAATTAGAGCAAGGGATAATTTAGACAGAGGCAAGAATACCTGCTGAACCATAGAAATAAGAAAATGGTGAAATGTTGGTTTATTTGTCAGGATTCAATGACAGGTAATGGAAAGTACTCTAGATGGTTTGAAAAGGAGATACTTTCATGTGGATAGTTCATTACTTAGAGAGTCTGTTAGAGAACCACAGGAATAGCCATAAAGAATGGTTCCCAGAGGAGTCCTCCAGAACTTGCTGCTGTCATCTGTCATGTCAGCATGAATAAGATCCTATAAGAGCTGGAGAGATGGTTCAGAGGTTTGGAGCACTCCCTGTTCTTCCAGAGGTCTTGAGTTCAATTCTCAGCAACCACATGGTGGCTCACAATCATTTGTAATGAGATCTTGTGCCCTCTTCTGGCATGCAAGTGTACATGCAGGCAAAACACTATATACATAATAAAAATCTTTAAAATAAAGGAAAGAGAGAGAGAGAGAGAGAGAGAGAGGAAGGAAGGAAGGAAGGAAGGAAGGAAGGAAGGAAGGAAGGAAGGAAAGAAAGAAAGAAAGAAAGAAAGAAAGAAAGAAAGAAAGAAAGAAAGAAAGAAAGAAAGAAGGAAGGAAAGAAAGAAAGAAAGAAAGAAAGATCCTATACTTCAGGTGCCAGCTGCTTGCCACTGGACCCGGTGCTTGAATCATACAGATGTTGACTCTAGAAAGATACAGATTTAGTTGTCATCAGAAATCAAAAAGTCACCTCTAGAAGCATGCCATAGTAAATAAAATCTGCATTAAGAAAATGAGCAACCCTCCAGAGATGGTACATTCTAAGGACACATTGAGGTGTCTCATAAATACTTCTTCTTGATAGAATTAAAATTACAGCTTGAACTCTAGCTGCAAAGAACTCTGAAAGAAATGTGGTCATATGGTCTAGATTTGGCTTATCTCTCAAAGGTTTGCATGATGGAACTTTAGGCCCCAGTGAGAAGGTATTGAGGTAATGCAACCTTACTACATTTTAGGGTCTTCCCTCTCAGGAATGGATTAAGTGCTGTCTGTCTGGACTTGGTTTGCCTCTTGGGACTGGATTCATTGGAGTAAAAATGGGTTGTCATAAGTGAATCTGACACCTCCCCAGACTCTCTCTTTTCTGCACAGGCTTCTCTGTACACATTTCTCATGACGCTGATCTATGTATTGTGTAGCCCTCACTGGAATGGAGCAGAAGCTAGTGCCACAGTCTCGCACTTCTAGAACCATGAGTAATATCAGTTTATGTTCTTTATAAAGTATTCAGACTTAAATATTTTATAATAACAAAAAATATGCAACAACAATGGTTGCTTTTTTAGGCACTACAGAGACAAACTGAAAAGCTGCTGGAAGACATTATGAGGCATCAAGCTACCGTTTTTCACATATTTCCCCATATTTGCTGTGGTGTAAGAAGAAGAAAAACCCACGTGTGAACATAGAATACTAGAGTGGAATTCAGGGTCATTTCTCCCCTTGCCCCATTGTGTGTGGTTTGCTAAACATGGTTAAGCTCACAGGAGGAAATCTAGCCAACAGTTTTTGTATCCCTCATACCACAACTGTCCTTACAATGAGGCAGGAGCTGATAGGGCACATAGACTATAGGAAGGTTTGCAGTGATAAAGCCATAAACTAAGGAGGACGAGTTCACTAGAAGCTGGCATAGAGACAGAAAAGGATCCTTTTCTGCTCACAATATAGGGGCCATGCCTAATACCCCCGTACCAAAAGAACTAACAAGACAAAAGTATATATTGAGTCTATTTGCTCAAAATTAAAGATTGAAAACTCAGAATAAACTACCCATTTTAAAAATTAGTTACATAGTAAGTTTCCATATGACTTTTTCATATAACCATAGTTTGGTTAGTCCTCCTCCAGACCCCACCTTGCCTCGGCCTTCCCATCTCCATTAAAACGCTCCACCGCCAACATCCCTTCTCTGTACTTTATTATAGCATGTATTCTACCTTCCATCTACTTAGTGCTCCATGCTCCTGGGCCCCTGGATAACTGTCTTGGCTCTACACACACACACACACACACACACACACACACAAATTTAAGTACCCAAATCTACAAATATAAAGCTAAGATTTACACAAAGGGAAGAACTTTTAATGCTTGCTGCAATTGGCTCATTATGGTTGTCAACTTGACTACAACTAGAATATACTGAACCCTAAGCAGCAGGACACCCTTGTGAGAGATTCTGCTTGCATGCACTGTTTGAGATAGGAAGACCTACCCTAAATCTGGATGATTGGAGGTCAGGAGACCCACCTTAAAATGGGGCCACACCTTCTTGTGACAGCCCACATTAAAAAAAAAAAAAAAAAAAAAAAACATGGATGGAATAACTATGGGATCCTTTGTTTTTCCATACAAAGACAGTGATTGGAAGCCACTCTAATAAATCCCCCATATATATTTATTTTATCAGTTCTTTTACTCTAGAGAACACTAATATATTTGTATTTCTGAGTCTAGGTGACCTTAGTCTGGTGTTTTCCAGAAATTTACCTAAAATTTTTCTTTACAGCTGGATAAATTTGCACCATCACTCATGTAGGCTGACTCCATTTCCTGGCTGTAGTAAACAGCACAACAATAAACATGAATGAGGGGACTGGAGAGATAGCTCAGAGATTAAGAGCACTGTCTGTTCTTCCAAAGGTCCTGAGTTCAATTCCCAGTAACCACATGGTATCTCACAGCCATCTATAATGAGATCCAATGCCCTCCTCTGGCCTGCAGGCAGAATACTGAATAAATAATAAATATATCTTTTTTAAAAAGTGAGATGTGGTCGAGCTCAGTTTAAAAAATAAACATGAATGAATAAGTATCTCTATTATAGGATATGGAGTCATCTGGGTATACATCAGATGTGGTATAGCTGTGTCATATGGAAGTTCTATTTTTTTAGCTCTATGCAAAACTTCTATACTGATTTCCCTAGTGCTAGCCCTAGTTTACGCTTCTGTTAACAGTGATAGGGTGCGCTTTCCACCTTTTAGCTTATGTTTCAGGAAGTATGACTAGCCATGTAGGAAAGATGGGGGAGGGGAAGGGAAGGTATGAGATATGTGTGGTCTAATGACACTACACTAAGCAGGAAAACCAACTGTGTCAAGGTTCTACTTAGCCTCTGTGCAGAATTCCTTCCTCCAAGATGAAGCAGTACCTCTGACCTAGAGTTAGACAACAGGGAGGGGATCTTGTGACCTAGAGTTAATTGAGGTGTGCCAGAGTTCTTCCTTGTGGTCAGCATAAAGATGAAAAGCTAGAAGAGAGAGGGATTGTACTTTAAGCCCTATGGCTTATTTAGGAGGAAATGGGTTCTAATTTCTATGACTCTGTCTCATCTTGAAAACAATAAATTCTAGTTGTTTGGGCTTGCCTTGTGAAGGAAGAAAGTAGAACAAGAGACAGGAGGACAGTAGAATCCCAGAAAGAAACTGATCTTTGAGGTTTTGCTTTCTGATTACCCCTTGACTGGAAAAGGCAAAGTACTGGGTTTTCACTTAGAGTCTAGAAGGAGCCTATTCTTGATGATACCTTGATTTCAGTTCACCTGTGTCAAACTTCCAACCTACAGAACAACAAAAAGGTCAGTTGTTGAAGACATTACTTTTATGGTAACATGTTAATAGCAGCAATGGGATGTGAGAACAAGAGGGGGTAATGTGTACATGTAAATGGAACAATAAGAAGGGCTTGTTCGGGGAGGCCAGCAGCTGGGTGGAAGCTCTTCTGCATTCTGTATGTCACATGTCCAAAATCCAAGAGGTGGTTTGTTCTTTTAGGCTGTCAGGTCAGTGTCATAGGTAAGCAGACAGGGGTTAAGAAATTTATAAAATCACAGCCAGTAGTATAGACTCTAGTCTCAGCTGATCCCATCTGATTCTAGACAGAACAATTTTCATCATGATGTGGTTCAGTTGCCTCCATTTCGCATTGAAGGAGGAAGTAAAGAGTGTCCTGACACATGACCTAGATCTTCTCTACCACATGGAAGACAGGGAAGAAGCATCACAATAGATTTTAGAGATACTGGACTAACTTTGAGGGGTCAGAGGTGAAGTTCAAAGCCATGGCCGTGGGAAAAGAGATGAATCTCCTTTAATTGGAGAAGATGCTTCTCAGAAGGAAAATTTCTTCATGTTCTTAGGTCACCGGCTTGAAGACCAGCAGTGTTTCAGATGATGCTGGCAATGACTCATTGTCGGGCCAGAGATGGGAGTGACTGGGCTGATAGAGGATCTGACTCCTTTACCCCACAGTGTCTATTCCTGGGTTTCCTCACTGTTAGAGCAGATAGTGTGCCAAGTGATTTCTCTAATGCCTGGGGTTTCCAAGGAGACAGGAAAAGCAGTGGCTAGTTTCTAGACTTACAAATTAGAGTCTAGCTGGCTTATTCTACTCCAGTAGCTCTCAATCCTGAAGGCTGCACAGCTCTTGCTGGATTCCTGACATGGACCAGTAACCATTTGTTGCTGTTCCGACTTCCATTGTACTGGTGAAGTCCAGAGAGACTCAGTAGCATGTTCAAGGTCACATAGTAAGTGAAGCAGCTAAAATTTTAAGCCAATGTTACTTAACTCCAAAATCTATACTTGATTCAGTTTTATCATGAACCAAGGATAGTTTTAATTTATACAAACTCTCAATCTCAAACAGATAGGTTAAAAAGAAGCTACAGTGAAACCTAAAACCAAAAGGGGCAGGGGAAGCCAGGGCAAGGGAACCCTGGCAGGAGGCTCTGAGGTCAATAAGGAGAATATGTAAGCAAGGCTTCCCAGAGAAGGTGGCCTTAGAGCTGAGGTACGCGAGTGTCTGACTAGCAGAATATTCCAGCAGAAGCACACAGAAAGGGAGGACATGGTGGATACACTTGGGAAGCATGAGTAGGCAGAAGGTGACAATGAGTCAAGAGCTTATGACATCAGGAGCTACTGTTGACATGGATGATGACTGCAGATTCCATGAAAAGAAAGCCTTTCCACTTCATCTGAGTCTCGGTGCCACGCCGGAAAATACGTAGTTGCTCCAGACATTTGTGTTGCAGGCATTTGGGCTCCCTTATCATTGTGCTCAGTGATTATGCTGCTCATTAACCTCATGTCAGAGTACTCTGTTGGTAATGAGTATTCCTTGGATATGTAAACTGTATGCATGTAGTCAAGACCTTACACTGTGTCACGCAAACAGTATGGCCATCTTTTCTTAAGGCAGAGCTATATGCTCAGGGCATAAGAAAAATTTGAATGCTTCTTCGTAGCCTCAAAGAACTGTGCACCTCAGAATTCTTCACGTTTTAAAACCTCTTTTGGGTGAAGTGATGAGTTGTTTATCCCTCAGTTTTCAGAACTGAACATTTCAAATAGCTGTGCACTTTTCCACAAATGCAGCTTGTTAATGAGCCATCCTAATCTTCTACATTTGAGTTTCCCTCTAATGTTTTATTACTTTCCTCTCGGGGTGAACCAATCTTGCATGTTTTACTTTTTGGATTATTTTCTGTGGAAATGTTCATGAAAATGGGATTAACATATCCATTTTCCTTCTCTTTGGGATGTTTTATATGTATTGTTATTTTAGCCAGTCTTTTATTATTACAGTGAAATGTACAGTTCAGGAAAAATCGAGCATTGTTTTTAAGTATTGGTACATGTCATAAATCAGTATTTGAAGAAGTTAGAACAATGATAGCCTATTGCTGGCATAAATTTTACTGCAGTCTCCACAATGTTAGGAAGAATGCTTTTTTATTGTTGTAATTTACTAGATATGAATGGTTTAGCTATTATTCTCTTGTTTATCATAGAAGTTCAGAATTTTCCATATTTCTATTTTCATCCTAATTCTACCTTTTGCACACTTTTTTTGTTCACTTACTAAAATTTCAGGGTCTTTTTCTTTCCAGTTTATGATTTCAAAATTATGTATAACATATATTCCATGGTTTTTCAAATCCACATGAAGTGGGGAGTGGATTGGAAATAAGAGAAGTGAGGAATAAAGAAGAATGATACAAAGGATATTGAAGATATCAGAATATGGAAAGATCTCCATGCTCATGGATTGGAAGGATCAACATAGTAAAAATGGCCATCTTACCAAAAGCAATCTACAGGTTCAATGCAATCCCCATCAAAATACCAACACAATTCTTTACAGACCTTGAAAGAAAAATTTTCAACTTCATATGGAAAAACAAAGAAACCAGAATAGCTAAAACAATCCTGTATGATAAAAAAACTTTAGTAGGTATCTCCATTTCTAATCTCAAGATGTACTATAAAGCAACAATAATAAAAACGGCATGGTACTGGCATAGAAACAAACTGGTTGACCAATGGAATAAAATCAAACACCCGTAAATAAACCCACACACCTATGATACTTGATTTTTGACAAAGGAGCCAAAACATATCAGAGATCAGACCTCTACTCTTGCCTGATGCGTCTAAAACAAAAAGGGGGAACTGTAGAGAGCTGCGGAATGCTATGCCTTAAAGATGGAGCTGGTTTCCGCCTTCCACCTTCCCGATGGTGAGTGCTGTCTATCACGAACAACTCCACATTTGGCTAAGGCTGAGGATCTGGCTTGCTTCCATGTATGTGGACCTATCTGCATTGCCCACGTGGCACGCCTGGGTTGGCTACCCAGAGGCTATTTAAGCTGTGGGCTGGCTTTCCCCAGGGTCCGAGGATTGTTCAAGGTTCCTGAATAAACTGAATTGAAAAAAAAAATACAAAGGAAACATTGGTTTAGCTCAACAAGAGAGAACATAAATGTGTCTATGTGAGTGGATATCTAAAGAAGGAATAGAATAAGTAATGACGACAAGGTCATTATTTTTCTTGAGCCTATTAGTAAAATGAGGTTATACCTCAAGTAATTTCAAATTTGAATAAAGATGGTATCAGCCAAAAAAAAAAAACATACAATGAAAAAACAAATGGTGCTGATCTAACCAGATGTCTACATGTAGAAAAATGCAAATGGATCCATATTTATCACCCTACGCTAAAATAAAGTCCAAGTGGATTAAAGATCTCAACATAAAACCAGACACACTACATCTACGAGAAGAAAAAGTGGGGAAGAGCTTTGAACTCATTGGCAAAGGAGACAACATACTGAACAGAACACCAACAGCTCAGGCTCTAAGATCAATGAGTAATAAATGGAACCTCATGAAACTGAAAAGCTTCTGCAAAGCAAAGGACACTGTCAACAGAGCAAAATGACAGCTTACAAACTGGGAAAAGATCTTCACCTACCCTACATCTGACAGAGGGCTAATATCCAGAATATATAAAGCACTCAAGAAATTAAACAAACCAAATAATCTAATTTAAAAATGGGGTATAGAACTAAATAGAGAATTCTCAAAAGACAAATATAGACTGGCAGAGAAACATTTAAAGAAATGCTCAGCATCCTTAGTCATCAGGGAAATGCAAACCAAAATGACTCTGAGATTCCATCTCACTCCGGTCAAAATGGCTAAGATCAAAAACTCAAGCAACAGCACATATTGGTGAGATTGTGGAGAAAAAACACTCTTCCACTACTGGGAAGAGTGTAAACCTGTACAACCACTTTGGAAATCAATCTGGCGCTTTCTCAGAAAATTGGGAATACTTCTATCTCAAGACCCAGCTACACCACTCCTGGGTATATACTCAAAGATGCTCAACCATACAACATATGGTGGAACTATGCTCAACTATGTTCATAGCAGATTTATTCATAATAGCCAGAATCTGAAAACAACCCAGATGTCCCTCAACTGAAGAATGGATACAGAAATTGTGATACATTTACACAATGCAATACTACTCAGCTATTAAAAACAAAGAAGTCATGAAATTTGCAGGCAAATGGATGGAACTAGAAAAGATCATTCTGAGTGAAGTAACCCAGAATCAGAAAGACACGCATGGTATATACTCACTTATAAGTGGATTATTAGCCATATAATATAGGATAAACAGACTACAATCTACAGACCTAAAGAAGCTAACTAACAAGGAAGATCCTAGGGAAGAAGCTTAATTCTTATTCAGAAGGGCAAATAAACATGAGAAGCAGTTGAAGAGAGAGAACAGGAAGTGAGCCTACCATAGAGGTCCTCTGAAAGACCAAGTAGGGGATGGAAGCAGATGCTAAGACTCACAGCCAAACTTTGGGTAGAGTGCAGGGAGTCATAGGAAATAGTGGTGGAATAGAAGGACCTGGAGGGGACAGGAGCCAACAAATCTGGTCCTGGGGTGGAGGTGGGAGCTGCAGAGACTGATGCACCAACCAAGGACCATGCATGGAGAGGACCTAGAATCCCTTTCTAGATGTAGCCAATGGGCAGCTCAGTTTCCATGTGGGTTTCCTAGTAAGGGGAGCAGGGGCTGTCTCTAACATGGATCCTGTTGCCAGCTCTTTGATCAGTTCCCCTTAGTAGAGGGACCTAGCCAGGCCACAGAGAAAGAGAATGCAGGCAGTCCTAATGAGCTTTGACAGGCTGGGGTCAGATGGTAGGAGAGAAGGGCTCCCCCTTTCTGAGGACTATGTGATAAGGGGGGGGGAGGAAGGGAGGGTTCTATAATCAGGATGAAAAGTGAATAGATTATAAAAAATAAATTTAAAATAATAATAAAAATAAGGAAAAAGAACAATACAAAAATACTTCAATTATTTACATTTCTATTCTTTTCATGATGCTCCTACAGACTACTGGCTTTTAAACACTTTAGAGACTACACATACTTCTGAAATATAAACTCTTATCCTCAAAATGAGGCAGAAATACAAGGTTCTGGGTTCCTGAAATATTTCTGCAAAACCTCACAAGTTAAGATTTTTTTCTGAGCCAGACACGGTGGCACACATCTGTAATCTCAGCACTCAAGAGGGCAGAAGCAGGTGGATCACTGTGAGTTTGAGGTGAGTCTAGTCTAGAAAGAGAGTCCAGGACATCCAAGGCTACACAGAGAAACCCTGTCTCGAAAAAGAAAGAAAAAATTTAAGATTTTTCTGTATTAAGTGTGTTAACCAAAACATTTGCTAAAACATTTTTACTTACTTTTCTTAAAAAATATCTACATTATCATAATAGAAGGTTAATGTTAATAATAATTTAATGTGACATTTCTTTTGCTTTTCTTTTCTTTTTTTTTTTTTTGATATGTTCACAATGAACCAATATGAAGCAGAGTTAGGATCTTATTAGAAACAGGAAGAAAGGCTCTCGGGAAAATAATTAAAGCACATCCAAGATCATGGGTGTGGCATCATAAGAAGACCCATGGTTTATTGGAAGAAATTTTTAACAATTTTAAATGAGAAGGTCCAAAGAGAGATACTTGGTGAATGAGTGTGTGGGTGAGGGCTAAAGTCACTTCCCCTTAGGGAAGGGGCATAACCTTTTGGGAGACATCAGCTTACTTCTCAAAGGGTTCCCAAGAGGCTTATTTTTCTTGTCTCTCTCTTTTTAAAAAGTGAGACTATAGAATCCCATTGGAGGTGCCTTGGATGAGATTTTAACCCTGTAAAACAAAACCAAGAGCAACTATGGCTATACAGGGATTGATGTGTGCCCACTCCTGCTAATGGATTTTCTGGTGAGAATCCAGAAAACTGCAAGTTTTCAGCTGAGAAGCAGAAAAGCCTTAAGCAATTGCTAACTGGGGTGGATTTTTTTCTTTAGGGTTTATGTTTAATGGGTATATTGTGGGCTGGGTTGTGCATATATGGGTGTAGGTGCCTGTGAGGTTCATCAGATCTCTAGAAGCTGGAGTTACAGGCAGTTGTAAACACCCCAGTGTGGGTGCTGGGAACTGAAGTTGGGTGCTCTAGAAAAGTAGTAAGTGCCTTGAACCACTGAGCCATCTCTCCAGCCCCCTGTCCTGGAATTCAGCTATTGAGAAGTTTCAACCAGACTCTGTGGTGAGGGGCTTTTTTCCCATCTCCATGTCACCATAATTTTTCCTGTTTTCTATCCTACCTGGCTCGGAATTTTAAATTCAAAATTCAAAAATTAAGATAACTGTTTGAAATATTTAAAGTAAAAAGTTAAATATGACTAAGAGAGAAAGAATTAAATGTTTATAAATAATATAATTTCTGAAATTCAAAGTTAAATAGAATGGCTTAAGCAGTACTACCAAATTTTTTTAAACCTGCTGCATTATAAGAATTCAAAAATTCACAGAATGCAGAATCATAAAGATCCTAGAATATTAAAAAAAAAACTAATACAGATAATAAGCAAGAACAAATTTATTCATGGCCACCTTAGACTGAACCTGTAAAACACCAAAGTTAAAGAGACTGATATATGGGTAGGCTGACAGAAGACTTCCCATAGTAAGGAAAGCCAGGAGATAGTTGAATGCCTCTTCAAAATACTTCAAGAAAAATTAACTGTGACTAGCAGAACAATAATAGCAAAACGATCATTCAAGAAGTACAATAAATATATTTCCAGTTAGACAGTGCATGAGCTTTCTTCCCAGAGAAATACCTAAAAGGATGTTTCTAGAAAAATCATGATCCTCCAAAGGGAAGCCTATTAGTTCCTTGTTAGCTGCTGTAACACATTGCCACAGACTGGGCAGCTTAAAATAATATAAAATGTGCTGGCATTGTTCAGTGGGTAAAAGCTCTTGCCTCCCAGCAAGACAACCTGAGCTCATTCCCTGGGACCCACGTGGCAGAAGGAAAGAACCAACTTCTGCAAGTTGTCCCCCAAACTACACACACACACACACATGCGTAAGTAAATGTTATTAAAATTTTAATAAATTGTCTTATACTTCTGAAGATCAGAAGGCTGACACAAGCCTCACTAAGTTCTACCAACAAGGCTCTTGGAAGAGACCGTCTACATTTTCTACCTTTCAGAGGAAACTCACATTTCTTAGTTTGTGGACTCTTCCATCATCTTTAATACCAACCTTAGTTCTTTAATCTTCATAATTTCTGTCTAAATTATGCTCTTTTTCTCCATTGTGGCTCATCATTATTAAATTAGGTCCACTTAGGTAATCTAAGACAACCTCTGTATTTTAAAGTCATTTGAGTGGAAAATTTAATTCTCCCCTTACCATGTAACCTCATATCGGCATCGCCCCAGGAATAGTATGTGAACATACTGAAGATGGAAGATGTAGTGGTTTGTATGACAATGGCTGCTATAGGCTCATATATTTGAATGTTTGGTTCCCAGTTGGTGGAACTGTTTGGGAAGGAGGAGATGGAGTTGGAGGAGATGTGTTCACTAAGGGTGAGCTTTGAAGTTTCAAAGTTCCATACCATTTACTAGTTAATGTTCTCTCTCTCTCTCTCTCTCTCTCTCTCTCTCTCTCTCTGCCTCTTCCTTTCTTCCTCCCTCTCTGTCTTTCTCCCTGTCTCCCTCCTTTTCTCTCTCCCTTCTCCCTTCCTCCCTCCCTCCCTTCCTCCACCTCATGCTTATGAATCGGGATTTAAGCTCTCAGCCACTGCTTCAGTACCTGACTGACTATTGCCATGCTCTCTACCATAATGGCCATGGACTCTAACCTGCTGGATCTGTGAGCTCCAGAATTAAATATTTTCTTTTATAAGTTGCCTTGATCATGGTGTCTTGTCACAACAACAGAAAAATGACTAAGACAAAGGAGAAGTATTTTTTGCTGCTTAGCCCAGAAGATCTGGGATGTAAGTAAGGGCATGAGAAACAACATGTGGGAGAATAATATAAATTATTTTAATAGAAAAAAGTATCAATTGTTCTAGTTTAAAAATAGCTGCACAAGCCACTCAGACTCAGCCTCAGTTAGATATGGTGGTTTATTGGAACACCTTTAAGAACACAGGAGCCTTTCTTAATGAGGATTGATCATCTTACCCAAGGTCCTCTTCCTTGCTTAGCTTCCTTAGGTGTATAGATTTTAGTATGTTTATCATGTATTATAGGTCTAGTATCTACTTATAAGAGAGCATATATCATGTGCATCTTTCTGTTTCTGGGATACTTCACTCAGGATGATCTTTTCTAGTTCCTACAATTTGCCTGCAAGTTTCATGATTTCCTTGTTTTTAATAGCTGAGTAGTATTCCATTGTGTAAATGTACAACAATTTCTGTATCCATACCTCAATTAAGGGACATCTGGGTTGTTTCCAGATTCTGGCTATTATGAATAAAGCTGCTACAAACATGGTTGAGCAAATGTCATTGTTGTATACTTGGGCATATTTTGGATATATGCTTAGGAGTGGTATAGCCGGATCTTGAGGTAGTACTATTCCTAATTTTCTGAAAAAGTGCCAGATTGATTTCCAAAGTGGTTGTACAAATTTACATTCCCACCAGCAATGGAGGAGGGTTCTTTTTCTCCACAACCTCTCCAGCATGTGTTGTCACTTGAGTTTTTGATCTTAGCCATTCTGATGGATGTAAAATGGAATCTCAGGGTCATTTTGATTTACATTTTCCTGATGACTAAAGACATTGAACATTTCTTTAAGTGTTTCTCTGCCATTCGATATGAATAGACATTGAACGAGAGAGAAAACAGGGAACAGGACAGAAGCCTACCATAGAAGGCCTCTGAAAGACTCTACCCAGCAGGGTATTAAAGCAGATGCTGACACTCCTAGCCAAACTTTGGGCAGAGTGCAGGGAATCTTATGAAAGAAGGGGGAGATAGAAGGACCTGGAGGGGACAGGAGCTCCATAAGGAGAGTAACAGAACCAAAACATCTGGTCCCAGGGGTCTTTTCTGAGACTGATACTCCAACCAAGGACCATGCATGGAGATAACCTAGAACCCCTGCACAGATGTAGCCTATGGCAACTCAGTGTCCAAATGGGTTCCCAAATAAGGGGAACAGGAGCTGTCTCTGACATGAACTCAAGTACCTCACTCTTTGATCACCTCTCCCTGAAGGGGGTGGAGCAGCCTTACCAGGCCACAGAGGAAGACAATGCAGCCAGTCCTGATGAGACCTGATAGGCTAGGGTCAGATGGAAGGGGAGGAGGACCTCCTCTATCAGTGGACTGGGAAAGGGATATGGGAGAAGAGGGGGGGAGGGCAGGATCAGGAGGGGACGAGGGAGAGGGCTACAGCTGGGATACAAAGTGAATAAATTGTAATAAATTAAAAAATAAATTAATAATAATAAGTTTTTTAAAAAAGAACTGGGGAACCTAAGTGTGATATATACAAGTTCTCACAACACGATTTTTATATAAAGAACCAAATGCAAAAGACATGGGAAGGGCAGGAATACATGTTGGCTAACGAGGCAAAGAATTATCAACTAAACTTTAAGATGATTGGTCCTAAGTGAGGTAAATAAAGCAGGGCTTAGAGTCTTCTAGAGTACATCCAGAGTGTAGCCAGGTGTGTAGATAAGAAGGTGCAGCCAGAGTGTAGCCAAGTATGTGGAAATAAAGTATGAGTTATGACACTATTGAATCATAGTAAAATGTAAGCTCAGCTATGAACACCCTCTTCCAGGAAGCAGAGTTGAAAGTTTAAAATTTTGAACTTAATTTCACCTTAGATACAAAATGGAAGCTGAATACACAAATGGCTGCAGTTTTGTCTCAAACTGCAAGCTGCAACATAAACGTAAGGTTAGAAGAATGAAAGACCTAAAAATGTCATTAACTAATACAATTAGGGGGGAAATGCTTAAAATTTTAAAAAGCTGCAAAATCAATGCAAATTCCATCAAAATTACAATATAGTACTTCACAAAATTGAAAAATAAAGTTAAATTATACAAAGGACTGGGATAGTTAAAAAATTCTGAACAATAAAAAAAAAAACCAAAAAACTTCTGGGGGTTAATTTTAAAATCATCATTCCAGATTTCAAATTATTCTACATAGCGACAGAATAAAAGCAGCATGGTACTGGCAAGAACACATATACATTGATCGTTGCAATAGGATTGAGGACCCACATATTAATACTCTAAAAGCCACCTGATTTTTACAAAGAGGTCAGAAATAAACACTGGAAAAATGACAGCATTTTCTAGTTCTGGTCAAACCACTATTCATAGAAAAACGAAACTCAATTCTCACCTCTCAGTCTACACAAAACACAACTCAAAAACTCTACATAAGACTTGATGCCTTAAATCTGATAGAGCAGGAAATACGAAAGATGTTTGAACTCACTGACACAGGAAAGGACTTTCTAAACAAGACCCTGATAATACAGGCACTAGTATCAATAATTAATAGATGGGATTTCATGAAACTAAAAAGTTTCTGTACAGAAAGAGTACCTATAGAAGCGGGAGCCTATAGAATGGTAAAATATAGTTACCAGCTATGCTTTATCTATTATATATATATATAATGTAAATATAGTATGTCTATATTTATCATAGTTAGTAACTAGAATACATACAGAATTCAAATTACTAAATAGCAAGCAAGCAGGTAACCCAATTGAAAACTGGAGTATACAGCTAAACATAGTTTTTAAAACATAGTTTTAAAATACAAATGGCTGAGAAACAGTTGTTTGTTTATGTTCTAAACCCATAGCCGCCATGGAAATACAAATCAAAACTACACTGAGATTTCATCTCACCCCAGTCAGAATAGCTTAGATCAAAGAAATAAATGACAACAAATTCTAGTAAGAATGTGGGAAAAGGGAAGCACTTATTCACTGATAGGGGTAGTGCAAACTGGTCCATCTACTATGGAAATTAGTGTGGAGGTTCTTCAAAAGCTAAAAATAGATATACCACATGATCCACTCTCAAACATATACCCAAAAGACTTCATATCCTGCTGTGGAGATACTTGCATTTATGCCCATTGTTGCTCTGTTTTGTTTTGTTTTGTTTTTTTCCAGACAAGGTTTCTCTGTATAGTCTTGGCTGTCCTGAACTCGCTTTGTAGACCAGGCTGGCCTCAAAATCACAGATATGCACCTGCCTCTGCCTCCCTGAGTGCTGGAATTACTGTCGAGTGATACTGCACCTGGCTGCTGCTCTGTTTTTAATATCCACAAAATTGAAACAGCCTAGATGACCATCAATTGATGAATGAATGTTGAAAATGTGGTATATTTATACAATGGAGTATTAAGAAAATTGAAATTATAAAAATTTCAGGATAAATGGATGAATCTGGAAACAATCCTTTAGATTGAGATAAATACCCAGAAAGACAAATGTCACATATTTCTCTCATTGTGGGTGCTAGCTTTCAATCTTCAGATATGTGTGTTTCGTTTGCAACGCCCATAAAAGTCAGGGACTTACTAGAGAGTCTTTATGGGAGGGGAGACAGACTTCACTTGTAAAAAGGGAATAGCAGAACAAGAAGGAACAAATTGGGGTGGGGTGGGGTAGGGTGAGGGTAGGGTAGAGGAAGAAGTGTGTGGAAGGATATTAACACTAAAGACTTTTTAAGAAAGATGTAAAGAAATCTAGTGCTGTAGGAGCTTCCTTCAAACATTATATATACACGTATAATTTGTAGCTAGAGATAGAAAGATAGATACTGAGAGTTTAAACAGTTACTCTATAGCCAGGCAACAATGCCTTTAACTGGGAAGCAGGGGCTAACAAATAAAAATCCCACTGCCAGAAATTTGTAACCTTTTTTGAAGCTGTTGGTCAGTGACGTGCCATAGACTCAAATGCCACAGGCTACTGCCAAAGTTCTTGGATCCCTCTAGAATTTGGTGGATCCTGTTGCTGAAGACACCACATACTCGAGCCGTAAAACATGGAGAAGTCAAGTTGAAACTGACCTCAATGTTTTGTCCTGCAGGCTAGTTGTTTGTTTGTTTGTTTTTTGATTTTTGGTTTTGTTTTGTTAGTGCTAGAAGATGCTACTCACACTACTGGCGAAGAAAAGAAACCATGTATATTACCCAGCTATGAACCTTTGGGGCAACACTTCATACCTAAACCATAATAATCTCAATTGATGTAAGTATTCATATTTCAATATGTAACCGCTTATGAATGCTGTTCCCAAGGTAGATGAGTCTGTGTGTTAGACAGATGGGGGATGAGAGATAGTTGGGAGGAGCGACAGAGAGTAATCCTTGTACAGCTGGGCTCCTTTCTACATTTGCTGAAACCTGTAGTTTCATACTAGTACCTGGGATGCAATGATGAACTAAGCAGATGTGGCCTTTACTGCAGCTTCTCCCAGGAAGCAGATATATGCAAAGAATCACACATATGAAGCATCTGATTTGAGGAATTTAGAGTGAGGTTGGGAAGGATAAAACATTCAAATAATTAAGCTAGGTTGAGGATCTGAGGCAGGAGAACGAGGTAACTGAGGAACTAGAAGAAGGCCTGTAGGGCTAGAGTTCAGAGAAGAGGGTTGTTGACTGATGCTGCAGCAGGGTGTGCAGACTCTATGGACTAGTCCATAAGGTATTTAGGAGGTATTTCCAGCCAAGGGAAAGCAATCAAGAGTGCAGTCATCAGAACATGTGAAATGGATTCATCTTTTCAATGCTCTGACACCATAGCAGGAAGAATGATGTTCTTGGATCTTCTTATCCTTGGCTGCAAAGATGGGTTCTTGGTCTTCCCGCATCACATGGGGGTCTGCTGTCCACACTTTCTTTGGAGGAAATATAGGAAGTTTTAGGGCCTTTGGTATCAGAGGGGATCTCATCCAAGATTGTCTCAAGCCAAGAAGGGGTTCTAACATCTAAATCTCAGTAGCTCTCGCCTCTTTCCTGATACTTGTCCCCTTGATACCTCTTGCCTCCATTTCCTCTTCTGCTGATCTTTCTTCTCCTTGTCTATACAGCAAGCTAATGCAAAATATCAGCTGGGGTCCTCAGTGTTCTTTAGAAGTGCTCTCCCCATAGCCAAGAGTACCCAGATATCTAGAATTTCCAAGATCATAAGCAACAATTATCTCCACTGTTGCCAGTCTTCCTTAGTACTGAGACACTGGACTTGAGGCTTCTTGAGAGTTCTCAGCATTCTAAACCAGAACATTGATCTCTTCAGAGCATTGTAGTTTGGTTTCATGGGTCTGGGGAGTTCTAAGATGGGCAATGGGAGGCTGAGGTCCCCATATGTGGTTCCTTTCCCCCAGATACCTAGGGTTAAGTGTAGGAGTACTTTTTAAATTCTATTTTATTTATGTTTCTTATATCTCTTTCTCCCTTCTCCACACCAATCCCTTCCAACACCCCAACAGCAGGTAGGAGAGAAAGAATGTTAGTGGGGAGAGGGACATAGTTTTTATTAGCCACTTCCTGCTGGTTAGCGACATTGGGTTCCTTGGGGCAAGTCCAATCTTCGTTTCAGGATAGCTCCAACTTCTTCTCAACCAACTGCATCAACAGCAGCCAGGAAGAGCAGGGGGAAAGTACCAGCAGCCTTCTTTTTTCTTGGATCCCCCTCAATACTCCTGGGATCTGGCATTTATGTTTTCTTCATACTTCTCAGAGTTAAACTATCTGCAGCTGGCAAAGAGCCCCTCTCAGAGCCCGCATGAGGCAAATGATTTGCTGCTGTGGAGAGTCTGAATCAGTCTCCTATCGTACACCTGGGATCAAAACAAAAACATCTTTGCATCCACAACAGTTAGGTAACCAGAGAACTCTTCAGCCTTGAGTGCTGATCAAACTGTAATCCCCTGCCCATGGCTGGAAGCCTAGTTCGCTCTGTTGACTGGACTCACCACTCACCTGGATTCAGGTTTCAGCTAATGTAGACACATTCTTCAGTTCAACCCTGTAATACTTTTAACTAAAACAGTCTAATTCTCCTTCTGTGTCTTCAGAAAACTGGTCCTAGAACTCTGTGGATATCAGAATCTATGGACACCAAGCCTGTTGTATAAAATTGACAAAGTTACAAAAAATTTATGTGCATCTTCCTGTATACTTTAAATCCTCTCTAGATATATAATACTGGGTGTGACATCAATGTTATATACATAATTATTTTGAATTACTTAGGGAATGATGACCAAAAAGTCAATATGGAGGTGTGTGAGTATGTATGTGCATGCATGTGTGTGTGCACATGCATGTGCGTGTACATAAGAGTGTGTGCATGTGTGCTTGCCTCGTTTTTTTGAGACAGGGTATTTTTTCTTTTAATTATTTTATTTACTTTATATCTGGATCACAGCTTCCCTTTCCTCCATTTCTCCCAGTCCCTCTTACTTACTTCCCCCCACCACCTCCCCTTCTTTTTCTCCTCTGAAATGGGGAGGCCTCCCCTGGATATCAACCAGCCTTGTCATATCAAGTTGGAATAGGAGCAGGGCATCTTTTCCTATTGAGGCTAGGAAAGGCAGCCTAGATAAAGGAACAGAATCCAATGGAGGCAGCAGAGTCAGAAACTGCCCCAGCTCCTGCTGTTAGGGTACCATGTGAAAACCAAGCTGCACTTCTGTTACATATGTGTAGGGGGTCTAGTACCATCCCAGGAATGCTCTTTGGTTGGTGGTTGAGCCCCTATGGGGTCAGGTTAGTTGATTCTATAGGTTTTCTTATAGTGTTCTTCACCTCTCTGGATCCTTCAATCCATCCTTTCTCTCTTCCACAAGATTTCCTGAGATCCGCCTAATGTTTTGCTGTGGGTCTCCGCATCTCTTTTTATCAGCTGCTGGGTGAAGCCTCTCAGAGAGCAGTTATGCTAGGCTCCTGTCTGCAAGTGTAATAGAATATCCTTAATAATGTCAGGTGGGTAATAGTGTCGGGGCGGGCTCACTGTCATGGCAGGATCTCAAGTTGGGCCAATCATTCATTGGCCCTTCCCTCAATTTCTGCTCCATCCTTCTCCTGTACATCTTATAAGCAGGGCAAATCATGGGTTGAAGGTTTTGTGGGTAGATTGTTGTCCACATACCTCCATTGGAGGTCTTGCCTGGTTACAGGTGGTGGCTGTTTCAGGTTCCATATCCTCTATTGCTTAGTAGAGTCACCCTCATTGATTCCTGCGAGTTTCCATTGTTCTAGTTTTCCAATTTCTCAGAAATGCCTCCTTGTATTTGCCACAGTGTATGCCAGGCCAGCTATCCAGCAAACTTTTGGGTGATTCTCCTATCTCTGTCTTTCATCTACAATGTGTTCTGGGATTAACAAGTGTGCTAATGTATCCAGTTTTTATTAGAGTTCTGGGAATCCAAATTCAGGTTTACATGCTTACACAGGAAGAACTTTACTGGCTGAGTCATTTCTCCAGCCCTAAGAGACAATTAAAAAAGTATTTCTGGTTCATAGTTGGTTGAATCTACAAGTGCAGATCCTGTATCCACAGATACAGGGGTCCAATTGTGGTCAATGCTTATTATGATCTAAACACCTTACGTGAGTCTTCCTCATAACTCACCCCCACAATAAGTTGTCACGAGTCTGACTTTTGTCTTACAGATATTACCAAAGTCACCAAGACACATTTATGAAGCTGAGATTTGAACCTCTGAGTGCCAGGGCCTGTTGCACCACATGATCTCTTCTTGTCATAACAGATATGCATGCCAGAAAGGCTCCACCAGCTTCCAGACTTCCCACCCAGTGCATCTTCCCAGGTTAGCAAAGATGGCATTTGTAGAGTTTCCAGATTTGCAAACTTAGTTAGTTCCTGATTCTTCACAAACATTTCTATACAAAAGCTCCCTTCTAGTTCCTCGTCAAGGCTAAAAGATCTAGATAGTCTAGGTTGGTAAGCCCAAGCTAACAAGAGCAGGAAGTTAAGGCCCCATGGGAAGTCCCTGTGGTTAGGAGTGCCCAGACAGGGATCCTTTCTCACCTCAGAGCCCACTACCTCCTATGCCCATGTCAGTTCCAATAGAGAGACCCTGGGATTGAGTCCAGATGAAAGCACAGCTAGGGGGAAAGTAAAGGACGCTGGCCAGATCACTTGAAAAAATTGGGGTGACCTGGCCTACCCCATCAGGTAAGACAGACTTGCAGGTGGCAGGATTGCAAGCAGCATTATGCTTACCTGCACTCTACTTCACCTTGGGGTTAAGGCATTGCCTGGAGCAAGGCCTAGTTTAAGTACACACAATTTATAAAGCATTTTATGGCCAATATCAGTCATCTAAAGCCAGTCTAAGGCAGGGCAGGGAGTGTCGGGCCTTTTCTTTCTATCAAAAGAAGGCTGAGAGGGAAGAGCAACAATGGCCAGACTCTCAAAGAGTTACTGCCATCATGAAGATCAGCCCCAAGGATCTCGTGCTGCTGTACCCACCTATTAGCCTGATGATTGCTAAGTACACAGGAGTTGTCTGCTCCCTGGTAAGAGGGTACAGAGGCATGAAGCCAGAGCAGGTTGGTTCTGAATCACAGAGGAACTGGAGTAAGAAAATTGGCAACTTCCAGAGAAAGTTATGGAGAGAGTCTTGACACTGGTCCAGCTTGAAATACCCTAAGTGAGGCTGCAACCACACATGAAAGTCTGCATAATGCTCGATCATAAAGAGCCCAGCCCAGGCCGTCTCCCTGCTCTTCCCTGTGATTGATTTTGCTAGTCTTTCCCTTCCTCAGCTCAAATGCCACCTTACTCAGAGAGGCCTTCTGGTCACTTTTTCTAAGAGTTCTGCCTTGGTCCATCAAAGGCATTTTGTGAGTTTGATTTCTTCTGTGGCCCTTACCCCCATAAGAAATTAGCTAATTTTACTCATTCCCCCTTCACTTTCTTTCATTAAAACACAGTGGCCTTGTTTGGTTGGCCCCCAGTGCTTGTGAGAGCACCCCACAGGCAGGACTAAGTCAAGGTGTATTTTGAATGACTTTATGCATACATGATGGTGTGGTAACAGCTGGGTTTGGAGTGAAACAAAGGTCCCACCTCATAAATCCAGCTCCTTTTCCGCATATGACCTCAGTTTTACGTAGATAAGAACCTGTTTGGCTTCTGCTTCCTGAGTCACCCTTTGGGAAGCTGGGCCTGGCCTAGCTTCAGTCATCAGCAACCCACCCTCTAGGGCTGACTGCCCAGCGTGGGTGTATGGGAGGGGCCAGCTCCCCCTCTTATTCTGCTTAGGTAGCTGGGAAGGAGCGGCAGTTCCACACTGGGAAGGTGTGTGATGCGGGTACGGCCTGGGTGCTCTTTATACACAGCACCCCTTTCTGGAGTCAGACAGTAGAAGACAGTGGAAAACCTTGTGTCCTGTGAAGCTCTCCCATGGCTTCAGGTAAGCTCTTTGAAGTCACATTTGTTCATTTGAAAATTAAGGGAGGAATTACCTGCCACTAGTGCTTGATGCCAAGTGAGTGGAGCTCCAGGCTATCTGAAAACCTGGCTGATGGGAGGCCACAGCATCCCAGAAAACTCCCTAGATATGCTGGGCAGAGGGTGCGTGCTCGTTATGAGAAAAGTCACCGGAGGGGTCGGCCATTCTCCATTGTTTATAGAAACAGGAAATAGATGAAATTTCTTCATAAGATGGGGGATAGAAGTGTGTGCTTAAAGCTCTCTATTGATAGAAAGCAGACAAGGTCCACAAAGTTGAAGAGTGCTAGAGAAGGGTGGGGTCTGCAGAGGATTAAAGAATTGACACTGGAAAACTCCTAGACATGTTTGTCATACAGAATATAGGCTCATGTGGGCTCTGATTAAATATAACAACAACAAAAAAACCAGCAAACAAAATGTAGGTTGCCATCCCTGTTCAGAACATATATGGTACAAAGAAATCTTAGGACTAAAGATTCAGTTTCTAATTTCAGTTTGGCCCTTGCTGAGTCAATCTGGGGGTGGGGGTTGTTGTCCCTCTTTACTCTTGATGTTAAGAAAAGCCAGCAAGCCCTTGGAGGCACATGCACATACTTACATAGTGCTTGCTACAAGCCAAGCACTTCGCGAAGTTCCTAGGTGGCTTACCACATTTAATACTCACAATTCTATGTGAGGAAGGACCTTAGTGTCCACATTTTTAGAAGATGAAATAGATGGAGAAAGAGTAAGTAATTTGCCCAAGGCCATACAGCCAACACTGGGGAGGAGCTAGTGTTGATTGTGGATGATTCTCTCCCTAAACCACTGCACTGAGCTATAGAGACAGCGGCAGGGAGGAATCACAGAGTGGAAGTGTTTTGTTAGGAGAATGAAAAATCACATCCTCTCCTTTCCCCCAGTGGATGCCATACTTTCCGTTCCTGTGGAAAGAATGATAATGCTAGCCTGAGGTCTTATATATTTTTCAAATGTTGTAAAGTAAAGTGGTGGGGATCTCCAGAACTAGACAGAATCTTATTTTAAAATAGTTTATTACAAAACATATAGAGCTGGCAGACACATAGGTGCTACATGATGGTGAGAAGAATTGGGCTGAATTCAGGAATCAGTACAAGTGAGCCCAATATGTACAGCCCAGTCCTTGGAAGAAGGAATCAGAAACATCATCAAAAGCCAAAGAGGTAGGAGAGTCCCACTGTTGCCAAGCAGAGAACAGAGCTCTAAGAATCGAGAAGTTAAATATGTGATTTGATAGTAAAACCTGCAGAGTGAAGACAGGAACAAGGATTATCATAGACCTCTCAGGTCATTACTTTCTCTATATATCCATGGTGTCCTGCTACTTACCTCATAGATGATGTTTGTAAAGAAAGCAATGGTGATGGAAAGGATAGAGCCTGTTTAGGACTTGCATTTAGGACTTGCATTTGAAAATGGTTTAAAAATACTAGACACTAACATCATCTTAAGACAAATGGCTTAACTTGAAGTGAGTCAATGGTGGGTATGATTGTTCTTTTATTTACTGTGGGCTCTTTCCTGAGTAGAAGCCCATTTTTAGCTTTTGTATGCTTTCCAGTTATCTATTTGTCTGTCTGTTTTATTTATCATCTGTGAACTGGCAGAAATCAGATCTCTGCCAATAAAAACAAATTAAATTGGCAAGGGACAGTAATTAAGTCAATTGTGTTTGCCATTTGTGGTACCACCCACCAGTGGTACAAGCTCATTTTAAGGGTTCACAATTTAGAGTAACCAATCATGCTAGGTTTTCAAGGAATGAGGAGTTCACTGAGATAGAGAATTTTCAGTAATAAAGCTAAAACAGTCTCGGCCAAACCAAGGCAATTTGTCATCCTAGTCCATAACCAGGTAAAATGGCTTCAATTATAGTCTATACAAAAGTTTAGAATCATTCTTTCCTTACATTTCATTCTGCTTTCCCATATCTTCAAGCAGTTATGAACTTAATATTACTCCATAGGATATAAGTTATAGCCAAAAAATAACATCCTAAGAATAAGTAGAGTTCTTGCTTGTGTTGATCTTGCAATAAAGCAAAGAAGAGAAATTTCTGTGGTCTCTTTGGCAGGGCTGTATGTAGGATGGGATAAATGGGGAAAAAAAAGAATTTAAATCTTGCCCCAGTGTCTAGAGTAGATGTAGTCTTCCTGAGCCCTAAGGTGTTTTTCTACAGGTGTCTGGGCACAATTACACCATGAAAGTGAGTTCAATGATGTCTACCTTGCATAGAGTCAGTTGCTATAAAGAGTATACAATGGAGTATGGCTCAGTGGCAGTACACCTGTGGTGGTTTGAATGAAAAATATGCGCTATAAATGCTCCAGCGTTTGAACATTTGGTTCCTTGTCAGTGGCCTGTTCAGGGAGTTTAGGATGTGCAGCCTTGCTGGAGGAGAACATTACTATGGTTGGAGAGTTTCAAATCTCACTCCACTTCCAGTTCATTTTTGCTTTGTGTCTGTGGTTGAAGAATGTGAGCTCCTAACTCCCTTTTCCAGCCACCATGCTTCCCCTACATGATGGACCTCTAACCCCTCTGGAGCCATAGCTGAAATAAATTCTTTTTTTTTTTCCTATAAGCTGCTTCAGGTTTTGGTGCAACATAAAAGTAGCAAATGCAGCAAGAGAGACTGGAGCACAGCAGATGACATCACAGTTGTGCCCTCTCTTAGAATCCCCATTCATCTCCATCATCCCTTACCTCTGAAAACCTGATGACTATACAGATGACAAATGTCAAAGACAATCCATATTACACCCAGACACCATTGAAGTAAAGCCATCTGGGAAGGCTTCAGAAATGGATGCAGGCGAGGCTTCCTGTCTGGATCTGGGGAGAGAGGGAGCCTCTTGAAAAGCACTGATTCACAATTCTGGTTTATGTTCAGTCTCCTGAATGGCCTTTACTAGCCAAGAGAATACATGTGGTCACCCTGACAGACAGCCAGAGGGCTGAAGCTTGGTAGAAGTGACCAAGAGCACAGCTGTCTCTAAGCCTGGCCTCTGCCCTAGGGAGCTCCCAACAAAATTTGGGATATTATTAAGATGCCCTCCAATACCTGACAGGATAACTAGGATGGACAAAGTAAACATCAGGCTATACCATGAGGTGTTCTTCCCCTTGGGAGAACTTCCTCTCATACCAGTGTATTTATACATCACTTGGAAAGAACAACTTTGGGCCATTATTTTAGTAAAAAACAGCAAAGTTAGGATAATACTGGCACTACTGTGTGATATATACTTTAATGCTCAGCCATCCAAGTGTTGGCTAGAGGCTATGAGATGATTGTGTTACAACTCGGGGTTCACACTTGTTGACCATCTCATAAATGGTACTTGGGTGACACAAGTGCAGTTCCAATAGGCAGAGCAGATGCTTGCATCAGGAATCATTAACATTTTCTGATAATGTGGATTCATCAGCAAGAATACAAGTGGTGTGAGACCTGAGAGGGAACTATTTGAAGCTTAGAGGAGTTTGGTATGGGAACAAAGAAAGCTGTTTTCTCTCTAGAAAGAAGGAAAGGCCTCCTGCCTGGAACAGGGGACTAGAATGGGACTGGCAACATCCAGCAGCCAACTTTCCAGTGGAACAATGTTGATGGCATTAAATCATCCTTGGTGGGGATACTTGAGCCACAGCAACTGAGAAATGGCAACTTACAGGAGAGACAGATTTGTCAACACAGCATACTTCAGGCTCAGTCACCCCACTTCAAGTGTAATCTATGCACTGTCCCCATGAGTACCCAAATAAAATAAGCATGACAACATTCTCCAATGTGATTTTCCCTAAAGCACATCCTAGATCCTTGGGGTAGCATTAATGGCCTCTCTTGTCCTGCCTCCCATCCAGATTTTCCATTACCTCTTCTGCCTCTCCCCGAAACATGGTGAGCATGAGTGCTAATATTGTCAATCTGTAGGATCTAGAATCACCTAGAAGACAAACCTCTGGGGACTTGTAGTTTGTAGACTGATGTATGGTATGTATGGTAGTTTGTAGACTGAGTTAGTTGGGGTGGGAAGATGTACCAGTTTGTGGCCCTCACCAGCCTAAGCCAGGCCCAGGACTGAATAATATGAAAACAGAGAGCTATGCACTAGCAGCCATTGCTCTCTGCTTAACTATGGTTGAATGTGACTAACTGCCTCATAGGCCTTCTGTGTGCTTTCTCCACCATAACATACATTCAAACCATGAGCCAAGACAAAGCCTTCCTGCCTTTTGCTTTATTCAGGTGTTTAATCATAGACATGAGAAGTAATACAGTGGGTAACAAGACTTCGTATTGGGTAACATCAGTTTCCATCTATGACCAACCTTCCTGTTTATAACTGAAACAGGCAGATGATAAATATTTTTAAAATATCTTTTTGAATCCACAACAGAATGGCCAAGATTATAAGAAACTACTTGAGGTGCAGGGAGGTGGAGGCTGGCTTTGGGTCTCTTTACCCCTGGACATCTACAAGTTTCAAAGTCTACAGAGCCACTGGGAGTATATCCCAGGGCAAAGCATGCCTTTATTATGTGAGAGGCCCAAGAGTTCAGTCCCTGGGAAATCTCTCCCCAAGCTGAGCTTTCTGAGAATTCATAAACCTTGACTTGGAGAGCTTGGAACAAACTGATTAAAATGTGTACATTATGTTCTGTATAGGAAAAGGGGTCCTGATAAACTCCATGCAGACTGGGTGAGACTCCCAGAGCGTTAAAAGTAAACCAAAAATGGAACAACCCTTTTAAGTACCTGAGCCCATTTACAAATGACCACAAGTCTTATTTGGATAAATGTTACCTAGGACTTCAAGTGTTCTGGCCCAATTGCCCAGCAGGAGCAAGATGACCAAGCTAAGGATGAAGATATCATACACAGCCTTAAAAAAAAAATCTCCACAGTTTAAATATACACAGTATCCCTGAGCAAATGTAAAATAACCAGAATGCTGTGTTAGTCAGCTTTGTGTTCATATAAGAAAATACCTGGGCTGGAGAGATGGCTCAGAGGTTAAGAGCACTGGCTGTTCTTCCAGAGGTCCTGAGTTCAATTCCCAGCAACCATATGGTGGCTCACAACCACCTATAATGACATATGGTGCCCTCTTCTGGTGTGCAGGTATACATGCAGGCAGGACATTGTATATATAATAAATAAATAAATCTTTAAAAAAAAAAAAAAAAAGAAAATACCTGATACAATTAACTTACAAGAGAAGGGATTTAGTTGGGTCACAGCTTTGGAGCCTCTACTCCAAAGTGTACTCATTGCTTAGGGTTTTGTGAGTATACCGGATAGCAATACTGCAGGGTACTCACCTCATTACCCAGGAAGTAAAGAACAAGAAAAAGACAGAGAAATTCCTTTCAAGGGCACGCCTCCAGTGACCTATAATAGACACCTGGGCAGGGTCTACTATACCTCACTAACACCATTCTGGGAGCACTTAACCAAACCATACTATGTTTGCAAGGCAGTTTGTACATTAAAGGAAAACATACAATAGGAATTCAAATAATGGGGTCATTGGGGACAGCCTTTAAGATGCCCATGCAAGGAGGAGAAGATGGCTCAGTTGGTAATGGGCTTGCTGAACACGCATGAGGAACTGATTTCAAATCCCCAGTGTCCATGTTAAAGCTGGGTGTCACTTGTAAGCCTGTAACACCAATACTGGGTAGGTGGAGAAAGGAGGGCTCTGGAGCTCACTGTTCAGTGAAAGACCCTGTCTCAAAAAAATTAAAGGTGAAGACTCACAACATCATGCACACACACACACACACAGGTCCAGGCATAATATTTCCAAAGATTTAGAAGATAAGTTTAAAATGTTTGATAGAGAACTACAAAATATACCAAAAGGAGGGGGGATCAAGCGGAAGTTCTAGAACTGAAAGAACTAATCAACAGACATTGAGAAATAGCTAAGATTTTTTTTTTCAATGCAGTTTATTAATAGCTAAGATTTACCAGAAACTTTCCGTGTGGCTAGTGCTGTGCTTACTATACTGTAGGCTTCAACATAAGAAATTGTGAAGGTGGTCCCTTTGCAACTTGATGCAAAGGACTCTTAAGGCCCCTGACCCATGTGTGAGAACACTTTTGTTTATTCCCTGCTGTGTTCTCAAAGCTACCTGTTATGCCTATTGCCACTCCTGACATGTGGAGAGCTTGGCTTCGCTATCTCCCTGCCTCCATAGAGCCCAGAGGGAAATTAGTAAGTTCTATTTGTGTTGAGATACTTAAGCTTTGTTCAGGAAGTAGCATTTTAACTGAGCCCTCAGAATTGATGAGCAGAATTGTCAAGATCACCAACAATAGCACCATCAGAAAAAATTAAGAGTGGAATTGAGGCTAAAATGTAAGGAATGAAAGAGGACTTTTACCTTCCTCTTCTTCTCCCTCCAGTGGGGGGAAGCACTTAGGCTCACCACAGGAAATTGAGGAAGGAGCTTGGATCAGTAGGAAGGAGAGGACGGATTGTACATGCAGAACATGTGGGACAGGGATGCAGGGGTGGTAGACACTGTGACTCATCTCTCCCATTTTACCTGAAGTAAAGAAATATGTGCAATCACTACTGTTTGAGTCATTCCCACGTGCCAGGGTCAGGGGTAAGGGCATTTAATTCTCATAGCAACCTATGTTGTGGTTTCCAGTATTAAAACTGGTTAATGGGTAATGAAACTGAGATCGAGAGAGTCTTCACACCTTGTCTAAGGTAGTACAGCTCAAAATGATGTAAGAGGATTGAAACTTTGGGTCAGCCCAGGGCCTTCTTCTAAGCCCCCTCAGAAATGATGTACTGCAGGTGGATGTGGTCATGGGAAGAAGGCTCAGACCAGGCTCTTCCTGACTGCATTTGGGCTGAGGGCAGGGAAACACTTGCCCAGCAGCCGTGACGTGGGTGGGATTCTGCCAGCCTCCACACTAGCAGAGGCTAGTGCAGAGCAGCTCTATTCACTTTGGCATGTCGCTTCTCTTCCTCAGTCTTCACAGATGTTTGAGATGATACTGATTTGGTGTTTTAACAAAGTTTCACCAGTTTTCTAAAGTTGGCTCTTTTAGATATTTATCTTCATTAAGCAGTCTCTAGTTTTTTCATTCATTGCTATGTTAGCAGGTGCCAAAGGTTGGATTTTCAAAACACATGTTACTATCTGAAAAGTCTAAAAATGGAATGAAAAAAAAATCACATAGGAAATTACATAGTAAGAAACTGACAAAACTTTAGAGCTTAATGACATTCTTGTATACTATATATAGAAATCACAAAATTTGTAGATATAATCATATTTACAGGGCAATGTTATGCAAACATTTGTGCTTCACTTCTACTACATAGCATTTGGGGAATTGTTTTTGTTGTTAAATTGTCTTGTACTTTTGTTTTTCTGTAAATGCATTTTAATAAGCTGGATACATTTTAGGTATATACTTAATATCTTGATATAAGTTGTAAAATTGTCACCACAATCAAGCTAATTAACATAGCTACCTCCTCTCATAGTTCCCATTTTCTTTCTCCTTCCTGATTCCTCTCTCCCTTTCTCCTTCTGTCCATTTCATTTTTCTTTTCCTTTCCTTTTAGAGGGGAGAGGTAGGAGGCCACTTAACAACCAGTCTCAGCACATTTCCAGTGTGTAGTAAGTACCACTGTTACTATCATGTGATCCCCAGATGCCCAGAACTCACTCCTCTTATCCACTTGGCATCCGTTAGATTTGTGGAGCAGCATGGAAACAGAAGGGAGACAGGTATCTGACCCTCAAGAAATGGTGCTGTGTTTGTTAGCGCAAGGCACACACTCTCTCACTACCAGGAGGAAAAGGAGCTGCAAACCTTTATAAGGATGGGGTGAGGAACTTGGGAATGAGGAAATTGTTCTAGCTGTAGGGGCCTGCAGGTCTCTCCTTGAAATTCTTTGCTCCAGGCCAAGGCAGGCAGACTATCCCTTCTGGGATTACTGTTAACAGTTGAGCACAAAGTCATCTGCACTCTTTTAGGAACCCTGCTTTATCATGGAGGCACTCTAGCACCATGTTTAACTCTCTATCCATTCTCTACCATCTCCTGCCTCTGGCAATCACCAACCTATTGTTTGTTTCTATGAGTTTCAATGTGAATTTTTTTAATACGTAAGATGTAATTTTGTACAAATAAATAATACATAATAAAAGAGTCCAGGGTAGCTTCAGAAATACACTAAGCAAGCATGAGAGAGAGCTTGTGGGAGCTGGGTGCCAGCTACTTCTCTTTTCAGCAGGTGTGATGACAACAGTATGCAGCTGGTGACTAATCTTTCAGAAACGTTAAAGCTTAATTAATTCAGTAGTCTCTGGAAGTTGTAAATAACTAGGCAAGTTCAAACACATCACCCTGCTTCAGCCAGCTTCAAGGAAAGATTTTCAAAATGAATAAAGAAATGAGCAAACAGAACATCCCCTTGGCCCTCACAGGTAGATAGCATTTCTGTACACTAACACAAGAAGAATATGTAATTGCCATGTCGACTCCAAAACTAATCAGTGTTATAGTAGCAGGAATGTTTCATTTGTTGAGGGGAGGGGGTCTTTAAAGACTTGACATGTGTTCTGAAGCTTCTCCGTGAATGAATTTAACTCTCCTCTGGTTCTTGGGTTGAAAATAAGATCAAACACAGCCACTGAGCAGTGGTGGCACACATCATTACTTCCAGCACTCAGGAGGCAGAGGTAGGTGGATCTCTGATTTCAAGACCAGCCTGGTTTGCAAAGCAAGTTCTAGGACATCCAGGGATACACAAAGAAACTCTCTAAAACCAAAAAGAAAATAATGTCAGATGCATTATGCTCAATGGGTGTGGGATGACCTGGTCGCAAGAACTGGTTTGTCGGTTCTTTGCCATTAACAAGCTCTGCGACCCTTCCCTTTACTTATCTTTGTGCATCTCTTTAGTGGGAGGTTGAGATAAGGTGCCCACTATGCTCCAATCCAGTTCTGAAAGTACAGCTTTGCCTGTACTCCTGGGAAAGCACTCTCCCTTAGGGGAACACATAAAGACTCTTCACCTTTTCAAAACATAAACTAGGAAGGTCTTTACCTTTCCCCAACTGTCCAGAAAATGGCATGAAAGGAAGTTAATGTTTATTAACATCCACTTGGGACCAAACTTAACTTCCTTCTTTCCTTCTGCCTTCAGAGAACACATGATCCTCCCCATTCTGAGAATGAAGAGACAGAGACACAAATAAATGAAGTGATATTTTCAAGGTCACATAGCTGGTAGTGACAAGTGGCAGAGAAGGAATCTGGATCTGTTGCTGTCCACATTCTTCATCCACTTTTCTGAGACCATGATTTGGGAATGAAATCACCTCTAAAAAATTCCAACTGTCCATGGAGAGGACCTAGACCACTTCCTAGTAAGAGGAACAAGGGCTGTATCTGACATGGATTCAGTGGCTAGTTCTTTGATCACCTCCCCAGGGGGGGAAGGTGGCAACCTTACCAGGCCACAGAGGAAGAGGATGAAGCCATTCCTGATGAGATCTGGACTAGGCAAGAGGCATATCGGGAGGAAAAGGAGGGAGGGAAGGAGGGTGGGACTGGGAGGAAAAGACAGAAGGCTACAGCTGGGATACAAAGTGCATAAAATGTTAAAAATAATAAGTAAGTAAGTAAGTAAGAAAGATTCCAACTTTCCATTTGTGGAATTGAGGAAAGTGTCTCTTGGGAGGGACCTATTTCTCTAGAGCAGGGGTCAACAAACTTATGTGCTACATATGACCTGACCTGTTTTGAAAATAAGGCATGTTGGAACAGAGTTGAGTTTTCAGGCTTATAATTGCTTGTGATTTTGCACTATGACAGCTGAGCTGAGTATTATGTTGAGCTTGGATGGTTCACAAAACACTAAATATTTACCATCCGTTTCTGGACACACAATGTTTATCCATAGTCTAGCCAACTGTCCCTTCTCCAAAGAACACAAGTAATAGTGACGTGAAACTGTCCTTTGTTCATCAGGCCCTATCACTTGCCTTCTGATGAAAAGGAAACATTTCTGCTCAGATCTGTTTTGTGGAGGGCAGCAGAGACAGGGGCAGGAACACTAACAGACTCAGAGCACCTGTCATGCAAATGAGGGAGCATGGTTTTCATTGCGTCTTCCCAGGAACACCATGAAGGGGAAACAGAGAGCTCAATTTTGGGGAAATTGCAAAGGGTAAAAGGGGGAGGAGATCAGTTACAACACACCATTGCGACACTCGGCAGGGTTGAAAGTGACAACAGCAAGGGTTTCTCTTTTTGGAAATATGAGGGTTTTTCCGCTTCTGACAGTGGGACGGAATGAGAGCAGCACAGGCTGGTGAATCTTTCTTTATAAGCAACCACCTTAAACCTGAAATGGCAGTCTCTAGTCTCTATTGTCTTGCTGGAGCCTCAGAATGGAAATCTGCAGGGGACTGTGCAGTCACCTAATCTCTCTCCTCCTCTTCCTTCTGTTTCATTCAGAGGCAGCCTGCCGCCCTTCTGGGAGAAGACCCTGCAAGATACAAGCCTTCCGGTAAGTCTTCCAAAGACAAACAGTTGCATAGATCAGGGACCTGAGACACATGCCATATGTCCAAGGCACTGACTCCACAGGGATGGGATGGACACAGATATCCTTGATTCAAGCACAGTCTTTAGGCTTATGTTTTAAACTATTTCATATATGGACAACAGGGCAGTCAATTGTCCTCACTTTCCCAGACACTTAGGTGTTCAGTAAGTGAGGGACAGTCGTCCAGGAATAATGCTAGCTTTGGGATCTAGCAAAGAAGAAAACTTAGAAGGACACAATCAAAGGCTCAGACCAATAGTCAACAGCCTGTGTCTGTGTTGACTTGGAAGATCTCTCTTTGGAGTCTCCCGTAATATGATACTGACTTAGTGATAAAGCCTTGTGTGCCTTTCAGGGCTGTGAAAATTAAATGCATGAGTGATACTGTAACCATGTTCTGAGACTGGTGCTCTGAGAACTGTAAAGTGCCTGAAAAATTACTTGACTTTTCAAATTGGATCAAGAGCCTTGGGAGATATTATCAACCTTATAGTAAAAATTACAGGACTTCATTTTGATTAAAAAATAAATAAAGAGATTGTTGTTGCAAGATCTGTCCTTGATCCTTCCAGAGAGTGAGGTCTGTGTTGAGTCACTTCCCTATTGACTCTTTCTGCTCCCACAGCTGGAGACTGGGACTCTGACTGTGTGTGTATACCCATCTAGCCAAGGCAAATCTGTCCCACAGATATGGTAACTGCTTTGTGAGATTTCCCACAACATCCTCTTAGCACCCCCAAGAGAGGTCCCTGGAGTCCTTCAAGCAAGGCTACTATGTCCCTTCAGTGCGAAACTCACCATAGGAGTAGAAGCCAGTCCCAAAGGTACATATGTCTCTTCACATGCAGAGTACCTAGTTTGTCCTGCCCAGCCTTGAGCTCCTGGGCTGCTCCAAGCTAGCCAAGGAGTCCTGTCAGCTCTTTTGACTGGAAAAGGTCCAATGTCATATCATCAGCACACTATTTTCACATTTCACAGTTGCCTGCTTCTCTGGAAGCCAGAAAGCCCTTCACCAAGAAGACAGAGAATGACCCACAGGCCACTGCATGAGCTAGAAAGGAAGCTGACTTGTTCCCAGGGACAACTGTCCCTGCCAGATCCAGATTAAGTGACAGGCAAGAGAAGTAAAAGTTCTAGCTACAGATTTCCAGGTCTAAGATTGTCTGCAATATATTCTAACTCTTGAACTTGTAATACTGTGGTGGCTACTAGTTTCAGAAGGCCATCTAAATTTACACATAAATGCATGAAAACAGAAGAAAGTTATGTAGCTGGCAGCTCTCCTGCTTAGTAGGGTGAATAAGATGTGTTTGCGTTGCCTAAGGGTCTCCCAGATGGTGATGCTGTCTAGAAAATTCTGCTGAAGCAGTGGTGTGTATGCTGGGATTCTAGGGTGAGGAGCAAGAAGAAGAGGTTTTCTGTTCACCAGCTGTGTGATATCTTTTATACAGTGTTGTCTTGAATCTTCTCATTTGTATTATGAACTTGCTAAGCACCACAATTCCAGCAGATCTAGATGCAAGTTAGGTGGCTCTGAGGAAATAGGAAAGGGTGCTATCCTGCCTACTGCAGCCAGGCCATTTTGTTTTTCAGAATATGGGATATTAACCAGAAGACCTTCTATCTGAGGAACAACCAACTCATTGCTGGGTACTTACAAGGACCAAATACTAAATTAGAAGGTGAGTGGATAGCAGGGAAGCTAGTGTAATGTGGATACAAGGTCACTTGCCCTGCTCCTCTAGCTGTAGGTGGGATGTCCTCATTTCTGTTGAGTTGGAAATGAGACACGGCCACCAGAGGGAACACATGGAAATGGCCTCAAGAGAGTGGGAAAAGGTATAGACTGTGTCACAATGCCCCAGGGATACACCTAGGAGGAATAGGGGCCAGAAAACACAGCTGAACTTCCTCAGTCCTTCTGAGCTGGTAGACTACCATGCTCCTGTGTTATTCAAACCCTACCCTCACCCTAAGCTAATATACCATGTACATGAATGAATAATAATTTTTTGTTGTTGATACCACCCTCATCATGTACCCAGCTACCTTAGGGACAAAGCTAGATGAACTTGGAGGAACATCACCCAGATTCTTCACCTTTTCTTTTAGAAAAATGAGAGCAGTTAGTTGACAGAATTTGAATTTCCTTTAGCTCTGGAGTTTAATGTTCCTACATCTCTGTTTGTGTTACAGAGAGGCATTACCTGTATCTCCTCAGTATTCCCAAAGCCCTTTCTCCATTTTCCTGTCTTATTCAGTAGTTATGAAACTGTCCTTTCCTGTCTTTCTAGTAATGATCTCATCAGCATGCTCAACATGGGAGGCTGGGTTTTCTGCTGCTACTCAGCAGCAGGTGGGAAAGCAGACTCTAAGTCCACAGGCTCCTGGAGCCTGCTCATGGGCCTTGTAAGCTTTTGCACCTGTCTATTAACAGTGTATCTGTTGACCTGAAAGACATGTTCACTGGAGAAAGTAAAGGAAGGCTGGGAACAGTGTGGAAGAGGCAGGCCTTAGGAATATCTAGGTGAAGTGTGCTCAGTGGGATCTTTTGCAGGCTAGAAAGACAGAGCCTTCCTGACCCTCTGACCTTGAAATTTTAGTTTAAAAAGGAGATATAAAATACCCACAGACTCTGCCCCACCACTGCCTCTTCTCTCCTTCTGACTCCACCCTCTGCTCTTCTCCAGAAAAAATAGACATGGTGCCTATTGACCTCCATAGTGTGTATTTGGGGATCCACGGGGGGAAGCTGTGCCTGTCTTGTGTCAAGTCTGGAGATGCTATGAAGCTCCAGCTGGAGGTAAGAATCTGGTTTAGCTATCAAACCATTCTAAACCCCAATGGCTTATGACAACCACAAGCAGTTCTCATAACTGTGTGAATGGAAGGATGAGGCAGGTTCTTTCTTTCTCAAAGAATCATGTTTAAGTAACTGCTGAAGTAGCTCCCAATAATGTTGTTGGATGGTATTGGGTGTCCAAGGTGGCTTCTCATCCGCTAAACCACCCTCTATGTGACTTATTATCATTAAGCAGACACCCTGAGCTTCCTTGTAGCGTGGTGGCCAACTTTTATGAGAGATTATTCCAGAAAGATGAGCCTCAATGTGAAAATGCTTATTAAACTTGGACTTACATAGTTTGTTGGCAAAAGCCTGTGACATGGTTGATATGGACTCATTATAGAAAGGCACTGCACAAGGGTTTGAACTCTAGGAGAAGGCATTTTTTTCATGGAGAAACACCTCTATGACACTATCACAGGACCTGAACCACCATGGGTCTTGTGCTGGGCCTCCTAACCCACCTGAACCTACCTGCATCTAGCTAGGTCAATTCTCAAGACTATATACGTCAATCATCAATCATTATCTATGCTACTAGTTGGCATCCCACACAGAGCTATGTCACTCCTTTACCTATTCAATAGTAATGGGCTGCTCAGACATTATCTTGAGGGCTAGCTGAACAAACTTTTAACTCAACTGCAAATAGCCACAACCTTGAGTTTGTCACTAACTCTTACCAATGGACAGGACCACCTTTTGAGAGTAGGTGGAAAGGAATGACTGTTTATTCTAAATGTAATAAGGACAGCCAGGGTATCTCATATAACATATCCTATGGGCTTCAAGACACCCTCCCCCTTCTTTACAACTCTCTCTCCTTAAAGGAGTCATATCCTGACAGGTCACTGCCTCTATGGCTTCAGTCTGTGCTGATGGGATCATGAATCTGCTATACTTACTGTACTATGACCGCGATGGCATGATTTTTTCAATGCAAAAAATGACAACAGGACAGCCTCTTCTATTTGTGCTGTCTTAAGAATTTTGGAGCCTATGCTCTTTGGCTGGATCTCCAAGAGAACATTTCTGAACCCTCAGAGAGTAGCAGCATTAAAGGAGGTGTGGAGATAGACAACCAGGACCTTCTGGGCCCTCAGCAATCACCTGACCATTTCTTGACTTCCAGGAAATTAGCATCACTGATCTGAGCAGGAACAAGGAACAAGACAAACGTTTCACCTTCATCCGCTCAGAGAAAGGCACCACCACCAGCTTTGAGTCGGCTGCCTGTCCAGGCTGGTTCCTCTGCACAGCACTAGAGGCTGACCGGCCTGTAAGCCTCACCAACACACCTGAAGAGCCCCTTACAGTCACGAAGTTCTACTTCCACGAAGACCAGTAGTACCACCTAGACCTGTCCTTCCCCACTCCCAGGCCATCAACACTGCCACCAACTGCCTCCTCACTCTGGTCATCATTATGGTCTGAAGAACAACTTTTGCAGAGTGTAAAGTAGAAGGAGGAAAAGAACCCTGATGACGGATCTCTGCCCTCAGTCTGTTGGCTAACCCAATCCCCATGGCACTTCCAGAGTGATCTTTCAAATTGGATCATGGCAGGCCCTTGTTCAAAACCTTTTCTTATTGCCTCTGGATGAAGTCTAGACCACTTGCTTGGCCTAGGTGCCTTCTGCTCCCCAAACTTTTTTTTTCATCCATTGTTCTACATGTTCTCAGCCCAGACCAATCAAATCTCTTGGCTATACCTCCCAAGTGGCTCCCTTGCCCTGCTTTATAAACCTGTGCCAGACTATGGAGAAGGTTTTTGTTCTACTCTCCTTGTTGTTCATTTTGGTTTTAGTGCTTGAGGTGAAACCCATCAAAGCATCACATGTGCTCTACCACCCAGCTATGCTTCCATCCCACAGAGAAACCTGTAAGGATCTAGAAACCAGAAATTAAGGAACTCAAAGTTATTTTATTAGGCCAGCCTTACTCTGTGTGGGGCAGAGGTCTTCCGAGAGGGGCTGAGAATTAGATGTTCCTGAATTTGTGAAATGAATAAGCATGGGAAAATAGGTGAAAATAAAATTTCCTCTTTTCCTTCTTTATATGATGCCCTAACTGAAAAATTAAAAATTGTTGGACTATATTATCCCCATAATTCTTCCCCTCCCCCCCTTTTTTATTTCAATAGTCTTCATCCCCCTGTCCAGCTGAAACACCATCTGCACTCCAAACCTACCACCTCTGCCTGGAGAAGTTCCCCAAGTCACTGTGCAGATGTGGCTCTCGGGTCCTTCGTACTGTGCGAATGAACCCACTGATTACTTCTTGGCCATTTTAGCACTTCTAGCCTTGAGACTTGTGTTTCCTCTGCCAGAATGTGAGGTCCAGAAAGCAGGGAGCAGCACACGTGGTGCTTGTGTGTGAGTGTGAGTGTGTGTGTGTGTGTGTGTGTGTGTGTGTGTGTGTGTGTGTGTTGGGTCTCTACAGGGAGGAGCACCTACTTTGGTTCTTGGCAGGTACTCAGTGAATATGTACGTGCTGGGTGGAAAGGTTCTTATTCCTCCCTGTGACTTTATCTCTATTTTACAATAAAACTCTGAAAATGTCTACTTCGTTGGTTGTGACTATGTGCCTAGGCCTAAGGCATAGGGTGCCAGTAAAATGGGGAGGCGAGGGGATCTTTTTAACTCTTTGGCTAGAGAATAGTTGTTTTCTCTCTGAAAGTCTTCTTCCTTATTGGTTCTCACTGCCTGGGTAACCGGACACCAAACATTGTTGTCCACTATGAATCCTCTAAGTGAAAACAACCCAAATACTTATTATGGATAAGTAAACATGTAAGTATCAGATCTGCACTCAACTCAACACTCCACAATGGCAAAGATAAAAACAATCCACAGCCAGCTCCCCCCAACACAATACAAGAATCTTAATAAACACGTGGTTCAAAATTCACTAAAGCTTGAATGCTCCCGGGTCAAACAGCAGGTAACAAGACAATAACCAACACAGAGGGGAAACAAATGCTGCACTGAATCCTGTGATCCTGTGGTCATGTTTTGATCTCCTGTTTGCCATGTGTGCTCAGGGTGAGCTCATTAAAATGCTCTGGGGTTCGGTTTTCCCATCTCAACACACAAACAAAAGCTAACGCAGAACACTTTAGTCTTTGCAACACCCCTCTCTAATGAGTAGTGATATGTTGCTATTATCAGTCCTGGGGGAATCAGGGCTCAAAGCTTCCTTGCTTCAAGAATGATTCAAAATTGGCAACAGCATCAATTGGGAATAAAAATACTGGTCTCTGGGCTTTGCCCAAGACTTCCTGTCTTAGGAGCTTACCTTAGCCAGACCCCCAAGGGAACCACAAAGGCCAAAGTTTGAAAAGCACTGCTTTTGACAGGTTTTGTGCTCATACCTTTAATCCCAGAACTCAAAGGCAAAGAACTCTGAGTTTGAGCCCAGTCTGGTCTACAAAGTGAGTTCCAGGACCACCATGGCTATACAGAAAAACTGTCTCAAAAAAAAAAAAAAAGACCAGAAGTAAGAAAGAAAAGAGAGAAGGGAGAGAAAGAAGAGAAAGATGCAAGAAAGGCACTGCTCTCCAAAACTGCTATCATGCAGTGTATAAATTCCAGCACATTTACCAACATGATTAGCATAATTATAAATTCAGCCTTCTCCTGTCTCCCCAGCACACTATCTTATGACCATACCAGAACCTCTTCTTACTGCCTCAGGTCTTCCCGAAATAAAATATTCTTAAAGGAAAGCTTTAGGTCACCATCATCTGCAAAAACGTCAGCCCAACACATCCACAAGTTTCTGTCTCATGCATATATACATCAATACCTTGTGAACAGCAGGCTTGGAATTAGCCACTTGAATTAGGAAGAATTCATGGACTAAGTCAGCCAGCCAGGGTGGATTGAGACCAGGCTAGTTTTCTTTCTATTATTTTTTAATTTAACTTTTATTAATTACACTTTATTCACTTTGTATCCCCCCATTAACCCCTCTCTCCTCCCCTTCTAATCCCATTTTTCCCTCACCCTTCTCCACGCATGCCCCTCCCTAAGTCAGCTGATAGGGGAGGTCCCCCTCTCCTTCCTTCTGATCCTAGCCTATCAGATTTCATCAGGAGTGGCTGCATTGTCATCTTCTGTGGCCTGGTAAGTCTGCTCCCCCCTCAGGGGGAGGTGATCAAAGAGCAGGCCAATCAGTTCATGTCAGAGGCAGTCTCTCTTCCCATTACTATGTAACCCACTTGGGCACTGAACTGCCATGGGCTGCATCTGTGCAGGGGTTCTAGGTTATCTCCATGCATGGTACTTGGTTGGAGTATGAGTCTCTGGAAAGACCCCTGTGTTCAATTTTTTTGGTTCAGTTGCTCTCCTTGTGGACCTCCTGTCCTCTCTAGATCTTACTATTTCCCACTTCTTTCATAAGATTCCATGCACACTGCCCAACAGTTGGCCATGAGTCTCAGCATCTGCTTTGATAGTCTGCAGGGCAGAGCCTTTCAGAGACCCTCTGTGGCAGGTTCCTAACTTGTTTCCTGATTTCTTCTTCTTCTGATGTCTGTCCTCTTTGCCTTTCAGGATGAGGATTGAGCATTTTAGCCAGAGTCCTCCCTCTTGATTAGTTTCTTTAAATGTACAGATTTTAGTAGGTTTATCCTATATTATATGTCTATATGAGTGAGTATATACCGTGTGTGTCTTTCGGCTTCTGGGATAGCTCACTCAGGATGATCTTTTCCAGTTCCCTCCATTTACCTGAAAATTTCATGATTTCCTTGTTTTTCATTGCTGACTAATATTCCATTGTGTAGATGTACCACAATTTCTATATCCATTCTTCAGTTGAGGGGCATATGGGTTGTTTCCAGCTTCTGGCTATTACAAATAAAGCTGCTACAAACATGGTTGAGCAAATGTCCTTATTGTGTACTTGAGCCTCTTTTGGATGTATGCCTAGGAGTGGTTTAACTGGATCTTGAGGAAGCGCTATTCCTAGTTGTCTTAGAAAGTGCCAGATTGATTTCCAGAATTGTTGTACAAGTTTACATTCCCACCAGCAGTGGAGGAGGGTTCCCCTTTCTCCACAACCTCTCCAGCATGTGTTGTCACTTGAGTTTTTTATCTTGGCCATTATGATGGGTGTAAGGTGAAATCTCAGGGTCGTTTTGATTTGCATTTCCCTGATGGCTAATGAGGTTGAGCATTTCTTTAAGTGTTTCTCTGCCATTCGATATTCATATATCGAGAATTCTCTGTTTAGCTCTGTTCCCCATTTTTTAATTGGATTACTTGGTTTGTTGCTTTTTAGCTTCTTTAGTTCTTTATATATACTGGATATTAGCCCTCTGTCACATAGAGGGTTGGTGAAGATTGTTTCCCAATCTAGTTTTGAAGGAGCTCATAAACCAAGAAAAAGCGGGAGCTGAGCAGGGAAAGTGACCACTAGGTGGCAATAGCACTCATGAGTTTTAGTGAGCAATGCTCTTTCAAGTTTCAAGGTGGTCTCACCACCAGGATCTGCCCAAGCCTGATGGAAGTGAGGTCCCACACAGAAGGGGAAGAGAACAAAGGATTCCCAGGGTATGTGGGAGTTGAAGAGGAGGGTTCTATGCCTAAGAAATACCTGCTTTAGTCTCCGAAGGGAAACAACTTTTTGTCTAAGGTTTTAAAACCTTGGCATAAAGATGTTGGGTTTCATGGAGGTCTGTATTTTGGTAGCAGACAGGCTCTTAGTGGACAAACACCTGCTTATTTGAGCTATATTTAAAGCAACAATGTGCAAACATTTGAGTTTTGAAATTGTCTGGGTTTGGAGCTTTTGGATCTGGCACTGAAGAAACTAGCCATGTAGATATCAGTACACAAAATCCATCTTTGGTTCATTTATATTACACAAGAAATAATAGTATGTCCACAGCTTGGAGAGTCCAGGCTTGGATAGCATATCCAAGAGGGCCCTCTGTCTCTCTCTGTTTCTCTCTCTGTCAACAGAGTTTTTCAGTGTAGCCCTGGCTGTCCTGGTACCTACTCTGTAGACCAGACTGCCTCTGCCTCCCAAGTGCTGGGATTAAAGGTTTGTGCCACCTTTGACAGGCAGGAGGTCTCTTTTTAATTAGGAGGCAGTAAAACGGTGAAACTGGTGTTAAGTCTGAGGATATGAAAGCTTAAGTTGTGAGGTCTAAGGTATTTTAAGGTGTGTAAATGCAACTTGTAACGACATAAGAAAGTGAGTTAAAGTACATAAAAATGACAGGTTTCTTTCCCTCAGTATGCTATTGTTATACCAAGACTTCAAAAGTTCAGAATTCTAACAATCTGATAAGCTGTTTACTGTAAGTCGGGCGCTCTCCAGCCAGCCTTCCAGAGACTCAGCACCAGCTGCTTACATCATCACCCACCACCAAATGCTGTTTTTTTTCTATGTCATGACTAATTGTATACTTTCCTGTGCAACAGGTACACCCTTGAAAAGGTCCTGGCCACCCAGATTTCTCTGTCTTGTCCATGTTTTCATTCTCTCTGTCTCCTAGTCTCTGTCTGTCTGTCTTTATCCCTCTATCAAGTCCCCACTCCAAGACAGTCTTTCACTCTTCTACCTCCCCAATAAACCTGTTGTGTTGAATCTATTATATGGTGTCTTTTCTTGGCCTCATCCCGCCAAGCTACCTTTCACCACCTTATCCTAACACTATATTAATCTAGCTCAGGTAAGCACTGACTACTATTACTATAATCACAAGCTTAAGATTTTAAATTTTCTTTGGTTGTCTTCTAAAAATAGACTTAAAACTTACTTCTCATGCTAAAAACATCTGTCCAATCTATATACACTCGGTCTTCTGGATAGAGAAAAAAAGTGTTAATGCTTTCAACCAAAATCATTTTTGGGTTTACAAGCTTTTATTATGATGCGAAGGCATGAGTCTACTGCTCTTTCTATAATGTGGATTTCAGTACAGAGCTCAAACAGTGGAAATGCTAACATATCTAGAACTTGTATCTCTCAGATTCAAGGTCAGGAGCCTTATCATTTGAGCTACCCAAACCTTACCATAGAGTTCCTCTAAAAGATTCCACCGAGCAAGGGGTTGAAGCAGATTCTAAAACTCACAGCCAAACTTTGGGCAGAGCACAGCAAGTCATAAGAAAGAGTGGGGGACAGAAGGACATGGAGGGGAGAGGAGTTCCATAAGAAGACCAACAGAGCCAACAAATCTGGGCCCAGGGGAGCCTGTAGAGACCGATGCACCAGCCAAGGACCATGCATGTAAAAGACCTAGACCCCTGCCCAGATGTGACAGGCAGCTCAGTTTCCGTGTGGGATCCTTAGTAAGGGGAGCAGGAGCTATCTCTGACATGGACTCTGTTGCCAGCTCTTTGGTCACTTCCCCTGATGGGGACCCCCGCCCCCGTCTTGCCAGGCCACAGAAGAAGAGAATGCAGGAAGTCCTATGAGACTTGATAGACCACAGTCTGATGGTAGGAGAGGAGGGCTCCCCCCTTTTGAGGACTAGGGAAGAAGGATGGTAGCAAGAGAGAGAGAGGAAATGTGGGCCCAGGGGAGACTACAATCGGGATGGAAAGTGAATAAATTATAAAAAATGAATTTAAATTTTAAAATATTTTATTTCTTTTTATAAGCTTCAAGAAATCCACTTTGATTCACTTCACACAGGTCAAACATACTCCTGTCAACATCAGCCTGTTTCCCTACCTACTGCCTATCTTGATGGTGGAATTTCTCTCCCTTTCCCTGTTCTTGAAACTCTCCTCTTTCAATTACCAGGAACATGGGCCTAAAAGTTTCAAATATACACCCTGAATAAAATATTCACCCTAAACTCCTTAACTTTACCTTTGGTCCCATATATATATATATATATATATTCCAGCAGATTTCCAATCAATTACTGCAAACTGCACCAACTGTTGCCTGCATGTCCCTAGCCCCAGATCCCCAGATGGTTCTATAGACCCTGGACGATGAATGATAAAGCCTGCTTTTCTTGGACTTGGCCAATATTCCAACTTTTTGGGTCCCCAACAACAATGCCTCAATATCAGCAGGAAGTAGTCATAGAAGATTATGACTCCCCTTATCATTCATTTATTATGAGGGGCAGAGGCTTGTGTGTTAAGTTTCAGCACCTCACCTCCACTCTGCCCTCCATTCCCAGACAATTGACATTTAACATACCAAAGTGGACCTGGCCACAAGGTTCTCTTAGCATCTCTCAGTCCCTACTTCTTAAATGGAGTACTCCCAGCTTGCATAACCCACCGCCTACCCTGAACTCTCCAGCCCAGGGGGCTGTGGTTGGATAAATGTGGCAAGGGAGGCAGGGGTACTTTTGGTAGGCCCTTGTCCAAGTGTGCTGCTGAGAAATTATGCCACATAACAGACTTAATGTAAGAGTTTTACTGGGGGAGGAATGAGAATGAAAGGCCATCTTGGAGGGGGACATGAGAGAGAGACAGAGGCTGACAGGCAGAGACAAGGAGACAGGGAGGAACCAAAGAGAGAAAGAGGTAGGCAAGAGAAGGCAGAAAGAGGAGAGAGAGAGAGAGAGAGAGAGAGAGAGAGAGAGAGAGAGAGTCCAGAAAAGGGGAGACAAATCTGGGGTGGGTGGGGCCTTTTATGCATAGCACCTAGCACACCTGGCGCACCTGGCGATGGCATGTGATGACATAAGTTGTTGATAGGTCCCTGAGGGCAGGCCAGTGGGAATGCCTGTTTGCTAACAGGCTGGGATGCTCTGCCTTAAATAATCCAGACATTTTGGTTGTCCACCATTTTTTGTACCTTTGGCCTCCTGGCTGCCACAGCTTGTTCCCATCTCTGTCTTCTCCGATCCCCTCCCCTGTCCCAACATGGCCTAGCTTAGCCTGGTCATGTCCTCTCTGGACTGTCCCAGATATCCCTGTGTCTCTGGCTATGCTGTCCCACATAGCTATAACAAACTTTCTCATCCACAATACCTAGAAACAGCCATGTCCTTTCCTTTGTTTTTTATTTCTTTTTTCATTCAACTGAGAGTCAGAAGCGTCTCAGGAGGGTACAGAAAAAAGAGAGGGGGGGAACCTAGACAAGTGCTATAAGCAAAATGGTCTTTTTTTTTTCTGCCTCTAGGGCTGATCAACTATAGCATCATAGATAAATGCAGCTCATAAATCTAAATGCAGGTGAGTCAGAGTGGTACACCCCTGAAGCCTCAGCACTCTGGAGGAGGATTGTGAGTTCACGATCTGACTTGTTAAAATAGACAAAAATCCAAAAGCAATTATGAGAATCTCTAGCTTTCACAGTCTAGTCATTGTGGCTTTAGTCAAGCAACCTGGATCCTGGACCTCTATTTCCTCATTTGGAAAGGAGAAGACTAGACTCCCTCTGTGTTATGAAGTTTATTTTCAAAGGGTGCCATGCCTGACTTCTAGCTCTGCATGGAGATTCTGGTTCACTTGGTTTTGGAGTGGAACGAAGACCTCAGGATGCCAAGGCTGACACCCTCCAGGAGCCCTGAGGTCAGGTTCTCCCTGTTGTTCCTGCCTGGCAGCATCTGTTGGCACAAAGGCTGGGGTGCCCTCTCATTGCAGAAAAGGGTTCCTTACTAAGGCGGCCATGCACTCCCACTGTGCACTCATTTAGACTGACCATAAAGACAGTACTTGGCTGATACTTATGATGTCATGGGTCCTGCCCCTAGTTCCGATGGGTAGGAATGAGAAAATTGCTGATTCTTCAGAAGCATGTAGTGTAAACCTGTGATATCACCACTTGGGTGGCTGGTGCAGGAGGATTGTGAGTTGGCGACTGCATGGATTGCAAACTGAGACTGCTTTTTTATTTTATTTTTATTAATTACAGTTTATTCTCTTTGTATCCCAATTGTAGCCCCTTCACCACCCCCTCCCAATCCCATCCTTCCTCCCTCCCTCCTCTTCTCCCATGCCCCTCCCCCAGTCCAATGGTAGGGAGGTCCTCCTCCCCTTCCACCTGACCCTAGTCTATCAGGTCTCATCAGGACTGGCTTCATTGTCCTCCTCTGTGGCCTGGTAAGGCTGCTTCCCCCTCAGGTGGAGGTGATCAAAGAGCCAGCCACTAAGTACATGTCAGAGACAGTCCCTGTTCCTATTACTGGGGAATCTCCTTGGACACTGAGCTGCCATGGGCTACATCTGTGCAGGGGTTCTAGGTTGTCTCCATGCATGATCTTTGGTTGGAGTATCAGTCTCAGAAAAGACCCTGTGCCCAGATATTTTGGCATATGCTGAGACTCACTGTCAAATTTTGGGCAGAGTGCAAGAAATCCTATGAAAGAAGGGAGAGACAGAAAGATCAGGAGGGGATATTTTTTAACCGGGTGAAATGCAAATCATGACTGTTTAAAAGAGGTGGGGTTGCAATTAACTTTTCTATTACTTTTCCAATTGTCTTGTAATATATTAATTTCATAATTTAAAGCTATGTAAATTAAAGTATATATAAAATGTCTTCCCAATTAGAGAAGTTTTACATTGATTTTACAACATATAAAACTTACTTCAATTGGCTTACCCTATCTTTCTTTTTTTTAACCTTTATTAATTACACTTTATTCACTTTGTATCCCCCCATAAACACCTCCTCCCTTCCTAATCCCACCTTCCTTCCCCCTTCTTCATGAATGCCCCTCCCCAAGTCTACTGATAAGGGAGGTCCCCCTCTCCTTCGTTCTGATCCTAGCCTATCAGATCTCATCAGGAGTGGCTGCATTGTCTTCTTCTGTACCCTGTAAGGCTACTCCCCACTCAGGGGAAGGTGATCAAAGAGCAGGCCAATCAGTCATGTCAGAGGCAGTCCCTATTCCCATTACTATGGAACCCACTTGGACACTGAACTGCCATGGGCTACATCTGTGCAGGGGTTCTAGGTTACCTCCATGTATGGTACTTGATTGGAGCTGACAATGCTTTAAAGAAAGAGAGATTTGATAATTTCCTGCTTTTCAAATCATAAGGGTGGCTAAGATGCTTGGTGTAGGAAGCACAGCTTAGAGTAAGCATTGGAGAAACCAGCTTGTCAATCACAGGAAGGCGTAGTGGGGGAGGGGCTGGAGGGCAGCTATGTTCTTCAACAGAATGAAATGAATGGCACCTGGTGACCTGGAACGCTGGACCGGACAAACAATCCTTTGCTATCCCATTAGGAGCCAACCTCCACCTGAATTTCCCTGACATGGAAAATTGTTTAGATTCTAATCCTGGGCTTTGCTGCCAGTGACTAGAACTCATCCCTATGAAAGGAGGATGGCATGCACTCTGCATCCTCCGCCAATAGAATCTGTCCTTAGGCAAACACATCCCACATCCCCCCAGGGCTGTAGCCCTGAACTCTGTATCAGCTAATAGAACCCACTCTTACTGTAAAGGTCAGGTGCTTTGCTACCTTGCTAGGGCATTTTGATGTAACTATGCCTAAAGCTTTATTGTTACAATTGTCATGTGGAAACCTTTTCAAAATTTTACCATGCTTAAAGTGTAAGAAGGATAAATGATGAGGTCAGACCCTAGAGGGTTTTTGGTTCTGTTTGTTTGTTCAGTTGGTTGGTTGGTTTGGCTTTTCAAGACAGGGTTCATGTGTAACAACCCTGACGTCCTAGAACTCACTTTGTAGACCAGGCTTACCTTGAACTCACAGAGATCTGCCTGCCTCTGCCTGTTTTGACCCAGTGCCTGCAAAGACCTTCATTCTTCGTCTCCTGTGTATCATCTGCCTGCCAGTCAGGAGGCTTGCAGGGTGCCTGACAGCTTGGAACTTCACTTGTTTGGCTTATAGTTTAAACAATGTCACAATAATTGATGTTGAATTGGTGTAGATTTTTGCAAATCTTGGGAAGACCAAATAATGTAGTTTTGTGTATAAAAATATCTAAAGCTCCAGAAGCAAATCTCAAAATGTTTCATATCAAATCTCAAAAAAGTATGGAAAGATTGTGAAGTAGAATTGGGGTCCTTAGCTTTACGAAGTTGAGGTCTCCTGCACAAGGGGGCAAGAAAAGAAGTTCAGAAAATTTCCACTAGAGGGAAGCCTTCCAAAAATCTTGGGTACATGCCTCTTAAAAGTTTAGTTCATGCCTCAGACTGGTCAAAGTGGTTTATTTCTTTGTTTGATTGTTTTTCAGACTCCTCAAGAAAAATCTGCTTTGTCCCCACTACCACCACCCCCATTCTAGGTTTATTCTTCTTCACCAGTCAAGCCAATTTAAGATAATTACTTGATAAAGTGTACGACCCAACCCCTTACCACACCTCAGGATTGTGTCCCCAGGATTGCCTTATCCTGTGTTGATCCTGGGGACCATTACTCAGGGCTTGCTAGCTCCTAGATCCTAATTCTCCTTTCTGTTGTTATCTTCTGAGAGGAAGCTGGCGTTTCTCCCTCTCCCACTCAAAGGTTCAAAGGCACCTTTGGCCCTACAAACACAGGACTGTTTGTTCCAGAAGAACAGATCTTGAAAATTACAGTTCTAGCCAGATGTGGCTTGCCGCTTTAATCCAAGCATCCAAAAACTATTTGAAAGTCCCAAAACATCAGTTGGTTATATTTATAGCCATCAAAAAGGAAACGACATACAGAAAACGGAAGTGATATACAATGACTAAAGAGTAGGTCCCTCTGGCATCTATTTTGCTTGGACACGGTTTGAACAATTGGACAGCCCCCTTCCCCTTTAATTGGTTGACACCCTGACAACAGTGAGGTCATTTGCATTCAGGTTAGGCTGTGATTTGCCACTTACAGAGAAATCTTTAGGCCAGATTTAGAAATGTAGAAACAGCTTTATGCTAAACAGTTTAACATGTAGTAGTGTTTTTATAAGACTTACAAGGCTTGTGAGCTCTTGACATGTTAATTTTCATATAAATATTCTGGGTTTTTTTTTCTGTTCTTTTGATGGGTCTCTTAGACTGGTCTGAACTTGCTTTCCTTTTATTTCCTCCTTTCCAGTTTCCAGTGCTGGGATTTAGACAGATTCTAGAGTTTACGTTTATGCCTGTGAGTCATTTCAGGAATAATTTCCATGTCAGGTGCATGGAGAAAAGTTATACACAGTTCTTTTATTAAATCACAGATTTTTAGCCAGGCACAGTGGTGCATGCCTATAATCCCAGCACTTGGGGAAGCAGAGACTGGCAGATTTCTGTGAGTTTGAGGCCAGCCTGGTCTACAAAAGTGAGTCCAGGACAGACAAGGCTGCACAGAGAAACCTTGTCTCGAAAAACTTAAAAACAAAACACAGATTTATTAATGCATGATACTTGATTCATCCATTTGCTATATAATCCAATCAGTTTGGTAACATCTGGAGCTGAATAATAATTTCCATAGCTGATTTTATAAAAATTTTATCACTGTAGCGGCTGGTGAGATGGCTCAGTGGTTAAGAGCACTGATTGCTCTTCCAGAGGAAATGGGTTCAATTCCCAGCACCCACAGGGTGGCTCACAACTATCCGTAACTCCAGTCCTAGGGAATTCAGTGGTCATTCCTGACCTCTGAAGGCACCAGGCATGAATGTGATGTACAGACCCTAATGCAGAAAAACACTCATAAATTTAAAATAAATAAAAATTTAAAATTATCACTCATAAAGGAATTTTGTGCTGATTGGAAGCAGTCTTCCATCTCCTTTCTAGACCCCAACATCTTCACACCCACATTCTAGCTCTGTGTTTTGAGCTTTTGATGTACATTTCATTATACAATTTCATAGTAAGCACATCACTTAGCATGTTTCAAGGTTCATTCATATTACAGAATAGAATAAGCAGTACTCTATCTTATGTTTGATTTATAATTCTTTTCATGGATATGCTACATTTTGTTCCTGTGGCCCCTTTTTATTATTGTGTATTATATTGCTCCAGACAGTCAAGCATAGATTTTTGTGGTGGCAAATGCATCTGATTGGAATCACGGAATCACATGTACATTCTATGCATAGTATTCTTAGGCACTGCCAAACTTTTTTTTTTTTTCATTTCCCCGATAGCCAATGAAATTGGGCGTTTGCATGTGTGTGTGTGTGTGTGATTATTGGTTATTTGTCCATCTTATTTACAGATACTCTGTTCAGGTCCTTTGCCTACTTTTTTTCCTCAGGGCCTCTTGCATGCTAAGCAAACACTGGACCCCTGGACCACCCTCCTACAGGGTCACACTAAGTTATTAAATCTGTTAAGCATGTGGGATTGCAGGCCGTTGACACCAGCCCTGGCCTTTTGCCTATTTTTAAAACTGAATTGTCCTTTTTATATTGAGTTATAAGACTCAGATAGTAACATAAGTCACAAGTCCTGTGTGTACCTGAACCACTATTGAAGATGCCTTCCCTTCCCTACAAATTACCCTGCTACTTTGGTTACAAGGTTTGAAATCTAAAGTTAGACATGCCAGTGCTGTTTTAGTCAGTTTTTCTGTCATTTCAGTTTGGAGCATTTGCTCATATTTCCTGGGGCTTATTCTTTGACCCATACCTTGCTTAGAAGTGTACTGCTCAATTTCCATAAGCCTTGTGTGGTTCCTAGGTGAGATGCTGTTGTGTTTTGTTAACTTGATGACCTTAGGAGTGGAAGACATAGCCATATGATTTTCTTCATGGCAATTTAGAGTCTCTGGTAACAGCTTACATGCTCCATCTCGTTGAATGTTTCCTGCACACCTGCAAAAAATGTGTGTGTGTGCTCTTGCTGTAAAATCTCATGAAGTCAGTTTGGTCAAACTGAGTAGCAGTGTAGCTCAGCACCCTCGCAGGTGCTCTGTGCACCGACAGCACCCTCGCAGGTACTCTGTGCACCGACAGCACCCTCGCAGGTACTCTGTGCACCGACAGCACCCTCGCAGGTACTCTGTGCACCGACAGCACCCTCGCAGGTACTCTGTGCACCGACAGCACCCTCGCAGGTACTCTGTGCACCGACAGCACCCTCGCAGGTACTCTGTGCACCTACGTCATTAGTTATATATAAGGAAGGAGTTTGGGATTACACAGTAATGACTGTGTTTTTTCTTTCATTTCTCTCAGTTCTGTCAGTTTTTACTCGGTGTGTTTGGTAACTCATTGTTGAGTTCATACATATTAGGAATTGTGTATCTTCTTAGTAACTTAACACCTTTGTCACTTTAGACTGGCCCTTTTTATTTATGATATTACCTTAGTATTAAATTTTGCTTTATTCAAAATTAAGCATTACATAGTATGTTTCCCACATTCTTTTCATTTCAACAAGTGTACATATTTGGTGAGAGTATGTCTTTTGTGACTTACAGTCCAAGTAGGCCTTGTTTTATTAGCCCTTTTGATAGCTTTGCATTTTAATTGAGGTCCTTAACAACATTATTGACTCATTTTTTAATATCCTGTTTGTCTAATAGTGATTACTTTTATATATTCTACTGGCATGTTCCGAATTTAAATTATATATATAACATAAGAATCCTGTGACAATATTTTTCCATTTATATTCCCCTTTTGTGCTTGGTGACTTTTATACATTCTGCTTCTATGTAAGCTAATAAACCTCATCATAATATGTTACTATTTTTAGTGAATAAGCTTTTAGATAATGTAATAGAAATAAAAAGTTATAGAGTTATCTTTCTAGTGTTCTTCTAAGTTACATCTGTATTGTCCCTCTCATTATTATAATTTATTCATTATAATATTTAATAATTAATACTTAAAATTTTATATTGTAGTACTTATAACAAATTATAAATATAAAATAATTCAATAAATTGTAATATAATTTATTTAAATATTTATTCATTTTTTCAGATTTTGAAAAATTAAGATTTAATGAATACAGAACAAGGTGACAGATTATTATTTAATATTTTTGTTTATCTGTATGCGTGCATATTTGTCTCCGTGTGTATAAACCACATGTGTGCAGGTCTTTAAGGAGACCAGGGAGGGTGTCAGATCCCATGGAGCTAGTTACAGGAAGTGTGAGCAACCCAACATGGGTATTGGAAACTGAACTGAGGTCCTCTGCAAGAGCAATATATGCTTTTAATCATTGACATGTCTCTCCAGCCCCAGATTATTTTTTCATCACCTTAAAAATGCCATTTTATTGTCTCCCTGAATTATGACTTCTAATGAAATGTAAGCTCAGTCCTTCGTGCAATCTATATTATTTTTCCCTCTGGATGCTTGTTGGGTTTTCCTGTTTATTTGTTAAGTGAGCAACTTAACACAGTTAAGTTACATGAAATGGTTTCAATCGTTATTGTTTTTAAAGCTAGCCGGTTGTCCTGTCACAGTGTCATAGAAGACTGTTCTTTACAGCAAAAGCAGAGCAATATTGCCGAATCAGCTCCCTGAGTCCCAGTGTCCACAGCACTGTATGCTCTTAGCTCTTAAATGTCCCTAAAGGCACATATGCTACAGGCTTGGTCCCCAGCAGATAGTGCATTGAGCAGAGGTGAACCTTTAGGAGGTGGGGCAATAGGAAGAAGGAAGTTACATCACTAGGAGTATGCGTTTGTGAGGGTGTACTGTTCCCTTCCCATCTGCCTCTGTTTCCTGGCTACCATGGTGTCAACAGCATCTTCTGCCAGTCATGCCCCATCATGATGTGCTTCCATGTCACAGGACCAAACCTGACAGGTCAAGTGACCATGGGCAGAAACCTTAGCAACCATAAGTCAAAATCTCTCTCTCTCTTTTTTTTTTTTTTTCTCTCCTTGTAAGTGATTTATCTGGGGTACTCTGTCATAGCATAAAAGATGACTAATTCAGAGTGTGTGCTGAGGACCACGCGCTCCAAGAACACAGAAGAGTACACTACAGGAGAGAACCCCAGTGGTAGGAGGTATTAATCTTACGACTGTTGGAAGCCTGTCCAGCCCTCTCTTCGGGTGGCAAAGGTTGACATTAGAGACCATCATCACCATCACAGGGACACATTTTCTTATGTTCTACTCAGTACTGTGTTGAACAACTATTTTGCTAAGATTCCTTATCCTTTTATCCATTATATTCTTTCCCCCTCAAGGATCTTGATGAAGTTGATCATAGTTTTGATTTTTTTTTTAATTCCTTAATTCTTAAATCCAAAATGTGCATTCACTCAAGAGTCCCAGAGATTTTAAAGGAGTTTGTAGGTATATGCCGGCTTCCCATAGGTGGTTCCTTTCTATTCTCAGAGAAAAAAGTATGTTACCACCATCACCCTACTTACACACAGAGAGAAAGAGAGACAGAGAGAGAGAGAGAGAGAGAGAGAGAGAGCATGCTTATATCAACTAGTGCTTATCTGCCAGGGAGATTACAGCTTTGGATGTGCATGGTCCCCTCTCTCATCCCATAGTGCCCAACTGTCTGGCATACTCATAGAAGATACCCAAGAAATGGTTCAGAGCCCGTCAGAATTGATAACTTTGCATCAGGCGTGTCTCAAAAAAGCAAAGCAGCTGTCACAAGCATGGTCTTTAGGTCCCAAGTGTCTCTCTTTCTGAGTACTTAGTGACATTACTTCCTGATTCCTGCCTTGAAGGTTGTGGGAACTAGATGTGTTAAGACACATAATTTATAACCTGAATCCAGTGCTCCATACATATTGGCTGTTGCTGTCGCTTAAAACACGCTGTTTGGCAACTGGTTTTTCCAAGTTGTCTCTAGGACAGCTAAAATGTCACTGGGTGCACAAAAAAACATGGAGTCACTTCATTCAAAATCCCACTCTGCTTTGATACACTGCTCAGATGTAGCCCATGGCAGCTCAGTATCCAAATGAGTTCCCTAGTAATGGGAGCAGGGACTGTCTCTGACATGAACTCAGTGGCTGGCTTATTGACGACCTCCCCCTGAGGGGGCAGCAGCCAGGCCAGGCCACAGAGAAGGACAATGCAGCCAGTCCTGATGAGACTTGATAAGCTAGGGTCAGATGGAAGGGGAGGAGGACCTTCCCTATCAGTGGACTTTAGAGGGGCTTGGGAGGAAATGGGGAAGGGGGTTACAGCTGAGATACAAAGTGAATAAACTGTAATTAATGTAAAAAATAAATTTAAAAATGTTTAAATAAAGAGCCCAGAAGCACAACAACAAATCCCACGCTATTACATATAGTAAGGCCCCAGAGAGGGAAGTATTAACAATTCAGAACTTCTTGCAAAGTGCTAGTCTATATTTAAGGATAAGTTTGGAAAAAATGTCTTTGCCTTTCAAGTCACAGCTGTTGGCCGCCAATCCAAACCAGTTAGCAAAAGTTCACAGTGGGCCAACAGTTGCAAGCAGGGGAAGTTCTGAGCTCCAATAATCCATTCTTTGCCTATGTCTACTCAATAAGTAAGAAATAATGCTCAATTATTGTCCCACCGCAGGCGTGCAGGTTATGTGAGTCTAGCCACAGTTTCCGGTTTATGTGCTTGACAAAATCAACCAGATGCGCGCAGGTTGCGCCCGGCCCATCGCCGCCGCCCAGCCCTGCACCGCGGTCAGACCAGTAGGACGGCTTCGCTCCAGCCCGGCCCGCCCCGACCCGCCGAGCACAGCTCTCCCGGAAACCCGGTTCCGCGCTGCGCCTTCCCGCAGCCCTCGCGGCCCGGGCCAGCGCCTGGGCGCGGGGCTAAGGGGGCGCCCGGGCAGCAGGAGCCCAGCGGGACGTGGATAAAGGCACGTGCAAAGGACGGGGCTGCAGTGGCAAGGATTCGCTATGTCCTCCTCCTGATGGTGTCTCCACTGTGGCTGCTTGGTGCTCTGGTCAAAACCAGCAGGTGAGTACCTGAAGAGAGCTGCTCTGGAGCCATGATATCAAGGGCAAGGGGTCTGAGCTGGGGAGAAGCTGCAGGAGGCTGGAGAGCTAGTAGGGACCTCAAGAATAAGGCCTAACTGAAGAGAAGGTTTGTTTGCACCCCACTGATCAGTCCTGGCATGGGGTCCTCTAGCTAAGGTAGGGTCGAAGTCATCAGCAAAGCAGGAGCCTTTAAAGCTATGGAGGGCTTTGCCTCAAATCTTCCCAATGTTCTCTGGTACCTGTAACATCTGGGGTACATCCTGGTGATACATTTGGTGGGAGCTTAGGGGCTTCCCTGGGAAGGCACTGACATCTTGGAGACTAGGGCAGCTCTTTCCCACATGGTTGACACAGACACCTCTCCTGAGTTCTTCTTGGTATGTCCAGAAAACAGCAGTCATTCTTGGGAATGCAAACATCATCCATTCAGCTGATAAGACATCTTCCTCTCATCTTTGGGTTCTAGGATTCAGACTCATTTTTCCTTTCAGTAGAATGATGGTGGAACCAGGGATGTGAGTTATGCTGGGGTTTTCCAGGATACAGAATGGCATGTGTTGCATCCAACAGACCTCTCTGAATCCATGGCCTGTATGTCTCACTTATGAGGCCAGTATCAATGTCAAGTGCTGGACATCTCCAGTCTCATGTGCCTGTAAACCTCATTAACCCAGCCCCTTCCCCAAGCCCAGAGCTGACTGGATATCATTAGCATATAATTGGATGCCTATAATTCCTCTACATGAGAAATACCTCAACGTCAAGTTTAGACAGCTTGGAGTGCTGTGGTTCATTTTCTCCCCAACATAGTGTATTCTGTTTGTGGAGGGTGATGGGAAAAGCCATTCCTTTATGCATTTCTTCAACAGATACTTGCTAAACAGCAGCTGCTGCCAGGTACAGAGGCACCGTGAACGCATTGCTCTCCCTTAGATATGGTTTACTGGAGAAAAGAAGCAAGCAGATGAATTATGTTACCTCAGAGTGATGACTGCTATAAAACAAAACAGTGTGAGGAGAGGTATGAAAGTGAGAGAAGCTATCCGTTGGCCAGGAAGGGTAGCAGCAGACATCCTGAGTGAGCTAGGAAGTAGTGCCTTCCTCAGGGCCTACAAATCTGGCCGCATAGAACAGTGATGGAGAGTTACAAACTGCTTATAAGGCCTCAGTGAGCAGTGCATGAATGAGCTGGGGAGGAGCCCTCCCTCAAGTCCCAAGAGCATTTCTTGTTGGGATGTTTAAATCTAATATAAAGCTGTATCTTCCCAGGAGACAGGTTCTGTTGTCTTATTTGTTCATCCATTTAACAAATATTTACACAACAATCTATATCTTCTGGTTTTAAAACTCATTTTTTTCTTTTATTTTTTAATTTTTCATCAATTACACTTTATTCATTCTGCATCCCCCCATAAGCCCCTCCCTCCTCCCCTCCCAATCCCACCCTCCCTTCCCTTTCTGCATGCATGCCACTCCCCAAGTCCACTGATAGGGGAGGTTCTCCTCTCCTTTCTGATCTTAGTCCATCGGTTCACATCACAAGTGGCTGCATTGTCCTCTACTATGGCCTGTTAAGGCTGCTCCCCCCCAGGGGGAGGTGATCAAAGAGCAGGCCAATCAGATTATGTCAGAGGCAGTACCTCTCCACATTACTATGTAACCCACTTGGACACTGAGCTGCCATGGGCTACATCTGTGCAGGGGTTCTAGGTTATCTCCATGAATAGTCCTTGGTTGGAGTATGAGTCTCTGGGAAGTTCCCTGTGTTCAACTGTTGGGCAGAGTGAATGGAATTTTATTTTAAAACTCATTAATGAACAAAATAGTTATTTTCTTTTTTTTTTAATTTATTTATTTATTATGTATACAGTGTTCTGTCTGCATGTACACTTGCTCACCAGAAAACAATATCCAATCTATTATAGATGGTTGTGAGCCACCATGTGGTTGCTGGGAATTGAACTCAGGACCTCTGGAAGAGCAGCCAGTGCTCTTAACCTCTGAGCCATCTCTCCAGCCCAATAGTTATTTTCTTAATAGATATTCTTTTCTGTTGGAAAGAAGTGAGTAATAAGCTGTGTATTTATGAGAGTCTTGCTGTGTGCTGTGTTACACCAGCTAGCCTTGAATTCTTGGTCCTCCTGCCTCAGACTCCCCAGGGTACAGGAGCTCCTATGTTTACCAGAGTGGTCAGTGCAGACTGAATAGAAGGGGTTCAATTTGGGCAGGGACTTGAATGAAGACAGGACATAGCCATGTGACTGCCCAGAAGATTCCCACCAATGGAATAGTGAGTGAAAAGGCATAGAGATATGAGCAAGTTGTGGGTTCATTGACCATGTGGGAAGAGAGGAAGGAGGCCAGAGTAGTCCTGAGACAGACAGGAACCAGAAACACTTAGAAAAGCAGGCAGTACTTTTCCTAGCTGCCTCTAGGAAGGTTTACAAACTCCGGATAAAACTCCAGGTCTATACTAAGCAGGGTGAGTGCCTGTACTTTTGTCCCCACTGACAAAAACAAGGTAAGGAAAAGGCTATTTTGGCTCATAGTTTGAAGGTAGAGGACATTATGGTAAGAAAGCCATAGTGGTAGGAGCCTGAGGTAGCAGATCACATTGTGTCTGCAGTCAGGAAGCAGGGAGAGATGACAGTGATGGTACACACCTTTGATCCCAGCACTCAGGTGGCAGTCAGGTTCAGCCTGGTCTACAAAGGGAGTTCCAGAACAGCCAGGGCTACACAAAGAAACCCTGTCTCAAAAAACAGGTAGATAGATAGATAGATAGATAGATAGATAGATTAAATAAATAAATAAATACATGAATGAATAGATAAATAAATAAATAAATGAGTGAATGAATGAATGAATGAATGAATGAATGAATGAATAAATGGGGGTTACAGGCATGTGCTACCATGACCAGTTTTATATGGTGCTGGGCTCAGTAGACAAGCACTCTACCAACTGATCTGCACCCCCTAACCCTTAACAGAAACTTTAAGCTCCCTTTATTCATAGGAAGGAATACATAAAAAACCTGTACCTGGTCACATGTTAATCTGCATCAGTTTTAAAGGGATAAAAGAGAGATTCAGGAAGTTCTAGGAAAATCAATCCTGTGCTCTGACTTTAAATGATTAACAAAGGCTATACAAGACACAAACTACAAACTCTTCTAGCAATGGATAGAAATATCCATAAGTACAACATGGAGGTTGTGGGCTAAACCATAAACATGGCTACATAAACACACACACAGGGAGAGAGAGAGAGCCCTCCTCTTTCTTTTCCTGTTTTCCTTTTACAGATAGTAAAAAAATAATACACAAGCATGTACCTTTTTGTAAACTTAGCAGCCATTCTCAACAATTAATCTTCAAGATATATAAATGAATTTCATCATTTCTAAACAAATGTTGAATTAGCTTGCTGGACTAGTATGCCACATTTATCAAGCAAGTCCCGTGGGTGACAGGTTATTTTCCCTTGTTTGCTAGAATAAACCATAGTGCGTTTATTCTACTGTTTCTTTGACTACTGTTTCAGTAGTCAAAGAAACTTAGAAATGTGGCTTAAAAGTTATGTGTGCATTAGACTTTTGATGCTGCCAGGCACTCTCCAATTGACAGAGCATGACTTTTACTTATGAAAGTAATGATTTCCCAGTACTTCTACCAACCCACAGTGGCATCAACTTGTTGGTCTTGTTAACTTCAAAATGTTGTCACATTGTTTTCTGATGATTATTTTTGGATGAATCATTTCATCAATTTTCCATGTATTTTAAGCTGTTTGTCTTTCTGTGTACTCTCCATATCCTTGGTGTGTTTGTAAATACCAAGAGACCATCCACTTGTAAAGAGGAAGGGTTTATTTGGGCTCACAGTTTTGCAGGTCTTAATCTGTGGTCACTTCGCCTGTGGTGAGACAGCACATGATGACAGGAGTGTGAAGGAGAATGACGCTCCCCACCTCCTGCCTGAGAAGTGGAGAGAAAGAACCTACTGGCTCTAACTGTTCTGTTTGAGATGCCTCCAGTGAGCTAACCCTCCCTTAGTCCTGCCTCTTTCAGGGCTGCTAAGGACTGGGCCTTTGGTGCATGACAGTTGAAGACAGAAACTACAGCACTTGCCCTGTGCTTTAAGTTGGAAGTCTCATGTCTGCTATCTCCCCCACCCCAGCCTGTGGGTAGCAGCAACCCCAATGTGACTGTGGTGGGTTTATCCTTTAGCTGGGCCTATTTTAGAAAAAAAAATATATATATATATGTTATATATGTTATGTAGATATATGTTATCTATGCATGAGTCACATAAATTACATTGTGCTGTACATTATAGTTTTTCTTTAAAAATCTTTTATTTGAGAGTATTTGTATGGATTGGGGGGGGGTGCCAAAAGTCCTCAGGCTTCGTGGTTGGCACCTTCACCCACCGAGGCATATTGCTGGCCCCATGATCTTTTTCTTACTCGCTAAAGAAAGTTTTGTTGTTTTTTTTTAAATTCATTTGCCAGTGCTGAACATTAAGCTTTATTTTTCTGATAGCCACATAACTGGAGTTTGGGGAGTATTCTAACAGTCAGTTATTATTGGACTAGTCTAGAAAGGGTGGGTCGGGGTATTATGGAAGCCTTGAAGGGTGGAGAAGGTCGTATGAGAATACGAGAAAGAAATAGAGCTGACTAAGAGGAGGGCCCACACCATAAGGGGTTTTTGGGGAGGGCGTGTATAAAGTGTTTCTAGTCAGTGTGATTTCCGGGATAATTAAGGTGGGCTGAGGACATGATATCTGAGAGGCCAGGAGCAGCTGCAGGTCTCAAGTTAGACAGGAGAGATCACAGTAGCACTGAGCCCCCCAGGCATGAAAGGAAAAGGCCCAGAGTGGTAATAAGACTGCTCACAAGAAAAACCAACTGAGTCTATTTGCTAGATAGGACCTGGGAAGGCCAGGCTGCAACGCAAGGGTGGAGACGGCACTCTTGGCATATTAGCAGGCAAGGTCTGAAGTCCTGTGGAGAGTTTGTCTGTGGATAGGACTCTGGGCTGGACAGGGATTGATGAGTCCTCAGCAAGTGGCTGGGAGGGGAACACATGACGGTGAGATCACCCGGAAGAGCAGAGTGAAGGCTAGAGAGGCCTGGCCAGAACAAGAGCCCTGCGGCAACTATAGAAGAAGTGGATGGACAGGCTGGACTGGCTGAGACATGGTACTTTTTAATGGACTCTCTGCCATTCTGGATTTGAGCCTAAGTAGAGAGTGGGTTATAGACAAGGCCTGAGGAACCACCCCTTCCTGCCTGCCTTGGAGGATGCAGAACGTGCTTGGGCAGAAGAAGGCAACTGTTTTAAGAAGCTCCATGTGCTGGCTCCGCCCCTCAGGTAGAGGCTGGGAGCTCTGAACACTGCTCCTGAAGCTAGCTACCAGCCCTGAGGGTGACCAGGCTGGAGCAGCGTGGGTCTGTCTTCAGTACCACACACAGAGCTCTACTACAGGCAGTGCTAAGCATGGGCACGCCCAGGGCACCATGTGACCTTTCTGGAAACCCGGAAAATGCCTTGGGTTTTCTTTCTCCTTCACCCTGTCAATGTATACCTGTTCTTTTTTTTATAATACTATGCTTTGCTGCTAACTATACGCACCTGGCTTTCTAGTAAATGATTAACGGCTTATCAGAATGAATGGGCACTGTGAAGAAGACATTCTGTCCTTTCTCCAAAAGGAAAAGTACAAGAAATGCTCAAACTCTATACAAAATGTCTGGGCAGTTATGTGTCTTTGTCATGACTTTTGGCATGAGAGTTTTTAATTTAATAGGTTTTTTTTTTTCTAATGTAGAAAGCAGGCATTACCTATTTTTAGCATCTTACTGTGAGGCTTGCTATAGTAGTTGTAATTTTCCTAATGCATATTCACATAAATGCTGAGCTATTTAAAATGCTCAATGCATATATTACAAACCCACTTACGCAGACACAGCCTTGGATTTGTGCATTCACAGAGGGAGAATCTTGGAGCAGAAACCTTTTTCCTAACCCTGTGCATGAGAGAATAAAAGGTTTCCTCTACCTTCTGAGTGACTGGAACTGAAAATGAAATGGACAAGAGAGAGATTAATGGAAGGGGCTGGATTTTTAAATGATTGCATTAAAAGTCAATATATCTAACTTAGAGAAAAAGAGAAGCAGGAAAAGGCTTCTATAGGAAGAATACACAAGTTTCTCTTGGGAAGAAAGATACATGAGAGGGAGAACAAATGAACGTTTGTGAGACTGTTTATATAGCCATGAATGGCCTTGCTGTCTTCAGGACCGTAAAACTGTCCCAGAGCAGGGGTGGTTGAGGTTTATTTTCTGTGTTCCCTTCTAGAAGTAGGCACTTTCAGCTTCTTCTGGAAGCCAGGGCAGCACTGATACCCATGGATGTTTTGGGAGGTTGACAGTGACACTACCTATGGATTCCCATCCTTTGTCCTGACTCTGAGGAATATTCCACCTCCCAGTTCTAAGCCACAGCACCCAGGAGGTAGTACCTTTGGCCCCTGCAAGGGTGTGAGCCATTAAAGACCTGGCCAACCCTCCTCCAGCTCTTTACTGTGATCCCTGGGAACCCATATCCTGGCCAGTGTGGTATAAACACCTGCCTTGCCAGAGAGTGGTCTGGGAGGCTAGTGTCCTCCTTTCTGTCCTTTCTGAGGACTCATGCTTGTAGAACTCAAACTGCTCCTAAGGAATAGGACTCTGCCTGGAGATGGATCACTCAGCTGCCTTACTTCAGGCTTCTCCAAAGGAAAGGGCTTCTCCAGGGGCAGATTTAAAGACAGATAGAGGAAACTGTGAGGTGCATCAGGGCTCCCTGCCACTCTGCCTGCTACTTGCGCCGGCGTTCAGTATTTCAGCTCTACCAGCCCTAGTTTTGAGAAGCTTTGATTGGGAGAAAAGGGTTCCGGTTACAACACAGGAGCCCCACTGGCTGAAAGAGAAGGCCTGCCCTATATATACCTCAGTGTTGCAATGCTTGTATCTGCAGCATATGGATGGTAGCAAGGTAGAGGAAGGGCATTTCCTGGGCTCTGCAGTGCTGTTGACTTTCTGATCCCCCAGTCTCCTCATCTGCCTGGAGCATGGGGAGAGTGGTTCTCCATCCATGAGCTCCTGAGGGAAACTACCAGTGCCTTAAAAAAGCATGGCCAATGTCTGTAAACGTCTGTGCACAGGGAGCTTCAGGAAAGGGCGCTGTAGTAAGTCAGGTCTCCTACTCCTCCCTCTGGGCCTCATGAGGGGCTCTTCTCTCCAGGGATGTCCCCTCCCACTCCCATGCTCAGTGTGTGAGAAGACACCTGTCACTGCCACCATCTGTGATGAAGGGCTTAGTCTGTGGGCAAACAGGAAGTAGCTCACCACTCAGGAACATGAAAGATTCTGGCCATGCTGCATGCATTGGGCTGTGTGGACTGTGTGTGTGCTGCAGACTGTGTGCTTGGATCAGGATGCTTTTGGGTTCTTGGAAAAGGATGGTGGATAGACTGGGAAGAGACTCCATGAGTGAAGGGAGAATGCTGGAAATAAAGCTTGAGACTGTGGGACCAGGAACAATAATGTAACTCTAGTTGGAGGCTAAAAGGGCCTCCAACAAGGGATCCTCCACCCAGAGTTTTGCTTCTTATAATATCAGGCGATCCTCCTCCTGGGGGAGCAGCCTTACAAGGCGACAAAGGAAGACAATGCAGCCAGTACTGATGAGACCTGACAGGCTAGGGTCAGATAGAAGGGGAGGAGGACCTCCCCTATCAGTGGACTAGGGGATGGGCATAGGGGGAAAAGAGGGAGGGTGGGTGGGACTGGAAGGAGATGAGGAAGGGGGATACAGTCAGGACAAAAAGTTAATAAATTGTAATAAATAATAAAAATTAATTTAATATAAAAATAAAATCGGGGGATAAAAGTTCTAAGAGAAGCATGTACACCGAAGACTCCAGCAGGCAGGGAAGTCCTTCTAATATGCCTGGTGAGGGAGAAGCAGATTTCCCTTTCATTTTGAAGTGATTAGGAAAGAGATGAGCAGTCAGTCAAAAGGCCAAGGGACAATCTTATTTTAAGCACTCTGTTGTCAAGTGAATTCAGTTGTGGTCATGGGGGAGGCTGTTAACCCATAAATGAGCAGAGTATGAGACGGAGTCTGGAGGTCGCCCCTGATTCCCTCCACCTTCTGTACTCCCTTCTGCTTAAGCAGCCAGACTCCCTAGTTGTCGCCAGTGACAGGCTCTCCCTTCTATGCCATCATTGCTCTTGCCTGAAGACAATGTCCTCCCTTACCTGGACCCGCACCCTACCCCCAAAACTACATAACTGGGGTTTTGCTCTTAAGTAGGCCCTGATGGTTGTTCTTAATTTAGTAGACAAATGATAATAAAAATAGATGCGTACATACTTCTTTGGCCCTCAACTCTCAACTTCAAATACAGCTTGGTCTACAGTAGTGGACTCAGTAAACTCTGGTGGGCCCTGCTTCTCCTGTCCCTGGACTTCTCCCAGTGCCAGGACTACAGAGTATTACCAGGACATTAGACTTTTTCCATCCCAGATAAGGAATTAGACCTGCAGCCTAAATCACTCTTCGCTATTGGGCCTTCTTCGCGTGAATATAATATATCTCTGCCTAGGCCTTCCCTGACCTGCATGGCCATGAGCTCACCCTGTCACCCTCCCTGGTTTCTCCCCAACCCTTTCCCCTAGCAGTCTAGGCTTCTTATGAGCAGATGCTGGTTAAACTGGTGTGCCTGCTTAAGTTCTGCCTCTGTGCCTGCTTATGTGAGCAGGCAGCATGTTTCATTCCTGGTTGGCCAGAAGCTTCTAGTGTGGGGATGGAAATACAGAAGGTGCCGGCTAGAGGGCTGCATACCAAAGGCAAGGCTACAGCCTGAGAAAAGGTTTGCTTCTAGGTGATACACTTAGATTTCAGGTTTACCCAGCTGTGTGGAGAGTCATAAAATCCTGAATACAGAAACTGTTGCAGCTTGGAGGCATCTACCGGGATGCGTTGGAGGTGTTTGCGCGCTGTAACTGTGTACAACCTTTGCTAGTCTTAGAAAGTGGGTGGTTTGAACCTGCCAGGGCCAGAAGGGTCTCATCTGATGTATCAAATATATACAAGTTGGTGAGGCTGACAATCTTCATATTAACTGTGTCATGTCCTCCTACTTTCATTCTCTAAGTCTTGCCTTACTAGCAGCTTGTGGGTCCACATCTGAAGCAGAATCATTCTCTTATCTTTGTGGCTCCTGTAGCAGAATCCCTGCCTGGCCCCACCTCTCTTTCTATTCCCCACACTGATCCTGATTGACAAGATGGGAAGAGGGGTGACGGGAGCATGACTCTAAGCCTTACCCTCTACCCCACCCTCTCCTATGAATACTCTAGCCTCCCTAAACCCTTCTTGGGCTGTACAAAGCTGCAATGTGCCTGTGGGGAATACAGGCCCAGAACAGAGCATACCCACAAAAGACTTTTCATACCCACAAAAGTTTGTGGTAAACTCTATATGTGAAAGGGGGACAGCTGGAGGAGGGCCTGAGCTACAGTCAGGCCCTTTCATGTAGGCCATGGGCGCAAGGCCTATGGCTGAGGCCTTAACAACACCACTCTTATGGGCAGGCCAGTCTAGAGGGCCCAGGGAAAGTAGGTGGAAGCTAGAGCTATGGCTGGGGTAAAATCTTTGGAGCCTCAGCAGAAAAATGGTGGAGCTGAGAATGAATGTATGGACTGTTTGCATTGAGTATGGCGTCCCCCTGGCCTCTGTATCATACTCCTAAACACTGTAGCCTGCCCCAGGGACTTGCGTCTGGACTTCAACTGTTGGGCATGGGCAATGATCGGTTCATGTGCTCAAAGGGCTTAGTTTGAATCCTAGCCTTGCAACTTTCCATTTGTGCAACCTGAGGCAGCAGCTGGATCTGTACGATGACTGAAGGAGTCATGCTTTATGAGGTCAGAGTAAGAGCTGGTTAAGGAGTTTGTGCAGGGGCCCTTGATAATATCTCAGGTGTTATTATATGACACGGGACATAACCATATGAAATTTGAAATGACATATGTGAGAAACAAAATACTTGATTTGAGGACCTTGCCTTCATTGCTAACCCTCTGGGGGACTAAGCTGAGGCAGAGGCAGGACCTGGTGCAAAACCACAAGGAGGAAGGAGGAGGGGCCTGTTCACAGCCCCGGCCTCCTGTTCTTCCCCTTTATCTCTGGCTCTGGTGTGTTGGGGAGAAGGCCAATCTGTGGCAGGTTGGTTCTGGGTTAGTGCTTCAGGGTAGCAGCTTCCAAGGAGCAGACACATCGATAGGACATGGGGCCCTGGGAGATGCTGGAGCTGGAAGTGGATCCCCTTGTCGTGTAGGCAGGAAGTGTGAGGTGCTTAACTACTGTGAGGGCTAGGGAGCTCTGCGGAGCAGGAGGAGTGGTGAGGGGAACGGAAGTCGGAAGCTTCAGTGACCACATTCACAGGCGGGCATCTATGCAGCGGAAAGTCTTCCTGGGGCAGGGGAGTCCAGGAGAGCCTCCAACTTCTATTCACTCAAGGTGAGCTAGGTGGGCTTGCTGGGGATGAGGCTGGGGAATCTGAGTTAGGGGACCAGAAAATAGAGTGTTTTATGTGGGCCCTCGTGGCTGGGGCTAGGGTCAGGTATGCCGGATGGAGACGAGTTTCTGGACTTGATTACTGCTTGGGTACCTGACATGAGTCTAACTTCACTGGACTCTTGCCTTTCCTTACCTTTCCTCCATGCTGTCTATCTTCTCTCTAACTCTCTGTGTGGCCCTTCTCTGATGTCTTTTCCCCCTCCTTTCACCAGGGCCTCTAGAAATCTCTAGAAACCTCTAGAAGGTGAAGGGACAAAGCAACCTGCCTGAAATCCTCATGATTGCTGTGGTTGAGGTTTCAACCTGACCGTAGACTCTGGAAGGCTGGAGTCCCAGGAGGGTGCTAGAGCAGCTCTGGGTGTGGTCGCAGCAGAAATGGAGTCTGAGCTTCCGCCCTTAAGGTGCTCCCTGCTCCATTCTATCCCCAGGTCCTACCCAAAAAGACTGGCGTTAGATGCAGGAGACACCCCCCCCAACGTGTTTAACCCTGAGTTAGTACTATTTTTATGATGTGTAAGAGGAACCATGTCACTCTCAAAAGTGTCTTTTTATGAGACACTGTAGGGCCTGTTAGTGTCCCTCAGAACTGACCTTCAGCTCCTGCTCTCATATTTCAGGCCTACAATTTCACAGTTAGGGTTGTTCTTCTACTAAAAGGCTGGGTCAATGGGACCAGGACTCTTAAACCTTAGACTAGCTTGAAAGAATAGTCTCCAAGCAGGCATGTCCCCAGCCCTCTGGGACTGCTGGAACATAATAGCACCCCGCCAGCTGTGGATAAGGACTGGTAGCATAGAGATCACCTTGGGTTCTGGGGTGAGAGGACCAAGGAAGAAGAGGCTTGGAAGAGGCTTGGAAGAAGACCTGACTGACCTCTTGGGGGTCCTTCACCTTCCGAGGCCTTCCTGAGCTTTAAGCCAGCTCCCTCTACCCGCCCCATTACTCTTTGCTCTCTTTTTTGAGCCTCAGCTGCTTTCACCATGTGCTATGGGGCCCCTTACCTCCCCATTTGCATGAAGGCTCCCTTGGGAGCAGAATGTGGGGCCTCCCCTAGTCAGTTCTCATGGTGCTCTGGGCCCAAGTTCAGGTAGCAGCACCAGGCCTGTACACTCTATTCCAGAAAACTGCATTTGTTGTGGCTCCTTCCCCTGGGGACACTGCCCTGGCTTGGGCTATACAAGGACAAAACAGCTCAATTCCCATGTCTCTGGAAGGGCAAGGCAGTTATAGAGTAAAGGAGGAAGCAGGTCGCCTTGCTGAATCTGACAGCTTAAAATGGAGTGGGTGCGTTGGGGTCAGAGGGGGGAGCAGGTCATGTTCCAGACACACAGACTGAGGGCCATTTCCTCCAGCAGGCCAAGAGCTGACAGCATGTGGATCTGGATGAGCATGACAAAAGGTGGAGTGTGTGGGTGTATGCATGTGTGCATGTGTGTAATTTGTTGGCTTCTCTGGGTGCAGAGCCACAGTGTTAAGCTGAGAAGACATAGCAATGTCTTGAGTACCTCCTAAGGACCAGGCCCAGCATTAACACTCAGATCATTTCCCATTACATAGCAAACCTGCTGAGTGGCTCTTCATTCTCTTATTCTACAGATACGGGAGCAGGTGACATTTCCCTCTGTCACAAGGCTAGTCAATTGTAGAGTTACAATGTGAATATAGTCTGTGAGCCTCTCTATCAGCATTCTTCACTGTCACCCTGATCTAGGCTGTTTCTCTTCCTGCTGAGGAATGGCTTGTCTCTGTACTCAGTCTGTCATTCTTAAACTAGAATACAAAGATACAAAGCTAGGTCCATAAGCCAAGAACAAAGAGCAAATCCAGTGTAAAAAAAAAACAAAACTAAAAGCATAATTCAGGTATCCTCTTGCCACCCCTGCCCTCCAAATATCATGCTGAGCTTAGGATGTTGTTCAGTTGGTAGTCTTTGCCTAGCATACACAAAGCCCTGGGCTTGATCCCCAACACCATATAAAGCAGGAACATGAGAACACACCTGTAATTCTAGCATTCAGGAGGGCAGAGGCATTAGTACCACCCATGAGTTTGAGGCCAGCCAGGAGACCCTGTTATGAAAAACTGAAAGACAAAAATCCTTGACAATCTAGGGCAAGGTAAGAGAGACTGACCTCCTGACCCCTGTGTATCACTTTCTCCCAGCAGCTGGATGCACAGCTTAGCCCCTGAAATATTCTCCCTAAAAATATCCTCCTGGTGAAAATTAACTGAAATGTAGAACTCAAGACTGAAACAGGGTGTAAAGTGAAACAGTGCTGCTCTCTTTCCTACCTGACTGCCTGGTGACTCCTCCCCCTGTGTTTTCTAGAACCCTAAGTCTTTTCCTGGGCTTATAGAGACATTCTGCTTCTCCCAGAATGTCTCTGTCAACTTCTCAAGTCTTCAAAGTACTTCGACAAATTGAAAGGCCACTTTATGTTAGAGGCAAGAGAACCCAACTTAGCCTTTTATTGCTGAATTCTTTCTTTGCAGCTTTGTTCAGTACCTGAGATGAGAGATTTCAAAAAAGATTTTACTGGGATGGTCAAATAGTTTAGCCAGTAAAGGAGCTTGCCACCAAGCCCAAAGACCAGAGCTCTATCCCTGGGATCCAACTGGTGGAAGGAGAGTACTGATTTCCCTAAGTTATCCTCACACAAACACAATACATGTAAGAAAGGGGTGGAGGATGCCTGCCTAATTCATGCATGTGCTCTGCTCTTTTGTTACTGGATTGCTTCTGTCTAGGAGATGCCTTTCTTCACCCAGAGAAAAAAGGCTGGTCTCAGATTTCACCCCAGATGACTGCAAGGGCAGCTATGATGGCCATCAGAAGGACTAAACCCTTCAGGTCATCTATCCTGCCCATTCATGGAGGAATATTGAAAAGCTAAAAAAAAAAAAAAAAAAAAAAAAAAAGGAAGAGACACACGGACTTGTGGGTGGGAATAAATAAGAGTATTGTCTAGAGGAGCCTCACGCCTGGGTTGGAACCTCAGCTCTCATGTGTTTGCTGAGCTACCTAGAAAACTCTGTGAACCCCTCCAAACCTTAGCTTTTTTGTTAGAAAGAAGGGGTGTTTTCTTTGCTTCATTTACGGGGTGCCTGGTGAGAGATGAGCTCTTGGCTATACAGCTGGATAAGTAGTCTGTTTGCAGGGGCTAGAGACTATTATCTGTACCTTCTCCCATGGCATTGGGTTGTCAAATAAAACATAGAATACCCAGTTAAATTTGGATGTTTGATAAATAAACATCCAAATAGTAGGGTTTTTTTCAAGCATGTCACAGACATTGGGAGTGCTGGATTATTGTTTTGTTTTTCATTCTTTTGAAAACATTATTGGGTATCAACTCATGGTCTTGGACATGATAGACAAATACTCTGTCATCCATGCGCCCGGCTCCATCACATGTTTATCCACTAACTGGCAACCCTACCGTGAAGGTGTACGCCTTCCATATGTCCTGACCTCCAGGGACTGAGGCTCACCTGAGCTCTGGGATTGTAGAGAGAGACCTGAACATCTCAGGTCAAAACCAGACTTGAACTAAAGAATAATGATATGATTCCAAGAAATCTGAGGGTTGCACTGCGGAGAGCATGATCCCCCACCCAGTACTGAGAGTCTCCACAGTGAATAGGAAGCTCAGGAGAAGTAAGAATTTTCCGTGCTTACTCCAGGCAACAAGAGCCCTTTGAGTAAACACTGAGAGTTGAACACTGAAATAGAGCAATGTGGAATGCAGTCAGGTTGACTTTAATTGCTTTAAAAGAATGTTGGCCCAGTCAAACAACATGCCAACCAGTTGGCTTTGAGCTTTCTTAACTCCCCTTTCTGCCCCTTTACCCCAATTTCCCTTGTCCTCCTAGACTCTTCTCTCCCTAGGTCTTTCATATACCAGACTTCAGGGATCTACTCTCTCCTCTTTGGTCTCTAGAAAATTATAATTTCTCTCATACCCTACCACACCCCCATCTTTGAAAACTTCAGGGAGAAATACTGGATTTCTTCTGGGAAGGCAAACCCAATAAAACCCAGTATTCCGTGATGCCCATGGTACCACACACATATGCCATTATTGGTGCTTTATGCACGTACATGCATGTATGTATGTATGTATGTATGTATGTATAAGTACCTACTTGATAAGAGAAACATGGGACACCATCTAGGTTTTGGTGCCTCATTTCTATTCCCAAGAGAACACATGCACATGTCTTGTCAAATGAATTCCATAGTGAGAGTGAGTCATCCTGGCTACATGGTTAGATGGGACTTAGAGGCAGAAACACATTAAGATGTGATGTATGGGGGTCAGAGAATGAGGAAAAGAGAAGGGACTACACACAGGAAAAGAGCCAGGCAGATACACAGGGATCAGGCCTTAGCTGGGAAAAGGAGGGTCTGAAGCCCTGCCTTGGGGTCTGGGAAGAAAGGGAGGGTGGGGCTTCACTGACGCCTAATCTAGCACCTGTAACCAAGTGCTTCTCTCCATCCTTCTCTAGCTTCAGTGTGGATCATTTGTCCCCGTTATTTATTGTGCCCTATGGTCTGTTTACTTGAGGAGGCTTTAACATGGATATTCCATGTTCATCTTTGACTTGATCATTTTCTATAAGGCAGGCCCAAGGGTGATGATTATGATTTAGGAAACTCGCTAACATGAGAGCATATCAAAACTATGTTTTGGCTCACAGTTGTAAAGGTCACAGTTGTGAAGGTTCTAGCCCATGGCTGACTGGCCCAACTATTTTGGGGCAAGGCATCAGATCATGGTATGAAGCACATGGCAGAGCAAAGCCATTCAGCTCATGGCCCGTCCCCTTCATAGACATGCCTTCCCAGAGGAGGTCTTACAAAGTCTCTAGTGCCACCTACTAGTGCCAGCTGGAGACAAGCCCGATGCATAGGCCTTTGAGGGCCCAGACTATAGTGGGTTCTGAGGTATATTTGTCAGTTTCCTATTGGAAGTAGGACTGTCTGAGGCCTCTTACACAGAGAACAGTGAGGGCAGAAATGAGTAGCTGCATAGGGACAAGTTCACCTATCTTGCCTTTGACAGAGATAGCAAAGGTTGTAAGTTCTCAGCCTACAGTCTGGGGTTGGAGATGTGATGAGAGACAGAAGCAAGGGTGATGAGTGGAGGCCAACCTACAACATCCAGAGAAGACTGACAGGCGAGGCTAATTTCAATTCATTTGACTCAGAGATAAAGTTAAAGACAGTGGCTCTTCTTTTCTGAACTCTGTCTTTGGGAGGGACTGATTTATCACTAAATGATAGAGGGACTTGAAGCCTGGTCAGGGTCCTTTCTCAGGATGCTAAAATTCCAGAACTTTATTATTACTGAGCAACTCCAGGTTCATAATAAAGCAAGGAATGTGGTGTCAGGACAGAGTGAAAAGGGAAAACCCAGCTCGGGGCTCTATGTTCCAGTCTTTCAGGAGGAGACTTTGCAGATGAGGAGACTGATGTACATGTTAGCCCCACCTCATCTCTCTCTGGCAGTTGCAGGCAAAGCCACATCCTTTAAGTGATCTTGAAGAGTATGTAGATGCCACCCAGCCTTAGCGTGTAAGCGCTGAGGATTAGCATCAACGAGTAGTCCAAGCCTGGGCTGACCATGTGGCAGCTTTCCTCTGAGGTGGGGTCTTTTATAAGTGACCCTCAGTCACAGGGATGACTCATCCACTCATCTCTCAGTTGCAAGGAGGGGTAGCTCCAAGGCCTGTGGCCATTCATTCATCCCCACACTTTCTACTGCTTGGCATGGAGGAATTGAACTGACGCCATGGGTTTCTTATATATTCTTGGGGCACTACACTTCAGGTAAAACACATCCCACCCTCTTTACCACCTGCCTGGAGGAGGAACATAGTTTAAGGTCTAGAAAGGCTCCAGAGAGAGTGATGTTAGGGATGACCAGCTGGGTAACACACTACTGTGACTCAGGGGGAAGTTTCTTCAGCAGGAGAGGGATGAGCATATCATGGAATGAAAGGCAGGGCTCTGAAGTCAGAGCTGGGCCTCTGTTTCCAGCTCTGGGTCGACAAGCCCGGCTCAGACTGTGGCTTCCTTGTCTGTGTGATAGGAAGGCAACAAGTGTATAGTTATCTTCCAGGTGCCAGGTTATATGTATGGTAGAGAAGATGGGCATATCTAGCTGGACACATAGAAGGGGCTGTCATTCTTGGCTGTGTGAGAGTCAGCTGTAGTTGTAGGCTGGGAACTCATCTCACATGTTCATTCATACTCTGTTTTCCCATGTCAGGAGCTTGCAAGCACACCTACAGTCTTTCAAGAATTATGTTAGAAGAAAGTGAGACAAGAGAAAAATAAAGAAGCATTTGATGAAACAAGAGGTGTTTAACTACAAATACATGTCATACATCTGTGTGCTTTCCTCTGCACTTCCTGGAAGCAGCACAAGAGGGAAACTGGCCACAGATCATGAGTTTCAGTGTCCAGTAGATTTAAACAGGCCAGTCACTAAGACGATCAGGGCCACTCTGACAACCAGCTAAGCTTGCATTTCACACAGATGGTGGAGACTCACAGCAACATTCTCATATGTTCCTTGGATGCGTCTGATGAGGACTGGTCTCCACTGCTACAGGGAGTCATGGATGTACCAGAAAGCTTGCTTCACATTTGAAGCCTCAAGCACATGTGGCCATTGCTTCCTGGTCTCACCCTCTCTGGAAGTCAAGACTCTCCCCTTTATGAAACAAGTGTGATACTCCTTGGTGGGACAGAAGGGCTAAAGCTTCTCCTTCATGAGACTGAGTGGGGAGCCCTTCAGTGCTTCTGCCTTAAGTTGTACAACTGTGCATAGCACATAAGGAAGCAGCTTAGGAGATGGCCTTGTGAATGTGAAGGCCCACAAACAGGACTCAAACCTTGAGAAAGGAGGCAGGCCATGGCTTTGCTCTCCTGGTGCCTGCTGCTCCTGTGAACTTGTTCCTTTCTCTTGCCTCCATAGCCTATGTCTGACTCTTGCACATTCTCACTTACATGTCTTTTCCGTTTTCTGCTGCCCTCAGGTGCTCTAGCTGTTTCTGATGTACCTCCCTCTGTCTCTTCATTGTCTAAACTAAACTCCCAAAAGAAAGCCCTGATTTGACCGATGCTTCTCTTTGTGCGGAGCCACATGGGAATCCTTCAGCCAACAGATGAGAGTCTTTGGAATAAGTGCCATTCTGATGCCAATTTGAGGTTGTGAGGCCACAAGGCATGTCTTGCAGGGATGAGAGGGCAGGGTTCTTTGGCAGATCATCCCAGGCATGAGTTCTGGTGTGTCTAGCACTTTGGGAACAAGACTTTAGTGGCTTATAGTCCCTCTCTAACCTGCACTCACTTTGGGCATTTACAGGCTGCATGTGGTTTTCCAGTTCCCTCCTTGCCTTATGCACCTACTAATTCATGAAATGGGATTGTGAAAACAGACACTACCAAGGGCTTCTGCTCAACTTTCCCTCTGTGGATGATGGGTGACAACAGACCCCTGGACCACCTCAGACACATGGAATTTCTCAACATTTGCTTGGAAGATAACCTACAGCCCTGCCCAGGGACATGTCCAAGTGAGATATGTAGCCATCCAGGCCCTGATGAACCTTGCCAGGAATACGCCTGGCCCTTTGACCCCCCTCAGTCCACCAGGCCTGATGCTCATCATGGTAACTCTGGCATGGAGCCCACTCGCCTGGAAGACTGCTCTTTTCAGGGGGAGGCCAGGAAGACTCCAGCATCACTGAGGTCAGTAGGGGACAGCTGCCCTTTGGGGAGTCCACAGCAGAATCAGAGCTCATCCACACAGGTGGTGTTCTGGGCTGGCATCCTGCAGGCCCAGATGTGTGTCCTGGACCTCGAGGAGGAGCTGGAGAAAACAGAGGGACTCAGAGCAGAACTGAGGTGTTGCATCCCTCCATCTTCTAAGGACTTCCTTGGTGATGTGGACCTGAGCCCCAGCCTGCCCACGGCGGATGAAGACCCTGAGGATGACAGCAGTGGGCCTGAAGAGGAGAACCAGACCTGGCCGAAAGGGCAAATGCCAGGCTCCTCCCCAGAGTGGGGTGCTGAGGAGGATAGCATCTTCTTTGACAATCCTCTCTTCCTGGAGAGCCCTTGCTCAGACACCAGTGCTGAAGGGGAATGCTTTTCCTGGGGGTACCCAGATGGGAAGACCTGGCCTCACAGTCCTGAAACTCTGGATTCTCCACTCCAAGAAGGCACAGGGCTCTGGAGGCCAGGAAGTGAGCTGTGTTTGGGGAGCAACACTGCTGACCATGGTGGGTGCACCACCCCTCCATTCCCTGTGCCTCCCTATAAGATGCACCCTTGCATGGCCTTGGGGTCCACTGAAGAAGCTCCCACAGTACCTCTTGATCAGAAGGGTGAGGTAAGTTATCCGAGAAAGCCATCTGAGGGCTGGGCTGGGAACATGGCAGGAAGGGCCTTGGGGGGGGGGGAATCATACATGGGACAGTGTTCAAAAGATAGAGTTTTGGGGGATCTGAGATAAAAGAACACCAAAGTTGCCAGTGTGTGTGTCACTGGGGAGATGGCTGAGTGGATAAAATGCCAGCTTGAGGACCTGAGTTTGGGTCCCCAAATTCCATGTACAAGCTGGGTGTGTCAATGTACACCTGTAACCCAACACTGCAGGGAAGAGAGTGGAGACAGGAGAAGCCCAGGATCTCAATGGCCAGCCAATCTAGCCAAAATAGCAAGCCTCAGGTTTAGTAAGAGATACTCTGTCTGAAAAAAAATACTCTCTCCACAGAGAGCCACACAAGAGGACACTAACATCAGCCTCTGTATTCTCCAAACTGGACATACTCATCTGTAAACACCACACACGCACACGCACGCGCGCACACGCGCGCACACACACACACACAGGAAGGAGGGGAAGAGAGAGAGACATGGACATATGCAGACACATACAGGCACACACTCATACACAGATGCACACAGACACATACTCTCATAAAGACTGACTCATGTAGACTTCAGAATAATGGGAGGTTTTATCAGTACAACAATGCCATTTGGAACACAGATGCAGTTGAGTCCTGGAATCTCCATGTCACCAGCTCCAAGGAGCTAAGTAAGACTAGAAGAACTGACTTAGAAAACAGGCAGCCCTTCCCTTCATGGTCCAAGTCATTCTGGGATCCTCCTTTCTACTTCCCAGGAATCTCTGGCTGTCACAGAGCAGCCTGAGCAGCCTCCAGAGAGCTATTTTAGGAATCTTGTCTTCTCTTTTGAGAGATTTCAGCATCTTTTTACTTTCAGCTCAGGATCCTTCATTTTCATTGTGCAGGGTCGATAGATCAGCCCTTACAACAATGACATAGGAGCCTTGATATCAATCAGGGTTTGTCACAAGTTATGTGATGCAGTCAGGGGGACAGTTTTCCCAGAAATTCTCTGCTTTAGAGACAAGGGCAGCTCAAGATGACAGAAGATTGTTGTAATCTCCTAATCTCTCCATTCCCAAAGAACAATGGTGATCAGAGGCAGTCGCTAGAGATACTTGTCCCAGGATCTTCTTCCAAGGTTTTCCTTTCTTAGAGGGAAGCCTGGGAACTCCACCCAGGAGGAGATGGCCATCATCCTTTCTACAACAGACCCCATCTGGGGTGGGAACAGCCTGTAAGGAGGAAGGGTCTTATGAGGTGTGGAAAAGGCCTGGAACAATTTCATAGCCAGATCAAGGGTCTCTTATTTCATACTTCTGGGGAAGACGATCTTAGTCCAGGCTCACCTAAAGCACCCTCTGTGGACCATGAATCCATCCAGGAATCACAGAACTTTGGATTTGACCTTAGACCTGCCACCACACATCCTGTACAGCCTTGGGCAAGTGTCTTTCCCTCTGTGTCTTACCTTCTCCCTCTGTGAAGAACCATGAACCCACTGATTGCCAAGGTTTCTGTGGTGCAGTGCTTCTCCCAATCACAGTTCTGAACGGAGGACCCAGACTGTTTCCATGGGTTCTGGGAGGAAGGAGTTCTAGGAGGGAAGGGCTTCCATATAGTCTTAACATCATTCATTTCTCTTGTTTCCAGGACTCACAGACACCCCAAAGCCTCTCTGACCTGGCTCCACCCATACTTGAGAACCTGCAGACAGAAGATTCTTCCTGGCCCCAGGAGCTTCTTATCTCCCAGAACAGAGGTGAGACCCAATGTGGGGATCTGGGAAACTGAGTGATGGAAGGCTTCTGGGACTCAGAGTGGAGGCAGAAGTCTTTGTTGGATTCGTTGTACTGTGTTGGAGCCAGACATGCTTAGGATTAATTCTTCTGTGCCTTCATACATAAAATGAGCTTTCCAATACTTATACAGTGAAGGGCTATAGAGAAGATACAGCATTTTAATGCTTGAGTCTTGCTAGCTCAGCAAGCCCTGAGCCCTGAGCTATCTGGGGACTGGAGTCCTGGGAGCTGCCACCAGATAGACAGGGAGAGATCACTGTTTGCCGCAGGACAGGACATCCTGCCCAGTGCTGGGGAAGTACTTGAGGGAAGGAGGGCTGGAGGCAGCAGCCAGCTGTTTCCTGTCTCCAGCCCTGAGCATGCTCATTCCTGCCATTCCACAGGTGAGAGGGATGCTGGCTGTTTCCAGGAGCCCATGCCCTGTACCTTGGCCCCCTGGGGAAGCCAAGTGTCTCACCTGGAGTCTGGCTCCCCAGAAACTGAGGGCAGAGGCTCTGGCCCCAGGCCCAGCCCTGTGTCTTCCCAGGAAGGTGGTTCACAGGTTCAGCTCTGCAATCTCAAGTGGCCAAAAGATGCCTCCCACCCTTCACTCCTGGAGAAGGATGAATTAGAGTTAAGTTCCCTGAAAAAAGAGGAGACAGCAGAGGTCCCAAACCTAAGGCAGGAGGTGGAGTATGAAGACACAGCCAGGACTGAAGAAGCTCCAGCTGCCCAGCACCAAGTTCACTTGACTTCTGCAGAAGGGTGAGTCTCAGGCCAACTAGTCCTGGGCTCCTAATTTCATTGTAATAAAAACAGCCTAGTTTGGGTGGGGTATAAGAAATGCACACTGAATTTAATGTGCTAATGTTTATTTCAGTCTCCATGATAAAATAGGATTGATTAACGAGTGTATTTCAGTTTGTTTCAGTCTCCTATGATAAAACAGGATTGATTATATGAATAGTTTCAGAAAACTGGAATGTTTAAAAACACACAGATCAGAAAGTTAAGAGTCAAGACTTAAACATATAGAAGTAGAATCATTAGTGTCCCCAGCTAGACACCAGGAGAGGAAGGCGAGATGTTTGGGGAACTGACTAGAGCCCTGTGAAGGCTTGGAGGATTGTGGGTGGGAACTAGGGAGTAGGGTTTCAGGGTAATAGGAGTCAGGTGGGGCTGGAATTGAGAATTTTAGTTTCAGGTGTTCTCTGTGGTGAGGATTACCCGGGTCTGCATATGCCTATCGTACAGGTCACCAGCCAGTCTTATGGTAAGAGCTGTTAGGCCAGGGAAAGGGTAAATCCGAAACTTACTCTGACTCCCCCAGTTTTTGCCATTGCTAAAGTGAGCCTGGCTCCCTGTTCTCAGCTTGATCTTCACACCTTACAGCTTATGTGGGATGGGGCTGATGCTGGGGCTTGGAGATATGTGAGAATAGCTGCAGATGAGAGAAATAATGCTACTTGTATTAGTTAAAATTTCTGGAGCTGTGATGAAACATCATGACCAAAGAAACTTAGGAAGGAAAGGGTTTGTTTTGTTTCTGCTCACACTTCCACATCACTGTTCATCATTAAAGGAAATCAGAACAGGAACTCAAACAAGGCAGGATCCTGGAGGCAGGAGCTGATGCAGAAGCCATGGAGGGGTGCTGCTTACCGGCTTGCTTCCATGGTTTGGCGCAGCTTCCTTTCTTGTCAAACACAGGACCACTAGTCCTGGGATAGCACCAGCCATCATGGGCTGGGCCCTCCCCGATCAATCACTAAGAGAGAAAATGCCTTACAGCTGGATCTTATGGGGGATTTTTGACAATTAAGGTTCCCTCCTTTCAGACCACTTGTGTCAAGTTGACATAAAATTAGCCAAGACACTAACCTCATCCTGGGTGGACAGCACACCACTGAAGTCGTCAAAGGGCTCCACCTGCCACTCGAGATGAGACAAGCTTGAAACATCTTTGTGGTCACCTTCGGGAAGTGTAGCAGCAGCGTGGCTCTGTCCTGTGGGTCTTGTTTTAGTACCTCATCTCTGAGATCCTGGTCCCAGCTAGGCCAGGCCAGGCTGAGTTTGACCCTGTCTCTCCATGCTGAGGACCTGGGTTCAGCTTCTGCACATTGCAAGAGTTGTAGTTCTAATCCTGAGCTCTGGCCACTTCCCATGGGCTTGGAGAACATGTGACATGCATATCCACCACAAACGTGAGCCTGAGGACACAAGTTGATTTTTCTAGGCTTCCTGAGAGCCTCATGCCCCAAGCTCAATCTCCAGAGGAATTCCGGAGGCCATCATCTGGAAACAAGTTGGCTAATAACATCAGAAATGACAAGGGGGCCTGGAACCTAGCATTGCGCCTCTATCAGCTGAATGGTTTCCGGAAGTCTGAAGTGGCTGCCCACCTACAAAAGAAGTAAGAGGCTTCTGAGATACACGGGTGAGACAGTGCAGGAGGGAGCTACCCATAGGCTTCCTACCAGGCCATCCCACTCTTGCTCTTTCCCTGACCTATCAGCCCTTTGTTTCCCTTATCTACCTTAGGTCTGTCCTAGCTCCTCCCCATGCCAGCTTACCTCTCCACACCCATTCTTGGCCAGCTCCACCTTCTTCTCTGTCTCTCTTAAAACACTTCTTCTCCACACCCCTGACACCTCCCCTTGCCTGCCCCAGACTCTACATGGCCTACTACAGGTAACACTGACCCAAGTAGAAGGGCAGGCTAGCCACTGACTGTTCTCTTGGGACCTGGCACCTAGCCTGGTTGTACTTATTTATCTCTTGCCATCCTGGGGCCCCTCTGTGCCTACAGATCCCCAGCCTGATCCCAGCACCATCTTTATCTCCATTGTCTTCTGCAGCAATGACTTCAGCAGGGCTGTGGCTGAGGCGTACTTGTCCTTTTTCCACTTTGAAGGTCAGAGCCTGGACAGAGCCCTCCGGTAAGACATCCTGGCCCTCTGAGGAGGCAGGAGTCGAGTGTGTGGGGTGGTTAGGGACAGTTGCAGGGCAGTGGTCTCAAATTCCTGGAATGTGTGGCTCTGTTCAATCTTGGCCTTCTTGGGCAGTGGTTTCCTCCAGGCCCTGGTGCTCAGTGGAGAGACTCAGGAGAGGGAACGAATTCTCTACCAGTTTTCAAAACGCTTCCATTACTGCAATCCTGGAGCCTTCCCCTCAGTAGGTATGGAGTGTGGGTCTGAGGGTGAGGCAGGACTTTGGGGATTCATTGGGCAGCAGCCCTGTGAGTGTATTGGGGCTGTAGAGAAATAGGGTGGGTGGGAGGATGTCACCCTTAGTGTGGTCCAGATTCCAATGAGCTCTGTACTTGCCTCTCTGGGACAGATTCCATACACACTTTGACCTGTGCCATCATGCTCCTTAACACAGACCTACATGGACAGGTAAGACGTGGAGCACCTAGAGCACTGATGGAGGGGCCTGTGTGGGGGATGGGGGGAAGATCTGGCATGGTGAGGGGAAGAAAGGACCAGAGACCGAGAATATGTCAGGGCAGGGCCCTGGAGTTCTCCAGTGACTTCCTGGGGGTATATTCTATCAGGGTGGCATGTTCAAACTGCCCCACTTCTCCATGGCCACAGAACATTGGAAAGAGCATGAGCTGTCAGGAATTCATAACCAACTTGAATGGCCTGCAGGATGGTGGGAACTTCCCCAAGGAGCTGCTGAAGGTACGGCTCCCTGTCTTCTCTGTCTGCAGCCTGGAACTCTCTAGTTCCAAGGGCAAATAAGTGCTCACATGTGACTTAGATAAAAGGTCTTTATAGAACAATGTTTGCCTGTGTATCCCTGTCCGGTAGTGTCAGTGGTATCTTGGGATTTTTTGGCTGTGCAAATTGACACCCCTGGACCTATAGAGCCATACTATATGCATCTGAAAATGTTTTGTTATATTCTCAGGGGATTGTTACCCCTTTGAAGTCTGACAAATGCTAGTGTATTGATTGAATGTATGAGACATAAAGTTCCATGTAAGGAAAATCCTGAGCTCAGGCTTGGGACCTGGGTGTTCCTGATTTGAATCCTAGGCTTAAGCAGCATGCCCCTTGGTCAACTCAAGTTCCTTTTGGGGGAAATGACTACCTCACGGTATCATTATCAAGATGAAATGAAAGCTGTCAGGTGCCATGCACTCTTCCTGGCTCACACATGCCTCATAAGCAATTGGACCACTGGCTCTTTCATTGACTTAGTAATCATTTATTGGACATTTCCTATATACCAAGTACCTTGAGAGGAACAGCAAGTGCTACAAAAGCAAGCAAGATGCATCTATAATAATCCACCTGGACATTACTTCAAAGTTCTAACCCAGCATTCACTCCTTCATTTACCAAATATGTTTTTGTGTTGTTTAGCCATTTTCTTCTCTGTCAGATACCCTTGGAGAAAACTGTATGTGGATAAGTGATATTCTCTCTCAAAGGACTAGTTTAGAATTTACTAGACTTGTGCAATGGTCTTGGCTACTTTCATATCTTTATGTCTCCGGTATCAGGCACAGGGATGGATGGGTGGACAGATGGATAAATGGTTCATGAATGCTGCCTGCTTGGGAGAAGGACAGCTATGATGGTGTAGAGGGAAGAGGTGGTACATATGGCCACAGATGTGTGCCAACAAAATGAGTCAATCAATCCTCTGTTCATATGCATGCTTCTCTCCCAGGCCCTCTACTGGTCTATCCGAAGTGAGAAGCTTGAGTGGGCTGTGTAAGTGAGACATCCTCCTTCCCTCTGCTTCTTGCCCTCATCACTGCCTCTGAACCTGTTTCCCACCTGAGAACTGGAGGAACTGAGGGGACTACAGAGTCCTCCCTCTGAGTGGGTGGTGTCAGAGGCAGGGCGCTGGGCCAGTGTAGGGGAGGGCAGAGGAACTTGGGTGACACTGGAGAAGCCAAGGTTGATGAGAGGGAAGAGGTGGTACATATAGCAGGGATGAATGGATTGGCTTTTGAGAAGATTTTCCTTAAGGGGGCTCATATCATGGTTCCTCCACATTAAAAGATGGTGCTGAACCCCCAAGAGGCGGAGGGCACTTGCCCACCAGCATTCCCAACCTGATTCTCTGCCATCAGAGATGAAGAAGATGCAGCCAGACCTGAAAAGGATCAGCCCTGTGCATCAGCTGGCAAGATAAGCAGTCCCTTCCTCCAGATGGCTCATGACCCCACAATGCCCACCTACAAGCAAGGCATCCTGGCTCGGAAGATGCACCACGATGCCGATGGCAAGAAGAGTGAGTATCTGCTGCCTGGGAACAAAGGTGTATGTAGGGACAGGTCTACTTAGGGACCTTGCCCTATATTGTGGTACACAGAAGAATGAGCAACCTGCGTTTTCTTCCTGTATGGTAACTGAATGCTGAACAAATCAGGTCTGGTTATTCCCAGGCCCCAGCACCGTGTGCTAAAGCCATGACTACACAAGCACACCAGTGTCTCAAATGAAGGTGGAAGGGGGCTGTGTTGAGTATGGGGGCAGCAGGAGGTAGAGATGTTTGGGGTTTGGTTCTGAGGACTGGCTAAGGGACAGGAATAAGGGAGGTGCTGGCAAATGTTGGTACCTGAATGATCTTGTAAGATAAGAGGGTTTGAATTTCTATATTGTCTGAGTACACCCCTTACAGAGCAAAGAGCACTACAGAATCCACTCCGAATATGGTATGTTTGAAAGGGGATGGCAGGGACAAAATCTACTACATTGACATTGAGGCTCATCCCAGGGCAATTGAAAGCTCTTGAGCTTGGCAGCTGCCTGACCAGCAGTAATCCCTGTAAGCTACTCTAGAACCTATGTGGTGGCCAGCACTGTCCTGAATGGGGCTCCCAAGGATGATCACAGGAAACCAGGCCTCCCTCTGGCCAGGAGCTTAGAACAGGTTTTACCCTACAAGGCTGGGATGAGGAAATTAGGAAGAGATGTTAGGGGTGGTCTCCATGTGCTCCCTGAGTGGGCAAACACATCAGTTTGTAGGAAGGGGTCTGAGTAGAATGATTTGTGCCTAAGTACGTGCACCTGAGATTCAGGGAGAGCTGGTCTGCATGAACATTTATATGTCAGTAGTTCTCTGGTTTTGTTTCTGTGCATGAACATTTATATGTCAGTAGTTCTCTGGTTTTGTTTCTGTGCATGAACATTTATATGTCAGTAGTTCTCTGGTTTTGTTTCTGTGCATGAACATTTATATGTCAGTAGTTCTCTGGTTTTGTTTCTGTGCATGAAGACTTTGGATGTGCATTTTGGTTGTATGTGTTTTCTTTTGTTGGTGACCTCTGTGTACTCACATGCCTCCTTGCGGGGGACTGGGTGCCAGAACTCTGAGCATACATGTATTGAGTATATCTGGATGTAGTGCCACCACCCACCTTTTTGTGTCTCCCCTTGGGACAGCGCCATGGGGCAAGCGAGGCTGGAAGATGTTTCACACCTTGCTGAGAGGGATGGCTCTCTACTTCCTGAAGGTAGGAAGGGAGTCAACAGCACCGACTGCTGACCTTCTAGGGCCGGGGTGAAGAAGGCGGGGAAGGAGGGAACCCTTTTTAGACTGGGAAAGGTATCTTAGGACACTAGTTACAGCATCTTTAGGAGTGTAAAGTTGATGGGAACGGCATTATTCTGGAAGCATGCCAGTTGTTAAAGTGCTATGTAAAATCCAGCTAATGGGGTCTTCAAGGAGAAGTCCAGAACTGTGGGGTAGGTGAGCAGCTGATAACCTTTTCACTGAGCCCCTGTGTCTGTGGCAGGGAGAAGGCCACTGGCTGGATGGAGAGAGTTTAGTGGGACATATGGTGGATGAGCCCGTGGGAGTGCACCACTCGCTAGCCAGCCCGGCTACCCACTACACCAAGAAGCCACATGTCTTCCAGCTTCGGACAGCAGACTGGCGGCTCTACCTCTTTCAGGCACCGTGAGTCCCTACAGCAGGAGGGAAGTGGCCAGGCTCAGTGTTGACAAGCAGTGTCTGCTGGTCCCAACCCTGACTGGACAGAGCTACTACCCTACTACCGAGACCGGGAAACCTTCAAATTCTGTGCTGGGGGATGCAGACAGAAAGGTGCTGGGGATGCTCTGACTCCTTGCAGTCCCTTGGTTAATGCACTACCCTCTTCCTTAACAGAAGATACTAACAGAAGATGTTAGAATGCCCCCGAGACTGTTCTGGGCACTTGATATAAACTCTATTTCTATCCTGGATTTTCCTCTGACAGATAAAACTCAGTCACCCCCTACCCCTCACCCCTACTAATTTGGGGCTTCTGGCTTGGGGAAGCAGTAGAGGTGTGAGGGGAGGCAGATGATAGGATGACACTCCTCAGGACACATGACCTCCTTTGCCTGCAGCACTGCCAAGGAAATGGCCTCCTGGATCGCACGCATCAACTTGGCGGCTGCCACACACTCAGCACCCCCATTTCCAGCCGCAGTGGGCTCCCAGCGCAGATTCGTGAGGCCCATCCTGCCCATGAGCCCGGCCCAGAGCTCCCTGGTACTACCTCTCCTCAATAACAAGGGGTGTGGGGAGGGCAGAAGAGGATGCAGGGCATCCTGGGTAGACACCCAGCAGGAGGGAGGAGGTGATTCAAGCAGAGCACTAGGCATGGGGCAGACTGGGGGAGGGGCAGCGCTCTGCACCAGGAACCGGAGTTGGGGAGAGGGGCTGCACAACCTGGATCAGAAGTTTGAGAGAGGAAGGGAACAGTGAGGATTAGGAAGACAGGGTCAGTTTCTCCTTCTCTTTTGTCTTCTATCTAGGAGGAGCAGCATCGTTCCCACGAGAACTGCCTAGATGCTGCCTCTGATGACTTGCTGGATTTGCAGAGGAAGCTGCCGGAGCGACGGGGCCGCAGCCGTGAGCTGGAGGAGTACCGCTTGCGGAAGGAGTATCTGGAGCACGAGGTGAGCTGCGTGCTGTCTTTGCCCTGGCCAGCCCTCCTATTTGCTGGATTCTCTGTCGCCCTCTCCTGGCTAGGAACCAGGAAGGCTTGGGGCACAAAAGCATGCAGGAACAGACGCAAAGTGAGTGGGGTCTGTCAGCACCCTTTGCCTTCCATCCCAAGAACACTTACAGGATACTTTACTCTCTTAGGAGTATATTTAGCTTTCCCTAAGATGAAAAAACTAGATACTGTATTATCCCTCCTAATGCTTTTATTGCCTGCAAGGATTATCTCAATTAACAATTCTAGGATAGGTAACATTAGTATAATATAGTCTATAACCTTCGTTTATAGATGAAAGAACTGAAGCCTGGTTAGTTCAACCTCAAGTCACACATGCACCTCACACACGGTCTCAATTGGAGTTGATTTTATTCATCTTAGTCTCCCCATCTACATACACTCCTGTTCTGCCATGGCCTTGATTCAGTGCACAATCTGGGACCCTAATGCCAAGTACTGGCTTCTGAGGCATCAAAGACACTGATCAGGGTAAAGACCCACAAGAAAGGAAGGTGGCTTGGCAAGGTACAATGTAGGAAGAGTGAGTCAGACAGCATCTGGAGGTGGAGACCTAGGGGGCATCATCAATAGGCTTCCTGCTCATGCCCACCTGGCCCTTTTGTAGCCCACTCCCTCCCTAGCTTGCAGAGTCACTGCTCATCCTTTTGCCTTATTGGTTGTCTTCATAACGATGACTGCCCACTTCCCAGAGGTCTTTGGGTAAGGTAAAGACCCAGTTTGTCCTTATCACAACCCAATTGGGCCTTTTATCCATTGACCAATTCATCCTTTATAAAGCACATGAAAATAATTCACACCCAGCTAACTGCCCAGGTTGGGGCCAGTGGGATTGTGAATCTAGAATAGTATTCCAGATAGTGGTATACTAGTCACAGAGGCCTGAATTGTATAAGCCGATGGGGGTTGTCAGCATCCTGTTCCACAGATGCCAGTTGTTCTGAGGTGTGGCTCGACCCCAGTAGAAGCTTAGGAGCTGTCCCTCTACTGCCATAGCTTCAAACACCTCTGAACTGTCTGCCCTTCAGGAGTCAGGACTGTGCTAAAGTGTGGTTATATGTTGTAGAAAACTCGATATGAGACATACGTGCAGCTTCTGGTGGCCCGGCTACACTTTCCTTTGGGGGACCTGGCTATGTGGGAAGATCAGCTTGGGAAGGAAGCTGAAGGCACTCAGGATTCCAAACCCAGCCTAAAGAAGTCTCACTCAAGCCCATCCCTGCACCAGGATGAGGCCCCTACTACGGCCAAGGTAAAACGCAACATCTCCGAGCGCAGAACATACAGGAAGATCATTCCCAAGAGAAACCGCAATCAGCTGTGAAGCCATTGCCATCCCACAGACACCAGCACCTGCTGTTGCCAGGACCATGATGAGGGATGAGGCATCCCCCCTTTCTGTGATGAAGGCCAGGGCTCACGTTCCTGTGTCACCCATTCTCTGGCTCTTTAGAACGTTTTTAATCCTGCCATACTTGCTCACTATCCTCCATGGCAGTTCCTCCATCAGCCCATCCCTGACCATTCATGAGCAAAGTTGAGTGAGGACATGGCTCCACTTGCAGAGTTTGTCCCATATGGCCTCCATCCCTAAGAAACAGAGCAGTTTCATTTCCTGGACACAAGTGAACCTGGGTTTCTGGGAGGTAGCTTGAGGCAGTCTAGCCAGGACAGCTACATCACTGGGAACAGTCTTGCTTTGGGAATTAGACAACCTAGCAAGGGAAGGTCCCAGGAGGACAGGCAGGGCAGGATCTCTCAGGAATTCCTAACCAGCATCTTTTGACCCAGGGAGCAATGTTTCTACAGCATGACCCACTAGAAGGCAGCTTTATATCAAAGGCCTTGGCAGGTTCAGGGCTCAAGTAGGCTGTGGGGCCCCAAGCTTCTGATCTTCTGGCTACCATCAGCCAGTACCCCCTGGAGGGGGTGTGTGCAGATAAGAACACCGCATGCCCAGGTGTTAATCAGCAGAGCAGAGCCTGTGGCCTGAGCCCGGGTCAGGAGTGGGGCCCTCTTGTGTTCTTTGGAGAACTCTTGGAACAAGAAGCCTTTGTTTCCTGAGGGCAATGAGACTGGCTCTTCAAGTGTAGACCACTGTGGAGGGAGAGGGGGTGAAAGAGTGCTAACTGTTGGGAGTCTGCCAGGCGGTGGAGGTGGAGATTGGAGACCTGGGTTCTTAGCCAGATTTGGGACACCGCTTTCTGCAGACACCCCCACCCTCGATGCCCCTCAAAGCTGCATTCCTGAGAGTGTCAGGACCTATTTCTCATTCCCAGGCAACTCCCAGGGCTTTGCTGCCCTGCCTTGGGGAATCCCCTTGTACTTCTTTTGGCTTCTTCCCAGGTATGCCTGTTCTCCAGGGGAGGCTCTGGAGACTTGGAGACTTAGGGCTGTGCCTGTGAGGAGGAGGAGGCTAGGCTCTGGGAGCAGCCACCATTGTCTCTGTTCAGCCATGTGTGCAAAGAGATTTCTGGCCAACTGGGGGCCTCTGCTTGCCCACCCTTTAGCTGACATGGTGCCTCTCCTGCCTTCCTGCTGGGCCACACATCCTCCCCTCCAATAATGCTTGTTACAACTCTGGGGGCTTGGAGCTCCACCAAGTGGAGCTAGTCCTGTGGACCAGGGGAGTCTCTGGCCAGGGCCTGGGGCTGGCCCAGGCACCCAATGGGTGTGCAATAAATAGAGCCTACCAAAGAAGCATATGTCTAAGTGTGTGAGAAACAGGGTGTCAGGTAGCTAGGGCCACCTTCAGTGTGGCAGGCTACATCTTCCTTTGCCTTTGTGTGATAATATGCTTGTGTATGTGTATAGAGGGCTCTTTGCATTCATGTATGTACCATGATACACAGTTACAAGCTACTGAACCTCAAATTTTTTTCATTGTTTTTTTTTTTCTTTTCATTTCACAAATGCCCAGTACTAGGGGGTTTGAAATGAACAAGATGTCCCTGACCTCATGAATTGTCAGTCTTACCCACTGTTTCCCAGCTGCCAGTATTAAGATGCACTTTATCCTTCTGGTGAAACATCTATTCCTATTCCTGCCTCACCTGACTCAGTAGGCCTGTCAGGTTGATGTGTACACATGTTTGAAAGTTCTTAAGCAACTCAGACATTTTAACAGAATTTAACGGCCACACATGAGTCCAAGTGTCTCATTGTATTGAGAAGAAAACTTAGCATAGGTAGATATGACATGGCCCAGGATGGAGGCTTACAGGCTAAGTGGATGTCAGTGTGCTCTTTGTCCTCATTAACGGTTCATCCTAATTTCTAATGCCAAACTAAAAAGTAAAGGTTTGTCCACATTGTGAGTGACCCACTCCTTTGCTCATATAGAACATTTATCTCATTTGGATGCCTTTGGAGTTGGGAGACTGATCACCTGGTCCATCGTGTCTGGCTTGTCAACCTGAGCAGTGAGCAGAGTTGATGTGATTGTTGGGCTGCAGTTCTAACATGTGGCCACTGGAGGGCAAGCACACACCTCCCAATCACTGGGCAGGTCAGATGCTTACCTAAAGAGCCCAGCTTGTTAACCAGACTCTTCCTTGTCTTCAAACTTACAGTGACTCAAGCTATGGCTCTCACTATATGAGGAAAACTATCCCTGGCAAAGGCTTGAGATGCTGGTATCTTTTTCCAGCTTTATGGAGGAAGCCAAGAGCTCCCCTCAGACTGCACCTAATTGCCAGGAACAGAAAGCTGAGTGAGCCCCACTGACAGTCCCAGGGATGGAAAGGTCTATTTTCCACCTATGTGCTGTAAGAGCCCACCTTCTCCAGGAAGACGAGGATAGATGGCAAAAGCTCCTAGTCATGAGTGCAGCTCCTGCAAGAGGGTTGCTTTGTACCCCAGCCCTTCTTCCATCTAAGGGAGCTTAGTCCCAGGACCCTAGGGACTACTATATAACCCAGGGTGATATCTGATGTAACCTCTTCCTGATTTCCTACGTCCCTGCTCTGATAGCTTTCTGTAAGGGGCATTCATTTGTTGTCGGCCATCATGCAAGATTAAAATCACTGTGGCCTGAGGCCTGGACCCTCTCCTTTAAGGAGCTCCGTGTCTTATACAACTAGAGACAAGGGAACTATGTGGGAGTTGAAAGCAGGTAGAAGGTCAGAAAAAAAAGGGCCAGAGGAAATGGGCCAAGTGTCAGGGGACACAGAACCTGGAGAGAGAAGGATTTTGAATATAATCAAGTGTGGCTTTTGCACAGTGCAGTGTTTTAAGCACAGGACCACCAGGGGTGTGGCTTGCTTTTAGAGGGATGAGCCAGTCATGGTGGCTCTGCCTCATGCCTGCAATCCCAGCACCTGGAAGGTGATGTAAAAGGATTACCATGAGTCCAGGCCAGCTACAAAGCAAGTTTCTTGGCTACAGAATAAGTTCCAGGCAAGCCTGGGCTTCATTTGTCTCAAACAACAAAACAAAAATGAGATGAATAAGTAAGGCCAAGGAATAGGGCCAAACCATGATCCCACTTTTGCAATTTTTACATATGTCTAAATTATTTCAAAACTTTTTAAATGTAAAAATAGGGGCAAAATGTAAAGACAAATATAAATACATAAATAAATTTGTAAAATATATAAAATATAAAGTCTACAGTCTTGGAGCAGCCTGGTCTTCCCAGTGCACTCTAGTAGCCAGTCTGCATCACTCCCTGGCAACACCTTTGCCTCTAGCTTTTCTGGCTGCCAGTGTGCCTCACCATTTAACTGGCTTACCCAGTTACCTGCTCGTCTCTTTTTTTCTCTCCTGAAGAAAGGATGGTGCTTGTATGCTGTGATTACAGGGCCAGCATGGACCTCTCTCCATCCCTCAGTTGGCTCACTTTCTATCCATCCCATTATGTTGCCTGGCAGATGCCTTCCAGTGACACCAACAAGATGAAAAGGACAAAAAGCCTTCCTTGGACTGTTGCTTCCTATTACTGTCATTGTTCTTCCTCCTGTTTGTGATGAATTTCCAGGGTGGCTGGGCCTTACCAGCTGCTTCTTCCTTGTCTGATCCACATTTCTACCCGGCTCTCTTCTTTTCTTCCTTTCCTCCCTAGCCCCTCTGTGAAACACCCACTAAAACCATCCATGACCTTCAGTCAGCAAATACATTGTCTTCTCAGCCTTCATCCAAACTCACACCAAGCAGCCTTTGACCCTGTAGGCCACATGATCTGTGTGTACTACACTGAGGCCCTACAATCAGGCCGCCTCAGGTTGAATCCCTGCTGCATGATGTTTAGTTTTGCTTTGCTTTGCTTTGCTTTTGTTAGCTGAATGGCTGTGGGCCAGTTATTCTGCCTCTTAGATTTCTATTTGCTTCTCCAAAACATAGGGACAATAACACTACTTACTTCACAGAAGAGGGAGTGGAATGGTGCACGTAAACACCTCACACAGTGCCTGCCAGGTTAACTATTAGCTTGGAGCCTCTCTGCATCACCTCAAGCCTCCTTGCCTCCTCCTGGCATTGGCTTCAAACAGCCATCTTGTTTGGAATTGGTCCTCTACACTTGACTTTCCCTCTGCCCAGAGGTTGCAGGTAATGAATTTTGTCTTGTATAGGCCTTAACAGTATCTGTGTCCATGTTTAGAACACAGATGAAGTTTTTCTCTTATTCCTCTGAGGTGCCATATCCTGACCTAGAAGGTAGGAACAACCTGAAGGATACAAGGAGGACCCCTGTAGATCCTGGCAGTACAAATCTAATAAATAATACTTATCTCCTTCCTGGAAGATCCATCCCAAATCCATGAGTCTGTCTGAGTTAGCAGCTGTGGGTCCATACCTGAGTCAATAATTTAAACCAGTTCCACCTTTAGAGATGGCGTGAGTGAGGCCAGGATCATCCAAAAGACACGGGCTGAGAATTTGCAAACACTGAAAGACTGCATGATTGGACAAACTTAGGAAAAAAACCTACATGCCACTCCCCCAACCAAGTACTCCTCGGGTCTCCTACAGTTACTCTGAAATAAATTATTCCCTTTCTTTATCTTTTCCCATGTTTTCCTTCTCTGTGTCCCCTACCCAGCTCTCAGCTCTCTGCTCTAAGAGGAACCACTTTTCAAGGGCCTTTCAAGGGTCTGTAGTGTCAAAGAAAACACATCTCAAAAAAAAAAAAAAAATCCTTTACTCCTGGGCCTGTCAGCACTCCTCAGGGCTTCTTCCTCCTATGGTCCTTTCCTATTTGTTTCTGCTTTAAACTCAGCTCTCTACAAGGACCATGCACCCTCAGAGGCCCTCGTTGGCTGACTCATTGGACTTTCAGAAGAACTTGGGGGAAGTGTCTCTGAAGGGAACCTTATTCATCTGAATTTTGGGCCTGGAGTTCTGTCTATAAGACATCCCTATTCAGTACATCTTTCTGGAAGTATAGAGCACTCGGTAGATGTCATTTACTACCCACACACACACAATTGGACTTAGCTTCGTCTCTCCAAGAATTGTCTTCTGACTCCCCATACTAGGAATTATTCTGAGATAATTCTTCCCCAGCTTTGAAACACAATACCTTGGAACACAAAAGTATTGTTACCCAGTGGCTCTTTGCCTTGTGGATCTTTGTTTCTGTCTAGGACCTGCCACAAGGTTGGACAGGGAAGAGACACCTCCCTCATCTGAACTATGTAGGCCATGCTGCCCATGTGTCCTAGCCCCTCTTTCTTCCTGTATTCATTCCCCACTTTAACCTTGGGTTGGATCTAGCTTGAAACCTTGATTTCATCTACTAGTATCTCCCTTGAGACCCTGACCTTGTCTGTCTCCTATGTCTGTGCTCCAAATAATGTCCCAGTGGTGAGGAACAGGAGAGAGAGCATTGAGACCTTCTTTGCTCAAGATGTTCTGAATCTTTGTGCTCCCACTGGGCAGAGCCTGGGAGTGTCCATCTTGGCTGTTCCTGGTGGATGTTACCATAGGCATCCACTATGGGAAATTGAGCCTGGATTGGCTGCTGTGTCTTTGAGGGACTCAATCTCACTTAGCTTCCTTTTATCAGGGGCAAGGTGAATAATTTCCTTTAAAGCCCCAAATACTATCGGAATAGTACTTCTCCTGAGAACCAGACACTGAATGAGACCCAGCTCTGTGACTATGGTCACCTTTTCAGTCCACAGCTGGAAGACTCAAGGCCAACTAAACCAGCTCTGCTACCACTCAAGACCCACTTCCTACCCTGGTATATTTTCTGTGATCTCAATTTTTTTATTATTATTATTATTATTCATATCTAACTAATTTACTACATGCATTTCCTGTGAGCTGTCTCAAATTCTCCATGGAACAACATGGGGAATACATTATTATTTAAAATAAAATAAACAAAGTGTCAGTGTGGGGGGGGTTAGTCTGAAAATTCCTTAAGGGCAAAGACCATGTCTATTTATATAGCACCTGGCACAGTGTCAAATTAAAGCTTAACAAATGAATTTAGATGAATAGAGGGAAGAAACTGCATGAACTCTCTGTCTCCATCCTCCAACACCCTCTTTGCTAGAGGCTGTGTCCTCATGCTGACCATAGATTCTCATGCTGCTTCTGACCACTCAGGTTGGCCTGCCAATCCCACATGTCCCCATACTTGTTATAACCTACCTGCTCCTTGCACATGCTGAATTCACAACTGCTACTTGTCATTCCCAGACAAGGCCACACCCATGCCTGGCTCAGAGCTTCACCCCTAAACAACTCACCTAGCCTCTCACACACTGCCCTGACCCAGCAGGCTTGCTCAAGGCTGGGCAGCCACACATTTCCTAGGAAAGGCCACCAGCAGAGGAGTTTGAGGTTCCTGTCCCCACATGTGCCTTGGCCCTGTGGGGGCCTCAGCCAGGCAGGGACCTGGCAGAGGGAGGGAGAGGATAAGCTGCCTTCAAAACTCCAGATGCAGCAGTTAAAAAGAGGACAGAGGCAATGATCCTTCAAATTGCCACATCTGTATAATCTGCCTTTTATTTTCTGCTTCATGAAGTTTTATTTCCTATTATTTATTCACCTCCCCGCCCTCCCCTTCCCCCACCTCTACTCCTCCTTAGCAGTCGACATGCTCAGATGGATCCTCAGCCTTGGCCTGGGTCTGGCCACCCCCACCCCACAAAGCCCCTCCCTGGCTGGCTGCTGAGAGAAGGCACCTGCTCCCCCTCCTCTAAGTCCTTTGCTCTCTCACCCAGGGCCTCTGGGGGCTGCAACTCTCCAAATCCTTATGTTCTAGCTTTTAAGTAACCTCCCTCCATCTTCCAAGTAGAGTCCTGATAAAGCACATGTGAGAGGAGTGGGCAATCATGGAGGCAGGGCTTGTCTTCAGGCCCTATCACTGTCACCATCCTCCGGAGTCCTGAAACTCACTGCTAGGTGATATCTCCACTCCATATTCTACTCACCACACACACTTTTTCTCCTTTGCTGAGCTTGTCATCTCTAGCTCCCCACTGGTTCTCCTAATCTCACTGTATTCTCTCCAGTGATATGGGCCTGTGGCCAGGGAAGATGAGGGACGGTGTACCAGTAAAATGATGCAGGAAGGGACATCCATCTTGTGTTGTGTTGTTTACAACCTGTGATGGTCCTTCTCCCATTTCCTTACCCAGGTTCAAGAACGAAGAAGAAAGTCTAAGTGGGCTCAGTCTAAGGGCCTAAGTGCCAGCTTTTCCCATGAGCTAGAGTTAGGACAAGACCAAAAAGGATGGTTAGAATGGCCAGGTGGGCATTTGGGAAATGACGATGACATCGTTTTATTTTTCTAATACTAAGGATTGAGCTCAGAAGTCCTATGTGGTAGGCAAGCATTCTTCCACTAAGCTACACATCCTTAGCCAAGGAGCTTCCCTGCTCCCTCTCTGGGTCATCTGCAGAGGCAAGCTTACAGGCACTGCCCCTGGTGGCCAGCAGAAGGAGGCAGTCAGTTTCCCAGAGGCCTGAAGCAGCTGAGAGGCTTTCAACTATATGTATTCCTTGTGGTTTTCATTACTTTCCTGTTTGGCTCTATGATTGTGTAAAATTCCCATTTCTAAACACTAGGATTTTTGTTCTTTTTGGAGTATATGTGTGATAATTCCTATTTGGTTTATCTTGGGGTTTTTGTTTTGTTTGTTTTGTTATTGTTTCTCATGTGTTTGCCAAAGGAAATTGCTCCATTGCAGGTGATTCATGGAAGACTTCTAAATGAGTGGACTGATGAGTTAACAAGAGTGGAAGCAGAATCTTCACGTTCCTGCTTCGATAGATTATGTCAAGCCAGGGTTCCCTAGCTTCTGCCCCATCCCAGCATCCTTTAGAAGTCTGGCTGTAGTTACACAAATTAAGCCCAAGTCTGGGTAGGTGGGGCACCAGAAGCCATCCCAAACAAAAGCCACATTCCAAATATGGATGTGTTGCCACACATATAACCAGGAGGTAGAGGCAGGAAGATCAAGAGGTCAAGGTCATTGTAAGCTATACAACAAGTTCAAGGAACAGAGACCATGTCTCAAAAAGTAAAGAACAAAACAAACACCCAGACATAGAAATACAATATTTATTTGATGGATAGAAAACTATTTGCAAATTTAGAAGAGGCTTGCCCAAGAAGGTCAGGTTTTACCAACTCTACTGCAATCCCATCAAAGGCTCAAGGAAAACACCACTCTGAGGGAAGTCAGAAGGAACTGAGAAAGAATGCCAGCCAGAGGGGACAGAAGCCAGCCACCCTCTAAACTCTGTGCCTGGGTTCATTTAGCAAAGTCTTTTCACCAAAGGAAACTAGGTAAAGACCATCTTGAAACAATAGCTAACAAGTTCTCATGACACCCAGAAATAAGACAAAGGAGACTGTAGTCCCCTTATCAGCCAGAGGCAATTCAGGGTAGAAACTGTCTCACTGTTACAGTAAACACCTCCTGACCTTCTCTCCCAGAGACAGAAGGCCAGACCTGCGCTCCTCACCCCCACTTCCCACCCTCCTATCTCAGTTCCCTTTCTGATTCTGTTCTGCCCTGGTGGAAAGCAGGTTTACTTTCTGATCAAGCTCATTCATTTTATGGACAATTTCTTTTCCTCCCTCAGCAAGTAAGTCTTCTGGGTTCTCTCACCTCCCCAGGGACACGAGTGTCAGAGGAACTAATGCTGCCCACAGCTGGGAACCTCCCTGCTCTGGGCCGGCAGGAACACTGTTAGGACAGAGGCTAAAAGGGATGGGGCAGAGCCACCTTAGTGGTGGAAAGATACAGGGCTCTAGGATGTGAGCTTCCTGTCCATGCTCCTAGTGGGGCCTGGAACTGTCAGTGACATTTGTGATCAGGATCTTGGCCTCTATTGAAAAAGTAAGTAAATAGACAAAACCAAAAATGCTGTATTTCTGAATGAACAACTTTCTCATTAGTTCCTGGAGTTTTAGGAGAAGGTGTGTGTGTGTGTGTGTGTGTGTGTGTGTGTGTGCAAGCACTCCTGAAACTAGGTGGTAAGGTGTGTCTTAGTTGAGGAGAGGATGCCCTAGGGAGGATTTGAAAATGGCAGGGCTGTGGGAAGGACACCCTTGGCAGGGGATCAGGGTCCCTAGACTGGGTGGGGAGAGCCATGCCTGGGGGAGGTGCCCTGCTTCTGGGAGGATCTGCTAGTTATGGGAAGGTGCCCTGGCGTGGGGTGGGAGGACAGTGGCCTTAACTGAGGAAAGGTGGCCTGGCTCTGGGGAGAAGTCCATTGGAGAGGAAATTGTGGAAGAAAAGGAGGGAGCAGGGGATCTCAGAGAGGGGAGAGGGTGGGAAGGGAGGCTTGATGAGGGGGCGGGTGTTGGCTTCATGCTGTTACTAGTTTGATTTATCCCTAATGAGTTCTCAGCACATGGCTGCTCCCGGCTCACTCCAGGGGCCAACTCAGCCTCCTGTGGGCCAAGCCCACCCCGACTTCGCAGCAACAGCGGCTGCTCGCTCAGAAAAGAGCCAATTTCCACGCTGCATAGTCCGCTTCACTCAAGGGAAATCACATTTCCCTGGGAGAGCCGCAGGCAGTGCTTCACTCCCCAGCCTGGCCCATTGCCACAGGGCACAGATGTGGAGGAGCTCCCACTCCTCCTCCCCTGGGCCTCCTCCCTGAGTGTCTGAACCCTGCACCCCAAATCTTCCAAAGCTGCTGCATGGCCTGGTGGCTCAAGAGGAGAAGGAGGTTGCCCAGGGAAAGCTGCCCGAGAAAGGGGAGCTGCCTGCGTCCTCCAGAGAACACCAGGCACCTGAACTCTGTTTTTGGAGAGGTTACTGGTGGTGAGGTAACGAATAGTGCCTGTGCACACATGCTATGAGTCTGCCCAGAGCCCCAGGGACAAGGCAGTACCCATTCCAGGGTCTGTGTTGCAGAGGGCCCCAGAGAGCCAAAGCAATGAGGGAGAGGGAGGAGAAGGCCTCCTTGCCTGAGCCTATACAAGACCTCCAAGCTGTTCTCAAACATGAATCTACACCACTAAAGATGCCAAGCTCCTTCACAAAGAGGAAAGGAATGACTGCTTGGAACTCAGCAGAAGAGAAACAACAAAAAAAGTAGAAAGATGAAGAGAGAGAAAAGGCCGTTGTGGGAGGGAGGGGCTTTCCCCAGAGTCGCTTGGGCTCATAATTACCTCACAAAGTAATTATGAAGGAGTAATCAGCTCCCCACAGAGGGAATGCTTTCTGATTCTAAAGGGTAGGTATCTGGGAGAACTTGGGACCAAGAGCAGAAGGGAATTATTGAACAGCCTGACACAGCCACGCCTCAGCAGATCCCATAATGCCTTCTGCCTCTGCCTTGGCCTTTTATCCAGAGCTACTGCTGAGTAGCCATAACTGACCCAGTAACCTCTATCCCTCCCCATGAAGAGAAGGGCATGTGAGGTCTCTCTGAAGCATGGCCACACCCATACTCACACAGCCTTAAAACTGAGTGACTATTAGGCCTCTACTAAGGGATTCAGTACTGCTTTCAACAATTTTATGAATTAGATGATGACCTCGTTAAATTAGCTCTTGGTCTCAGTTTCTCCAAGTGCAAAAAGGGACCATTGTTCAGAATGAGAAACATTAGAGAATGTGAACAAATGAAAGCAGACCTTTGTGTATGTGGGGGCTACTGTAAGGCTCAAGGAGGGCTGAGATTGAGGAGGACCAGAAACACTGTCCACAGCCCCATCTGACAGGCCAATGGTGAGGCACAAGCTCACTGAGAGTGGACACCGAGATCTTCAGTCCTTCTTCCTGTGCCCATTCCCAAGGGAATTATCTCAAGGGGCAATTACAGTAAACTCTGGAGAAAGATATTTGGGGAAAAGTAAGGCACCAGACAGAGGGGGCAGATGGGAACGAGGAAACCTTGTTGAGTCTATCACTCTATTTTATTTCAGCATTTGTGGACTATGGTCACTGAGCATTATTCCTTGAGCTTTAAGTTGAATATGTGCCTTGCACACAGTAGGTCAGTTACTATTTTGCAGTAACAACTTGTGGCAAGAATTCTGGAGAAATTAGTGAAGGTAGGGAAAGGGGTCTTACAGACAGCCTAGGGAAAGAGGGGAAGGGGGAGCTTACAGACAGCCTAGGGGAAGAGGGGAAGGGGGAGCTTACAGACAGCCTAGGGAAAGAGGGGAAGGGGGAGCTTACAGACAGCCTAGGGAAAGAGGGGAAGGGGGAACTTACAGACAGCCTAGGGAAAGAGGGGAAGGGGGAGCTTACAGACAGCCTAGGGAAAGAGGGGAAAGGGCAGGACATACAGACAGCCTAGGGAGACAGGGAAAGCAATGTAGGGAAGGGAGAAGGGTACCTCACATACAGTCTAGGAAAAGTGAGGAAGAAGGGGGCATACAGACAACCTAGGGAAGGTAGGGAAATGGGGGCTTACAGACAGCCTAGGAAAGGTGGGGAAAGGGGGGATTGAAGACAGCCTAAGTAAGGTAGGGAAAGAAGAGCTTTACATACAGCCTGGGAAGGTGGGGAAAGGTAGACTTACAGACAGCCCAAGGGCAGGCCTTGGAGGGACAAATCAAAACGTCTTCTCTTCCCCAACCACCTTCCTAGCTTAGAGTTTGGCAGCCCTGCCTGTGTACCTGGGGCCCACTCTTCCTCCAGCAAGAAACCTAGTCATTGCTCGTTTTACCATCTTGGGCTTGCTGTAAGCTCCTGGTGACCTGGCACTCTGCTAAAAGTTACTGGGAAGCAGGGAAGATTGAGGATGGGGGGAACAGGTAATGGACAGGAAATGCTGCCTTTAAAGCTGAAGTCTCTTTACCAGGGCAGTGGAAATGGTTGTTTCAAGTGCCATGGAAAAGAGTGAGGTAGGTTCTCAGGGCAAATACCTCATCCTAAGTCCTCCTGATAACAAAGGTTATTCCTCCATAGTCCACAGAAACCAGGGCCCTCAACTCCCCCTGAAGAGTGAACTAGTCCTCTCAACTTGTAGTCACCCACAGATGTTTCCCTCACATACCCCCGATGTGAGCATGGCCTTCTAGCTCAGCCTCAGAACCACTTCCCAACCTTTCTTCTTTGTGTCCTCATATGCCACAACCAGCCTTCACCCAGAACCACCCTAAGTGCTGAGGTACTTTGATTAGTCTCACTCACACAATATACATCAGAATGCTTTCTGAACCCCAAAGGGGTCTCTAGTTTGACCTTTGATAGAGTATTAGAATAGATCTTGGCAAGTACCTGCTGATGCTGGCTTATACCACACAATTTCCCACTCTGCACTTAGTTTTCTGCAGTGACTAGCCGAGCTCAGAAAAGGGAAGTTAAGCTTTGCATCAAACAATTATGTCAGATCCCTCTGGTCATTTGGGACATGAGCGTGACTGTCAGAGGCACATAGTGTTTCTGAAGGAGTCTTGTTTATAAATGCAAGGATCACTCTGTAGGAACACCATGAATCTCAAAGTGATTCTCAGTTGTTGATTGCCTTAGGGTGGTCATGAATCCAGTGGTTCAGAGCCATGAAAAGCTTCAGTAAGCTAGGCTCCAGATTCCTACTTCCAAGCTTACAGACAGGAAATTCCTGTTTTAAAAAGATGAGCCTCATTCCAGATACCCATGAACAATGGGGACAGGATTTTTTCGTGGGAAGTTTCTCCTCATGACACAATTAGGCCCATCCCACACTTGCCCGTTGCATGTTCCTGAAACCTCCTTTGGGGTAGACCTGAAGAGGTAACAGCTTTAGCTCTCAATGTCTAGCCTCCCAAGCATGGAGGATACAGTAAGCACCTTGAATAGAGTATTGGAGTGACAAATTCTCCCTTTCACCAAACTTGACCTAACTATCTTCCCAGGTATCCTGCCCCTCTTTCCATCTGGGTCCAGCTGAGGGGAGGGTTCACATAGATGGAAACAGCTCCCCTCCTATGTGGAGAGCAAAAGAAAAGAAAGCATTGGTAGCAAGCTCCCTGCCCAATCCTTGCTTGTATCTAGGACCCTCCAGTATTCCTGAAGAGGGAGGGTCCTGTGGTGTTTGAAAGTGCTGGATTTAGAATAAGATCTAGTTGAATCCATGGCTTCCCACTTTTACCACATCATCCCATGTCTTCCAAAGCTCAGTTTTCTCATATGTAAAATTGGGCTGACCTGAACTTGTCTTCCTCAATGGCCCCCACAATGTGCCTGACACGAAAGAGAAGTCTGTCTTCTTGCTCCTTCAGCACCATGAAGAGCAAAACTGCTATTTATGTGGGAGCCCCACCCCTGGTAGTTATTTGTGGATCTTCTCCAACTCACAACCCAACTCCGGATTTCAGATAATACCAACTGCATATGGAGAGTATGACTGGCATGGCCCTGTGACACACATTTACCTTATGCTACCATGGACTTATCGGATCAACCTAAAACTAGGAATAACTGGTTTACCCAGCACTGGACATCTAAGGGCAAGGAGAGACTAAGGGCAAGGAGAGACTACTAAGCCAGGATATCTAAAATGTCCCTTCTAATCTCTATCTTCAAAGTGAGTGTGTTAGTCACTTGGTTCTATGCTTATAGGAGTCCATCCCCAACATGCCCCAAAACCTGAGACCAAGAGTAATGGTTTATTGAGTCATGTGGTAATGATGGGTTGTTAAAAAAAGGGGGGAGGGGTCAAGGAGAAAAGCCCACATAGTAGGGAGACAATTCAGAGGCCAAAGTCTGGGGGATGGAAAGAAGGAAGCTTGACCCAAACAGAGCTTCATTTACGGTATTTACAGTGAGATTGGGGGGGGGGAAGCTGAGGAGCCAGGAATCTTGTTGCTAGCCTCTTCGGTGGCTGTGTGGGCTGAAGCTGCAGAAAGCACACTTGAGTTGGCAGGGCTGTTGAGAAGAGGACGTGGTCCCAGCTGCAGCTGTCATGTCTTGCTGTGCTCCGTGTAGAGCCTCACTGCCCTTCCCAGAGGACAGGTTCATGCTGCCAAAGGGATGACCCACTGGATGAGAGGCTAGAGGGTGCTTGTAGGCTCACAGCAACAGGGAAGGGAAGGTCAGCTGACAGCCCCAGAAAGTTGCTGCCCAGCAGGTGGTAGAGGCTAACCGTGGTAACAACTCCTGGAATGGTTGATAGGTAGAGCCTTGGCCCTGGACTAGGACTGTGGGCCAGAGGACTTGCTTACAGTCCATAATTGTTGAAGTTGTACTGATGAAGATCACACAGGCGGCCCTTGCACACCCTCAGACACGTCTGCCTCTAAGTTCTTTGTGAACCCTTTTTCTCTCCTTTGGTGGGTACCAGCCTGGGTATAAGCCTCCTCTAATTTTGTCTCTTTTTGAAATGGGATGGTTCTTGTTTCCTGGAACTCCTGTCACTCACAAAAGGAATCTTGAAGGACAGTTTGGCCTTCTCCAAGGTCATCCTGACTTTCATGGTTCATTTAATTGACCACACAGGGAGTGCTGGAATTGTGGTTATTTTTCATGTAATAAATAAAGATTCCTTTGTGTGACTCTCTGGGGCCTGTCTCAGGCCAAGTCCTCCTGTTGCCTGGCTGTTCCCACTGTCCCCATGACAACTACAGATGGTCAAAGGCTGTGGCAGAGGTGGGTGGTGCACTTGGCCTTGTTGTAGAGCTGTAATAATATGGGGAACCTGGACATTAAAACAACAACATCCTGGTCAGAGGGGAAGTTATGCTGTAGCGTTCCTCTACATCTGCTGACCTTTAAGACAGCACACGTTAATCATTTACCCCCAGCCCATCTGATCCTCAAAGATTAACTCCTCTCCCGCCTTTCCTCCTCTGGCTTCACCTTTGAGTTTCTAGCCTGAAAATGATGGCTTCCTGTCCCCTACTCATAACCGCTTTGACCTTCAACACTCTTGCTTCAAGGAGTAGGCAACAGAGAACAGTTATATGTGAAACCTCAAAACTGAACACAGTGGGAGCCACTGGGATGCTTGCTAACCTTGCCTAAATAATGGCAGGTCAGAACATCATCTTCTGAACACCCAAAAGAATTGTACTCCTGGCCAGCCCAAGATGTTTTAGGCTTGAGGGACTCCCACCAAACTCACCAGGAAAGTCCATTTAACCCCAGCAATTTCATTGTCTTTGCCCTTTCTAGCTAAACTTGGAGTTAAACACATCTGTCTGGGAAATGAATGTATCTGGCTAAAACAGCACAAGTAATTCCCCTCATTTCTAAGATATAGGACAATAGGAAAAGGGATTTTAGGAAATGGGTGGTCCAGCCAGTTTGCCAACATGTCTGTGAAACTGGACATCTTTGAGACCACTGCTTCTCTCTGGTTCAGGTTTGATCTGACAATTGATAGGGCAACCACTTGGGAAGATTCTGGAAGAATTTCATAAGGTCTTTGTGGACTTATTTTCCTCAAAATCTTCCCTAAACAGTTCATGGACACAGAGCAGGGGTGGAAAAGCAGTCTGAAAGCTTACTGCGACTCACTTTCCAGATATCCACCCTGAATACTAGTCACTTCTCAAGCCAAATATGAGGAACTGGATGGAACAAAGTTTGGTGGTGACTCATGACTATTCTCAACATATTTAGATGACTAATGAACAAGATGGCATCTTGGCCTCAGCTCCCAGGAAGGAGAGCAGCAGGCGATGTGCAGAGAACTGAATCGTGTCTCCTGGCAGGATTATAAGCCCCTGCGGGCAGGACAGCCTCCCTCCGGCTTTGCCTGAGTGTAACTTTGCCCTTCTCTACCCTTGCTCTTCAAGGCTTGATTCTTAAATTTTACACAAAATGTTAACAAATATGGCTGTGGAAAGGAGAGATACAAAAGCCGAAGAATGTTTGGCCTTCTGTTCTCTCCCCTAAACCCACCAGATACTGTGATCTGCTGATTACTTTTTCTATGACAAACAATTGCCATTTCTCTAGACATTCCATCTAAACTGGAGCCAGCCAACTCTTTGGTCTGGCTTCTTTCTTCACCCCAACCCTCCCCTGCCCATCAAAGGGCCTTACAGCCCCAGGAACTTACTCAGCAGGCTGGAGTTGGGAAAGCGCCAGGCTTCGCTGTAGGAGGAGTACGGAGTGTGGCTATAGGCATTGCCAGAATATTCACTTCCTGTTGGAACACACAGGCAAGAGACCTGTGAGGTTCATGATACCAGTATGGGGATTGGGACAGGGAGACAGGTCTGTAGGGCTGGCAGGGAGTAAGGTTTTACTGGACAAGGCAAGTAAAACCTTAACAGGGATAGTGGCACTGAGGAGGTCCCCAAGTATGGGTCACTTTGGGTAGTTCCTTCATATACCCCCCAAATCCCTGGGAGGTAGATGTCATATTCTCCATTTTCCAGATGAATAAAGTGAGACTTCAGAAACCCACACAAGTTGAAAATCTGATGTAGTGTGGAAATTGCCAAAACTCTAGGAGTCAGATTCAAATTCGATTTTCTCGGCTACCTGGACTTTGTACAGAAGTGACTTTTCAGAGGAGCCCATGGCAGGAAGAGGAGGCTTGTGATCAAAGAGGAAATCTGTTCTCAGAAGAACTGTGCCCTTGCTTTAGGTAAATTCAGTGCATGAATTTACACAAGGTATGTCAGGCTACCTCTTTCTGTGAGCTGATCCTTAGTTTTCCCAAAAGAATTGTCAAAGAATTTACTGAAGAATTCCTTTATACAACAGCGATGAAGTAGAAGTTGAGCTGACTACTACGCCTATCATTTGTTGTGTAATTTAGAGCTTGCAAAGCATGTTTCTGCAAATCATGCCCTCTACATCTCTCCCAACCATCCTATGAAGTGGTCTCCCACACCACCAATTTGCAAAATGGGAAACTCAAGTGAAGCCTGAGTAAGTGATTTGTCTCCACTTACACTGTTGACCAATGATGGTGCATGACCTTAACCTTAGAACTCATGATCATAAATTCCAGGTAATTCCTTCAAACATTTACCAGATGACTTCATTTACAGATACAGCCAGATTCTAGGTAAATTAATATTCAAAAGTATGTTTACACAGTCTTCTACCAACTGTGATTGTGATGCTAAGTCCTTTCTATGATTTTTTTTTCGCCTCCTTCAGACTTTGGAGTGAAGGTTTAAAACTCCTCAGCTCTGCAATTCATGGTCTGAAGTCCAGTCTCCATCTTCTACTTCTAGGCTTGGATATAATCTGTCTCTGTGTCTCTCTGTATCTCTCTGTCTCTGTCTGTTTCTCTCTCTCTCCCTCCCCCTCTCTCCCTCTCTCTCTCTCCATGTGTGAGCCTCAGTGTTCTTGGCTATTAAATGGGGCAAACTCTTGTCCCTATCTCATGGGATTTTGGTGAGAATTAAATGAAATGGTATTACATGCTTAGAGTCATGCTCTTGATAAAAGCAGCATCAATAAAGGTTGGCTTCTCCTTATATTCTCCTGAAACAGGTGCTTTTAAAAAACTTCAGTAAATACTCAGATCAGTCACACAGTAAATCTTAAAGCATGGGCTGGACTTTAAGGCAGGAATCCCTATTGAGGAATGTTCATTCCATAGGAGGAATGGAAGCCGGAGAAGAGCCTTGGGAAGGTAAAGGTTGCTGAACCCTCTATGTGTCTAGGGGTTTCATACCAGGCAGCAAGCTCACAGTGTTTGGGTTAGGGACAGATCTGGAAGAAAATACATGTATAAGAAGAAAGGGGGTTGGGAAGGAGAGAAAAAAACTAAGAAATTATCTAATCTAACTATTTACTTATGAATGAAGAAACTTCTTATATTTTTGGTTGTGAGCCTAGCCTTTAATGGCTGAGCCATCTCTCCAGCCCAAATGAAGAAACTTCTATGCAGAAGTCCTCAAGGCTTTTTGCCAATGCCACAATGCTAAAGAGCCTCCTGGTTACCATGACCAGTGTTTGCTCCTATAGCCTACAGTGGGAAGTAAGCCTGTTTACTCTTGCTGTGCTCTCACTTCCCTGGTTTCAGCATTCCCTTGGAGGCCAATTCTATTCTAGCTTTACAGTGAGGGCTCCCATCCTGTGCTCTTACTCTGGCCTCCCAATGCTGAACATTGGCATCTCTAAAGGACAAGGAAAAGAGCTGAGGAATTCAGTGTGTGAGCCCTCCCTTTGAGTCACTCATTAATGCATTCACTCACTCGGCATTTAATTTATTTAATAGACACTACATGACTACCTCAGTCACTGGGAAGCTGGGATAGAGGTTGCATCTGGGTAGATGGTACATCTTGGAGTGTGGCATCTGTCTGCTCCCAGATCTGTCAACCTGTGTACAGCCACAGGTAATGAAATGTCACTGCCAGTTCCCCTTGCTCTTATATCAGATGCTACTAGCCTCTTTCTCTGCCTCAGGGTTTCTGCCCTCACTTCATAATCTATTCTAATCAGGCTAGTGCCAATCTACGCAAAGTGTCTTAGAATCGGATCTGATAATTCCAATGATAGCTTCAACAGCAGCAATTCCCTTGGCCTCCTAGTCCCTTACTTCCTTTGGAATCTGTGTCACTCAGTCACCTGAATTTCTTTGCAACTTGCCTGCTTTTTTCTACATACTCTCTTCTGGCCCCTTCTTTATCAGAACTCCAAATTATGTAGAAGAATCAACCCCAACTTCATTTTAAAGCCTATCTGAGATATAAAGCTTGGCATTTAGTTAACCCTCTCAACTCTGTTATGGCCTCTGAACTCTTGATTTCTACTACATCGCTTCTCCTGCTGCCCCACATGGATTCTCACCATCACTGATGATGTTTCCCAAGCCCAATCTATAGTTTTGCCTTTATTTCTCATCTCTATAGTCAGGTTTTGTTCCACTTATCATGAAAACATATTAAGTGCCTTTCCTATCCTTCAGGGCTACTTTCTTAGCTAAAGCAACTGTTGTCTCCTACAAAAAACCTACAGCAATGATCCCGTAACTTATCTCTGTGTCTACACTCTATTTCTCCAAGCATCTGAGTAGTGTTCTAAAACATGGCCTTACTGCCGCCCAGTTTTCCCCACACTGCAGTGCTCACTCTAATATCCACTACTCTTTACCATGCTTGCCTTCTTTACATATACTGTCATGCTAAATTAGCTTCTCCTGCCTCAGGGCCTTTGTACTTGGTCTTCTTTTGGGCTAGGGATGGTCAGCCTCAATTTATCACTTGGCTGACCACTTTGAAAATCTTTTCAGAAAGGTTTCCTGTATATTCAATCTAAAGTAGTTATCTCCTCTCCCTGTAGCTCTTCATTGCATCACCACATTTTATTGCCTTTGCATAGTTATCTTTATGTGATATTATGTTTATTCATTTATTGACCAACACTGCTTATTCTTGTCCATTGTGACAAACAGAGGGACATGCTTTGTGCATTTCTGCAGGCACAGTAGATATTTGTAGTATTTGTTAATTGAAAAGGGTTCAAGGTTGGCTAGAATATGGTTAATAGAAGTGTTAGCAATGAGAGAGTAGATGCTGGGAAGATGGCTGGAGAAGAGTAAAGTACAGATATACTAGAAGGAGGAAGAGGTATGCATGCTTGGATAGATAGGTGGATAAAAGGACTGATGGGTAGGAAATGCATGGAATGACTTATATGTATATATAAAGGCAGATGAATAAAATAAGCAGAAGGAAGGATAGAAAAAAGATAGTTGGACGAAAAGAGAAAATGAAAGGGTAGAAGAAAGCATGAATAGATGGAAAATGTCACAGATGTTAAATCAATAAATTTGTGTTTGAAAAGCATAGTCGCTTAGCTTCATCCCTGAGCACACCTTTTGGCTCTTGTAAACGTTGCTTTCCCTAACTGTAAAACTTGGATTCTACCAGTCTCCAAGATTTATTGTAAGGACTAAAGAAAAATAAAGTTATGCATATAAATGGCCAGGTATACAGAAATGTATAATAAATTACCACTTATTCCTTTACAAAACTGATTAAAGAATGTAGCTGACATGTCTTTTCAGAAGCCCTTATTATATGCTTTACATATATGCAGTAGATGCTAATGAAATGGAAAGAATCCCCACTCAGTCAACTGAGAGATCATAGGCAGTAGTAAGAGATGGATAGGATGTTATTTTTCTACAAAAGACATTCCTTCAGAAGTCATTTGCACAAAAGCACTCGTAGGAACCACGTGATTCATTTTAATGGCCTTGCATTTCCTGAAAACTAGTATATACAAAGCCATCGACTGTGTATGATGAGACCCTTCCCTTTTGCAATTTACTTAGTCTATGTGGTGGGTGTTGTGAGTGCTCATGTCTGTTTACATGTATGTGTGTGTACATGCATACACACACTGTAAATGTATGCTTGTGTGTGAAAAAGTACTTCTTCATAGCAAGGTGAGATCTTCCTCTAGCAATCCTTCCCCTGCCTTCCAGCCACATTCCAGGTCATATTCTGGCCCCAGGAACCCCTTGATCTGGTCCTGGCCCTAAGAATCATTCATAATTAAGAGAGAGAGAGAGAAAAAAAAGTCACGTCTTATGTTGCTTCCTTCTCCTCTAAGCAGCAGCAGGGAAAGTAGAGGGCTTGGGGGGGTGGGCAGAGGAAGCAGACTGGAACCTAGGATTTTGATTGAGAGACCCCATTATCCACACTCAAAAAAATAACTGAATCTTTTCCTTTTTTATCTTGACCAATCTCATTTCACGCTCCACAAGAGGGAGACAGGGAGGGAGAGAGGAAGCCTGGGCCAGGAGGGAGAGAGGAGTCAGTATTCTGTATTTTCAACGCTGCATTAAGCACATCGCCACGGTAACCAGGCAGCAACAAGTGCCAGCTCAGCAGGTTCCCAGGGAGCAAAGCCTCCACTCCTTGCTCCCTCCTCTCTCTCAGCCTAAGAGAACTCAGCCCACCTGCCTGTGCACAGGGTGCCCAGAGTGGGTGGGTGGCTGGCTGGCAAAGATTAACCCCTGCCAAGGGGAAGCAGGCTTGGTGGACTAGGGCCAAATCTTTAGGGTCAGAGCCAGGGAAGTTGGAAGAGGGTGGGTATTAGGGGTCACACATGGCCTGAGTTCAGAGCCCTTCCCTAAACTTTCATGCCCTTATTCCTTGGGCAGAGGAAATGGTTCTATTCTAACCACCTATCCATCCCTGAAGCTTTCCTACAGTGCTCCTAAAAGACTGGGACTTTCCCAAAGAAACTGTCATTGCCGTACTCATTTGTCCAGACCCTGAAATCCTGAGTCATCATTAGATCACGGTAGCAGACAGACATCAAATGGACTGTCAAACAAAATTCCAGGACAGTCCACTCATTCCAAATGAGTGTGAAGAAGGACTCTTATCTCATACTCTGTGGTATCCTCAAAGTAGTTAGAACCTGGGCCCTATTCAACACTGAGTGAGTGTGGAATGCAAAGGAATATGTATTTCATCATCATCATGTTCACTATCACCATCATCATCTTCACCATCATTATCATTCAAATTCAGGTTTTACTGGAGAGGTGAACTGAGATTCATCTGATTTGATGTAAACCACATGAAGCCAGGGGTTGGCTCATGTTTATCTCACACTGATTGCTGCATTCTCTTCCTCCTTGATGCAGTGGAAGAGGAGGAGGTAGGGAAGCTTGGTGTGAGCACAGGTCTGTCTACATGGAGATCTAGGGAGAAGAATACTAAGATGAGAGGCATCAAGGAGCTAAGATGGCAGTGGGGGTTTTCTCTAGGTGCTTATATGAAGGTTGACCCATCCTTTAGTTGAGCCATCCTTTAGCGTCCTTTCAGAAGCCTATGAATGGGACACAATCTATCTTTTGTCACCTATCATCTCCTTATTCCTTCAACACCTCCCTTTTGCAATGCTTATGCCCATTCCCTCAACCCTTACCTGCCACCATGCCTGCGATAGCAGAAGAGGCATAGCTTCCCTGTCCACTGGTGGGGATGTGAGGTGGGTATCCAGGCAGCGTGGGCCCCACCATCTCTCGACCTGGTAAAAGACACCAAAGAGTCATTAGTTGCTGTATAGGTGGCTCCCATTCTTACTGTCCCACCCTCCTGAGGCTCATCAAGTCTCTCCTCAGCCAGTACTGCTGAAACCATGGACATTCTCCAAGACTCCTTCCTCTTTCCTCTGAGCCCAGGTTCTTGTTTCCTCTGGAGGGTAGAGGCTCACTAAGCAAGGTGCTCTTGCAACTGTAGTCCTGCTTTGTTCTTCCTTCCCTAGTAGCTTTCTTTTCACAAATACTATTATATTGCTCCACAAAAATGTCCAGGTATTAGGTGCCAGGGTGGTGTCCTTAGTCTTTATCTCCCTGCCCAGCACAGTATCTTTCACAAATGGACTAAATAAATACACAAGAACAACGGACTCAGTGCATCACTTTCACCCAGCTTTCAAAGGAATAAAACAACTAGGCCTTGTGAAATAAAGTAGATGAGGATCCATCACTGTTCTTTTGGGGATATGAGGCAGACGTTGCTAATCAACCAGAGAGGAAGCTCCTACTGATTGGCCTGGACTTCCAGGTAGCTATAATTAATCAGAATAGTAACGACATGAAACATGTTGACTATTCCAACATAATAGGAAACACCACTAAGAGATTGCTAACTTCTACACGTGATCATAAATGGCATTCTTATCAACTATACTTCTTTAAAAATCGATTTTTAGTATGTTTCATCCTTGTTCTATCTCTGTTCATCTGTGATTTTTGTCATGCCTACATCCTAGTGACACCGAGGCATTCCTTTGACGTTCCATCTCCTTGGATCTGTCTTTCCTTCACACCAGGAAGTGAAAGCTCCCTTTTTGGGAGCCCTCGCCTGACCTGTTGATGTTCTCCCCACTTGCCCCTGCCCAATAACCAGAATCCTTTGACTGATTGCCTCTCATCACCCCTGTTCTGTGGGTCCAGACCAGAATCTACATATCCTGGTTTTCTGAGGTCTATCCGTATGATGACCACTGACTCAGAATATTTATTAACAATGGTCATCCCACTCTTAAAATGCTCCAATGTGAATAATGAATTATTTTGGCAAACTATTTCTTAGTGATGTTTGTAGAATTCCATCTCAGTGGTACTGACATTATTTACTGGTAGATTCTTTGTTGTGCAGCTATCCTGTACATTACAGGGTATTGAATGGAATCCTGGCCTCTACCAAACTGATTCCAGTACAATTTCCCACCCACTATGACAACTCAAAGTATCTCCAGACATTGCTGTATGTTCCCAATATGAAGGAATCAGGAGATAAAAATCATTCCTGGTAGAAAGACCACAGTGTTAGATGATAGCCATTTGGCCCTAGTACTTTCTGCCACCTTTCTAGGGTTGCCTGTGAGCCCTATCAACCAACTCACCAGACCTATCTTCTCTATGTCACAGATTGTTCCTTCTTCCACTAATGCCCTCCCAGATCTAAACCTCTTAAAGGGGTACCTTGTTAGTGATAACATATGGGAAAATGCATACAATGAAACCCTACAGATTTTCAGCCGCACAGATTTTCTTCATTCAAGAAGTACTTATTGAGAAAGTCCTAAGGGCTAAGTCATGTGGGGACTTAGCAGACAGAGAGACAGAGAGACAGACACAGAGAGAGAGGAGAAGAGAGCTTGGCAGTAAGTTGAGATGGACCTTAGACTAAGATGGGCTTTAGGGCCAACCCAGCAAACAACACCTATACATTCAAGTTCTGCCCTTTTTCCAGAGAAAAGGGGCTAAGAATCAAAGGGCTAGGAATACACATCCTGCTTTTATGGCTTCCTATTTGCCTATAGACCAGCCAAATAGGAGTTGTGTGGAATGTGGGTGGCTGTACACACACTAATCCTATAACTCCGAGGTTATCAGTATAATTTAATCTGTTGCCTCATGCTCTGGGTAGACTCTGGTTAGTGCAACTTTCACATACCAGAAATGAAATTCTTGCAGAAAAACACCCTGGCAGAAACAAGTTGTTAGTGTTTATTATTAAAAATAGCATTAGGATTTTTTGACACCAGAACACTAGGCTCAAACTGATCTGTCTTTATTCAGCATCTAGCTCTAGATGGTACTGGACTAAACACGTGGTTTCTGTTCACCTGACATAAGGGCAGAAGAACAAAGGAAAGACTGGAAATGTGTGGGGGAGGTGCAGTTGGGCATGGACTTTGGCATATTTAGAATAGGGAATAAACATTAGATTTGCCCAAAATGAACTTTGAGTTTCATATAAAGGAGTTGTCCCCTTGCGCCCCCTGTGTGAAGCACCTGGCTAAGCACTGGAAAGTGATGTGGGTCTATCCAGGAAGGGGAGCAGGGTGATGGGCAGCAGGGTAGTAGGAATGGAAGAGGGGTGGCTGACTCAGGCTTCATGCTTCTGCCTTTCTTCTTTCTTACCTATTGTGGGAGGGAGGGAAGAAGCAAGAAAGGGGGGAGAAGGAAGAGAGGAAGAGAGTTAGAGGAAAAAGAACTAGAGGGAGGGTAGGAGAGAGGAGGGGGGAGGGGAATGGGGAAGAGGGACAGACAGACAGAGATTTTAAAACTGAGACTAAATACTAGATCCAGGAAAGACTATGAACAAATTATTTAATTTCTCTGAACTACAATCTCCCTATCTGCCACACACGGATGTAATTCAGAGGAGAACCTGTGACTTGGACTCACCTTACTCTTGGCTGGCGGAGACAGGGGCTTCTTGGCATACTGTGGGGATGATTTTAAGGCAGGTTGCATGCTTCCCATGAATTAAAGTTTTGGCCCTCTGGCCATCTTCTTCCTAAAGCTAGTCTTGTTCCTTGGGCCCTTTCTGGCACTGTCCCTTGCCCTTCTGGCCATCTTCTGCCACCTGAACCTATAGCTTCTTCATCTCAGCTGTCTACTACACAACGTTCCTGGACACATACTTCAGGTCACAGTTTAACCCATGATCTCTCTCATTGGGGCCTCACCTCATGAATGCTAGTGCTTGCAAAAGAATTCACTGGTCTCTGTCCCTCTACTCAAGGATTTTAATCTTCATTTCTCTTCAGTTATCTAATTTTCTCCCAGTAAGAAAGATTTGAGAATCAATAGTCCAAACAGCTCACTGAAGACTTCCCCTAATAAAACCTGGCCCTCCTGGAAAGACAAATAAAATTTTTTCTAGGACACCAGCTTAACCAAACTGTGCCTTAAAAGATTGTCTTAACTGCTCCACAAAACTGTCTTTCATTTTTTATTCAAAAATATGTGTTTACTCGTGTATTTTATGTATATGGAGTTTTGTACATCCTTACACCATAAGAGGGAATCAGATCCTATGGGACTACAGTTATTGAAGGTTGTGAGTTACTATGTGGGAGCTAGGAATTGAACAGCAGTCAGTGCTTTTAATTGCTGAGTCATCCCTCTAACCCCTCTGCTTTAATGTCTTAAAAAACAAGATTTTGAAGTGTAGCTCAGTGGCAGAGCACCTGTATGGTTTGGATTTAATGCCCAGCACTAAAAAAAAAAGTCTTTCAGACATTCAAGAACTTTCAACAGTGTCAAGTGTGGTGGCATATGCCTTTAACTCCAACACTCAGGAGGCAGAGGCAAGCAGATCTCTGTGAGTTCCAGTCCAGCCTGATCGATAATGAGTTCCAGGACAGCCAGAGCTACATAGTAAGACCCTGTCTCAAAACAAAAAAACAACCAACCAAACAACAACAACAAAAAGAATCTTGAACAATCCAAGAAACAAAACAAAAGAAGCCACCAGCTGGAGGTGCTTCCTTCTGGTCAGACACACCCTCTTACCCATTCGCTTTCAAAGACTCTTCATAATAAATTTATCCTTGCTGTCTAATTCCAGATCCTTTGCATTCCAATAGACTTCCAGTGGGGGCCTCTTTTAAAAATGTTGACTTAGGCGTCAACATAGGTTGGCTGGCTACAAAGTGGAATTCTCTAGGAAAATTCTGGTACCACAGAATTCTTGGTCAATATTCTAATTAGAGGTAGAGAGCAGGAACAGAAAGCCATTAGCTAGAGGAAGGAATCTAGAGGGTAGAGGTGATTTGAGACTATTTCATTTGACCCCTTTGATGTCTGCCCTCTGTGTAACCCCTTTTCAATGCCTTATCTTGTTCTGATAGCAAGGAGAATTTATGGCAACCCAGAAATCTCTTTGGCAAGACTAAATATATTTTTTACAAAAGAATGGAGGAGGATACTGGGCTCCTTGATGATAAAAGACTAGCTGCAGCTTTCCCATCAGCTGAGCTGTAGTCAGCCTTACAAGAGCAAGAACAAGGATGTCCTTGATGTCACTGTCATGACTGGGGGATGGGAATCAACGGGAAAGGGATGGGGGTGTTCTAGGAATGGTAGGTAAGTCTCATTCTTTCTCAAGTCTCTAATGTTTCTGGCTGGCCAGAAAAAGAGCCAGGGCTCAGGGGAGTCATTCTGGAGACGGTACTCATAGAACCCTCAGGCTAAGAGGATCACTCAGTGCAGAAGTCTGTGAGGTAGGTAAAAATGTTTGAGCCGGTGACAGGGGCTTCTTAAGGCAAGAAGAAAAATGGAGGGGATTAGGGAGATCCATGCAGGATTGAGTTTAGCTAATTTCAGAATGAAAACTCCTTGACTCTTCCTTCTCCCCTCCCTTCCTGAAGCATATCTTGGGAGAGATTTGCTCTCTGCTCCTTTCTCCTTCTCTTAAGATTTACCTCATTCCTGGGTGGATAGGTTACAGTTCTCAGGCTCTTAAGCTCATTTCTAACATTCCTCCACCCTACCATGTTCTCTCAACCCCATGAGGGCTCAGCCAAGGGACAGGTATTTAGGTCAGGCCAGGCCTTAGGTGGGAAGTCTCTGAGGAGGTCTGCACTGATCCCCTGCTAAGCATTAGCACTCATCTACGTTGTCCTTAAGGTGAAGATCTGGGCTTGCCTCTCCAAACTACAGTCTTCACTTGTTTCTTGTTCTTAAATACATGGACTCCCAGATCCCATAAGCCTGGTCACTCTTAGGGCCTTTGCCTCTATACTGAATTTTTCACATTGTGGCCAGCCATTCAAGGAGTGGGGCATCACCTGGCAGAGGATGAACTAAACTACATCTTTGGTTACCTAATGGCTTGGTGACCACCTGGGATCTGTTGTCAGGTGCTTTAGTCCATGGACTGGATGACCTCCTAGTCCTGCAGCTGACTTAGACAGTGGGCATGTCCATTAAATAGCAGACAGCAGAATCTGGAAGCATCAGTCCTGATCATGTGTTTACAGGGATACTTCCAACGCTAGAAAGGTGAAAGGATGGGAGAGAATGTGGGCTATAAAGTGAGGAAGTTCACCCTGGGCTGTTCCAACTATAATATATATCATAGCTCGTGTCTGTGATGACTTCTCTATACTTACTGTTTGTCCTCTCTCAGCCAAGTCTGCAGCTCAAACAATAATGGAAGAATTGCTCTGAATCACGTGCCCTTACCCTCAGCCACATCGTTTACCTGCTTCCTGGCCTCCTATTCCCATGAGATAGACACGTGTGCCCTGTTGTGCAACCTGCATGCTCCCACAGTAAACAAGCCATTTCTTTCTCTCTTCCACTCCCCACTCCATGTTCTCTGGCTGACAGAATTTCACTCAGCTCACAGGTTTGTGCATTTTAATCACTTTGCTCAAAACAAATGACCCATCTCTGCTGATTTCACCCTTTTGAAAATTCAAACTCCAACTCAACACTCTTTTCCTTTCTTCCACTGCCTCTCTGCCCTTACATTGTCCATATCCATTACAACGATGCATGGATGGAGAAGGGAAGAAATACCAGTTGTCAGACAGACTGAAAATGCTGTCGCTTATAAGAAAGTATGCTTTGGCTTAGGTCACAGGCCCTTTAGATCCAGTGGTCACACTGCTGTGGTTTCTCAGGCCTGCAGGAGGCAGCACTCAGATGGAGCCAGTCTGCTGCTCTGGTAGGACACCTGGCACTGGTGAAGACTTTCATCTTAAATTCCAAGAGAGGTCTACAATATTGAAAAACTACTGGTCCAGATGGCCTTGACTGTCCAACTCTGGCTTGTCTCTGGGCTGTGTCTCCCTGTTTCATCTCTGATTTAACCTCTCAAGACGATAGGGCCAGAGAGCTGGAAACAGGCAGGCATGTTCTCTGTCACTTACTATCTATATTCAGTGGAGATGGCTCTCTCACACAGGAGTCTTCCAATGCCCAACTGGAAACTAGCTCTCTTCCTTTCTTGGTTCTGGGACCGCCCCCACCCCACCCCCAGAGTCCCTGTGTCAACAGTCAGTCAGATATCTGAAGACTTTAAAGTGGCTCTGCCTGGGCCCAAATCAAACCTTGATTCTTTCAGACATTTGTTCAGACATTGATTGGTTAGGAAGATGCTTTCTTTGGAAGATCCAGTTGGGATTAGATGTATAGGGCGTCAGCCCTTGCTCTGTTCTGGAGACTGTGGGCTGTTTCTTTTTCAGGATACAAGAGGTTTGCTCCAGATGTCCCTAACCTACTTCAGGCTTTAAGCCTTAGAGCAAGCCCCTCAACACCTCCAACTGTGAAGCTGTGCAGTCACCAAAGCTAAGGCAATGAGAGATGCTCCCGTGCCCATCGATGGTGCTGCCACTCCCCTGGGCGGGAAGATAGTCACAAATGGTGACTCAACATTCCTTTTCAGGAAGTTGATCCAGAAATTGGTTCAAGAGTCTTTTTTCCTCCACATTTTGTCTTTATTTCTTTCTTGAATCTATACAAAAGGTTCACATTTTACAGCCCCTAGCACTTTTGGAGTGATATTTCCCACTTGCTAGCACCCGCAAAGTGGCTATTTCTGACTCTTGACTTCTCCAACAGGGAGAGAACCATGTGCTTGATAAATTAGAGAATAAGGCGGTGATGGGCTAGATTCGGACTAAAGATGGGATTAGCCTCGGACCAGAGGACTTTGGTCTCAGGGGATTTAAGGACCTCCCTCCCACCCCACGACATCTACAGAGCCCAGGACCTCCCTGTCATACCTGAGAGGAGGGCCTGGCCCGTGAACTGCCCATACACGGAGGCAGCATGGGGAAAGGCATTGAAGGGTGGGACCGAGGCACCTGCTGGGCCCCCAGAGCCGACTTGCTGCAGATCCAAAAAGGCGGAGCTAGATAAAGAGGAAGGGGTGGAGCTAGAACTGGAGAGCTCTGGGGTTTCCTGCTTTATGGCGAAGGGTGAATGAGGATCTGCCGGAGGGAGGGAGACAACAAGGAGAAAGGGGTGTGAGATGATGAGGCGGGAACATGCACAAACCAAGCCATGAGATGGGGCAAGGGTATGGGGACAGGCAGGCCTGGATGCTGTAGGAGGAGTCTAGGATGGGGAGCCATGGCTACACAGTGTTCCTCAGATGGAATGAAATGGAGTAGCTGGAGGCTCTACCTCCCTGCTGTGCCTTCTGCCAGTATAGATGGATGGAAAGATTAAAGTATGTGTGCGCTCCGCCCCTCCCTGCAAGGGCAAGTGAGGAGATGCAGAGGGGCCAAAGACTGAAGGCACCAACCCTTTGCTCCACTTTGAGGCCCAGTCAGCATTGCCTACTTCTCCTTTCCAGGCCAGTACCCCAACACCTTCCTCCTGCCAGCCAGATGCCTTGCCTTCCCCTGCCCCAAGCCCATCCTGACCCTCAGAGTAGAGTCCAGATGGTTCAGGAGCCTCTAAGCATCCTACCTGCCACCACAGGGTAGGTCTGATGAGTCGAGAGGTTGCGTCCCAGAGGTGTACTGGAAGGCGTCAGGGTGGCCTTCCCATCATCCAGGGCACTGTTGAGTAAGGGCAGTGGGTACAGCCCCTGGAGAACAAAGGGAAGTCAGCAGGGGTAGAGCAAGGCCCCAGAGCAAGCCTGTCTTCCTACTGATCATACTGTCTGTCTCTGGAGTGGGTAACACTAGTCTTTCTAGCAAAAGCTTTCTTGCTCGATGTACTATCCTCTTGCTCTCTCTTAGCTCAACATGGCAAGTTCCCCCACTCAAAGCCCTGGAACTCTCCCAGGACCTGGCTTAGGGCTCTCCTTTCCAAGTTCCAGAATTCAAGACCCACTGGTGCCAAGGAAGCTCAGGTATTTGATGGAGAGTGGCCCTCAGAGGATCCTATCCTGACTGGGTGCTGGTCTCTTTCCTATTTCTTCACATAGGGCTGGATCTGATAGTAGGTGAAGATGCTCAGAATCTTTCACTAATAATTGATTCCTGCTTAGGAAATGCAAATTCAGCTGAAGACTCAAACCCTCTCCTGTGAGGTGGAGTGAGGATTCAGGCTCTGGGGTTCCTACTGTCAATGGCTGCCCTAAACTGATGACAGTGATCACTTCTTACACTTGCTCACAGTTGGACTCTGCTGCTGTCATTCTTATTGAGCAACCCAGTGATACAAACCAGCAAGACTATGCCACATTTACATTACACACGCAGATAGAAACATTTAGTTCCATTGTGACAGATTTATAAGACTCATTTTGTTTCAAAAGACTCATTTTGTTCTATCAAGTACTTGGTGTTATGCTCAATAAGAGTTAAGCATAACTGGTGTTACCTGGTATAAGCATGTTTATGGCCTAAGGCATTCCTTGAGAAAATAATTTGTTAGGCTATAGTTTGTTAGGCTAAAGGCATGAATGAGGATAGCCCACCTTCCTTTCGGCTCTCTGCTGTCCTTCTCCCAAAAAACACAACACACATACACTCCACACATACACAGGCCACACATTTCACAAAGCACTATTTGAACTTGTGTACAAGACTGGAATCAAGGAATGGTCCATAGTTATATAACAGCTCTGATGAAGACAACTGTTTTCAGTAATTTCCATTGAGCTCAGTTCTCCAAGGAGTCACAAAACTTGCTGGTTGCATGCAGGGCACTTTTGGAAGCTGCAGTCAATTCTGGAGGCCACCAGGGCACCATCAGCACATAGCAGCAATTACTGAGTAAATGGCACTTTGGTTCCATTCTTCCGAGCGGGCCTACTTAGAGGCAGGGTGGAGTTGCTCAGAGCTAGACTCTAATGAAATTGAACAAAATATCTAATTTTTAGTAAGTGCAAAAAAATGGTTTGAAATGCCTGTGAATGTGTTGATTTGACAGCAAAATACTCACTCAAAATCAAGTTTCTGTTCTAAACCCAGGCCAAAGAGAAAAGTAAAGCTATATAGTTAAAGAAAGTGGTGTTGCATTCAATATCTTAAACATGCTAATGATGACTAGAATTTTTTTCTGACCTTAAACTTGAATTGGGGACAGGAGGGCATAATGATTCCAAACTGAAACAATCTGCATGCTTGCTCATCCAGGCACAGAAGGTTTGTGTCTTTGGGAGGTAAGATAAAAATAGGTACTTATGCCTGCTCTCAGATGGGACAAAGATACACACTTCTTGTCTGGGAAATCAACAAGGGTGGAAGTGACCTCATTTCTCATTACAGTGTCACCCCCAGGTGTTGTTAGAAATCTGTGTACTCTGCAGTACCCCCCGGGGCCCCAGCTTTTTTGGCTTTGTTTGTCTCCTTGTGTGGCTCCTGTCCCCTCTGGGTCCTTTTATATCCCCCTTCCTCCATAAGATTCCCTGCACTCTGTCCAAAATTTGGCTGTGAGTCTCTGCATCTGCTTTGATCCCCTGCTAGTCTGTGCTTGCCTCCAGTCCTGTTCCATCTCTTCTACCACTTCCAGTGTCTAATCTGCTTTCCCTTCTGAATGTAGATTTTTAGTATGTTTATCCTATATAATATGGCTAATATCCACTTATAAGTGAGTATATACCATGCATGTCTTTTTGCTTCTGAGATACCTCCCTCAGGATGATCTTTTCCAGTTCCACCCATTTGCCTGCAAATTTCATGATTTCCTTGTTTTTAATAGCTGAGTAGTGTTCCATTGTGAAAATGTATCACAATGTCTGTATCCATCCTTCAGTTGAGGGACATCTAGGTTGTCTCCAGATTTTAGCTATTATGAATAAAGCTGCTACAAATATGGTTGAGCAAATGTCCTTGTTGTATGGGTGAGCATCTTTCAGATATATGCCCAGGGGTGGTATAGCTGGGTCTTGAGGTAGCACTATTCCCAGTTTTTTGAGAAAGTGCCAAATTGATTTCCAAAGTGGTTGTACAAGTTTACATTCCCACCAGCAGTGGAGGACCATGCATGCAGAGAACCTAGACCCCCTGCTCAGATGTAGCTCATAGACAGCTCAGTCTCCATGTGGGTTCCCTAGTAAGAGGAGAAAACAGTCTGACATGACCTCAGTTGCCTGCTCCTTGATCACTTCTCCCTGGTGGGGTGACCTAGCCAGCCCACAGAGGAAGAAGATCCAGGTAGTCCTGATGGGACCTGATAGGCTAGGGTCACACAGTAAGAGAGGAGGACTTCCCCTATGAGTGGACTAGGGAAGAGGGATAGAGGAGAAAGAGGGAGGGAGGGTGGGACTGGAAGGAGATGGGGGAGGGGACTATGACTGGGATACAAAGTGAATAAATTGTAAATAATAATAATAAACACAAAAAAGGAAAATAAATCTGGGTACTCTTCCTCTGTATTTTAAGTCTACTACCATGTGAATCAACAGAATAAGAGAGAATGTTTTAAAGACAGACCAAGAATGTGGCGGTTACTAACTCTTTCCATAGTGGTTAAAACAATACACCTATTATCACGGCTTGCTGAACAGCTATGCTCGCTGAGTATTCTTGCCAAGCAACACTTTATTTAAAATAACAATTAATCAGCCTTATGCAGTAGATTCTAGATTCTAGACCCCCCTTTTCTCTTTCTTTCTTTCTTTCTCTCTTGTTTGTTTATTTATTTATTTATTTATTTATTTATTTATTTATTTGAGACAGGGTTTTATCTTGTGTAGCCTTGGCTGTCCTGGACTCACTTTGTAGACCAGGCTGGCTTTGAACTCACAGAGATCTGCTTGCCTCTGCCTCCCCGAGTTCTGGGATTATAGGTGCACACCGAAGTGCCAGGCTAGACCCCTATTCTTTTTTTGTTTTGTTTTGTTTTTGTTTTGTTTTCAGCTTTTAGGAATGTTATTTTCCTTCCACCAAAAGAAATAAGGTTAGACCCCTATTCTTTCATTTTCCTTATTTATTTATTTATTTATTACAATTTATTCACTTTGTATCCCAACTGTAGCCCCATCCTTGTCCCCTCCTAACCCTACCCTCCTTCTCTCCCTACCTCATCTCCTCCCACGCCCCTTCCCCAGTCCACTGATAGTGGAGGACCTCCTCCCCTTCCATCTGACCCTAGCCTATCAGGTCTCATCAGGACTGTCTTTCATAGTCTTCCTCTGTGGCCTGCTAAGGCTGCTCCCCCCTCAGGGGGAGGTGATCGAAGAGCCAGCCACTGAGTTCATGTCAGAGACAGTCCCTGTTCCACTTAATAGGGTGTCTGTTTGGAGACTGAGTTTCCAGCTACAGCTGTGCAAGGGGTCTAGGTTATCTCCATAAATGGTCCTTGGTTGGAGTATCAGTCTCAGAAAAGACCCATACGCCCAGATTTTTCAGTTCTTTTGTTCTTTTGTTCTTCCAGGTCTTTCTATCTCCTGCTTCTTTCATAAGATTCCCTGCGCTCTACCCAAAGTTTGGCTGAGAGTCTCAGTATCTTCTTTAATACTCTGCTGGGTAGAGTCTTTCAGAGGCCCTCTGTGGTAGGCTCCTGTCTTGTTCCTTATTTTCACCTTCTTCCGATGTCTATCCAGTTTGCCTTTCTGAATGAAAATTGAGCATCTTACCCAGGGTCCTCCTTCTTGATTAGCTTCTTTAGGTGTACAGATTTTAGTATGTTTATCCTATCTTATAGGTCTAATATCCACTTATAAGTGTGATATATCATGTGTGTCTTTCTGCTTCTGGGATACCTCACTCAGGATGATCTTTTCTAGTTCCCACCATTTGCCTGCAAATTTCATGATTGTGAGTATTTTCCATTGTGTAAATATACCACAATTTCTGTATCCATTCCTCAGTTGAGGGACATCTGGGTTGTTTCCAGATATGGCTATTACGAATAAAGCTGCTACAAACATGGTTGAGCAAATGTCCTTGTTGTGTACTTGAGCATCTTTTGGATATATGCCTAGGCATGGTATAGCTGGATCTTGAGGCGGCACTCTTCCTAACTGAGAAAGTGCCAAATTGATTTCCAAAGTGGTTGTACAAGTTTACATTCCCACAAGCAATGGAGGAGGGTGCTAGATGCCCTATTGTTAAAGGTAAGAAAAAGTCAAGGCTCAGAGAGTTCAAACAGACCTGGTACACTTTAATCCCTGCACTCAGAAGGCAAATGGAAGGTAATTCTCTGTGAGTTCAAGGCCAGCATGGTCTACAAAGCGACTTTCAGGACAGCCAAGGCTACACAGAGAAACCCTGTCTGGAACCCCCTACACACACACACACAACCTCACCCCCCTAAAAAAACAACAACAAAAAGAGCATCCATGGAATCAAGAGTGGGTTATTCCATATGAATCAAACTAGGGCTGGCAGTGCTAAACCCTCAGCCATCCGTTCCCAAGTCCTCCCAAGCTCCAGGCCCTGAGTTATCCTCATACAAACTGAAAAGCTAGGCTTTGTGGTCACTAAGTCTCCTGTAGTTCTAACAGTCTTTCATCCTAAGATCCTCCATGCACATCCACCAGCACGGCACAGGGGCTCTCTAACCAAATAGGGTCCTTTGGAGGACTTATGGATGAAGCCAGGAAATGGCTCTGGGACCTAGTGGATACCCAGGATCTCCTCAGTAGGACTTCATTATTCTCCAAAGGTAGCTCGTACATGCACATTGCATTTTCCAGCTTACCACCATAGAATAAGCTTCCTGCAGGCTCAACACTTGCCTTCTGTTGCCATGCTCTGATTATCAGCTGTGCACCCAGGCCCTCTCCCTGGGATTGCTGATAACCGATTTTGTCTACAACATTCACAGCTGTCATAGCCAAGGCTGATAAAAATCACTGACGCATATTGTCTACCCAGCTGTGGGGGTTGGCACAGGGCCAGCAGCCCAGCCATTCATTGGCAATGTTTCAACTGCTTGTTAGCATCATCATCATCTCCCTCAGGTCTTAAAGGTGTACTTGTAGGCTTTCCCCAAGCCGAGAAGAGTGATAGGCCATACTCCCAAAGAGTTTCCTGGGCTGTTTGACTAGGTAGGATGGAAGAGACCCTGGAACCATTGACAGATAATATTAAATGTCTCTCAGTGGTTGTTAGCATTATGGGACATTTGTTGGCTTCACTATGGGAATGTTCATATCTCTGCCTGCTTTTCACAGAAGCAATCCAATTGTAGTCCATGTCCTAAGATCCGGAGGGGAAACCTCCCTGTAGCTTGTGTCTTATCATTCTTGATTTCTCAATTGAGTCATTGGTTCATTCGTTTGATATACCTAGGTTGAGTAGGTTTGTCAAATTAAAGTACTGGGTTTGGGATGCTACTCAAAGGGAGTTTGTCTAGTGTGTGTGAAGCCCTAAGTTTCTTCTCTATAACCACACAAAAGTAACATTAATAATAAATAATAAGGGTCTAGAGATGGGGGGTGTCTCAAGAGTCTGCCCTGTTCTTAAGTCTGTTGCCTTCACACCCTACTCATTAGATTATTAGGAAGCATTGTGAGACGTGAAGAGAAGCTGTGTATGAGACAGGAAGGATGACAGGGACCAAAGGAGTAAATCATAGGTGAGAATCAGGGACAAAATCATGGGGAGGGTGATTGAGCTGAGCCATAGCCAGCTGGTATTTTTCCAGGTAGAGTAGTAAGAAGGAAGGCATCCTACAAGGAGGGCACATGATGAATGAGGTTGGTGTGCTTCGGTACAGGAGTCACACAGAATCCTAGACTATGCAAAGGGAGAGACCAAAGGTGGGGCTAAGAGTGGTATTGAGGTGTGAACTTTAACTACAAATGTGGGCTTGTATTGTTGGAGGAAGCCACTGATGGCAAAAAGATGGCCCTACAAGCAAAAACTAGGTTCAAAGTTCTGATTTGGTGAGAAGAAGGAGGTCTGGAGGCTTGTAAATAAGGTGTGCACGCAGCTAAACACTGTATCAAGTGGGTGCTCTTAGCCCATGGGAGCAATTTGCAGTTGTTTTTGATGGCTAGAGAACATGCTTTACTCTGATCCTTGTCTGTTCTGCCTATCTCCTGCACCCCTTCTTACCTGCTCGCCTTTGGTGTGGCTTGGAGAGGCGTAGGCCTCTGGGTAGTGCTGCCGCTCAAATGGACACTCAAGTGGCTCAAGATGGTGCTGGCTGAAGGTGTCTGTACGGAGGTGCTTTCGAGGACCGCTGCTGCTGCTCTGTGAGTCGATGCTCAACCGACAGCTGTCCTGGTCACCTAGTGCCCCCAGGCAAGAAGAAAGCTTTCAGGAAACTCCTCTACTAAGCCATCAGACCAAAGTGGCCAAAGCAAAGGAGTGGATGGGCTGCAGAGGTGGGAACAGGACTAGCTAAGGGAGAAGAGCCAGGCTCCTGTGAGTAGAGTCTCAGAGCCCTACCAAGTCTTGGGGCATGGAAGGAAGGCTTTCCTTCCTATCAAAGCTTGAACAAAGTAGTCTCCTGTGTCTCATGCCGCCCACAGGTCCCCTGAGCACTCACTATCATCCATCTTTCTCTTGTTGTCACTGCCAGGCTGAGCAATTCCCAGAAGCCCGTTGATAGAGTAGGTAGAGCCCAAGGAATCCGACTGGGGTGACTCAGGGGGTGTTACAGCTGAGCTAGGGACTGCAAAGGAATAAGGAGAGGGTCAGAAATGGGAGGCAACACTCCTCACAGCTCCTACCACCACCATGGATCCCAAGCAGCAGGCTATGTTGTGGACAGGGGCTCTGAAGAGCTAGAGTCCTTCACTCCAACTGCCTGCTGATGGAAAGGCTTTCTAGAATGGCATTTGTCTTAAGTGTGTCCATTTTCTCATGTTCCTATGAGTCTCCCATGAACATTAACATAGACTTTGCCTCAGGGTAATAACTCAGTGCACACACAGGTTTATGAGCATTCGAATGTTCTTGTCTGTATCTGTATGGGTGTGTAGATTGGGTCTACATTCAAAGGTATCGGGACAGCCAAATCTCTGAACACTTACTCAGTGAGTGTCCTGGGCTCAGAGACTTGGTGGCCACGCAGCTCTCCATGGGGAGGTTGAAAGGTTGCTGCACTTTGGTTCGGATGATTCTATGAGGAAGCAGAAGGACCATTAGAAAAAGATGAATCAGGAGCTATGGCAGTCCTGGTCCCACTCAACTTCATGACAACCCATTTAAATATCTTAAATGTGTCTCTAATTCTGAGTCCACAAACACTGACCTCACCTCATTCTTCATACCTGCTTCTTCGGGTCCCATGTCATTATTAGAAACAGTTCTTTCAAGGCGGAAACATAGTTGCAGCTTAAAGAGGTCCTGTAGCTTTGACCTTGATAGGCTCCGCACAATTGATCCTGTTTTGTATCTCCTTGTTAAGATGTGAGTGTGTGCCACTGCTCTATTCCTCCAGTGGCCCAAAGTGGCCCACCCCACATACTCCCATTGATTCTCTCCTTCTAACCAGAGTGAGCCTCTTCAAATATAAATCAGCTTCTTGCTTAAAATATATCAGTGGCTGCCCACTGTGCATGGATCAAAGGCAGGAGTAAGATACAGTGGCCGAAGCTTCTTGGGGGTAGTTTCTTCTGGCATCTTATACTCACTGTACTTCAGGCCTTTCTTGTCTCTTGACTAACTTTCTTTCATTTCCTATGCAAGCTCTCATTAACTACAGGATTTTTGTAATGCCATTTCAGAGTTCCTCCGGTATCCCTTTCCATGTAGTGAATTCCCACTCTCTGCTTCTTAAGGAAAGGCTTTCATGATTTCCCTAAAACAAGTTACCATAGGCTACCCCACTGCCATCAGGCTCCTAGCCTCAGCAGGACAAGTAGCTGTATTTTTGACGTGTCTGTGTGGGTACTCTGCGTTACCATTAGACTGTAAACTTCATAAGGACAAGGATTTTATGCTCTGGGAACTAATAGAGAGTAAACTGAATGAACTATGTGTGAATGAATGAGTAAATGACTGATGAAAGGGCAGTAAGCAATTGATTGAAAAAGTAAAACGAGTGACAAAGTACTCAATGAGAGCCAGAAACATATCTGCTCAAGAAATTTCTTTCACAGAAGAGGATGCGGTGTTTGAGGAAGCAAACCAGATACAACACAACTTAGTGTGGGGACTGACAGAGGTGCCACAAGAGAAGGCTGGAATGGTGACATGCCAGGCCTAGCACCTCCTGCCTGCTTCTCCAAAGTAAAGCCTCTCCCCAGAACCCCTAGTCTATCTACCCAGGCCAGGCCCCCTTTGTGTTTCTTACAGGAATTTCCCAGAACTCTAGGGCCTAGGAGGATGCCAAGAACTGCTGTCTCTCACCTGTTGATGGAGCTGACACTGGGCACAGTGTCATTGTCACAAACACCTTCGGCCAGGAGCCGGTCCCGGATCTCCCAGGCAAACATGGTAGGGTTCTGCCGCTTATAGTCCCCGATTTTCTCCACCACCTTCGGGGTGGCCACCTTGGGCTTGGAGCCCCCTATCACTCCAGGCCGGATGCTGCCAGTCTCGTAGTACCTACTCCAATAGAGAACCCCCCAAAATTACCCGATAAGCAGGTGGGGCCTTTGAACACAGACCTGACGTAAGCCTCTGTCCCCTCTGAGTCTACCAAGGAGAGGTATGGGACTGAGACATGCTTCCAACTCCCAGCCCTGACCCCCACCACTCCTGCTCAGCTTCTATTTGTATCAGAAAACACACAAAGCTTTCCCTTGTAAGAAAGGATGTTTCAGAATTGACCCTGGAGAGTCACAGGTCTTCATGTTTTTCTCATCCATCTTTTCTTAGCATGGTTGACCCTGCTCCTTTGTTCTCCTGGCCTCACTCAAGGAAGCCAGCTTGAGTCACTGAACCTCCTGATGTCTTGCTGGGCCACCTTTGCCTTGTCCAAGTCTGAGCCATCTCCCTCACCCTTTACTCTCTGGTTTTCTACAAGGTTCTGTAGTTCAAGTTGAAGCTGCTTCTCTAGTCTAGCCTTACTTTGACTCCCTGGCCTGATTCAACCCCTAGCTGGCTGATAGATGAGTGGCTTGATCAAGAGGCCTTCTGGTTTTTGTCTTCTCTGGTCTCTTCTGCCAATCAATACCTGGGTCTTTTAAAACACCTTCGTCATTGTCACTCAAAGCTCTTATCTCTGGGACTCCACAATCACCTAAATAATACTCTGTCCTTGGCCCTAAGAAAAGGCAACTTTCCCTCTAGCAATTTCGGGAGGAGAGCCAGGGCTCTCTATATCCTAGCTCCTTTATCTCCCTGAAGCAAAGTTTCTCTTGAATGGGTCTGTGTGTCTGTGTGTCTGTGTGTCTGTGTGCATTGCACTGGGGAATAAGGTAGACAGGATATGGAACTCTGAAATTCCCAAATTCTCTACTTAATATTTCTGATGGAAGGATCAAAGACTTTGGTGTCCCTTGTCCTTCTGAAACTGTTTCCTGTGGCTCTCAGGACTCAGATTTCCAACTGAAAATTAGAATCACTTGGGTGAAATGGAAGCTAATGTTATACATACATTTGAGTCCATTCCCTTTTATTGCTCTGTGCTGGAGCCTAGATCCTGGCTTTCTTATCTGTGTTAGAGTTTAGAGTTTCCTGGTACAGGCAGAGCTGTGAACTACCACCCTGAGTCTTAAAGATCAATGGTTCCCAAGCCTCCACGTTTCTGAGTGTCATGCTTCCTGCTCATCTTACAAAAGCCACAGGTCTAGCTCAGGGGCTGATTTAGTAGGGCTGGGCTGTAAATCTCATCAAATATTCTCACTACTTCTCTAACAGATACTCTGAAAGTTGTGGCTTTAGAAACACAAAATCAGCTAGGTGCAGTGACACACAACTGTAATCCCAGCACTCAGGCAGACAGATCTCTGTAAGTTTGATGCCAGCCTGATCTACAAAGTGAGTCCAGGACAGCCAAGGCTACACAGAGAAACCCTGTCTCAAAAAAAAAAACCTATAATAAATACAAAAACAAACAAACAAGCAAAATCAGATGGTACATGAGCCTGCAGCTGTGAGGTTGACCACAGAAGCAAGCCTTACAGGAAAGGTAGTGTGTGGTGAAGTTCGTGCTTACCTGCCAAGGATCTTGCTTACACAGCCATGGCTGACACGGAGCTGGCGAGAGATATCACAGGGCCTTACACCCTGGTGGGCCAGGTCTACAATGCGTTGACGGACAACTTCCGGCAGGGGCCTGCCATTCACAAAGGCCCCTCCTAACTGATTCAGCCCTCCATGGCCTGAAAAGACAGCATTGTCAGGGACAGTTGTTAGACCAGGTGGTAAATGTTGGGTGAGAATTATTCTTGAGTATGAGTTCTGACCATTACTGGGCATTATATGGTCAGGTCCCTCTACTTGAATCCCTCAAAGATTCCACTTGAGTCTTACTCAAAAACACAGCTGCTGGGAAGTGTTATAAGCTGCTTACCCCATCTGTCATGTGAGGGTTCAAAAGGAGCACATCACTATTTGGGGACCCTTTGGATCTGCTCCATCTCACTCAGGAGCCCAGCCCTCTATGCCAAGTATCATCAACGCCCTCTTTCCCACATTCCCCTCCCTCTGCAGATGTGTAGCAATGGAGAATTCAGTTTTCTTAAGTTGATACTAGAGAAAATATCTCCCTTCTGCCTGAGTTTCCTTTTCTTTTAATTAAAATAAAAGTACAGGATGAAATAAGTAGTCTTTCCATTTGTATTGCTCCTCTTAAAACACAGAACCATATTTTATAACACAAATACAAAAGAAACAAAGGAGTTTCTGGTTGAGATATGTCAGAATGGACTGAGCCGTCTGTGACTATCTTGCCTAAGCAACCCCAAGTTCTCTTCTCTCTTTGACAGATCAAAGAACTAAAACCACCAGGCTGAGAACTCATTTGGACACATCCCGTGAGTTCAGTACCATTGTGTCAGGCTAGGGGTGGGGGTGGGATAGTACAGTGCATGGCAAGCCAAGCCTGGGCTGTTTCCCTGACCTGGCTCCCACTGTTTGGACTGATTCTGTACTTCATTCCGACCATAGATAGCTAGTCAGACCCTTATCTACTTAGTGCCTACTGTGTGTCAGGTACTTTACCAGGTTCTGAAGCCCTAAGGTGAATAAATCCATCTGCATATTTGTACCCACCTCCAGGGCTTATCACAGTAGGAGCCTAGCCCAGCTAATTAACACCCCCAGGATCTTTTCTGGAATCCCATTCTTAGAGAAGTAATTATTGAATCAATAGACCTGGCTCTGGTCAGAGAAGCACAGAAGGGTACTTATAAAAGTCCAAGCTGAGACTCAAGGTAGGAAGTTCTAGATGAGAGAAAGGAGATCCTGTTTGAGCCATGGGAATAGTACCTGCAAAGGTTTTGAGGCTATTAGATTTCTATTAGATTGCAATGGTTTTGACTCTAAGATCCATGGTGGGTTAATTTTAGGACTGAGATATACAATTTCCAAAATGAAGTCCATAAAAAGCGTTTTAGTAGCTTGACTCAATTGGTTCAGCTTATTCGAAGAGCAGCCAAGGATGCAAACAAAGCTTATGGCCCCAATCACTGCGGCTTCAGGGTAGGCTCTTGATTGATGGCTGGAGCTGACCCTGTCTCTGCAATGACAGGTCATTGCCTAGGCATGAATAGCATCTTTTCACCCCCAGGGTGGGATCTAGTGACCAGCTTAGGGTGGGGAAGTCTAAGAACTCTGGAGGTTGAGGTGAAACACAATGGTCTAAGCCCAAATGCTTAGGGCCCGACTGAAGCTTACTGCACAGCAGCTGGTATTGTACAGGAGGGTTGGAAGTCACAGAAGGTCAGCCTAAGAAGGGAAAGTTGATACCAGGCCAGTGGCATCATCTAACAATATTTATGAGCAAGTGGAAGAAGTGCCTTTGCTGGGCACACTGTGCCCATTATCACCCACTGACTTAGCACATGCAGAACTGCCTCTCAGTTTCTCCTCAGGGGCCCAAGATGTCTTCAGCAGAACAGATAATTTCCCTTAAAACAAACAAACAAACAAGGTCATGAGCCTCTGTCCTGGGCAATAAGTGAGGAGGAAAAGCCACTGGCTGTGCACCAAGCGTGAGGGACGTGATGGTCCATCTTCCAGGACAGCTTCTCCCTGTCCTGTTGTAGTTCACCTGTCCTGATGAGTACTTTTCCATGGGTTAGATGAGTTGCAGGACCTTCAGCCCAGCCCCAGGTAAGAAATATGTCTCTTACCTGCTCTTGAACTTGTTCCTCTGATCCCTCACTGGCCATGCTGCTCTTTGTAGAAAAATTTCCCTCACTTCCTCATTGATGCCTTTTGATTCTTTAGGGTCTAGACACTGAACACCAGGGCACATAGGACAGCTATCCAAATGTAAAAGACTTTAGGTAGCCCTGCTTTGTCCCTATTTCCCAGAACTCTTGCTGCATGAAGCATAGATCTTTGTGCTAGAGTCTCTCTATCTGGAAGTCAGATTTCATAATTGCATATGCGTGTGTGTGTGTGTGTGTGTGTGTGTGTGTGTGTGTATTTTATAGAGGTGGCACAAACTGAGCATTTTTCCTCAAAACAAAACAAGCACAAAATACTCCTGTAATTTTCCAATACAGGTAGTACAAACTAGGGTCCTAAATTATCCTAAAGGCTGACTCAGTATCCATAGAAACCCAGATGCTCAGGTCCCTACTGAAGCTTACTACAGAGCAGTCAGCACATCTCTGGCCCCTGAACTGTGACTTCTCTAGGGCATTATTTTACTGGAGAGGAGCTTGGGTCAGATATTGGCTTTGACTCTGTCATATCATTTTAGTCACATCATTTAGGTGGATTTGGTTGTTTGTAACTGTATGCTTGAAATGGAGTTTGACAGCATTTCTCATTGTACCAGCTAGTGTAAGCTAGTAACAACTGCTATCGGAAGGAGGAGGAGAAGTATTTCATTAGCTGAAAGTCTTGATGTAAATATAAAGGTTTTCATTATAACATTAACATGGTTGAATGCTACCACCCCGGCTTGGACCTAAAATTTGAACAAATGTGAACTGAAACACAACCAAAGTCACTTGTAGGGTTTATTGAATAAAAACCTATTGCATCCAATATCTTAAGTTTTTAAATCAGTGGATTCAGAGTGGAACAAAGAATTTGTGTTTGTCAGAGACCCACAATTGTTCATTATGAAGAGAAGTAACTCTGGAGTGCTAAACAGAGTATAAATATCCCTTCTTCCCCTCAAGGTACAGAGATCTGCACAGAAACGGAGTGGAAAGACTGTGAGAGCCAGAGGTGGTAGATAAATTCAAGGAAACAGTGTTTTCTGTACTCAACAAATCAGGTGCACATACAGACTCACAAAGATTGTGATAGAAGGCACAAGACCTGCACAAGTGCAAGCCATCCAAAAGCCCAGCATGGAAGAGGGAAAGAAAACATGAAGACCCAACCCTGGCTGAGGATCTGTTGGTATTTGATTGCTGATAGGAGAGGAAAAGTTGGGTTGTTTTTTTAATGGTGTAACATCTGAGTCCACCTCCAGGAGTAGTCAGCCCAAACAAACTGGATACAATGGATTAGCTTGCATGTGCACACACACAAACACACAAAATGGAGGGTTGGTTGGATAGGGTGGTGGAGGATGATCTGGGAAGAGCTGGGGAAGTGGGATTAATATGATCAAGATTCACTGTAGGATAAATATACTGAAATCTATATACCTAAAGAAGATAAACAAGAAAGAAAACTCGGGGTAAGATGACCAATCCTCACTTAGAAAGACAAATGGGATGTAGGAGAAAACAAGTAACAGGACAGGAGCCTACAGCAGAGGGCCTCTGAAAGACTCTACCTAGCAGTGTATCAAAGCAGATATTAAGACTCATAACCAAACCTTCGATAGAGTGCAAGCACTCATATGAAAGAATGGGGAGTTAGTAAGACCTGGAAGTACAGGAGCTCCACAAGGACCAAATATATCAGGGCACAGGGGTCTTTTCTGAGACTGTTTCTCCAACCAAGGACCATGTATGGATATAACCTAGAACCCCTGCTCAGATATAGCCCATGGTAGCTCAGTGTCCAAATTGGTTCTCTAATAAGGGGAACAGGGACTATTTCAGACATGAACTCAACGCCAAGCTCTTCGAACCACCCCCCACCTCCCAGGGAGGAGCAGCCTTGCTAGGCCACAGAAGAGGACGTTGCAGCCAGGCCTGAAGAGACTTGATAAGCTAGGGTCAGATGGAAGGGGAGGAGGTCCTCCCCTATCAGTGGACTTGGAAAGGGGCAGGGAGAAGATGAGGGAGAGAGGGTGGGTTTGGGAGGGAAGGAGGGAGGGTGCTACATCTGGGATACAAAGTAAATAACCTGTGATTAATATAAAAAATAAATAAATTTTAAAAAATTCACTGTAGGAAATTCTCAAAGAATTTTTTTAAGTGTGTTTCAAAGAAACTTCCAGATTGTGTGAACACTGATACTTTGGAACCACTGATTTATAGTGGGCATTGAGCAATGGCTAACAAAACAAACAAGATTATATTCTCTCTTTCTCCCGTCTTTTCCCAAGAATTGCAATTACTACATGTATTTAGTGGCTTTCATCTCAATTCAACACATTAACAAAATGCTAATGGTGACTCAAGCACAAGGTCCTGTGTATGTAACCTTGAACAAGAAATGAATATTTATACCCTTTTTGGGAGACACAGCCAGATTAATTAGGAATCTCTGTGTTATGGTAGAAATCCCTTGGAGGAGCACACAGGCATAGAGGAGTTGAAGAAATGACTAGGAAAATAACCACAGGAACTAAGAAAAATTCCTTACATAAAGTCTTGAGGCTTTGACCAAATTGAATGTTATTTGCTGCCTCCATAGATCATGCATGAAAGAAAGCTTGGGAAGGACAAGTGGCTGAGTATGAAGGTGGCCCTATGAGCTGAGGTTTTGAACTAAGTTCTGTGATGGACAGGCTTTTGCATTTTCTGTGTCCGGTGTGGGGGAGTGCACTTCTGTAGGTGATTCACCACCAAATGCCCAGAGGTGGGTGCAGGCTTCCTTCCTGCCCTCAGAGAGGGACTGATGCCCACTGTACTGACTTTCTTTCCATGATGCTTTGTACTTTATGGATAGGTGGGCCTGAAGGCCGGAAGCCAGTGATAAGTAGGAGATCCATGTTTGGTCCACAGGTAGGGTTGGGGAAAGTATAATTCAGGAAGAGGTTTGAAGCTTCATAAGCAAAGGCTTTTTGCATGTCTAGAGAACTGTGGGTGGGGAGAGGTAGAGATAGACGAAGCCTGGCCAGATTGTAAGAAAGCTCTTGAGTATGTATCTTCAGATAGAAAATGCAAGCTTTACCAATCAGGGGGAGCTTAGCTTGACTTAAATGAATTTGCAGGTCTGTAAAGCTTTAGGTGAAGTTCACTATCTAGAAGCTCTACTCCAGGAGCTCACAGACACTGTTTGGCAATTTCTTCTCCACCAGAAGGTTCCAAGAGTAAGGATGGACAAAAACAGAGACATCACTTAAAACTCTCATATGAACTGATGTCAAAACACTAAGTACCTTTCCTGATCCCCCACAATCTTTTGCACCATTATATATCATATCACTGACTTCTGACCAAAAACTTTATCTTTTTGGTTTCTTTATGAATTCCCCGAGTAGAGGCAAAGTCTTTGTTTATATGACTCTGAGTCCTATTGAGGGACCCTCAAATCTCATCCCACAATACTTTTTTCTTTTTTCATCTCAGTGAACTGTACAAAAAAAAAAAAAAAAAGAAAGAAGAAAAGAAAAGAATTTTACTATCTGTGGATTTTATTTATTTATTTATTTTTATGCTTTTCCTCCAAAGAAAATGAAAGTGGGCAGCCCTTAGCAAGGAGTGCAGTGACTGCCATGGGTACCCTTCAAATCCTACTGTATACTCCTTTCCATGAAGAATAAGCCTTGCTGATGCTGATTTGTCTCTGAAGCCCTCACTCTGGAACCAGGAACACTGGCTCGCAGGCAATGGCTACAACCTCCCAGCTTCTCCATCTTGGCTTTACACCTTTATGGAATAAAAATCCAAGAACTTTGTCTCAAATTGTGTCTAAAAAATTGTTCTAGGACTGTGGGATACCACTGTCCCAAGTTGGTATACCAGATCACCTTAGTCCATGAGGTTAAGTGCCTGTCACATCCTTGGACTTAGAGAAAATAAGCTGTCCTGCTGGAAAGCAGCATCATGCATCCACTCTGCCTCCAGTTCTCTGCATGACCTTTGATGTCTCTGTGCCTGTCACTTGTCCTTCTAAAGGAAGCTAGAGAAGAGAGACAGTGCCTACTGTTTACTTTTCTCATTAATTTCTATAGATCTCTTGGGTTTCAGATGCTCCTGAAACTCACTCTATAACTTATTGTCCTATTAAAAAGAGCCAATTTTTATCACTCATTTTCTACTAGGCCCATACTCTGGATGTACAAATAAAATGAAATCAATCTCTCTCTCTCTCTCTAGCCCCTGCCTGAAAATTATTTTCTTGGTTGTGAAACTCTTTCTTCCTATTGCTTTCAAGCCAAATGACTTAAATAATCCTATTTGCCTTTCCTGTTCCTCACATTTCTTCCCTTCCCACTCAGGGGTCATCTCTCTTCACCTGCTCAAACACTTAGTGATATGTCGGTAGAAGGTGCCATGCTCTCCCTCTTAAAGAGGCCTCCATGCTTATCTCCTGGTTCCTTTCATGACCAGCCTAGGCTTTTCATTTCTCTCTAGCATATCTTCATTTTGTTTTGCACCATGTCTGTTTCTTTCCACAACTTCTCTCAAATACCAGTGCTGTTCTCACTCTACAAACCTTTACTGGGCAGCCAAGTATTTAGGAGTAGTTTTATCTACTACCTATCTTTTCATAGCCTTGTGAATAAAGAGTCTCCCCTCCTATAGGAAATCTCTTAAGTAATAAATCTCCCCAAGCCATCTTAGCTGATGACAACAGCAGCCCTGTGAGTACATACATTCAGCTTCATCACGTTTTCTTCCATCTTCTTCATTGCCGGTCTTTTGTACTGTTGTGCATCTGTTGCCTTTGGGCCTTAGCACATGCTGTTTCATCCACTTAGAACTTTTGCCTTCCCCTTTTGTCTAATTAACCCTGTTAACCTTGTATTCAGCATGGAGTCACCGGCCTTAAGGAGCTTTGCTTTCATTTACAGACTAGGCTGAACCTCTGTTTAGATGCTTTCCTAGCATTCTTTACATTTTTTACATAGTGTTGATCAAAATTGAGTATGGCTTTTTATGAGAAACTTGTTTGAAAATAATGAGGGAAACTTCCATAGTCCAGACAAAATTTGAATGAGGAGAAGGGTATCTGAGATGATCCAAATCTCTTTGCATATAAATGAAAAATGACCTTTTTGTTACCAGATTGAAAGCTACATGATGTCAAAAATATTTAGGTTTTGCTTATTGGTAAATTATGTGTATCTCATGTTAAATAAATATATCCCACATGAATTAGCCAACTGCTTTTAGCATCTTCCATTCTCCCATACAGAATACTCACCAGACTACATCCTTTCTATTTCTAAATATTTTTATACCAATATCCTCTAGCTGTCTTCACCATTCAAAAATCCATGTATTCAACATTGTCTTATTCATACCAAACACTTTAGTAGAGTGAGCACATAAAATCAGTCTCTACCTTCATGAAGCTTTTAGTCTAGTGACAGTCTAGGAAGAGTTCTATATTTGGCCAATAAACGCACAAGTAAATGTTTAACACTTAAGATGCATACACGGTACAATGGATATAGAATTAGGAAAAGTTGGAATCATTTCAAGGAGCACGAGGAAAAATCCCCGTAGATGACACATAATCCAGACAGGTAGGAGTGGTTACCTGGGCTCATTGGTTCCCTCCAGCCTTCCCCAGGAGACCCTTTGTTATGCAGTTGGAATACCTCTAAACCCGTGTCTGGATGTACCGTTCCCATTTAAATGTTTCTTTAAACATTCTTCAATGTTTAAAGGCATGGCTTCCTTTCATTCATGGTAAACCCAAGCTTCTAAATTTGGCAAAAAAAGACCCATCATGACATTTCTTTTCTCTCTTGACTCATTTCCCACCTGTCTAAGCCTTAAAATCAATGTTATAGTACACATAATGGCTTACTATTTTTGTCAGAGTACCTAAGTCCTTTCCTGGGTCCTCGTCCATGCCATGGCCTATGCCTGGAGTGCCATTACCTTACTTTCATTTCATCTATATCTTAAGAGTTAGCCTCCTAAGGAGGTCCTCCATGTTTTTTTCTTGCCTGCACCCTCTGGTTCTTTCTATTAAAGGTGCCAAGGCCCAAGCTCTACTACCACATTTAGCATACTATAAGTGCCCAGCTGCTGACTGTGCCCCATTGCATAGACTATTTCTTGAGGGATGATGATGATGATTATCATTATTATTAATTACTGAAACCCTAGCATCCAGAGTAATGCTTGATACAGAGTGATACTGAATCACGTTTATTTAATTCATTATTGGAAGAAATAAGGAAAGTAAATGGAAGAAGGAAAAAGAAAAAGTGAAGGAAAACAAGGATGAACAGAGAAAAGAGGGAAGAAGGCAGACCCAGAGGAGGTCTAGAGAAGACTATGTATTTTTTGCCTTCAAGAGAATTCTGTTTTCCACAGATTCTTAGATATAAGTATTTAAAGAAGTAGCTCAACATATCACAGCCTGGGAAAAGAGAGGTTTTCATTTGCTTCTGAAGGACCTATGAAATGAATGCAGTGGCCATTCTGCTGGCTCTTAAATCAAGCCTCTGGTGTTCACGTTAAGTGTATGAGCCCTTCTGGGATTCATACTTTTGTGAAGAGCCAGATTTATGGATGAATGTACCTGCATGTTCTGCAAGAGCCTGTGGAAAAATAAGGGCTATTTTATTGTTACAATTTTTCACCTATAAGGAAATTATCACCAAATGTGGGTCTTGAAGTTCCTAGTTGCGAAGCCTTTTGCTTCTAACCCTGGTTGCAAAGGTTACATGAAGAATGCCGGGGTGACTACACAGCACTGGCCTATGAGGCTTCCAGTTCTGTTGGGAGAAGATTCATAAGGCACAGCTGGAGCTAGGGAGACAGAGGATTCCTGCAGATGCTGTGCTTTCCTCAGAGCTCAGACACCTGCTGGAGGAGAAATTTTTGACCGTGACTATGAGCAGTGCTACTTTGTGTCTTTCCCTTCAGTCAGTAAAAAAGAAAAGAAACTGCTCCCTGCACCTCATTACCTTGAAGCTCAACACTAACTTCAAAGACATAATCAATTCAATTCTAGAACCTTGTTTCCTCCAAATTCTCTGGTAACATCATTTAGAGTTTGGTCAGAAGACAGAGGCCTGTTCCTAGGAATTTCAGCAGATGGATTTTGACATTTCCTGGATGTCAAGGAATATAAAAGCACACAGGAAGAACGGTAGTGCCTCTGAGACACAAGTTGGTCATTCCTAATCCAAATTCCCAAAATATGAAATGTTTTCAAAAATCATAAACTTCTTTAGTACCAAGAAGTTAAATGTTCATTACCTGACTTCTCTGAAGGGTATGAGTAAAAAACATAGGTTCATGGAAATCTTACACAAAACAGTCTTCATGCTATATGCATAAAAAATATGAGAGAGATAGATGAATGATAACAGGGTCTCATCCTCAAGAAGAAAAATGTGTATGTGTATATGTGTGTACATATATATGTGCAAATAATCCAAAGTCTAGAAAGATCTGAAATTTGAAAGCCTCCTGGTCTAAGCTCTTGAATAACAGATGCACTATCACTGGGAGCAGCCACTGTCCCTAGGCAGAAGCAAAGGGAGACCTGATAATGTGAGAATCTCGGTGCTTTAAGGAAGCTGTATGGGAGCTGGGGCTTGGAGCGACAGCTGGTGGCTTTGCCCAGATGCTTCTAGGAGACATGTGAGGCTGTCTCTAGGAGAACTGGAATCTCCAGCAACTGCTGCTGCTGAGGTGATGCTGCCAACAACCACGTGGAGCAAGAAGGAAGTCCTTCAGCCTACTACTGCCTACCAGTTGGCCCATTTAGCAGTCCACAATAGACAGATACTCCATCTGATAAGCAGCTTCCCAGCATGTAATTTGGCAATGATTCCTGGATGAGGTTTATATATTCATTGATTTTCATCCTCTGAAGCTGTATAAGAGAGAGACCAGAAAATCTGCACAGAAACCTCTAAGTTACGACCTTGGCATGACCTTAACTGCCCTCCATTTAGGTATGCTGTTTGGATATGAGACACCATGGAACTTAGCATGGAACGTGGGCTTGGTAGACCCTCCACAAAGGTTCGCATTCCATTTGTCTCCATTTTTGATATCCATTCTTTTGTGGGTTATGGTTTCATGAACGGTTCTTTCTGTAATAGTTTCAGTTTAATTTTTCACATCTCAGCAAATAGCAAATTCCCCTATCACATTTGCCCCTCTTGTCTGATTTGTTTTCTGTTCTCGTTATTTTAGAATCCTTAGTGATGAGAAAAGCTTGGTTCTGGAATCCTTAGGGGTCAAGAATAATGCCAGTACTCCTTTTCCTCCCGAAGCGCATGACTAGGTGGTTATCCATTGACTCCTGGGCATTCTTTTGGATGCCTACCTCTGATCTGCCTGGCTCTGTTTCTCCACAAGCTCTAAGGCAGTTGGGAAAACCAATAGCAACTCGAAGTCTCCTAAGGTCTGAGGCTCAGCCAAATTGAAGAATATCTCCAAATAGGATTAAAAGGCTTCCCTTAGAAAGCAGGGGAAGATGCCCTTGCTCGGATCGGGTGTTGCTGTGAAGGTTTAGTACTGTTACTTCATCTCTGGTAGTCAGGTACAGAGAGGGGGTAGATAAAGAGCTTTCCCTTAGATTAGGCAATAGCTGAAAATGAAATGAAAACTTAACTTGTGTTTTACCAATATTGGCCCTAAAAACATGAAAAGAGAAGGAATAAGAGAGTGGGTTGTGTTCTGTATTCATCCTCTTTCCTGGGTTAGGTAATACTTAGAACTGTTCCTGAGTCAAGCAGAACAATGTAAGTGCATCTTTCCATTTAACTCACAGAGGTAGAAAGCACATCCCTCCACATTACACATGACAGCTTGTGGAGCAGAGATGGTAATTTGCCCAAGGCTGCATGTTACAATAGGGCCAGAACTGACCCTCAAGCTCCCATCTCTCCGGGTGATGCCTAAGCAAAATGCTCTGTACTTGGTGGCTCCTGCCGCCCTCCTCCTGCCAGCCCTGGCAGCAAGGTGGCTATTCCACATTTAGTCAGACAACACCTTAGAGTGAACACGCCTTCAGCACCTCATTCCCAAGTGCGTATGCTTCACAAACCACTTTAAAATCCTTTCCAGGTTTCTATTTGTTGGAGGATTGATGTCCATGTCTTCACTGTTGGTTTCTTTCCAGTAAGGAAAAAAAAAAAAAACAACTTTTTTTTTCTCTCTTACTCTTCCATATTGGCTTATTTTCCTCTGCTGTCTTTAAGTCTGTTTCCACCGCTCTTTTGTCTTTCCAGCTGTAGGCTTTCCCCCTGCCCTCAGTCTCTTCCAGTTGCTTTACCTTATTTCTACCCAGTCTTAATTGTCCCTCTGACCTAGTAGCACTAGACCCTATCAAAGACAGCAGGCCCCTTCTATGCCACCTCTCCTCATGCTCCTTCATCTGCCTCTCCTTTCTCTCCCTCCCCTGGCTCCTTGGCCACACTCTTTCCCTGCATAATCTCCACTGCCTGCATGACTGCCCAGGTTCTTTATCCCATCTCCCCTCAAAGGCATTCACAGCTCTGCTGTTATTCTTGTATTAGCATTGAACCCATTAAAGCTAATTTGTTTGCCCTAATCTCCATTTATTTTTCCCTAGTTGATATTAGATTTCCTTTTCTATTGCTCCAGCATGATTTTCTCTTTGTCTTCCTAATGATGTACCCCCCTCTCTTCCTCTATTAATCTGGTTGACTTCATTGTGGTTTCAAGGCCCTTTTCTCTCTGCCTCCCCCAGCCCTCAGATTAACCCTGTTACCTCCTTCCCAAAAAAGGACCCAATGTCTGTATTTTTCAAGGATAAAGCTCCTGTAAATGTCAGTAAGCCTCTAAGCTTCCTGGGGAAAGTACTGCTGATCTTGAGATCAGGCCTTTTCCTAAGGCCATTCTGGAGGTTTCCAAAGCACAAAGGCCCATGTGCTGCAAGCAACCGGGTCACAGGGGCTGCGTTGAGCCTAAAAGTTGCCAAGCCCTACTTTTTTCTAGGTAGGATGAACTTTGGGGTTCTCTCAAAGGCTCTAAAGGTAGGATGAACTTTGGGGCTCTCTCAAAATCTCTAAAGGCTGTTTCCAGCTTGCTTATGTCCCATATATTTTATTAGTAGGCTAAGCAGTAGATGGGCAACTTTCTCCATATGGCTAAGATTTGGCAGTTTCTTGAGCAATAAGCATGTGTTACTGGGGGCTAGGGAAATGGCTCAATAGTTAAGAGCACTAGCTGCTTTTCCAGAGGACCTAGATTCAATTCCCAGAACCCACATGTCCACTCACAACTGTCTATAATTCCAGCTCCAGGAGATCTGGCACCCTCACACAGATATATATGTAGGCAAAACACCAATGAGCTTGAAATAAAAATAAATAAATCATTTTTAAAATAAGTGTGTTACTTCACCTTGCTAAGGATGTGAATGAAGGCCCTCTGTGGCTATGATTCTGGATGTGGCTGATCTACACACTGCACTCTGGCCTAAGGAAAGAAGCTACCAGGAGCAAAGTTCAGAAGCTCTCTCCTTGCCAGCCTTGCCTCTCCAGAGGCCCCCATCTGAAGCTCATGATCCAGGCTTTCTTCCTGGACACAAAGACTTCAGAGGCAGCTGCAGCAGTTCCCCTGATTGTGTAGGCTCCATCTGGAGAGCAGAACCCTCCTTCACCCTTACTACTCACTAGCCACCCTTGAGAAGAAGATTTGGCATAGTGTCCCTGATCCTGGGTCCTTAAAAAGATTTTCTGGTGGTTCCTCAGAGTTTATATCTACTCTGTCAAATAGAAAGAACTATGAACCAAAATTATTAATTAATTGACTAAACATGAACTTGCAGCTAGACTTCCAGGGTCCTGGAAGGTAGCTTAAAGGTCTTTCCTCTGGCTCCTCCCCCGGAACTTCCTGAGGCCTGTGGATTCTTGGTACCAAACACCTGGCCTGGGAGATGGTGGAAATTTCTGATGGACATAGCCAACGTCAGATACCTTCTGAGAACTTATTTTGACTTCCAGCTCCCTCATCCCATCCTCCCACCCCGGGTTCAGAGGCTAGTGGCTATTAATGTTGTTTTTTTAGAAAATGAGTTGATATTAAAACAATTTTTAATTAGTTAGATTTCAATTCAATGAGTTCTCACTCTCTGATAGTATTCTGGGAGACGTTAACATGTGTTAAAAGGCTTCAGAATAGATGAAGGTCTTACCCTTGAGAAACATACACATTAATAAACTTTACTATGTTACCAAACCTTAAGGCTTTTTGAGCCAGTCACTATGAATTACATGTACCACCACCTTCCTTACATCAAGCAAGACTCTTGGGAAAAACTCTTAAAAATGACACCCACATATACTGGCATTACTGTCTCCCTGCCAAGCTGCCACTCTGGTCTTCATTCTTGATCCTTCCTTCTTGTGGTAGGATTGTTTTTCTTTCACAGAAGAGCATCAGTGAATTGGTGCAACAAAGCCCCAGCATAATCCCTTCTCTTGCTTCATATTAGATAGGGTCCCTACCAGGGTACGTGCAGAAGATGCCAAACTCATGAAGTAGCCTTGAGTTGTAACCTCTATTATATAACCAACCTTCCTGAAACACTAACCCATAAAACAGGAGTGGTCCTATTGTATGACTATAATTAATATTCATTCATATTATTAGCAAAGTCTTAGTGACTCTTCAACCAGCAATTTTTCCAAATAATCACACATAGAGACTATGATTTATTCAAAGCTAAGCACAGAGCTGAGTATAATCTTATCTACTCCCCCACTATCAGCTTCCCACCCATAGTCCCCAATACATGCATTAGTATCTTCTCTCAAACCAGTCCATTCTCCTTCTCTCCTGCACCTTTCTTCCCCTCTCCTCCTGAGATCCTTTTCTCCTCCAAGACTTCAAACCTCTGCACCCTCTCTTCCACTCAGCCCAGTGTCAGCACTTCATTGGCCAGTCAGGGATAATTTTGGAGGCAAGGTTACAGTGAGGGTTTGCTCTTAGAACAGTCAGAATCTGGGAGGAGGGGAGGCACAAGCAATTACCATCTGAATACAAAGCACCAGACCATGCCTAACTCACTCCTGAAACAAGCATGGAGTGCACAGAAGAGCTGATTACTGTTCTCTGGTTCCATCTCCAATGGTCCCATCACTACTCAATACCATTACACTTGAGGATATATTAGTTATTTTTTAATTGCTGTGAAAAAAAAAGCAAGAGGGATTTATTTTGGTTCACAGTTAGAAGATATAGTCCATCATGATGTGGAAGGCAGGAATATGAGATGTCTTGCCATGCTGTGCTCATAGTCACTAAACAGACATGAGTGTTCTCTTGTACTCAACTTGCTTTCTTCTTTTTATGGGTCCTGGACCCCCATAAGGGTGGTGCCACCTACTTTCGGAGTGCCTCTTCCTTCTTCAGCCAAATCTTTCAGACATGTATTTTCATGGTGATTCTAAAGTCAGTTGAGTTGACAATGAAGGTTAACCATCACATACACTAAGCCTCTAGTACATGAATCTTTGGACTCAAATCAACATGTACACTGTAGCAGCGACTTACTGAAAAAAAAATCCCTGTTAGTGTGAAGAATATAGCTGGGAGGGTGAAAAAAAAGAACCTGAAAAATGGAGAAAAGAAAAATGAAGGCAAGACAGGGAGAAGAGAGAAAGATGGGGAGAAGGAGGAGGAGGCAGCACCTTTGAACTGGCGAGTTCTTACTAATCACTTGGCACACATCTCCATGCCAGGTATTGACCAGAGTCTCTTGTTTGTTTTTGTTTTTGTTTTTACTCTCAGGCTACAGAAATCTAGAAACCCTCCATCCTCACAGAAGTGCTTATCTTTAATATAACTAGTCATCCTGCCAAGCAGCTTATATCTATCAGGCAGGTTCCTGGGTCAGAACTACCAATGTCTGCCTATGTTTGCAACTTCTAGTTGTCTTTGTGGTCCAACCTGGCTACCCTGAATTTGACCTCCCCAGAACTAAGGAGGTATGCTAGTGGGGCAACTCCATCTTTGGTAACTGCAGCAGGTCCTCCACAAAACCACATTTCTTGTTTCCTTAGTCTCATGATTGTCATTTATTATAAAGAAAATTAAAAAGTAATTACATCATATCATGTAGAAAGAATAAGGTATGCATCACATTGGAAAAACCAGTTAGTTACTACAACAATAAAACGTGTCATTGGAGAATTAAGTGAAAGTTAACATATATTCACAGATATTCATTCTATAAGATTCTGTACAATGTGCTGGGAAACGGAGAAGTTTAAAAGGACTTTTACTTTCAGCTAGCTCAGAGACAAAACATCCCAGTAAAAAGCTAAAAGATGTTGGTAACAGGAGCTGAATACTGGAGAGTGAACAGAGCAGATAAAATGGGAAGTCAGATGGGAGTCATTAAAGTCTGAGGGCATCTGAGAGAGTCTCACCGAAAGGGGTGGAACTTGAACAAGGTTTTGTAGGAGGGGGAATGGTGACCATGGGTCTGGCACTGAATGGGCAAAGCCCACAGTGGGAATACACATGTGCGTGTTTTGTAAACAATGACTAGTTTGCTGAAACATGGGTTTGCATACAAAAATACTGGGAACTTCGGTGGGTAAGGTGGTAGGTGTCTTCTCAGATCCTGCACTAGCAGTTGACTTAAACAAAAAACAAACAACAAAAAACTGTTAATGATTGGATTAAAAGGAAGTACCAGCAAGACTCCTAGATTATTTTTGGAAAATCACCAGGCTAAGTTTCTCTGGAATGGGGCCAGGAGAGGAGAGAAATCAAAACATTTTATTAATGTGAATAATCTAGCTATCAAAACTTACTGCCACAGCTGTTCCCTTAATAAAAATATCACAATGTCTAACAGACTCTGGCAAGAGACAGGGGAAAAGTACATGAAAAGTGCCAAACACAGAAACCTGAAGTCAACCAGGCAGGACGGAAGTTTTATGAACAGGTTAGGCAAATGTAAGCAGACTTTCTGAAGGCAGACAAGAATGAACATCCCAGCCCAGCTTTAAGTTCCACAAAGCTGCTCTAGCCCCTATTCATCTTTCATATTCCCATTTCTAGTGCCTTCACAAGGACCTCTGCTTGGGCTACCTTGTGAGATTTAACCTCTGGCCCTCCTTCAGCTACACCCATGTCAGACCTTAGTTCCCCTCCTGCTCAGCATTTTGCAACTGTCTGGACTGAAGCCTCTCCTGTCGTTGGCTGTAGATGAAAGTCCACTTTGCTTTTCTGTCTCTGGAATGTCAGCATGATGGCAGAGAGATCGAGTCTTAAGAATACTTCCCCTCCCTCGGGGAGGGGATCAAAGAGCCAGCCATCGAGTTCATGTCAGGAACAGTCCCTGTTCTTCTTACTAAGGAAACCACTTGGATACTGAGCTGCCATGGGCTACATCCGAGCAGGGGTTCTAGGTTATAGCCATACATGGTCCTTGGATGGAGAAACAGTCTCAGAAAAGACCCCTATACCCAGATATATTTAGTTCTTGTAGAGCTCATGTCCTCTCCAGGTCATACTAACCCCCCTTCTTCCATATGATGCCCTGCACTCTGCCCAAAGGCCACAGAGCAGCCAGGCCTGGTGAGACCTGATAGGCCAGGATCAGATGGAAGGGGAGGAGGACCTCCTCTATCATGGACTTAGAGGGACAGGGAGGAGATGAGAGAGAGTGTATGGTATTGGAAGGGTATGAGGGAGGGGGCTACAGCTGGTATACAAAGTTAATAAACTGTAACTATTATTAAAAAATAAAAATTTAATTTAAAAAAAGAATACTGCCTATGGCAGCCTTGGACCCTCTGCCCTCATCAGGGACTGAGAGGCTGAGAAGGATGAGTCCTGCTGCTGAGGCTGTGTCCCCTTTGGTAGCTTTGTCCTGACCCAGCAAGAGCCACTAAGCCTACCTTCATGCCTACCACACTGAAGGGCTTGGTAAGTATTTACTTATTTAACTGAATACTTTAATGATAATCCTGCTTAAAATAATTTAGAATTAAAACCCAGGGTTTGCATGGCCACGGAATATGGAATCAGGTAAAAGCATACTGTGAACATTTGGGCAATGGAATTAAATGCCAATGGGCATGCTGATGGATTTGCAGAGCTTGCCCCAGGCAGCCAAAAGAGCAAAGCAAAGGTTGTCAAAGTCAGAGAGTGAATAGGTGTAGAGATGCTTTTATAAAAGATGGAAGCACATGCATGTGGATCCCATTATTTCATGTAACTAGAGAAGCATAACCTCTTTGTGGACATCAGACAAGTTCCCCTTCACACCAGTGCCAGCTATTCTGAAATGTATTAGACCAGGAGAGTCAGATTGTTCTGCAACAAACACCTTGAAGCAGTGAGCTTGACAGGAATGCTAAATCAGATTCTAGATCCTGGGCCCCAAAGAACAGACATAGAAGTTCCTAAGTAGAAAACCTACACCTTCAACTCGAAGCTGTTTTGTCTACAGATGCACTGCTTCCTGCTAGTACTTTAGGTGTTGCTGTATGCATGTGCTCACCTGCAAGAAAATGTTGTTTGAGAACCACAAAAAGTAGTAACTATTTGTCCACTGAGTAAAACCGTATTGTTTGCAATAACCACAGACACCATTCTGGTGGGTGTTGCAACATGCTTGGTCTCACATGTTCATAACTTTCTCTGTTCCCTTTCAGATTCTGACCAACAGACACCTGTGAAAGTTTGGATGTATATGTGCATTGGGCTTGGGAAGAGTGCCAAAGGGCCTCAAGGGGAAGAACTGCTCCAGAATTCTAAGCCAGAGCAGAATGTTAGAGATGATGGTGTCTTCTGAACAATGTGCCCGCAAGCTTTCATCCTCAGGATCCAAAAACAGCTGGATTCTGTGAAAATAAGTCCTTCAGAAATTACCATGAGTAACTTTATCCAAATCAAAGAAGATTTATCGTGAACTCCAGGGGCCTAGTGATGTCAGAGGCGCAGATGATCTCCTGTCCCTGAGCCTCAGCTGACAAAAATAATACTGAGTCCAGGAGTGTCTGCTGAACCTCCATGACCATCCATGTTCTTTAACTTCATAAGGGACTGGGCTCAGGGAAGCAGGACATGGCTGGATACACTATCTACTCAGATCTGAAACCATATGCTACAAAAACAAGGTGGTATGGGCTATTTCCCCATGCGTAAATGAGCCCACAGTGCAGAGCAGAGGCCCTGGGTAGCTTGGATCCTACTTTCCCACTTGATCTATTATCACTTCCTTACAACTGTGGATTCAACTAGGACATAACCGGGCTCTGAGAGCAGAGGGGCATCTCTGTCCCATTTATTACCTGTAGTTCTAGGACTAAGCATTATAAAGTCTTATTCCCAGTGTATTTATGTGTGTAAGAAGGTAGTACTTGTCCATATGTAAATCTGCCAATAGATGAGAGTGTGTATATGAGACAGAGGACTAAACTGGAAATGGCCAGGTGTTCAGACTACAAAATTTAAGTAGCCACTCACTCCTTCTCAGAACTGCCCAATCCCTTGCATGAGCCCACAAGAAAGTGGCTTGTGCACCTTTATACCTCTCTCTAGTTCCAGGCCTGGTTATATGAGTATGTTCCTGTATTAGGTGTGTATCAAGTGTGTGTGTGTTGATATGTGCCTCCAAAGCTCTCACTGGACTTAAGCCTGTGAGGGAGGTCCTTTCTTTCCATTTTCTAAATCCTGCTCACTCAGAACAGGCCACAAACAACTTTCTCTTTCTTTCTTTCTCTCTTTCTCTCTCTCTCTCTCTCTCTCTCTCTCTCTCTTTCTCTCTCCCTCCCTCTTTCTCTCTCCCTCCCTCTTCATCTCTCTCTCTTCCTCTCTCTCTCTCTCCCTCTTCATCTCTCTCTCTTCCTCTCTCTCTCTCTCTCTCATCTTAAAGCTTCTAATCCACCCATACTCCACTTTAGGGTGTTCCACAAAGACACTGAGAGAAGGATCCCCTGATCTACCACAAGGACTGTAAGGCCTGGATCCAAGTGTTCAAACCTTCAGTCCCCTGTTGGTACACTGTGATGTCAAGGCCTCATCTGTGACTCCCCTAGACCTCAACACTCCTCGGACCAATCGGAATAGTTACTGAAACTATTAAATCCTATGAAGCTCTTGGAGTCTGTGTGTGGGTATCCTGACAGATCCTCAAGCAACTCAAGCCTAGAATGTAGGTGTCACAAAAGATAAACACCCCTAAGCAAAGTAGACTACAAATGGCCATAAAAAGCACAGCACTAAGATTTCTTGGGGGAATTGGGGAGGAAGAGAGTATCCTGGAAAGGTTATAGGCGGTGGTGGGTCTGCTGAGGATAGATGGCTCAAATATAGGCAGCAAGTGCTTTACGTACATGTCAACCCTTTGAGGCAGGGCCAGTGAGTCCCAATTGATTGACAAAATAAAGAGTTCCTGAGCTCACATAATATAAGCAGTTGGGAAGAGCTTCAAAGCTAGGCATGCATGACCCTAGAGGCCAGCCTTTTAAGAATCCCTTTATCTTCTATCAAAGGGAAACGTAGGTTTTCTAGACTCAAGATAGGTGCTGTCAATGTGGGGCAGATTGACAAACACACCACACAAATAGTCTGTAAACAATCAGAGGTTGGTACAATTGTGTCTACACTGCATTATGCAGAGAACAACTTCTAGAGAAATGAAATAAAACATCACAGCGTGGGCAGGAGCCAGAAGTGCTCCTGAGCCTCAGTTGTTCCCAGGCAAAGGACCCCTGACAGCAAACAGCATCTAGCATTTTAGCTCTGCAGAAGTGGGCATCTGTCCATGATCCTGGCACCTATAATTCTGTCTCATTCTGAGATGTCCATTCAAATGGAGATGAAACTCCAGTGTAGACTTGCCTGTAGCTTGCTGGTCCTATCCAGGCTTCCAGGCTACCTTTCTGGAGCAGAGTGCTTCAGGGACTACCAGACCCCAGAGGTTTATATGTCAGCCATGATGATGTGGTTTCTCTCTGGTGGTTGTTCAAGATAAATGACCTATTTGACAGTGTTTGTCCTTGTCCTGCCCCTGAACTGCTCGGTCTGCTCACTCCCCCTCCTGGTACATGGGTCTGTTCTCTGTAAAGGGATTCATAAGACTCCATTTCCCTGCCCTGAGTAGTGTCTCATCTCTTCATGAGGAAAGCCCAGTCATTCACGTTTTCTTCTCCTGGCCACCAATGTCACCTTTGCTGGCATAGTGCCCTGAACATGGTAGGTGGCACGTCATATAGGCTAGTTAAGCTGAAATAAAGTGCTGGTTCTCAGATTCCAGCTGCTTTCTAGATTGACTCTACTGCTGTTTCTTGCCGACATCCTCCTCCTCGTTTCCATCTGAGTTAAAAATCAGGTGCTCATTGCAAGATGGATCTGTGAGTATGGAGGGGTCACTCACAACTGTCACCTCCATTCTGAGGCTTCTCAAGAAAGTCAGTGTTAGGACGAAGAAGCAAAGCCAAGCTGAAGTCAGCAATTAGTGTTCAGTTACTACGACTTAAATATCAACCAGGGTTTGCCATCAGGCTCAAACTAGATTATTATTACACAAAGCAGGAAAATTTAAGACGGAGATGGATAGAGAAGGAGGTGGTTAAAAAAGGGGGGGGGGAAGAAATCAGAAAATAGGTGATTTTTAACTGCTAAAGACTAAATGGTATGGTTCTGCACTAAAAACAAGTTTCCAAGGCAAGTGTTTGCATGCCCTGACTTAGCTGCACACATAGCATAACTGCAGACCCACCAGAGCTCTCAGGCAGATCCCATCAAGCCTTCCTAATGCTGCGGCCCTTTAATACAGTCTCTCATGTTGTAGCAGACCCTCCCCCCCACCATAAAGTTACTTTTGTTGCCACTTCCTAACTGTAATCCTGCAGATATCCTTGGAGACAGAGGTTGGTCAAAGGGATTGTGACCCATGAGGTGAGAGCCGCTGCCCTGGACTGTTTTGATTTCAACCTAAAGTACAGAGCGCACACATTTCAGTGCTCCTGCTACTACGGGGTTTTCTTGTAAAAGAAGCAAGAAATAGGTTTCTAGCTAGCACAGCGTAACAGCTGACAGTGACTGTGGGGATCTTAGTCAACATTGCCCAAGTAGCTTTTTATTTCATCTCAACACCCCTGTGGGATGGGCCTACTGTTTCATCCAAGTGAAATATAGAGAGGTCTCTCCTAAATCTACGAAGAACAAAGTTTCAGTTCTGGGTTTCAAGTTATCCGTTTGATGTTTAGGATAATCTGCATAAAACAATTGGATATCTGAAAATGTAGCCTCTACACTTCATTTCCTGATGGCCATATTGTAAAAAGTATTTTTCAAACTTATTTATTTCCTTCCTTATTTATTTACTTACTTATTTGTTGCTTTGGGTAATGATGTAGTCCAATTTTTAGAGGGTTTGCCTGGCATTCAGGAATCCTCAGATTTGATCCCCAGCACCTTGTAATGCAGTAGTGGTGGCTCATGTTTGTAATTCAGGAGATAGAGGCAAACGCATCAGAAGTTTATGCTATCTTCTGCTACCTGGACTACATAAGTCTCTTTAAAAAAAAAAAAAGTAAAAAAAAAACAAAACCAAAAAATCTTGAGTAGCCACTCTGTGTCATAGTCAGAATAACAATTTCTTTTGAAAAAAAAATATATATATATATATTCATTTGAACACTGGTTTTTCATACATGGCTTTCTAGAAGCCTTAAAGTGTTTCCCAATTTCATATAGAGAAAATAATCAAACCCAAAGAGACAACAGACTTGCCTAAGGTCACACAGAGAGAAAACAGCAAGGCCCCAGGTCAAGAACAAAGCCTCCAGGCTTAGCCCCCTCCTGCTGCTTACAGAACAGGGTCTTTGGTGGTGGGAGGCTGGAATAGGATTGTGGCTTCACAGTCATTTCGGAAGTCCTTCACCCTCTTGACACCTCACAGGGATGTGGGTTTTTCTCAGATATTGGAGACACCAGAGAATAAAAATTACAACACAGAGGGCTGGGTGTGTGCAAACACACAGTTCACAGGATGACAGCAGATTAAGCCATTTCTTTCTTAGATGCATCATTCAGCCAGACCCGTGTCTGCTGGCCTGTTCTGACAGTGACAATATGTCCCAGCAGACTAATTAGCACTAACTGCCAGGTCACTCCAAGGCCATTTAGAAAAACAAGTGAAAAAGACAAAACCAGTGGCCATTGTGGCTGAAGACAGAGAGAGCAAGAGAGAGGGGGTGAAAGAGAGATGTAGAAAGGGAAATAGGGAGATGGGGGAAGGGGAGAAAAAGAAGAGAGGGGAGTCAGAGAGAAGGGGTAGGAGCTAAAGATGTGGGTTATACACTTTCTTTCTGTTTCTCTGCATAAATCAAAACATCACAAAATGTAGCCATCTCAGAAGTTAAATGAAGACATTAAAATGAATCCTATTTTGAGCTAACTTAGAAGGAAAACTCTGTAGAGTCTCCAAAGGAGCAGAGCCTTGGCTTTGAGCTCAAGAGAGGGAGAGAGAGAGAAAGAGAGAGAGAGACCCCAGGAAGCTGCAGGGGAAACAAAACTTAACTTGGAGGAACTGCCCCAGTGCCCAGTGTCCCAGTGTCTCTACCACTCCTGGCTACGTGGCCAGGACATTGGATACCCAGTGCTAGTCCCTGGCAAAGTAGGGAGGCCTTTCTGGATACACCAAGGCTGTTTTGATTACAGATACTCATGCACCATTTCTGAAATAAACCGAAGCACTCGGACTGAATGTGGTTTTGAGATGCTAAGAGAGGGAATTTAGTTTCCTGTGGGTTTTAACTTCCTAACGTGCCCAAGGATGGCACTTCCTCGGGACAGAAGGAGATGTGGTGATAGTTTTGGAAGAATGTGCTAAAAGAATGCTCTCCCCTTGCTTTAGCTAATGATTGACACCTCCTTCTCCCCAGCGACTTTCAAGAGGTGCAGGGAGAACTAAACCCTCACTTCACAGGTGGGAAGACGGAGAAGTACACGACAGCAAACACATTTTAGTCAAGTGCTGGAGACTGGGGACACGGCTGAGACAAGCAAGCTGACAGAGCGAAAGGTCTAGCAGTTCCTGCCGGTACAGGCACTGGAGCTTCTTAGTGCTCTGGCTGAGTTTCTATCAAGTTTGCAAGTGAGGATCATTCGTCTACTGCTACAGAATTTTGATGAGCTAGATTTGAAGTGGAAAGGAAATGGATTGAAACCTGCCTCTTTGGCCGTGAGTTCCCTTCATTTCTATAGAAATATCCATGCAATACCTGCCAGGCGAAGTCATGAGAATGAAATGAGAAGATAGGTGTACCTGCTCTCAGCACAGGGCCACACCTGTAACAGTCCTCAGATGAAAACCTCAGCTTCCTGGCACTAAACACCAGAGTAAGTTTGGTTTCTGGGGACTTATTCTCCTTTGGCTATAAAAGCAGCACTGCTGGAAAAAGGGAGGAGGGGGCTACAGAAAGGCTATGCATAGCCTAGACATACTCTTTGGCATCTTACATGACATTTAGTACTATGGAATGAGATCTTTAGAAATTAATGCAGAAAAGAGACCTACTAGTTTGTGAGGGACACCTGAACTTTCCTATCCTTATCCTTGAACAAAGATGCTTGCTGGTTTCTACCCAGATCCCATTCCTAAGGAAAGATCTACAGTCAAGGCAAAGCCAGCATTCAGTGACTTGAATAAAGGGTTTACCCAAAAACCTTACCAGGAAGATTTTTTTTTTCTAGTCCCTGTATAATAAACCTGATTGTCATGTTCCCATGGAGTCATGGGAGTGGTCTGAAGGGCCTTTGGAAATCCAAGTAGGCTTATTAGCCTGACTCCGTACATGCAAAAATAGTCATCTCTCCTCACAAATGTACTTTAAAGCATTGTTAGTGCAGATGAAAAACAGTTTGACACACTTTCCCACCTGTTTGGCTTTAGACATTACATTCCAGGTTTACTCTAGTGGGCGGAGCAGCTGGGATTGGTTCAGCTTTCAGGAGCCCAGAACCCCCTGACAGTTGTTCTTTGTACTTTTTAACCTCAAAGCAACCCATCTAACATTGCCTTAGAAACAGCCTTTGAACACGTTTCATATGCTTTGACTCCCTTCTCCCAAAGAACCTGGGCTAAGGAAGGCATTGGCACCTGAATCCAGGAGAAAACAACCATGGCATGGGAAGGGGGGTGTACATTCTCTTAGAATGTGTTTTGGACCTTGAAGTTTTACTTCTGAAGGAAGGAGAAACTCAAGAGGGGAAGCATATACCAGTGTATCAACTAAAAGGCAAAATAATCTTCAGTCTTAAACAGGGACTCATTCATTCCCTACTTCCTCCTTTTAAAACTCTCTCTTTCTCTCTCTCTCCAACAAACACAACTGTCTTTTTTATCTTTTGTCTTCCTTATTCTCAGAATCTCAGAACCCAAAGCGTTGCAGCCCAGCTGAGAACCCTGGCACTTCTTGGACTGATAGAATGGCTTTAAAATGCTGAGAGCTGGTGAGAGCAAGTACACACATCCACACCAGTCAACTCTGGCAAGCTCCCTGTTGACATTACAAACTACAGTTCCTGCCTGAGCCGGGAGGATGCTCTGGCAATCTGGGTAAGGGCTGAAACCACAAAGCAGCCTTCTCTACCTTGGTTAGCTGTTCCCCAGAGTAGGTAGGTTATCTTTGTAGACCTGATTTGGATGTTCCTAAGCAAAGTGGAGCCAAATACACCATTAGGCACCTCCTTGTTTTCCTGTTTAGAAATGTACCAATAAAAGAGGGGGAGCAACTTCGTTCTTTCTGCCCTAGAAGGGGTTTCCCTTCCTGCAAGCTCTTTACATACAGGTGAAACTTGCCAGTAAAAGAACTCAAAATTTTCACAAACACAAAGAAAGAATGTGATAAGGACATAATTTGATATAAACATTTGAGCAACTCTTCCTGCAGAGAATCTATAATTTCTACACTACCCTTTCTCACACACACATTGTTTTTATGAAAGCCAATTAATAAATGCTAATTCATTCAGGCATATCTCCACTAAATTACTGTTTCATTTAATTGCAGGGGAATTTTCCATTACTAAACTCTCCCTTGCTGATTTTTTTGCATTATTTATATATTTTCCCAGTTTCACTAATAGTGAGGTTGGTATGTGATATTATCTGCTGTTTGTACGTCTTAAATTTCATTTTCATTTGAAATGTTTCCTCATTCTTGCAGCTTGACATAATCTTGAAGAAACAGAATTAAAAGCAGAGAAGATTTTCTTTTTTCACATAAATTATTGAAAAAGACACTGGCTGAAATTAACCTGATGAGCATATTTCACATGATTATACTCCTCTCTTCCTGAGGTGCGCAATTGTGTGTGTGTGTGTGTGTGTGTGTGTGTGTGTATGTGTGTAAGAGAGAGAGAGTTGGGTTAATACAGGAATAGCTTCTTATGTCAATAAGTCACAAATCTGCCTATAAGACAGGCAAACAGATGGGCTTTCGGGACAAAATAAAAACATCACCCTCCCCCTTTTTTGTATTTTCCTAGAACACAGTGTACATTTTATTGATTTCTTTTCGTAGATTTTTCAAATCAAAACTTTGATAGCTAGATGGGCAATGTCTTAACCAGCTGGCTGCCCAAGAGTTTGCCTCTTTTTTAGCATAGAAAGGAGGCGCTTAGGTGGTGTTTAGGGATGGCTCAGGGGCTGTGGTAGAGATTTTATGTTCAAAAGAATGTGCTCTTAAATTGGGATTTTCCCCTGTAGTGAGCTACCTTTCTGAAGTAAATGCTGTACTTTTGTCACTTCCAACCACCTCCCCATTCCCTACATCTTTTCACTTTTCTTTCTCTTTTTTTCTTTCCTGTCTTTTTCTCTCTCACAGTAAAATGTTCTGCAGGTCAATGATTAAACTGTTTACTCCAAGGTTTAGGTATGAGACAGCATGTCACCCACCATAAGTAAAGTTTCACCTTTACACCCAGCTCCATCAATAATTACAGAGGGCAAGAATGACTGTTAGTAAATCATACTTACAATTACCTCTTAACAAAAAACTGATTTTATCTATTCAGAGCATTCCAAGTTTCATTGATTTTAGAAAAACAAAACAAAGACAACAAAAAACCCACAACCACAAAGCAGAGGGAGCCTGCTCCAAAATAATGTAGGTGCACAAAGGGCTAATAAATATACTCATGGAAATTTTTGTGCTCATGATAGTTGCACTCACTAAAAATAGAGATTTGACGCTGTCATAAGATGTTTTGATTTGTTATATTAATAGATGATCTCCTTTGATTCTTAATAATTAAAATCCCATGGATTGATTTTTATTTTGTTTCATTCGTTTCCTTTGTCCTGTTCAGAAAAAAAAGGCAAAGTCCTTTTGGGTGTATATTGATAAAATTAATTAACTTTCCTTTTACTCCAAAAAGGTCTCAAATAAATGCTTCCAATAGACATCAAAAAAGTGTCAATTAGAAATAATTACTTCTTATCAATCAGTGGGGCAATTAAAGTGACAACCCTTGAAAAGATACTTATCTTAAAACTAATTCACAAGGCAACTAAATTATCTCCTAATTAACTTTCAGAGGGTGGGAAGACAGACCGTCCTGAAACAAGGATGAATTGAGGAACCCCAATACCTTTTTATATTACCGGACACCGGTTCATCTCCCAAGAAAACCTTGTATTGTTGTTGTTGTTATCTTGTTTTCTTGTGTTGTTGTTTTTTTTGTTGTTGTTGTTTTGGTTTTTTTGGTTTGGTTTGGTTTGGTTCCCCCCCCCCCCCCGCAAACCGGGCAAGAAACCTGGAAAGAAAGAGATCCTTTCCAGCTGAATTTTTTCCACTTCTCTCCCAGGAGACACTAGTTTTAGGTGTTTGATGGCAATAAATGCGATCTTTTCCTTTGACCTTCTCATTTGCCGCTAGAATGACATGTTTTCAGGATGGAAGGAGGTTCTCCACAAGTTTTTTAATATTATTATTATTAATGACAATCTGCTTGCTTTTTTATCAAACTCTCTTCTTTGTGGAAACTGTTATTTACATTTTAATATTTAAGTGGCATTGATCATTTCTCACGCATCTTTCCAAATGTTTTTTTAAGCTTCTGCCTTGAGAGAATATTGTCCCCCGGTGCAACAAAAAATCCTGCTCATTTACAGACCACTCAGCCCAACGCTGACCTACAGATGTCAAAATAATTCACTCACAGCACGAACCATCCTTGAGAATAAAGCTATAAAGATGTTAGAATCTTTCTGCAAGACTAGATTAGCCCGGGACGAGAGTGGAGGTTGAGGGGTGAGCCGTCTCAGTCTGGGCGCCAGTGCGAAGGAAACTTTTCCTGGAGGAGCTGGAAGGCTGGACCAGGGAGCCTAGCTTGGCTCTAGCCAAAACCTGAGAGGGCTCTTGTGCTCTGGCGTCTGCTCCACAGAAAACTTACACCCGCAGACTCAGCCGCAGGCAGAAATGGGATGACCAGCCGCTAAACCTAAAGAATGGGCTTTTCAAAAAAAAAAAAAAAAAAAAACCAAAAAAACCAAAAAAACAAAAAACAAAACAACAACAACAAAAGAGGGGTCAACTAGGAATTCCTCTCTAAATAAGGGATATGGTGTCAAATCAATGATCTGAAAGACAGCTTTGCCTACACAGGGATCAGGAAAGAAACGCGGGACAGATTTAAACTATTGGGGTTCCTTTAGGTATTTTTCATCTTTTTAAAAATCATTGTATATGGATGGAGGAGGAACTTTCTCTTTCCCTCCTTCGCGGCTTTATTTCTTCTTTTGTTTGGAGGAGGGAGAAGATGCTCCTCTGGCTTCCTCAGACAGAAAATACCTGGCGGGCTGGAGACAGAAAGGGAGGCACTCAAACCTAAGGGCGAGCTGAGCTGAGGGGAAAAGTGCCTTTCTTTCAGCCTCTGGGGCAGTTGCTGATAGAGAGTGAAGTAAAGGGTCATTGTGCCTTTTGTCTTCCCTTCTTTTATTTTACTTTATTCTAATGAGCGTTTTTAGAATAAGAGCAAGCCAATCTGGAGAAATTCTGACGTCCTTATTTCTTAAGCAGCGTTTGCGAAGAGACTCGCTCATCCTCCTCATTTTGAGGTTTGTCAGGAGGAGATTGAAGCAGAGTAACCCCGAATCGCCAAAAGCTTAGCCAGGGAGGGTAGCAGCCGCTAGACCCGAGACCCCGCTCGGCCTGGAAACCACCCAGCTCCTGGGGCAGGGGCGATGCACACATTAGTCTGTCTAAAGACGAAGGCGCTAAAATTTTGCCCTGGGCTTGGAAAGCCGCACAGGGAGACGCTAGGAGCAGCCAAATCAGTGAGGGCAGGCAGCTTCACCACGCAGCTTCACCGGCGGCGCCAGGGCAGCGCCGGACCTCTCCTCGCCGCGATGCCTGACGCTGCCCTAGTCGGCCAGGGAGCTAAGACCCCTAAGGCCCCACTTTCGGAGCGGGGCAGAGGGTGGGGAGTGAGCATTCTGCGGAATCCTCCACTGCTTTACTGCAGCGAAAGGGTGGGGAAGCCTTTCCGCGCACCGGGGGTTTGGCGAGTCCTTCCTGCGCGGTCTGGGCCCTCGGATCAGAGACTGCGCTGCACTGCCCGACCCTGGCGGCCAAATAAAGATCTCAACCGCGCGGTGCGCGGCATCCGACCCTCCTTATTATAACAAATGTCCCGTTTGCTAAGCGCGACTTCATATTCGCAGAGAATTCATCTGAAATATTGATTTCCTCTCACTTGGCCGGCCCAAATCGATCGCGATGAGCCCTGGCCCCATAAATCGCTTTCCTCGCGCCAGACTTGCCTCCATCCATCACCGCCGGCGATCCGCCCTGGCAGTGCGACCGGGTGGCGGGCGCCCACCGCGCTCGCCAGTCTCGACCCTAGGAGTCCTTCCCCGGGTAAACGCTGGCCCCGGCCGCGATCAAGCACAGCTGAAGGAAGCTTGGGGGCTGTTGAAGGCCCTGGGCTGGGACGCAGGTGGGGAGGAAAATTGGGATCTTTTGGCGGCCCGCATAGTCTGCACTAGTGGAAGCCCTGAGCGTGGGTCCCCGCCTGGCTCAAACCTGGTAGGAAGGAATCCAGTGCGCAACCTTTCCAAGACCGCAGACCCCATCCTCCTTTTCCTTTGGGCTGAGACTTACGGAGTAGGGAGGGGAGGTGCTCACGGCACCCTAGGGGAGTCTTGAGAAAAACTGCGTGCACCCAGAGACCAAAGATTAGAGGTCGCGGCAAGTCTAAAATCTACTTGGCCTAAGGCCTGAAAGCATGCAGAATGTTCACCCTAATATGCTGTACAAGATGGTTGTGGAGTGCAGAAAGACAACCCTTTTGACCCCTCACTGCTTCCTATAATTCTCAGAAACCAAGGCCGGGGAAGGACAGCGCAGTCGGACACTGACACAGGGGGACCCAAGAACCGGACAGCAGGCAGTCCCCAGAGGAGAGAGCGCCAGGCCCGAGGCGCCCACCAGCTATGCCCCCACACAGGTGGGTCCTGCCAGCCTGGAGGGTGAGCTCTCTCACATACCAGCGCGGCTCGGCGCGAGGGCTCGGGGTCCAGCCCCTCTGCGGACCTTACCGGATCGGATCGAGTTGTGAGGCATCGCTGGGGAGTCGCTGACGGCCTGCGGAACACTCGCGGTTTTCTTACGCAGGTCCTGGCAGTGTCGGCTGCCACGCTACTACCCTGCGTATAGACCCAGGGCAAAGGGCATGAGACTCAAGGCCCCAACCCCACATCCCCTGCCCAAGCCAGGTCTTTTGACTCCCATTTGAGAGCCAAGAGTAGGCGAGTTTTGGTTAAAGTGAGGCCAACCCTCAGCCTGGCCTAAGGAATGTGCCTGTCCCATGGTTAGGAGTGCACCAGGAAGCCCCAAACTTCAGCCCAGGTACCCTATCCCTCTACTGTCCCTGCCTTGTCCCACATAAAACTTGGCAGGGAAAAAGGCTGCTAGTCTTCTTGGGACCCTCTCCTTTCTCACAGGACAGCTGTTTCCCAACCAGCTCCCTTCTAGCCCCTAGGCAACGTACCTGGCCGGCTGGCCTCAGGCCCTTTCTGCCTGGGTCTGCCCCTGAGGGTGCCCAGGGCCCAGGCGTCTCTTCCTCCTTCTGAAGTTTGCTCCCATCCACCTGGCATCGCCAACCAGTTTTATCCCGCCGAGGCCCTGGGAGATGTGTCTGGTGAGGCTCTCAGGCCGCGGATTGGCTGGCTGGGTGCAGGGGGGTGAAGGAAGGGGAGGATTTTGCAAGGGGGACATGGCTGAGTGGACTCAGGAGTTAGAAACATTTGCAGGAGCTTCTGTTTCCAGCGGAGGGAAGAGAGGGCGGCCAGGGAGTCCTAACTCAGCAGGCCAGGAAGTCCTGGGGGAGTGGAAGATGAAAGCCTCAGGGCCTGGGATGTGGTTCTTTGGAAACTCTTGGGGTCGCTGACCACCAGAGTGAGCTCAAGGTTGCTATGTGATAACCCCTCAAACCTCCTTTGCTCCTGCTCATGGGAAAGGGGCCCTTTCTTTTCTGGGTGAGAACTTCTGGCTGAGGGCATGAGTCTCAGTAGAAGTCCCCTCATGCAGCTGCAACAAGATGGACTTACTTGCTGGTGTGGCCTTCTCTAGAACAGATGCCTAATGAACACCAAGCCACTTTCTCTGGGCTACAGAGACTTAGCCACTACTAGGTTAAGAAAAATGGTGTTTCCCTAAGACCACAGGGGCTTTTCTCTCTTCTCAAACATGCACAGTAAATCAGCTCAGTCCTCTTTTTCAGTCTTTGGAATTAAAGGGAGCCATTAGAACTTAGATTCTACCTTATCCTGTGCCTTAAAAAAGGACAGGTTTGGGCTGACCTGTGGCCATGATCCAGGCTTCTGTGATGTAGAAGGAATAAGAGGTGGCACTGGCTGCCACTTCACCTTCACAGTATTCTCGGTGATTCCGAATCACTGTACCAGGGGACATTATGAGAATGTGGGAGAAAATGTTCTGGAGAACCTACAGGCCAGTGAGTCATGCTCCCTTTCCCCCAGCAATCTCAGACTAGATCTCAGGATTTAGGATTACAGCTCAGAGGACAGCCCTGTGGGGCAGTAGGGACTGTTCTGCCTTGAGGGATGGAATAAAGTGCTGGAATGAGGAGGAAGGTAGTACAGGGGGTTAGACACTGGGATGTTCAGGAAGATGTATGCATGCACCTGTGTGTGAAAAAAAGTTATGCCACTGCTTATCTATCCTTTCTCATATCTCAATTTAGGAGAAATTTAGTCATTCTGTGAAAAGAAAGGTGTGTGTGTGTGTGTGTGTGTGTGTGTGTGTGCGCGCGCGCGTAAATGAATCTTTAACATCATTAAAGGGTTCTAAATGAAAGCACCAAATGCATTATTGTCTTAAAGGCTTCTGTACTGTTCTTTAAGACTGCTCTGTAGTTTGGCAAGGTCCAGATCTTCTGACTTACTATAAGATCCTCCCAGGGAGAAAAGAGTCAAGTGTGTCAGGTTGGAAGTGGATATTGGTACAGGACCCAAAGACCCCAGGGGTCTGTCTGCTTCTGCCCTGCCACTGGGGGGAAGCTGTGGGGTCAGCAGGCCACTGCAGAGGTCACACTGCTCTCTCCTCTCAGGAGGAAGTACTCTAGGCTGTCTGAGAAGCCTTGCCCACATGGTTTTGAAAACCTCAGAAGTTCCACTGAAGTCAGGGGTCTAATAACCATTAAAGCTAATGAATCAATTTTACCCAATACTCTTTTTTTAACTGACCAACAAAATACTCTTTTTTTCTTTATATTTAGACCAACAGCAACTCATTACAGTATTCTAATGTGAGAATGTAATGTGCAGCTGCACTGAGCTACTTATAAGGAAGAACAGGCCCACATGCCTCAAGGGCACCCCTGCTTCAGGCTGCAGGCGACATAGATGGCCAGGAGGACCCTGAGCAGGGTTGATCTTCTAGAACCAGCCAGTAGTAAGAACACCATGCCTTGTTTTCTAATTACAACTGGAAATCAGACCCCAATCCCTTTGCACTCCCTAGTTTTCGGCAACTAAGCAGAAGCAGAAATATCATTAAACAGTCCCCAGGCACCTAAATGCAGCATCTCTAGTGTCAGTCTCTTTTTTTGGAAAAGAAAATGTTTGAAAGAAATGTGTTTACAAAAACCTTTTCTTCAAGCCTTTAAGTCTCAATCCTCTCTTTGACTTTGCTTAAAATTTCAAATTATATTTACATCTTGATTTTCAGTTCAGTAAGAAATTAAAGAGTTCCTTTTAAAATACCAATACTGCCCACTCCGCCCCCACCTAGTCTTCTTCAGCTCGGCACACATAGGCTTCTCCCCCGGGGCTGTAGTTTAAACTATAACTTAAACCCAGTTACAAATTTTTGGTTTTGGCTTTAGTGTTTTGAGTTTGGGGGACCAGGGTTTCTGGGGGAGGGGAACAAGGACAGGGTTTCTTTGTGTACTCCTGCCTGTCCTAGAACTCACTCTGCTGACCAGGCCAGCCTCGAACTCTTCCTGCCTCTGTCTTCCAAGTGCTGAGATTAAAGGGGTTTGCCAGCACCGCCTGGCTTTCTTCCTCCCTTCCTTTCCTTGTTTCTTTTACTTTTTTTCTCTCTCTCTCTTTTTCTTCAGTTACAAGTTTTATATTCTGTGTTTTCCCAAGAAAATTTAATTTGTTGCCAGTATTAAAATGCGATAATGAATAATGCTGGTTGGCTTCTAAAATCTGAGAAATCTGGCTGCATGTTTCATTGTTTGTGGAAATAAATATTCCTTTAGGCTTAACTTTCCATTCATTCCATGTGAATGTGACAATCCTACGCAACAATTGATAACTTTTTGAGTTTACATAATATTCTGGTGCTTTAATGCAACATTGATCTGGTGATTTCAAAAATGGTCTTTTGGCACCATAACACTGATAGTGGTGGAGTGGAATTTCACCTGAATGCTCCTGGTTGTGAGTTTTTCCAACACTAAAATGGGGCTGTTCTGGCAGACCAAGTTGAGTTAGTTACACTACCTGGTTAAAGCCAAGTGGTTTGGGATTCTTTGAAAGGAGCCCAGAGTTTCAGCTGAATGCTGTGATTATGAGTGTGTGGCTATACAGGTGGAATCCTGATGCCTGCTAGCTTAGCTCACTCCTTGTACTTTTTCCAGCATCCTCTTAGTGGTACCCCAAGTACCACAGCAGAGTAGATCTGGAACCTCATCTTCCTTCTGGATATGAAGGCCCAGAAGGTTCTCTGTGCAGTTTTCCTGGGGGCAGGCCTGGCATAAGGTTCCCCACCTTAACAGCCTAGCTCCCCTACTTAATGAGCATTCCTGCACTAGCATGTGCTTTTTAGAAATAAGAGAGCTCTCTGCTCTGCATAAAAAGGTGAGTGTTCCAGACCTGATTGTGTGAAATGGGATCGTTTCTTCTCTCTGAGCCTCAGTTTCCTTTTCTGTGGGAAATAAGATGCAGTGAAGTAGAGAGAAAGGGTAGGCCTACCTTGCACTTTGTTGTGAGGATGAATAGACTTACAAATGTGAAAGCCCTTTGAAAACCAGCTAGGTACAAAAGTTAATTATTATTAGACAACAAAGGCAGAGGCAATACGCCCAAGAAGGGCAGAGTTAAAACTCCTCTAGCATTTTTTCAGTCGACATTGGTTCCTTTAATCCTTTCCCCCAATGCATGATCAGATTTTCAAAACCTTCTGGGTGAGAACTTCAAGATAAAGAGGCCAGTGAGAGCGCAGTTGTGCACCCTGGACTGTGGTGATGTGGGGCTGCTGTGAGAGGAGCAGTAAATGTCCTTCCTAAAAGGAAGGAAACAGTGATCCAGGAAGAAACAGAGGCCAGTGCTATGGCCTCTTTCAGTCTGCAAACTTTCTAGCTTTAGTATGCAGAGAGTGGACGTGGTCTGAGCACCTATAGTCTTCTCACCACTCTCCCAGGAACAAGCCCAATCCTGCCACAGCCTCATGGGATTTCTTCTCTGTCCTCACACTTTGGGGAAATGGCCAGCAGCCTGCCCTGGGGCCTCCTGGTGGCTGTGCCTGAGAATCAATCATTAATTATTCTGGTCCACTTCCCTGAGGCTTTCAAAACAGAAATAGAAATACAGGTCCTGGCAGGTGAGAGGAAAGGGGCCACTGGCTGGAAAGGCAGTTTGGAAAAAGCCCCCAGTGGCACTTGTCCAGCTGGGGAAGGTTGGGCATGTGACCTGGCACACATCCCTTGGGGTTTTGCCCATTCTTGTAGCCCCTTGGCAGGATCCACCTTGGCTGCTAGAGGGGGACCTGATGCTCCTGGGGATAAATAAGAAAAATCCTCACTGGGGTAGCAGAAGAGGGGAAATGATTAAAGGAGTTATACAAGGGCAAGAGGGGAAATTCACATTTTTCTCTACTAATAATAGTTTTAAAGCTACAAACAATGAGCTGCACCCTTTCTGAAATCTGCTTTGTAAACGAGAAAACTGAGCTTACAGAATCAATGGAGACTAAGGGAACCCTGCTGGCAAGATCAAATAAGCACCAATGACCTAGGCTTGTATTAGGTGCTGGCAATCCTGCTCATTTCAACCTGGTTCCTCCCTCTTCCCAGCACCTACCATTCTCCCATTAGGAAGAAGGCTTCTAGAAGCCAGGGTGTGGCTAGAGTGAGGTCAGACCCCATGGAGGGAGTAGAACCCTGCTAGAGAGGTAGAGCAAGCAGATCAGCAAACAGGAATGCCCTCCCCTGGCGGGACCCTGTGATCCAGCCTAGAACAGCAGGAGTCAGGTTGCAGGAATCCTTTCGCCCATTCCAAGGCACCAAGTGGGCTACCTTCCTGACAGCTGTTCTTGGGGACATGCCAAGGAAAAAAACCAGAGCCAGGGCTGACTCTATCCTCTGTGGGCCTGGAATGCCAGAGGTTCCTGCTATTAGCAGAAACAACAAAGCAGGATCAGCCCTCCTCAGTCCCAGGCAGTGCCCAGGGTACTGATAGAGGAACCATCAACTTTAATAGTTGGGGGTTGAGCGGAGTTGTAAAAAGAGCTCGAAGTGTAAAGAATATTCAGGAGATCTAACCTGAGTTTTGTCCCCAATCTCTCCACCTGTCCTCTGAAAAACTTCTGGCACATTCTGCCCAGAACAAGCTAAGTTGCATTGTCTACTCCCCTGTGGACCTAGGTTTCAACAGCCACTGTCCTCACTGTGTCTGTAATATTAGCCCCAAGGTAAGACTTGAGACCTTGTTTTCTCCTTTCTTGTTTGATGGCTCTCCTTGCTACTTTTGAGTTGGATGGAGTATCATCTTGAGAGAATGCCAAGTAGGGGATCCTTGTATTAAGAGCTTACTAATACTTGCTAAGTATTTCAAAATGCTAGTAAGACCGACTACTCTATTGATGGCCTCATTTGTTTATTATACCACCAAGAGGAGTCAGTGTCTGGAGGTGCATTGGGCATAGACCTTGCTCTGGGTCACTCAGCTGCTGAGTGGTGGCCTCTCAGTCTGATCTCAGACACAACTAATACCCAGTCCAACATGCTTTCCTCCAACTGATATTAGGGCATGAATAGTAGCCATGACTCCAAGGAAGCTCTTTACTAAAAAGTAAAGCAGAGAGTATGTGTCAGTTTCAAGGACACAGTGGCATTGGGAGGACGCTCTGCCCATAGTGAGAAGGCTTGTATTCTGCATGCCCTCAGGAAGCTGGCACGTGAAAGAAAGAAAAGATTCAAATGTTGTGGACTGGACTGTGTCTGTTTCCCACCTGAACACTCCCAGCATTTGCAAAGCACAGATATTGCAGACATTTGTTTGAGAATCAGTCACCCAGCTTCCTTTTCCTAAGTGAAAACCCTTTCTAATTTTAGGCATTTCCCTTCCGTGGCCCAAATGCCCCTCTACGTTTCCTGCTATATGCTGAAACCCAAGGTACATCTATTTACTTTGCTCACATTCCCATCATGTGTCTGTCAGTTTGTCCTTCAAGCCTTCCTTTCTTTCTTTCCTTCTTTCTTTCTCTTTTTCAAGAAAAATCACTTCCCTCAGGCTCAGCACAGAAAAGGATAGAGAAGGACCTGGGGACAAGATGTCACAGGTGTGAGTGAGCTGTGTTTTCCCCTACACTCTGAGGGTCAGAGCAGGTATTCACCAGGTCTGAGGCCTCTATCCTCCAACGCACATGTCCACATTCATGGGTAGAGCCTGCTTAATCTCTCTATTGCCCGGTCACGTTCCTCAGCTGGAGCTGAGTGAGGAGGAGTCTACTTCCAGACAATGTTCCTCATTTCTAGAGGTGTGTGCCTTGGGATAGAGTCTTCAGCTTAGTTTTGTAGTGACCTACTTGAATTATTGAAATACACTCAGAAGACTGTTTTCTATCTGGTTTTAATTATTAACAATTATTATTTTATTTAAAAAAATTGTTGCTGGTGGGCACATGATAAAAGGGCGAGCAACCAGGCAGGCCCATGACGGCCTGATAGCTGCAGCCTGAATCCATGTCGGTGTCTGTAGGCCATACCACTGGGGGCCATATTGATTGGAGTGGCCCGCACTGTAACCTGAGGCCATGGTGATGTCCAGTCCTTGCTCTCACCGAAGGTCATATCTGGGTCTGAGGCCCTGCTGCAGCCAGGGTCTGTGTTAATGTTCACAGTCCGAGCTTCTACTGAAGGCCATTCAAAGGTCTGTGGTCTGCCTGAAACCATGTCGATGTCTGTGTGCCATGCTGCCACCTGATAGGGCTGGGAGGGCATAATGATGGGAGTGGCCTACACTGCTGCCGAGGGCCGCATCTGGGTCCTATTGCAGCAGGGGGCTGTGTTTGCGAGTTCAAGGCCGGCCTGGTCTACATAGTCAGTTCCAAGACAGCTATAACTACACAGAGAAACCCTGTCTCAAAACAAACAAACAAATAAATAGAGTGTAATGGAGATGATGAGAAGCTCTCCACAATGGATGGCGTCTGGTGGAGGTATGGGAGGCGAAGGACCCAGGTCTATGTAAGGGGCAGATAACTGAGAGCTTGATCATGCTCCAGTGAGTATATAGACAACAGAAAAGGGTCTTGTTTGTTTGTTTTCTCTTATTTTTATTTTTATTTTTTTACTTCTAGGCAGTAGCCACAGGGAAGGGATTGGGATGCATGATGTGAGACCTCCAGAGAATCAATAAAAATGGTCTGTGTGCAGACATTTGTACAGGTGCCAGAAGAGGCCAGAAGAAAGTGTTGGGTCCCACTAGAGCTGGAGTTAAGTGTGTTTGTGGGCTGTGCGGTGTGTGTACTGTGCGGCATATGTGTAGTGTGATATGTGAGGTATAGGATGGGTCTATAAAAGTGTGAAAGACTAGTGTGTGTGATGTGTTGTGCCTAAGTGTTATGTACAGGTCCTGTGTGTGTCTGTGTATGTGGTATACATAGGTAAGTGGTATTCTTGAGCATGTGTGGTAGGACATGTGGTGTAAGACACGTGTATGTGTATGTGTGTGGGGTAGTGTGTGTGTTTGCTATGGTGGAATGTGCAGTGCAGGGTATGTATGTTAGCATGTGGTATAGTGGGGTACAGGGGGTATGTGTGTGACATGTGCTGTATATGATATGGAGTATGTGTAGGTGGTAGGATGGTGATATGCAGGGAAAGCATATGTGCACAGCAGATATGCGTGGTGGGTACATGGCATGTGCAGCGTGTGAGTGGTGGGGTCTGTTTAGGATATGTATGGTATAATGGGGCATGTGTGCTTACTACAGTGTATGCGGTGTGAATAATGCATGTGCATATATGTGGCATAGTGATGGGGCGTGTGGTGCGGTGGAGGGTAAAGGTAGTACGTCTGTGGTAGGTCTGTGGTGGGTATGTGTGGTGCAGTGAGGGGTCTGCGTGGTATGAATAAAGTGTATGGTATGGTGGAGTGTATGTGGTAGGGAGTGACCTCTGGGGGGGTGTCTGGAAAGTTACAGGATTGGGTCATGGGTCCCTGGAAACATGTTAAGGAGTTTAGACTTTGTACTAAGAGCAGAGGGATTTTAGTGCAGGAAAAGGAGAAAATAAATTTGGGTTTTAACAAGTTCTTCCTGGGTGAGAAGTTAGCCCAGGCTGTCACCGCCCTCTGTGTTGTAGTTGCTACCATTGCTTCGTGCTTGTGGCTATGCACTGCACCAAAGATTGTTTTTACTGTCCCCTCAAAACACTATGTGTACTGCAGTCGGCTGGCATATAAGAAGTTTTCTTGGCCTTTCCAAAAGAAAGCAGAATGCATCGTCTCCTGTTGTTGGCAATCTGAGGAGCAGGTAGAGAGCATTGACTGAGCTGTAGACCTTGAAAACATCAAAAAGAGGCTTTCTGAAAGTGTCAGATGCTGTGCCAGACAGATGAGAGATCATTATGAATGCAAGAAGTATTGGTGAGTAGGGAGTTTCTCCTGTCACCCCACGAGTCAGATTTCTCAAGACCCAGCAGATAGAAGAGAAAAAGCCACAGCCAACAGCTCAGAAAGTTATCAAGATAATACCAGTTCTAGGCATCAAATTTTTAAGTGGGATCAAAAATCAAAATTTACCAAACTATTTTTAGAACATGTTTCTGCAACATGTCCTTTCTGGGTGTTAAAGACCAGAAGGCAGCTTGCTTGTAAAAGATGGTCTTTTCCATCCATACTACACCCAGGTGGGTCCTGGGTGTTGAACTCAGGTCATCAGATTTAACAGTAAGTACATTCACCTGCTGAGCCATCTTTTTTGCCCTAAATAATCTTTTCAAGTTTGCAATTGGAGCCTGAAGATATATTTGAATCTTTGTTGTACCTACCAAGTGCCATATTTAAGGAAGATTTCATGAAGTCATCATTTCAACAACCCAGTGTAATTCAGTAAAGTAATTCAGTCCAACAGAACTTCTTGCGCGATGTGGTATGGTAGATAGAGTGGAGGAGTTCAGGTTGCCCTTGGGTGGGGAGCACCTCTTCCCAGAAGTTCCAGGGAGAGAGGACTGGGATGGAAGCACTGCTGGAGATGGGTGGGAGAAGCATTGTCTGGTAATCTTTTGACCAAGCTTTCTCTTTGGCTAGAGGGCATTAGGCTGTAACCCTCTGGTGGGTGGGCAGAGAGTTATTAGTGCTAGCCCCATGTTGCCTTCCCAGGTCCTCAGCTGGGATCAAAGCGTTGGGGAGCATTTTCCACCTCAAAATTTCCAGTGGTCAGGGGAGGTCTCTATATGAATACAATCAAATCTGAAAAGCCAGGATGATCATACTGGTCAAAAACTCAAATGGCCACAGAAACAGTGATAGGGTAAAGAGGAGCCATAAATCTGAAATTCAGGTTCTACTCTAGTCCTGAACAACAGAAAAAGCAGGAACAGGAAAGAACAGAAATTCATGCAATGGGTTTCTGCTTTTGGTACGGGGTACTAGTTCCTTTTAGTTGCTTTTTGCTTTGCTGTGACAAAATATCTGACAGAATCAAGTTAAGGAGAAAACTTAAGGGTTTATTCTGACACAGCTCATGTCCATCATGGTGGGAAGGAGTCAGTGGTGGAGCTTAAAGGAATGGGTCATATTGCATTTGCAGTCAAGGAGCAGAGTGAGAATGCATGCTTGTTAGTGCTCAGCTCACTTCCTCCTCCATGATCTATGAGCCCTTGCCAATGGAATGTCCCATTTGTAATTAAGACCAGAACTCAGAAAGCAAAAGCAGGCAGATCTCTGAGTCTGAGGCCAGCCTGTTCCAAATCAAGAGCTCTAGGCCAAGCAGGGCTACATACTGAGACCCTGGCTCAAAACAAAACAAAAGAAAACAAACAACCGCAAACAAATGTATCCTTCCATATCAATTCATGTAACTGATCAATCCCCGTGGGCCAGTGGTCCATTTCCCTGTGATTCTAGATTCTGGTCAAGTTGACAACATCATGAAAGGTCATGCTGTTTCATGGTTTGAGAATACAGTCCATCATTCTGGGGGAGTTGACAAGTTGACAACATCATGAAAGGTCATGCTGTTTCATGGTTTGAGAATACAGTCCATCATTCTGGGGGAGACATGGGTATCAGGGGTGTAACAGGGTTGGCCATATTGTACCCGGGGTCAGGAGGCGGAGAGATGAATGCTGGAACTTCACTCACTCTTTCATTTTATTTAGCTCATGGAGTAATACTGCTGACTTTCAAGACTAGTCTTCCTATCTCAGTTAAACCTCCCTGAAAATGCCTCACAGACACACCCAGAGGTGTCTCCTAGGTGATTCCCGGCAAGCTGACAATCAAGGTTAACCATTACAGGCAGTTGAAAAGCATTCCTGTGAGTCAAGAAGCCAGGTTTCTAGGCTGGATACTGAGGCTCCGGGACCTTGGAAATGTCACATAGCTTACTTAGGCTTCAGTTTTTCCAACTCCACAAAGAAGTAAGACGAGTTTTTTCCAGATCAGTGTTTTGAATAAATCCCTTAGTACCCTGGCACAATGTTTTCTTATTGTCAATAAAACTGCTTAGGAAATCTTTAATCCCATTGGGTTGGCTCTTGTGGACAAATGGACATAAAAGAACTTTGAAATCCATAGTTGTAACAATGCTTTTGACAAAACTTCATGGGAATAGGTGTCATCATAAATACATGATATAATTTAAAAATAATTGGTTAATTAATGAATGGATCATGTGTGTGTGTGTGTGTATGTACATACACATGTTGAAGTCAGAACACAAATATCAGTAAATGGTTCTGGCTTTACACCTGAAACCCAAAACCTCTCTTGTCATTTCTGTCACTGTACTGTACATTATAGGCTACCTGCCCTACCAACTTCTGGCCAGTTCTCCTTTCTCTGTGCCCCATCTTGCTGAGTGTTATAATTTCTAAGGATCTAACTTAGGTCGTCAGGCTTGTGCAGGAAGCACTTTAACCCAATGAGCCTTTTGTACATGTAATACATTTGTTCAACATGTTATTGTATCACTCTAAGTATCTACTATGTAAAAATGTCTTGCTATATGTAGTGCATATGGTGCATGTATGTACATATGTATGTGCATGTGTGTATATGTGTGTGCATGTGTGTAAAGTATACTAAAGCTGTCATGAGATTTGAATATCTTCTATTCTAATTCAGTAGCTCTCTAGCTCACTTTGGAAAACCGAAACATTCTTACAATGACTGCTAGAGTCTTATTATGTCCCTATGCTAATCATAGCCCACTCTTCCACCTTCTTCCTTCATTTCCTTCTCCAGGCTGTAAATAAGAGATTCTGCTCCAGCTTCCTGGACTGTGTTTTCTCTAACATTTCCAGCCTGCTCTTTCTCTAGATCTATGTGTCACTGTCCACTCCCTACTTAGCCTGAGGTTCGTATTTTACCTCTGTGAATTCTTCTCTAGTTCCCACTTTTGTTACTCTCTCCTTTTCTACCCTTGATTGCTGTTTTACCTCCTTCCCCACCCACACATAGATAACATACTTATTTTATCATACTTATTTTTCTTATTTCTTCATTTTACCATCTGTTCCCATTGTGTTGTAACCACAGGAGGCTCTTGTCAGTTCTGTTTGTTTCTGAATACTCACACTGGCACACAGGTGATACTCAATCAACACATGCTTGTGTGTGTGTTTCATGGAACAAATGTGAGCAGCCATGGTAACACAATGACCTCATTGTGATGCTGTGATGATAGGCACTAGGTACACAGCAGTTAACAGAACAAACAGTCCTGGAGTCTCAGCTGACTAACATCTCACTGGATTTTGGCAGTTAGTAGCAGAACCAGAAACTAAGTAATCCCTCACTTTTTACCTGGTATTCTTTCTCAGGAGATGAGGATCCTCTGAGTAGGATAGGTAGGCATAGGACGTGGGGCCACAAGCAGAGTCAGGCAATAGCTTTCTCTGTATTCTTGTGACAGGAGGGACAGCCAGGTCTCCCTCCTCCTCTTTGGTACTTAGTCCTGACACTGAAGACTCCAAACTCCTGGGCAAAGGTCATAGCATCTGCTGCCCAGGGGACATGTGACCACTGGGGCGCTACTGGGTTGGAACAACCTGCACAATCAGGTCATTGTGCTAAACACACAAGTCCCCTGTGCCAAGCCACACCCCATTCCAGTACTATCAGACCATTTGGAGTTCTAATTTACAGGGCCTGGGACAAGGAATGGGTGCTGTCCAGATGATTCTGGGGAAGATATTGTCTCTCTTCTATAGACAGAAAAAGGAAAACAGAACTCCATCCTGGTTTGGGTCCCTATAAAAAGGGGTCAACAATGACAGACCAATCTGTTTTCATCTTGGTAGTACTTTGTCATGGATCGTTTTCCTCCAACACTTGCTTTGAATGGCAAGCTTTGAATGGCAAAGACTGCACAACAGTTCTAGAAAGTCAAAGTTTTCTTCCTATGTCACCAAGTTCAAATACTTCCATTGTTACCGTCTGTTCTGAGAAAAAAAAAAAAACCTTCATGGAACTTGTCCTTTATAGGCCAGTATGAAAGGATGTGAGTCTACTGACCTCTGGGGAACCTTAGCCAAACTTTAAGAAATCATGGCAAGATTTTTGGGAAAGCAGGTGGAACCAGGAAGGAGTCTATTCCATTTTTCCACTTGAAGGCTGTATGTTCTTTGACAGGCCACCTACAATTCTCTTAGCTTTAGCATCAGAACCTGTAAAATGGAAATTGTGCCATGGATTATCTTAAATGGAATGAGAGTTACACAATATTGCCTTTCACAAAATAAAGTACATCTGCTTCTATCCTCCTAGACACAAGGGCTTCGGAGGGGCTATGTATCCTGCTTCACTCCACAGGGCTGTTCAGTGGCTGTAATAAAATTCCATCAATAACTTAGGTTATTGTTACCATGGTAGATGACTTTCTGAGATGGCATGATGAGGTGGCATTAAGCTTGGTCACAACAACTTTGTGCAGATTAATCAGGGCTATTTCTTTCCTTGAATCCTGCTATGTAATGGGTGCTGAAGAGAACCATAGCTGAATTGAGGGTAGTGGGTGCTGAAAGAACCCACTATAGCTGAACTGAGGATTTTAAAGGCCAACTACAGCCACTTTGAATCCTGTATATTTACTATGGGTTCAGAGACCTTATTTCAGCTTTATTCTAAGTTCTCAGCCACCAGTCTGTAGAAAGCAGGAAAGGATGTTACTGTAGCATCCTGATGGCACAACTAAAGCCCAAAGTCTCTGATACAATCATCTGAGTCCCTGCCCATTGCCCTGGGTGTTGGGGCCAGGCAGGTGATTTTAGTCTGCCATGGGTTTGCTCTCCAGAGCCATTATCAAGGAGACACATAGCTGTTACAGTGAATCCCCACCCCTGCAAGTGCTATGAGTCTGGTGCTGTCCAAGGTGCTGTGCCCCTACCATTTTTACTCTTCTTGATGTCATTGGCCCTATGGAAAAGGGTCCAGTGACCTTGAACTGCACCACTTATAATGTACCTTAACAAGTGAGCTGGCCCTCTTATTTAGTTCACTTGTGAGATGGGGATAATTTAGGGCATATATGTGTGCTGGATTGTGAGGCTTAAAGGAAATAAAGCACATGGCACAGGGCTTGTGTGTAAGCATTCTGCAAGCTCGATGATGATGGTGATGGTGATATGATGATGATGATGATAATGATGATAGCTTTGACCCCTGCCCCTTCTTAGCCTAAAGGTCAAGCTACCTCCTATGTTCCTGAAGGCAGGAAGGGGAGAAAGGTACTGAGCCTGGAAAGGGGATGGCTTCTTTCCCCTCCCAGCCCAGTAGCACCTGCAGCAGACTTGCTCTAGTGTTCTCTCCCCACTGCCGAGTCTCCAGGCACCTTCCTTTAATTAAAATTATTTATCCTTCCATGACACTGGCCTCCATTTGCCTGGTATCATTCTCTTTATACAGCCTCATTATCAGAAAGAGCCATGAGGTTAACAGAACATCTTCCTGTCATATTCTGGAACAGCCAGCCAAGCAGGCATACCCAGACCCTCTGGGCTGCCCCTGAGACTGCACAGAATATCTGTCACTGCTGGCCTGAAGGAAGCTGTCAGGTTTCCAGAACCTTGGCAGCTCAGCCTGGTTCTGCTACCTGAAGAAAAGGCTCTGCCTCCTGCTGGAAAGCATGTTTATAGACCATGTCAATCCTTAATGACAAGGCTAGTACTGGCGTCTGAATACACGAAAGCAAGTGTTTTTGATCACCTATGTGTTTGCTACTGGGCTGAGACCTGGAAGGTATTTCAGAGAACAAGTCGAAACTGCTCTTCCCCCCCAAAACTAATCAGAGCAGATGTATGTTGGAGATTGCACAGAAATGTTGATATCAGAACAGATGTCGGGCTATGACCATGGAAAGGCTATGCATGGAAACTGGAGTACAGAGGAAACTAGGATGTGAACTGCCAAGACTGAACCCAAATTCTTATTTTATTTTATTTTTTCTGCTAAGAGTGAACAAAGAGCCTTGATATGGTAAACAATGTCTCTGCCACTGAACTGAGATGCAGCCCCTCTTTCTTTCTTTTTTTTTTCCCCCTCTTCTTTCTTAAGTTAAGATTTTTAGGCCTGGGCACAGTGACAAAATTATAATCTTAGCACTTGAGACATTTGTGAGGCTGAGGCAGGAGGATTGCAAATTTCAGGCCAATCTGGGCTACATAGAGAGAGTGAGATCTTATTTCAATAAACCAAAATAGCAACAACCACCACAATAAACAAATACACACATAATAAAAATTTAAAGCCCTACCAAATTATTTTCTTTTACTTATTTCAATGAAAAAAAATCCATATTTTGGAGGTGGCAAGATGACTCACTGGATAAAGGCACTTGTTGCCAAACCTGACTATCTGGTTTTGATCCCTAGGGCCTGCATGGCAGAAGACAAGAACCACATACACACCTCACACATGTGCGCACATACACAAAAACAAAGAAATAGTTTATTTACTTATTTGGGTTATTTTTGGCGTGTGTGGATGTTCTGCCTGCATATATGGCTGTGCACTACGGATAAGCAGTGTCCAGGGAAGCCAGAAGAGGCAGTCAGATTCCACAGAACTGTGAGCTGACAGGCTGGTGCTGGAAATCGACCCTGGGTCATCTGGAGGAGCGGCAAGTGTTCTTAACCCTTGCACCATCTCTTCAACTCTTTTAAAATGTTTCTGAAGTTTTAGAAAAATGAGGCAAATTCACCAGTGTCATAGAGACGCTGACAGGCAAGCCCAGAGACTAAACCTAGGCCAGCTGGTTTCTTCTTATTCCAGAAAAAAGGAAACACAACATTGAGGGAATGGGGGTTCTTCCCTGTGGGTGCTCCTACTGGATCTGCTGTGGCCTTGGGAGATAGTGCATACCTTCTGACTCAATCACCTCTACCTCCCACTTGGTTCTGAGTTTTTCTCTGTAGCTTTTTTCAAGCTCATGTACCACCAACTCCAGGCTTCTTCCTTAGCACCAGTGTCTACCCTGTCTGGCTGCTCTGTCTCGGGAACAACAACATTTGTTTCTTGCTTCTAAGAAAAGAGAGGTGCTAAGGACTCCCTTCTCTGCTTCCGGTTAGTGTTCATTTCCTGCCCCAGTCTGAGGCAGAAGACCCATTCTCCCAACTGCTGTGTGCTCTTTTCAATTTCTGTTTTATGAATCCCTCTTCTTCTAGCACTAGTGAACAGTGTGTGTGTGTTTCTGTGTCTCTGTCTCTGTTTGTCTCTGTTTCTCTCTCTCTCTCTCTCTCTCTCTCTCTCTGTGTGTGTGTGTGTGTGTGTGTGTGTGTGTGTGTGTGTGCTAGGAGGGCTCTTGGAATTTTTTTCTCTGCACAGAGGGTCTGACACAGAGTTGTCACGAAGGAATGAATAGATGAATGAATGGATAGATAGGTCTGAGGTCAGTGGAAACTTAACCTATACTCCCATCTTAAAAACAGAGGAGGTAAGAATGGGGACAAAATGAGAAAGGTGTGAGGCTGCTTTCTCACTGATTTGTTTCCCACTATTTCTTTGTTCTTCCAGAGTTTAAAGCCCAGGATCAAACACTCCCCATGCTATATGTGACAGTACCAAGAAAACAAGCAATATTCCTCATCGTTCTCTGTACAACGGGCCTTCTTTGCAGTCTGGATGGACAGCTGTGCAGACATTAACACAGACAGGCAGGCAGTCTGCCAACCACATGATAGTCCAGGCTAGACACAGAGAGAAGAGATTTCAGACTTGTTTAGGGTATGTTTTGAGCAGCTCATTCTTCTCTGACAGTTGGCAAAGCAGTAGAGGATGAAAGTCTTTCATTGGTGCTTTCTCAGCCATGCATGTCTGCTTGACTTTCACATCTCCTTTCCTCTGGGTGCTCTGCTGCTCTGAGGAAAAGCAGGGAAACTGCTTGTAATAACTGCAGTAGCTGATGCTATTTGAGTATTTTCAAATAGCACAATTTTCTATCATCTTCTTTAGCAACTTATCAGTTGATGATATTAGCAGTGATCTGTTTTACAGATAAGTAGCTTGAGGATCTAAGATTCCAGAGATAGATACAGCCACCTACAAAATCTTAAGATCACACATTAGAGACTTGTAAAGAGAGGGCCCACTCCTTGCCTGAGAGAATCTGCCTGATGAAGGCTGTTTTTGACATCAGAACCCATCAACACACATTGAGGCCACCAGGAATTCATCTCTGTGAATGAAGATTGCAGTCCTCAAAGAAAGGCAGATGCAATCTTTTGAGGCTGCAGAGACAATTTAAAACTACTCATCACATATCTTTAGAAGACTTTCAGCTTTCCTAGAATGCCCACTTGTCATTATTCAATTGTGCAGTTTGTGGGATCTAATGGAAATGTTTTCATCTTAGCTAGAATAAATGATGGTAGGACATAGGTGAGTTTTCTGTTCCTGCTCCTTTTGAGTCATACCAAACTTGGGTTACTTGTTCTATACTACCCCAAAAGGAGACTAGTGTTTGTTGTTCTAGTGTTTGTTGTTCTAAACTTCAAGTTTGAGACAGTTCACCTGCCTGGGACATGGATGGTGGCCATTACCTTAAGAAGGACTTAATGTCCTGCAGCTGAGAATCTTTTTAAAGCAAGGCCATTTTTAGATATTAATGATACTCGGAAGAAGAGAACTTACTTTCCCAATCTGTTGAGTCATGTGATCACTTGGGGAAATTAAATAAAACTAGACTCTCTTTAAGACCTCTTGAAGAAGAATCTTGAGTTGAGAAAAAAAGAAAGAAAAGTTTCTCTGATCTTCTATAATACCTTGGTTGATCCGAGTGAGTCACTGAATTTGGGGACCACTCAACCAGAAATCCTTTAAGAAATGTTCAACCTTGGCTTACTAGTATGCACTTGTAGTATTAACTCCTCAGGAGGCCTAGGTGGGATTATCAGTTGAGTGTAGTAGCTGAAGATCAGCCTAAGTAACACAATGAGATCCCAATCTTTTAAAGGAATAATTTTAAAAAACCTTTAAAGTCCAAACTTTCACCAATTTATCTATGTAGTGTTTTCCCAAGAGCATCACCATAACCATTTGGAAGCTTGTTTGAAGTTCAAATGTGTGTGTCCATCCAAGTCCTGCAGAATCAGCAGCTTGAAAGGTGTGTTTAAACTCTCTGTGATTAAAATACAGGGGATTTGATGCTTTCTCAAATGTGAGATCTACTATTGTTTCGTATGTATTAATTAGCTTTATCACAAAGCTGATTTTATTTTAACAATTTAGCATTAGTTTTAGTTCAGTTTATATTACAGCAATGAGTTTATCTGACATGTTATGTCCAGGCTCAAACATGATCCCCCAAACACCCAAATTCAAATAACTTCTGGCTGCTGTTCATGTCCTTCTGCAATTCTGTCTCACATGGTATCAAAGTCAGTCTACATGACCACCAAAGTGTAGTCAATGTGATGATATGACACTTCTGAGTCTATAATCATCATTTAAAAAAAGTTTTTGTCCTTTCCTGAGTCATATTTTTTAAAGAAGCAGAGAAGCCCATGTTCTTCATGAGAATCTGAGGTTTCCTGACCCCAGCCATCAAGAGGGGCCTCCATTATATTTAAGTTAAAAACACATCTTGAATGTGGATTCTCTGCCTAAGTCAACCACTGGCCTGTTTGGTAGCATGACCACAAACAATTTCATATGGAACATGGGACCAGATTCACCTACCTATCACCCCCAGGCTTCTGACCCTAAGGAATAAATATTTCATCTAATTAGTGTTTGTTGTTCTAATTTGTTATGCTGAAGGAGTATATTATATACCCACAGAGAATTCACACAGATCCTATTTTCCTAGCTTCGCTGAGAATTTCTGACTTGACCGTAAGAGTGTTCTGTCATTGGATTATTCAAAACATATTTCCATGGATTTACCATTAGTTTTTCCTTCGTTCTTTTGAGCCTCACACTGACATGAGCTTCACAGTTAAACTAACCCTCACTTTGCCCTGTAGGATTGGAGGATGTACATCAAGACTGCCATCAAATTCCTGGAGGGTATCCTCCCGGAGGCTGGTTGAGAGGCCTACTTCTCAGGGATAAAAGAAAAGAGAGAAGACTAGCCAGGCCTTATTCATATTCTTCCCATTTACCATCTTGTAAATCTTTAATAAATTAGAGGCCAGAACCAGTACTGGCCAACATTCACACATTTTTCTTGTAACCTTCTGTCCAGATCTTGTTTCCTTTCACTAAAAATGGAACTTCAGCGGAGGCAGTGCTGAGTGGGAGGAAGGTGCAGCAAGCACATGGGGTCTTTGAGGACCAAGGCAAAGTCAGGAAGTGCTGCTCTAGATCTATAAAGGAGGTTTCTACCCTTTAGCCTTCTTTCTAAGATTTTAAGATAATGTCTCAGATGATCCTTTTCATCATTTCAACCCAGCCTGTGGTTCAAGCAGGTGTTACCAGGTGGTGGAATACCTAGATTCCAATCTCAGCTGACTTGCCTATGACTCTCCATAAGCATGGGTCACTGAGAAGATAGAGAGTAAACATCATTCTCAAAAACACTGCTTCTAAACACACTGGGTTTATGGGGGGGGTGCTGATTATTGAGAAAGTTCTTGTCCACAAGTTTCAGAAATCTATAAAAAGACATTACTATATAAACACTTTTGTCGTTGCTACTGTGATAAAATATCTTGGCCAGTGCAGATTATAGGAGAAATAAACTCTCTTGGGCTTACAGTTCCAGGAGAGACCACAATGGAGGGAAGGCATGGCAGCAAGCCACAGGGCACGGCAGCAGGAAGCTGACAGTTCACATCTTCAACCTCCCTCTCAAGGCACAGTGAACTGGAAATGGAGCAAGCCTACGAACTCTCAGTATGGCTCCCAGTGACTTCATTCCTCTGGAAAGGCTGCACCTCCTATGACATCCCTCACAGTGCCACCAACTGGGGCCAAGGGTACAAATATCTGAGTTTATAAGAGACACTTTTCATTTAAACTACCACAGTCACCAACCAGGCTTTGCTGACTTTTTTGTTTGTTTGGTTGGTTGGTAGGTTGGTTGGTTGGTTGGTTTTTTATTTTCTTTTGTTTTGTTTTGTTTGAGGCAGGTTTTTCTGTGTAGCCTTGGCTGTCCTGGAACTCGCTCTGTAGACCAGGTCAGCTTTGAACTCACAGAGACCCACCTGCCTCTGCCTTCCTGAGTGCTGGGATTGCAGGCATGGGCCACCACCGCCTGACTTATTGCCTTATTCTCAAAGGGAAAGTTTTGAGAAAGTTGAGTCAAATGTCTAACTCTGAATTTCTAAGACTTCATGGTATAGTATTTGTCATGGGACTATTTCACTCTTCTTTGAATTATCGTAGTTCTTAAAGCTCTAGGTTATTCTCCATACATCTTCCTTTCCCACAGTTTACTTGAGCTCTTCCCCAGTAACCTTCAACGTCAATCTTCCCAGCTTCATCTCATTATTTTTTTTAAATGCCTCTTTATTCACAGACACTTTTTCCTTCACCTATTGGACACTGACTTCCTGTGATTCCTTGAGCTCTCCCAAGGACATCTGATCTTTCTCTGATGTGCTGTCCAGGCAGTGATCAGTCATCCTCTCACTTGCAGATGCAATAATAATGCAACCCAAGCACTTAAATAATGCAACCCAGATCTTCAGAGTCAGTTTCTGCCTCTTGGGTAAATCTTGACTTCTGGGAAACTAAAGACTGATGAAGATCATCAGGTTAACTTATCTCCTAGTGGATACTCCAGATCCAGAATATGTTTTCTGCGTGGAAATCTTAGAGAAGCCCATAGTGGCAAGAACTAATGTTCCATGTGTGAGCTGCTTGTCTGTGGTGGTTAATTCTTGTCGAGTCATTCTGCCTGTGCCCTGCTTCTCAGTGTGTTTATGGATGGTTTCTGAATGACATGTATTTGAATTAGTAGACTGATTCAGATCCTCCCTTGCAATGTGGAAAGTCCAATCCAAGACTTAGACTATCACTACATCACCAGCTTTCCTAACACTCCAGTTTACAAATATCAGAAGGCAGGGATTTTTTTTTTAATTTATTCACTTTATACTCTGATAGTAGCCCCCTCCCTCATCTTCTTCTCCTTTCTAGGGAACCCACATGGAGACTAAGCTGCCTATTGGCTACATCTGAGCAGGGGGCCTAGGTCCTAAGGTGGGAATTTTAAACTCTAAAACATGAGCCAATTCATTATGATCAATCTGTTTGTCTTTCTGGCTATCTATCTATCTATTTATCTATTTATCATCTACCTTATTTTCCTCAGTATCTACTTACCAATGTACTCATGAGAGATCTATATCCATATGTCTTCTATTTCTTCAGAGAACTCTTTACAGCTCATTATGAAGTTATTTCACCACCATCTAAATGCACTTAATTTTCAGGCTCTGCATTTTCCTTTGCCTTGTTTTCATTTTATTTTATTTTTTATCCTCACTGTCCTGGCTTTCACTCTTCCTTCTTATATAATGCCACTATTTCAATTCTTGCCTCATACTTTGCTTTCTAAAGATTGTAGGTGTCTGGTCTCAGACCACAAAGTGTTCTTCTGATTTTTGCCTTTATGTTAATAAGCTTTTAAAGCATACATTAATTATGTATGATAATGAATTTCACTGTTATATCTTCATATATGTACATAATGCATTTCAATCACACTTACCTACCTTCTTTCTTGTCCTCCTGTCTTTCTTCTGATTCTCTTCCTCTTCTCCTCTAGCCTGGCTTCTACTTTTATAGTCTTCTAAATTTGATTTTTTGTGCATGTGGTAACTCAATGAATTTCATTGAAGTTGCTTAAAGGGGCATAAACTAGGTTTTGTTTTGTTTTGTTTTGTTTTTGTAGGGAGACATAGGCACCTTACTATTGGCTACAACACTGAAAAGAATGTCTTTCTTTCTGATTTTGTTGCCAATTGTGCTATTTAAATTCTCACGTTGGTTCCTTTGGTTTTTTTTTTTTCCGTGTTTCATTAACTAGCTTTCAAATCTGCTTTTCTCCTTTCTCATTTTAATAACTATTAAAATTTATTAAACATTTCATGTACTAAATGTGTCATGTGAAACTTTCATGTATAGAATACATTCATTGAGACTTTACAGATAGAATGCATCTTGATCATATTCACCTTCCACATTTCCAACTCCTTATAATCCAACCTCTGAATTCTCTTCTCATTTGTTTATATTTAATAACTCATGGAGCACAATCAGTGCTGCCCACGTGTGCAGGGTGTGGGGCATCCTCTGTGGCATGTGCATCCTACCAAGGACCATGTCCCCAAAGAAAGCTACACTTTCTTCTAGGAATATACCCATACTTAAGTACTCCTGCAAAAAGCAAAAACCCCTTATAATTAACTGTACCTTCTTACAGAATTTAAATTAATGCTTCTGTTTGCTAGGGCTGCCATGACAATATATGACAGCGTAGGTGGCTGAGGGAGTCAGAAATTTATTCTCTCACTGTTTGAATACCTAAAGCACAAATAAGCATATTGCAGGGCTTTGTTCCTTGCTCTGCCTTCGCCAGCTTTTAGTGGATCCAGACGTTCCCTGGCTATGGAGCCTAGCAGCAGGCCTTGCCGCCATCTTTAAATGGTTTCGTTCTTTCTGTGTCTTCATATGGCATTCCTATATCTCTTGCAAGCTCACATGCCATATTGGATAGAAGGCCCTTCTTAATAACCTCAGATTGACTTGATTTTAAGTGTCAAGACTTTATTTCTAAATAAAGTCACATTCTTGAGCACCAGAAATATTTTGGACAAACACAATTCAACCCATAATTTCCTACATAGACATCCTCACTACCATAATTTATCATTTGACTTTGTAAGATATCCCATGCACAGTATCACCCCTCTTCTCTTTTCCTCCTACACTTTCTCCTTCTCTCTTTCTGTCTTGAGTTGTGTTCTTCCTAGGCAAAGATTTTACACTGAGGTACACACCAGCACTTCCTTCAGTCTTTATTTTTCATGGGATGCCAGTGTTTGTGAAATTATTCTGAGACTTCTAAAAATATTCATGCCACTCAAAATGTGGACTCCTAAAAAGGGAGTGAGAGACACCCAGTAAAATGTAGCTTATTGCCAGTATTGTGATGACCATATTTAGATTCAGCCCACTGAGTCCCTGGGATGTCTAATCTACATCTGGTTCCACTGACTGATGTTTTAAAGATTAACTTTATAAATTTTTAAAATAAAAATATTTTAGATGGTTTATGTGTGGGTATATGTACATGATGACATATTTTAGATGGTTTGTGTGTGGGTATATGTACATGATGACATATTTTAGATGGTTTGTGTGTGGGTATATGTACATGATGACGTATTTTAGATGGTTTGTGTGTGGGTATATGTACATGATGACATATTTTAGATGGTTTGTGTGTGGGTATATGTACATGATGACATATTTTAGATGGTTTGTGTGTGGGTATATGTACATGATGACATATTTTAGATGGTTTGTGGGTGGGTATATGTACATGATGACATATTTTAGATGGTTTGTGTGCGTGTGCATGGATATATGTACATGATGACAGGTGTCCACTGTGACAGGTGGCACCATGTCTTCCAGAGCTGGACCTACAGGTGGTTGTGAGCCATCTAAGGGACACCTGGGATCTGAATTTGGTTCTTCTGCAAGAGTAGTACTTACTCTTAACTGCTGAGCCTTCTATACAACCCAATTGAGATTTTAAAACAAAACCTAACATATAGGTAGAGTGCTGGTTAGTTTTTGTTTGTTTGGTTGGTTGGTTGTTTTTGCTGTTTGATTTGTCAACTTGACAAAAGCAACTGTCATCTGGGAAAAGGGAATCTCATCTGATGAAATGAATCCATCAGATTAGCAAGTCTATAGAGCATTTTTAAGAAATAAAAAATGTGATTGATGTGAAAGGGACCAGCCCACTGTAGGGAGTGCCACCCTGGGTAGGCGGCTCTGTGTTGTATAAGAAAGCAGGCTGAGCAAGGCAGGGAGACCAAATCAGGAGGCAGCACCCCTTCCTAGTCTGCTTCCGTTTTTGCCTCCACCTTCTTGCCCTGTTGGAGTTCCTGCACTGGCATCTCCTCCCAGAATGATGGACTGTGACTGGGACAGGTAAGTCAAATAAACCATTTTTTCCCCATGTTGGTTCTGGTGAAGTGTTTTATCACAGCAACAGACATCAAGCTAGGACAGGCAGACATATGTACATTTTATGTTCATATGTACACATGTTTGTGTTCCCTTTCCCCTTAAGACGGGTTAGGCTTTAAATACACCAGTTGGGAGATATTTAGAGATCAGGCCTTTGGGAGGTAATTAAGTCATGTGGTGGTACCCTTGCGATGAGATTAGTGCCTTTATAAGAGGGGCTAGGAGAGAGCTTACCTCTTCTCATTCTCCCGCCTCCTCACCTTTTCAGCTATGTAATAACAAATCAAGAAGATGGTCATCTATAATCCAGCAAGTAACTCCCCCCACGTGCCCAGTTATGCTGACCTTAGCATTTAACTTTAGGCTTTAGCCTTTTAAGTATGTGTATTATCATTTGTTATTTAAGTGAGCTAGGCAATGGTAGAAATAGCTACTAAGCTAATACTTAGGCCTCCTTCAGGTCATCTTGGACAACCTTTTTCTCATATGTGGTTTGTCTGGAATCCATTATTGTTATATTAGTTTTGTGTTTACTTCAGAGCCTCTGGTAGAGAGGCTCACACATGAATGATGCTGAATGACAGCTTTGCTTAGGTGCTTATCTAAGTTATGAAACCTAGGACAAAAAAAATGAAAAGAAAGAAACCTAGGACACTTGGTTTCTTTACATAAGCAGTTCTTGTTTCTCTTCAGCTCAGTACCTAGAACTTTTGCACCCTGGTCATCTAAGACAATATAATGATATGTGAAATTCAGGGCTAAAGTGCATTGTATAGAGGATCTGCTTTATCAATGAAGGGGCAGATGTTTTGAGATTCATGATACTTGTTTTTATTTTATTTTTTATCACTAGAATGGTTCAGATTGGCCATTTCTGGAATAGGTAGAAAGGTGCTATGACTCCCGAGCCTGCAGTGTGGTCATGATACAGGATGCATTCCTATTTCACATACTCATGCTGTGCCATGGACCCACTGCTCTGTAGAAATGCTGCCTGGCATCAAAGCCTCTCAGAGATTTTCTTGGGTGGATCCTTGGCAGTGTGGAGGCCTCTTCAGGGGGAGGTAAGAAATGGTGTTGGACAGTTGCCCTGTATATCACTTGCGTTCATATAAAAACCAAGTTTGTGTTCCTTTCTCATGGACTTTATAAGAGTCCAATTCTTTGTATAAACCTGAAGGTTGATGTTGCTCAACAATCAGAAGCTCTTTTGGGGGCACCTGTTGCTATGCCCTATCTTTATCTAGCAGTTTACATACTTCAAGAGAAACCAGAGGTGAGGGTTTAATTTTGTGTTGGGATTGTAGGGAAAATGTTAGCGTTTGAGCTTCATGTAAGGCATGACCTTGTAGTTGGGAAGGTTTTAGGAACCTACACATTTCTCCAGCTTACACTAGCATCTAGTCAAAGCAAAAAAAGGGGGGGCTATAGATATCACAAAGGGACCACAGACCCTAAGCTTTTCACCTCAGTGTCATCTGCTATAAGCCCTCAGTCCTTGGTGGCCTTGTCTTTATAGAGCAATACTCATTGCATGTAGATTCACTTGGTAATTATTGCACAGGCCTTGATCTCATAGGAACTTCGAGGCTAGAATAGGAAGAAATGGAGGCCTAGAAGCTAGAGTCATCTATGAAATATTCCACACTTGTACCTAGAAGAGCCAGGAAAAACAGCTCTTGGGGCCTCTATCCTCTTTGCTTCAGGTTCTTCCCTTCATCTGGTTCTGTACTATTCCATCGAGGATGGCAGAGCCAAGCAACCACATTAAGTAAATAATGGGATGTTTGTTTGTGGACCTACTATGTGTATGTCTTTTGAAAAACAATAACTTTTGGTGCTCTCCTCAGCTTTATGAATAGGTACTGATCTCATAATGATAAAGTTGAGACATCGCAGTTGAGACATCTATAGCTGTAACTAAATGTTGTAGGCTGGTTGGTTTACAAAGAATAAATGTTTCTTCAGCTCACAGTTCTAAAATCTGGAAAATTCCAAGGTCATGTGCCTTCATTTAGCTGGTGGAACTCTAGGATCTTAACGTAGCACAAGGCATCACATGGTGAAAAGGGCGCTCACAAAAGACAGAGCCAAACTGGCCTTTAACTGTTCTGGAGAAAACCCAACAATCCATTGATTTTCAAATGGCTTAACACATTCCCAAGGTCTCATGACCTAATCATTTTTCACAGGTTCTACTCATTACGCCTCTTAATGCCTCACAGTGGGTATTGGATCTCACTGAGTTTTAGTGGGGTATTCAAGCTATATCAGTATGCTTTAAAAATGTCACATAGCGAAGTTACCCAAATGTTGCCTGGTGCTTGAGGAACTGAGATGCAGGTGTGTGTTCCTGGGCATCCTCTGCACTCACTAAGATGACAGCTTCTCTGCAGTCTAGCCCTCCCCCCCCCCATTTCTCCCCATGCCCCAAACCCAACTACAGCAGTCTCTTACCTGGACAGGCGGTGTGGACTGAATGGCTGGTGAGTGATTCATGGAGAGCGTTACCTCCTGCTTGACAGGCAGAAGATAAACAGCTCCCTGTTAAATCTCACTTAATGCTTATATTTATAAATGTATTCAGCCTGTGTTTACTGAATTGAGAGAATGCCTAATAACATACCGTGCTTCATCTCACATGTTCCTACTAATGAGAATGCAAGTTCGTACTGCTCAATTTTTTATTCATTTTTTTAGCATGTTATTTGCTTTCTGCTCCTGCCACCCACTTCTGTTATTAGTGGTTTGTATTTTCATTTGTTGTCGAAGTCTGGAAAGTTTGGGCGTCTTAGGTGTCAGTGGGAACTGGGTTGGAGTAGACCTGAAATAGTTAGTAGTCACAGGCCCCCAAGTAGAACCCTTTCCCCATGTACAGTCCACCTCATGAAACAGGTGCCTATGGAATCAGGATGGTGAAAGAATGGAACATGTGGAGAGGAAAGCAAAGCACATTGCAATCTTTGCTGCAGTTCAGACCAAGGCTGAGGTATCTGGACATTTCAGGAGAGAAATTTAGAGCAGAGGTAGAGACTGGTGTCCCTTATTTTAGACCATAAGGATATTCAGAAAGACTGAATTAGTATAGACAATTTGTAGGCTTGTGATGACTCTCTCTTAGTGGGGAGCAGATGTGGGGAGGGGATTTGATCATCACTATGAAATCATTAAAAACAAAGGCCTCTTCTCCCAGGTATTTAGCCAGAACCAGCTGTGTTGGCTGCACATGCACAGTCCTAGGCTTCCCCCAGCAGAGGATTTAGCTAGCATCGGGACAGGGACAGATGTCAAAGAAAGCCTCCAAGCTTGTGGGGGCGATATCTTTGGGATAGTGGGGTGAAGGTAGGGAAATATAGGATGGTCAGAGCTGGACTACTGGGATGGGTTAGATTGTAACAGAAGGAGAGTGCCATGTTTGTCTGGTCTTGGAGGCTCAAGGGTGAGGGCCTGAGTGGACCAGAGTGAAGACACCAGATAGAAATCTGGAATCAGGGTGGAGATGTGCAAGAAGTTAGAGATAAAAATGTGCAACCTAAACAGAAGTTGAATAGAATCACTCACACTTTTCTGTCAACCTCCTGTGTGTTCAAACTTGCTTATAAGCCATAACTCATTTAAAATCTTAGAGTTTAGCTGATTCCCATCCCATCTCCTACCTATCCTTGTGTGGTGGCTGGAGAAACAACTGTGATGTAGGTGCCTAACTTCTGAAGCCAGGAGCCTCCTTGGGTCTCGGGGCCTGAGCATCTCCTGCTGGGCTAGCAGAGCTGGGTGTGAGAGTGACAGCTCTAGGAACAGTAGACTGCTCTTGTGTGAGCGGTAGGGCAATGCTATTTTCCCCAGTGCCAGGCATCTAGGCCTTCTGGTGTTTTCCAGCTGTGGGACTCAGAGAGCCTATGGAGTCTAGGGCAAGGATGGAAGCTCCATCCCAATGCCAGTGGCCTAGTTTTCTCAAGAGCAAGAAGTGGGAAATCTCCAAATTCCAGTCCCACCCATCCCTGGGGCTGGGTCCTTGGCAGATCATGTCCCTGAGTAGGTAGTGGTTTCTGTGCTTACTGAAAACAGGCATCGTTGTATGAAGAGCAAAAGCTCTGCAATTGTCTTTGGACTGTTCCCACGGCCACTCATGCAGGTAGTTGTCTGCCTGGTATTATCGTATCTAGCTTCTAGGGCTACCAGGCTAGCCTGGGCAGTGGTGTGAAGACTGGCAGCCTGTTCTCTCAGAACTGGAACATTCTGGTCTACCTAGTTGTCTTCTCTGAGGGCAGAACATAGTGTAAGTTGAAAATCCCCAGACCCATTCTCTGCTTTCTCCTTCCTTTCCTGTTGGCCCCATTTAGTCTTCACCTGTGGCCCATATCCCCTGACTCTGCTTCTCACAGCTCTGGGGCTTTCAAGAGGGCCCCACATGCCAACCTCTTCTCTGTTCCACAACAGTGGCACCAGATACTTCCTCTGAGCCCCTCTTCCTACCCAAGTCTCCCTCTGGCCCAGCTCTGTTTAAGATTTCTCCAGGGAGGGGGGAGGGGACAGGAGCTCATCCTTTCCCTTTGTGTTGCCTTTCCCTCCCACTTCCGCTCCCCTAGCTGCTCCAGGTGACCTTTCACCCCTCTCTTGGACACCCCTCAAAGGCAGCTCCCGTGGTTAATAACTTTGGCTGGCAGCCGCTTACAAAACCAGGGCCGGAAACTATTGTCCCTAGGACAATGGCAGAGCAGCCCAATAATGAGGCAGCCACAGTGTTGTCTGTCATCCTGGGTTGCCCTGGCAAAGAAGGAGGGACGGTGGGGCTTGCCATGTCCTTACCTCCTGGAGTTAAATTATCCCTACCCCCCCCCCAGGAAACACACACACACACACACACACTATACATTGTGGCTCTTTTTCTGAGGAGGCACCAGCCACCTGTGTCCTCCAATTGGCTGCCTGTGCCGGCAATTGCATGCTGGATGGAGGCCACGCAGAGTGCTGTTCCCCCTCCAGACATGTCCGCTTTCCCTTTTCTGCTCCTGGGTTCTGTTCTGGAAAACTTGAATGAGTGCCACATAATATGACCTTTAAGTGGTTCTGGCAAATTGACAAGAGAGGGGAGACCTCTGCTTGCTGCCTAATATGCACAAGTGGTATCTGGAAAGTGCTAGTGCTCTAGAGGCAGCAAGCATTGATACAAGTCTTATCTCCTAATATCCTAGATGTGTGAGCTTGGGGAGGTCACTTGACATCTTTGAGATTCCATTAAAGCAAGGGTAGGATTCAAGCAGAAGGAAGGTTCTGGAAAGTAAGGGCTCAGGAGTGAATGCGTGCGACTTCCCAGAAACTGTCACATGCTTGCCTCTCCATAGATAGCTTGGACTTTTCTAACTGTGGCAGTAGCCATACCTCAGCTCTAACAGACATCTTTATGCAAGCCCATAGCCTGTGTTCCAAACTAGACAGAGCATTAGAAAGGGACAGAGTTGGCCTCGACATAGTCATGGGCACTCCCAGGGTTTTTATGAATATACAAAATGATGACATCTGTAGGAGGGGCTTGACTTGTTCTCGTCTCTCCTACCCACTAAGATCATTGGACAGTATTAAATACCCAGAATCTTTGACTTAAACATTAGGAATCATGGCTTTGGAACTGTGCATCTGTGAGTTTGTGTGTGAGAGACAAACAATGACATTAACATTTAACATGTAGCTAAAGAAAGAATGATTTGTCTTTAGAGAGCATGTTGCCTCATGTTTTTGACAGCATGTCTCTTGTCTAGGGGAGAAATAGACTGTTTTATAAGGCAGACTTCATATTCTTGAGTATAATACCTATTTCCACTTGACTTTAGTCAATAATTTCTTGCTACCTCAACTTTATTGAGGTGTGAATTCCCTATACATGCCTTGGAAGAGCTCCATGCATGAGTTCTGACACACATGTCCCTGTATATTATTTCCGAAGGAAGAGACAAAACTTTCATCTTTCCAGAAAGTTTCCCCAAGGATTTGAGGTTTTAAAGGCTCTCCCAGGGATGTCAGTACTCTGAGCTCCCGTCCTGATGATTCCATCTGCTTCGGAGACTTAGAGATGCTGTCCAGAAGAGTGGTTACCATGGGCATGCATTTGCTGCACCTCCTGGAGAACTGGCTCAACACACACTCAGTCACAGGGTGCAGCCTGGGACCCTATTCCCAATTAGTGTGACTGTGCCATGAGGCTTTCCTCCTTGCAGGTGAGAACTCTGAACATCTGTATTGAGTATTTATTCAAGTAATTTGAAAATTCCAGGTTTAAAACTCATGGACTAGGATCATGAAAAGACCTTGACACTTCAGTCTTCCTCTTTTATTTCTATCCTACATCATAATTCCAAACAAGAGGCACAACAGTGATCATATCTGTCTTTGCTTTCCTTCCTCATTGCTGTCTGATGCTCCTTCTGCTCCTTCCTGCCCTGCCCCTAGTCAAGGGAAAGGGATTTTCCTCTGTTGTTTTCTCAGTATTCTGGTCATTTATATTGCTGCCTACTTCGCCTGGTCCATCCCATTCTGCAGCATTCCACCATTCAATTCAGTGTGCAAGGGCTTAATCATTAAACAATAGTGCCAGTCGTGTCTTATCATACCCTGGAATTGGAAGAAAAACCAGAAGTTGACTAAAAAAGGAATGGATTAACAGGATGCCTCCCAGATCAATTTCCTTATCCCTAGATAGCATTTACAAGTGAGAAAATGTAACAAGAGAGGACGGTTTTGAAGAGGAGACAAGACATGCATGCTGAAGCAGGAAGGAGACCTTGATGTTCTTAGTTTCTGAATGCCTAGATTACCAACAAGACCTAAGGCTGATGGATAGCCATTGCTGGTAGAACACAGAGTGTTGACTCTGTAGCTGATCTTAGCTGTTTTGTGGGTTCTTCTTTTTCCCACCCTTTATTCTCCCCAGTTTTACCCTCTATCTCTAGATAGGAGAGAAAGAAGGATAGAGGGAGAGAGATCCTTGAATCTAATTTCTTCCTTCTGTACTTGTATCTGGTCTTTGTTTCTTTATGGGTTCCTTTTCCCTGCCCTTTGTCCTCCCTCCATTTCACCCCCTATCATTAGATAGGAGAGAAATAAGAATAGAGGGGGTAGAGCTAGAGATCCTTGCATCTAATTTCTTTCTTCTTGTTTCTTCTTCGAGCACAACTACTAACAAACAGCAACCAACCTCTCACTTCTGGATGACCAACAACCCTCCCCTCATCTATCGGGGCTCTAGCATTTATACACCCGCTGAAAATTTTCCAGAATTCCAAACACCACACAGCACAGAAACGATCTGCAACTGGCAAAACCATGCCTCTGCTACAGCATGAGACAAATCATAGTAGCTGCTGCGAAGCATCCCACATCTCCACTCCTAGGATTAAAACAAAAACATATTCTTAAATTATTGCTGTGTTTTTTCAAAGAAGCAAAAATTACAGAATTGTCACTACATGATTCAGTTCTTCATCTAGGGCTACTCTGAGCATAAGGAGTATGACCTTAGGGTCATCAGCAGGTGTGTGTTTGCTGCTTAGGTCCCCTGAGCACTGAGACCTGGTGTGGGGAGCTGAGGAAGCCTTGAGTGAATGTGCAAAGACTAGATGAAGTTATGAGTGAATGTGTGCTATGGACATGTGCACAGCCACGTCAAGGACCATACCCATGAGAATTTGGCAAAGCCTGGTGTACGTGTAGATTTAACAGTGTGTGCAAAAGCTAGCAACCACTTCTTTCTCTTGGATGTTTGCAGCTCCAACCTGTTCATTTACAGAGACTTCTTATCCAGACTAGTTCGCCACTACCTCTTACCTGTGCTATACATAATAAAGCTGCTAAGGTTTCGAGTTGCCATGGTAGTAAGTGCCACTCCTTCAGGGTGAACAGAGTTCACCTGATTTCAGATTTTCTGTGTGTGTGTGTGCCCATGTCTGTCCTTCCTTCATTCCCTCAGCAGCCCTCACCACGTTTCCTGAACTATGTCATGTTGGATTCAGCAACCTGGACACACTTGTTTGGTTCATAGAGCAAAGCTGCTGTTGGCACACTAGAAAGATGTGATACAATTAGCATTTGTGAGTGAATTTCACAGAAAAGCATGGTACTCTTTACCCTTGGGAAGAACAAAGTTATAGTGTCCTTGGAAGTGGACTCAACAATCACAAGAGGAAAGGGTTATAGTTTCTGGGTCTAGAGAGCTGAAGATGGGGGAGGCAAATGAAGGATCGCCTTGTTTACTCCCTGAGAGTCTCAGGGAAGTCAGCCAGCTTGATGGCACCTTGTATCCTCATATCTAACTTGCAGCTGTTTTCTGTGGCCTACAACCTGGGAAGCATGTTCCACTTCATTTGCCCAAAAGTTGCACACCCTCAATGTAAAGGGTACAGCCAAGAATTCACGTGATCAGACAGGTTAGTCAAAAGGAAAGCAACAGAACTATTTCAGGTTACATCTGATGGATTCTTGAATACCTAAAATTAAATTATGTGCTTAAATAAAAGGTTAGTATTCAAGGCACAGAAGTGGTTGTTTAAACGAGGAAAGATTTATGCAAGAAGACCACGTGCATTCAGTTGTAGGATTTGAGGAAGGATCAGCTGTGAACGGGATTTGATTAGCAGTGAGAGAGAACCTACCCTTGCTAGCTGGGTGTCCTTGAGTATATCAACAATGAGTTGTTTCTTTGTATAATGGCAGGATTGTCATCAATAGATCTGAAGTTTTTCCAATTTAAACATACTAGAATTTAAGCTCTAAAACTTTAGGATGGACATCATGACTGAGCTGGGGCACATCAGGGGAATAACATGGTCTATTCTCAGCATGGATGGCCACAATTATGTTTGGGAGTACCCAAGGGAGGAGTGCAGAGGTATGTGGTTAAGTGCAATTTCAGGTAGGAAGAATAAATTGGATCACCTTCCATCCCCTCAGTCAAGCATTGCAGAAGCTGCACCTTCCTGCCAATTGTCTGCCAATCAGACTGAAAAGGTCTCCAGGGGACCTCACAAGGCTGTTGGGTCCATATTCCACAAAACAGAAACAACCGCTGCTTAATTACTCAGACACGATGCACATGGAGCAGCTGTCCCTGGAGTCAGCTCACAGGGAACCGCAACTTTTACAGTGAGCTACAGCCAGTGTCAGGGACTGGCTCTCCTAACCCAGGAGAAGGGCTCCATGGAACAGGTCCACCCAAGACTCAGTGACCTCAAGGCCACACTGCCCACTCCTTCCTTGATCTGCCTTGCCTACTCCACACCTGACACTTGCCATCTGCTAGAAGGGAAGAGTTTACTCCACTAGCTGGCTCTGCTGAGCAGAAAAGGAAGAGGCCAGCAAGCAGAGCCCTCCATGCTTCAGGACCCTGGCTGGGCTATGCTGGGGGAAGAGACACCACATTCTTAGGAGCCCTTCTGGTTATTTGCCCTGAAGCATACTGAGTGCAACTTTCAAGAGAGAGAAACCAGGAAGCTAAGCAACGCCTCACCATCCCCACATGAAACCTTAGAGCACAACATCCCTGCAGTTGCATTATCACATGAAATGTCTCCCAGGCATATGGAGTACAAAGCTAAACCCGACACTGACAATGACTTTGGGCTTATATTTTTTTCCTTGTTTTTATTTTATTTTTTTAATTTTTATTTTTTTAATATTGATTACAGTTTGTTAACTTTGTATCCCTGCTGTATCCCACTCCCTCTTTTCCTCCCTCATCTCCTCCCTGCCCCTTTCCAAGTCCCCTGATAGAGGAGTACCTCCTCCCCTTTCATCTGATACTAGTTTATCAGGTATCTTCAGGACTGGCTGCAAATTCCTTCTCTGTGGCCTAGCAGGGCTGCTCCTTCCTCAGTGGCCGGGGCGGGGCGGGGCGGGGGGGGGGGGGGAAGAAGTCAAAGAGCCTACCATTGAGTTCATGTCAGAAACAGTCCCTGTTCCCCTTATTAGGGTACCCACTTGGATACTGAGCTACCAAGGGCTACATCTGAGCAGAAGTTCTAGGTTGCATCCATACATGGTCCTTGTTTGGAGAAACAGTCTCATAAAAGACCCCTGTTGGGCTTATATTTCTGACAGAGTTTTCTTGGCAGTCACTCAGGGCTCTGCTGCTGGTAGCAGGAGCAGCAAGGATGATACCAAATGCCCAGAGCTCTGTGATCAGGAGCTTCTACAACAAAGGTGCTTTAGAAGTTGATAACAAAAGTTGCTTCTTACTATCATTTTCTTTGTCCCTTTTTATTTTTTATTTTTTTATTAATTCAATTTACATCTCAATCATGGGCCCCTCCCTCTTCTCCTCCTGGTTCCACCCTCCCTCCTCTTATTCTTTAGAATAGGGGAGCCCCTTTACCCAGACACCCCAGCTCATCTATTCACATGGGGACTGAATTTGTTTTTTTACCCTGTGGCCTGGTAGGAAAGTCTCATCAAGGGGGAAGTGACCAAAAAACACTCAACATAGTCCATGTCAGAAATATCCCCTACTTCCTTAACTAATGGGCACACATGAAGCCTAAGATGTCCATTGCACTTATCTTCTTGGGGTCTGTGCATTGTAGAATGTCTATCCTGCACTATATAACTAAAATCTGCTTATAAGTGAGTACATACTAGTGTGTCTTTCTGGGTCTATGTTACCTCACTCCAGTAGTTCCATCTACTTGCCTGCAAATGTAATGATTTCCTTGTTTTAAATGGTTGAGTAATACTTCATTGTGTAAATATACCACAGCTTCTTTATCCATTCTTTGGTTGAGGATATCTAGGTTGTTTCCAGTTTCTGGCTATTATGAATAAAACTGGTTGAGCAAATGTCCCTGCTGCATGTTGGAGCATCTTTCAGGTGTATGCCCAGAACTGATATAACTGGGTCTTGAGGTATGGCTGTTTCCAGTTTTCTGAGAAAGCACCAGATTGATTTCCAAAGTGGTTGTACAAATTTACACTCCCACCAGCAATGGAAGAGGGTTCCCCTTTCTCCACATCTTCTCCAGCATGTGTTGTCACTTGAGTTTTTGGTCTTAGCCATTCTGATGGGTGTAAGATGGAATATCAGAGTAGTTTTGATTTGCATTTCTCAGGTGACTAAGAACATTGAGCATTTCTTAAAGTGTTTCTCCTCCATTCAATATTCTTCTGTTGAGAATTCTGTTTACTTCTCTGTACTCCATTTTTAATTATATTATTTGGTTTGTTGGTGTTTCGTTTCTTGAGTTCTTTATATATTCTGGATATTAGCCCTTTGTCGAACATAGGATTGGTGAAGATCTTTTCTCAGTCTGAAGGCTGTGGTTTTCTTATGTTGACAGTGTCCTTTGTTTTACAAAGCTTTTCAGTGACATGAGATCCCATTTATTAATTGTTGCTCTTAGAGCTTGAGCTGTTGGTGTTCTGTTCAGGAAGTTGTCTCCTGTGCATGCAGTCAAGGCTCTTCCCCACTTTTTCTTCTAGTAGATTTAATGTATCTGGTTTTATGTTGAGGTCTTTGATCCACTTGGACTTTAGTGCAAGGTGATAAATATTGATCTACTTGCATTTTTCCACATGTAAACATTCAAGTAGACTAGCACCATTTGTTGAAGATGCTGTCTTTTTTCCATTGTATGGTTTTGACACCTTTGTCAAAAAAGCGTCCCTAGGTGTGTGGGCTTAATTCTGGATGTTCAATTTGATTCCATTGATCCACCAGGCTATTTCTATGCTAATTACCATGCAGTTTTTATTACTATTTCTCTGTTCTATACCTTGAACTCAGGGATGGAGATACCTCCAGAAGTTCTTTTATTGTAAGGATTGTTTTAGCTATTCTGGTTTTTGTTTTGTTTTGTTTTTCCATATGAAGTTTAGAATTGTTCTTTTAAGGTTTATAAAGAATTGTGTTGGTATTTTGATGGGGATTACATTGAATCTGTTGATTGCCTTTGGTAAAATGGCCATTTTTACTGTTAATCCTACCAATCCATTCCATCTTCTGATATCTTCTTCAATTTTTTTTCAAAGACTTGAAGTTCTTGTCATACAGGTCTTTGACTTCCTTGATTAGAGTTTATGTATTTTATATTATTTGTGACTATGGTGAAGGATGTGGTTTCTTCTCAGCCTGTCTGTCATTTGTATACAGGAGGGCTACTATTTTTTTGTTAATCTTATATCCAGCCACTTTGCTGAAGGAGTTTATCAGCTGCAGGAGCTCTCCGTGGAATTTTTGGGGTCTCTTATGTATGCTATCTTATTGTCTGCAAACAGCAATACTTTAACTTCTTTCTTTCCAATTTGTATCCCTCCGATCTCCTTTAGTTGTCTTATTGCTCTAGCTATAACTTCTAGTATTATACTGAAGAGATATGGAGAGAATGGGCAGCCTTGTCTTGTCCCTGATTTTAGCGAGATTGCTTTGAGATTGTCTCCATTTAGTTTGATGTTGGCTATCAGCTTCCCATATATTGCCTTTATTATGTTTAGGTATGGGCCTTGTATCCCTGATCTCTCCAAGACTTTTATCATGAAGCAGTGTTGGATTTTTTTCAAAGGGTTTTTCTGCGTCTAATGAGATGATCATGTGTCATTGTTTTTTTCCTTTCAGTTTGTTCATATGGTAGATCACATTGATGGATTTTTGTATGTTGAACCATCACTGCACCCCTGGGAGGAAGCCTACTTATCATGGTGGATGATGTGTTTGATGTGTTCTTGAATTTAGTTTGCAAGTATCTTACTGAATTTTTTTTGCATTAGTGTTCATAAGTGAGATTGCTCTAAAATTGTCTTTCTTATTTGAGTCTTTGTGTGGTTAAAGTATCAGGATGACTGTGGTTTTCATAGAATGAGTTTCGTAGTATTCCTCTGTTTCTATTTTGTGGACTAGTTTGAAGAATATTGGTGTTCTTCTTTGAAAGTCTGGTAGATTTCTATGCTGAAACCACCTGCCCCTGGGCTTTGTGTTGGTTGGGAGATTTTTGATGACTGCTTCTATTTTCTTTTTTTTTTTTTTTTTTTTTCATCAATTACACTTTATTCATTCTGCATCCCCCCATAAGCCCCTCCCTCCTCCCCTCCCAATCCCACCCTCTCTCCTCCCTCTGCATGCATGCCACTCCCCAAGTCCACTGATAGGGGAGGTTCTCCTCTCCTTTCTGATCTTAGTCTATCAGTTCACATCAAAAGTGGCTGCATTGTCCTCTACTATGGCCTGGTAAGGCTGCTCCCCCCCCCAGGGGGAGGTGATCAAAGAGCAGGCCAATCAGATTATGTCAGAGGCAGTCCCTCTTCACATTACTATGTAACCCAATTGGACTCTGAACTGCCCTGGGCTACATCTGTGCAGGGGTTCTGGGTTATCTCTATGAATAGTCCTTGGTTGGAGTATGAGTCTCTGGGAAGTTCCCTGTGTTCAAATTTTCTGGTTCTGTTGCTCTCCTTGTGGAGACCCTGTCCTCTCCAGCTCTTACTATTTCCCAGTTCTTACATAAAATTCCCTTCACTCTGCCCAACAGTCGCCCATCAGGCTCAGCATCTGCATTGATAGTCTGTAGGGCAGAGGCTTTCAGAGGCCCTCTGTGGTAGGTTCCTAGGTTGTTTCCTGTTTTCTTCTTCTGATGTCCATCCTCTTTGCCTTTCCGGATGGGGATTGGACATTTTAGTTAGGGTCCTCTCTCTTGCTTAGTTTCTTTAGATGCACAGATTTTAGTGGGTTTGTCCTATGTTGTATGTCTATATGAGTGAGTATATACCATGTGTGTCTTTTTGCTTCTGGGACAACTCACTCAGGATGATCCTTTCCAGATCCCACCATTTACCTGCAAATTTCATGATTTCCTTATTTTTCATTGCTGAGTAATATTCCATTGTGTAGATGTACCACAATTTCTGCATCCATTCTTTAGTTGAGGGGCATCTGGGTTGTTTCCAGCTTCTGGCTATTACAAATAAAGCTGCTACAAACATGGTTAAGCAAATGTCCTTTTTGTATACTTGAGCCTCTTTTGGATATATGCCCAGGAGTGGTATGGCTGGATCTTGAGGAAGCGCTATTCCTAGGGTTCCCCTTTCTCCACAACCTCTCCAGCATGTGTTGTCACTTGAGTTTTTGATCTTGGCCATTCTCATGGGTGTAAGGTGAAATCTCAGGGTTGTTTTGATTTGCATTTCCTTGAGTGTGTAGGCTTTTTGTTGTTTCTGTTGTTGTTGATCCATGGTATTCTGATAAAGAACAATAGGTTAATTCAATTTTATGTATCAGTTGAGGTCTGCTTTGTGACTGACTATATGGTCAATTTTGGAGAAGGTTCTGTGTGGTGCCGAGAAAAAAAAAGTATATTCTTTTGTTTTTGGATGAAAAATTCTATAGACATCTATTAAGTCCATTTCATTCATGACCTCTGTTAGCTTCATTATTTCTCAATTTAGCTTCTGTCTCGATGATCTGTCCATTGGTGAGAGTCGGGTGTTGAAATCTCCCCACCTCATATGTGATTTAAGTTTTAATAATGTTTCTTTTATGAATGCAGGTGCCCTTATATTTGGTGCATAGATGTTCAGGATTGTGATGTCCTCTTGATGGATTTTTCCTTTGATAAGAATAGTGTCCTTCCCCATCTCTTTTGATTAATTTTGATTGAAAGTCTATTTTATAGGTATTAGGATGACTACTCCAGCTTGCTTCTTGGGTCCGTTTGTTTGGAAAACTTTTTTCAGCCCCCTTTACTCTGAGGTAGTGTTTACCTTTGTTGCAGAGGTATGTTTCTTGAATGCTGGATCCTGTTTCCCGAACCATTCTGTTAGCCTGTGTCTTTTTACTGGAGAGTTGAGTCCATTGATGCTGATAGATATTAGTGACCAATGATTGTTAGTCCCTTTTATTGTAGAGTTGGTGGTGATAGTATGTGTGTATGCTTTTTTTTTTTTTTAAGTTTTGCTGTTGTGACGTTATCTTTAGCCTATGTTTTCTTGGGTGTAGCTGACCTCGTTGGGTTGGATTTTTCCATTAGTATCTTCTGTAGGGCTGGGTTGGTGTGTAGATATTGTTTAAATTTGGTTTTGTCATGGAATATCTTGTTTTCTCCACTTATGGTGATTGAAAATTTTGCTGGTTATAGTAGTCTGGGTTGGCATATATGGTCTCTTAATGTCTGCATGACATCTGCCCAGGCCCTTCTGGCTTTCGTAGTCTTCTGTTGAAAAATCTGGTGGATTTTGATAGGTCTGCCTTTATATGTTACTTAGCCTTCTTCCCTTGCCACTTTTAATATTTTTGTTGTTGTTCTGTGGATTTAGTGTTTTGATTATTATGTGGTGGGAGGAATTTCTTTTCTGGTCTAGTCTATTTGGTGTTCTGTAAGCCTCTTGTATGTTTAAGGGCAACTCTTTGTTTAGGTTGGGGAAATTTTCTTCTATGATTTTCTTGAAAATATTTTCTGGACCTTGGAGCCTGGAATCTTCTTTTTCATCTATTCCTATTATTCTTAGGTTTCGTCTTTCCATGGTGTCTGATTTCTTGGATGTTTTATGTCGGGAATTTTTTTTCCATTTTAATATTTTCTTTGGAAATCGTCTTTGGAAGATGTATCAATTTCTTCAATTGTATCTTTAACGCCTAAGATTCTCTCATCTACCTCTTGTATTTTGTTGGTAATGCTTACCTCTGTGGTTCCTGATCTTTTCTCTAAGTTTTCCATCTCCAGGGTTTTCTCAGTTTGTGCTTCTAATTCCATTTTCTTTTTAATTCTAATTCCATTTTTAGGTCTTGAACAGTTTTATTCATTTTCTTCACTTATTTGTGGTTTCCTGTCTGTCCTTGATGGCCTCTATTTGTTTGGTTGTATTTTCCTGTATTTTTTTTGAAAGATTCATTCATTTAATCTTTATATGCCTCTAATAACTGCATAAGCATAGATTTAAGATCATTTTTCTGTGTTTCAGCTGCATTAGAATATCCATTATGATGTCCTGGTTTTTGTTATTTGTGTTCTTATGCTGGCCTTTAGCCATCTGGTTGTTCATAGCCTTGGCTGTTTGTTTCTGGACCCTGCACAGAAGACTGGCTCTGCCTGTCTCTAGAGTCTAGAGTCAGGAGTAGTCTCCAGGATGACAAGAGAGGCCCAGGAGAACTTGAATGGGTGCTGGCATTTCAGATGCAGCACACTGGGGTATGTGCTTCAGAAGGCAGGGTAAGGGTGCAGGTGCCTTGAAGAGCAAAACAAAGGCATCTCAGATGGCATCTGTGGGGGTTGCAGCTACCTCAGAGAGCAGCCACCAGGGATTCAGTGCCTCAGAAGGTAGCCAAGCTGTAGTTTACAGGCCTACCAAATACTGTGCTCTTGGGACTCAGATTTGTTTGGGCTCTACCATCTTGGATCTGGGATTTTGTATGATTTTATTGTTCACCTGGTCTCTACAGGTGGACCTATGAACTATGGTTTGAAGGTTGGGATGCTGTCCCAGAAGATCAGACATTCCCTTGGGGGGAACCAGAGGGATCTGATGTCTGGCTGCTAGAGCAGAGGGTCTCTGAAACTGGGAACCTGTGCTCGCTTGAGTATGTGAAAAGGGCATGGGGCTCACACTTCGTGATTCTTGGACCCAAGAGATAGTCATAGGGAGCCTGGATCTGATCATCCCCAACTCCTCTGGGTGTTCCCCTCCAGTCCAGGAAGTACCAAAGTCGGTGTTTTGGATCCAGCTGCCTGCTTACTCACTGGTTTTACAATCTCTGGTCTTCTGCCCCTTAAATACAATACATACTGCTTGCACCATTTAGGAAACCCCCACCCCTTTTTTATCTTGAAGAATGCGTTTATACAGGCCTTTGCTTGTTTTAGTATATATTCATTACACAAAATTATAGAGTGCAGTATGACATTTTTATGCACACATATAATGCACTTTGATTATACCCATTCCCATTATCCTCTCTGCTCCCATCTCTAACCTTCTCTCAATCCTACTGACCCCTTTATTTCCTTAAATAACTCACCGTCTAACTCCATGTGACTTAAATCTAGGTTCTGTATGTGAAAGAAAACATGTGAAATTTGTCTTGCTGACTCTGGCTAATTACACTTAGCATCACCATGATTTTTCTACTTACTTCCCTCAAAGAGTAATTTGTAATAACATGAGGGGAGTCATCTAATTTTGTTTGGCTGTGAAGGGGGCTTACCAAATGCCTTTGAATGAATGGTGAGGAATGAACAAAATTAAAGCTCTCCCATTTTTCTCCAGCATTTTGACGATACGTCTTCTCACCACCATAAAAGCCGTCTTCAAGAGAAAGCGTTTCCTGTAAGCTACAGCATGTTCCCAATGAGATGTTGCTGTGGAACCCCTCCCCAGCCTGCAAACAAGTGCCCACTCTACAGTAAGGGTGCATTGGATATTCTCCAGTGTGACTGTCACAGCTGCCTCTGCATCTGTTGTCCCGTGTGTCAAAATACACAGTAGTGGGGTGGAAGGGCTTGGCCTAGACAGAATGTGTTGGTTATTATTTTATTTTCAGTACTGGAAATGGAAAATAGGGCTTTGTACATGTAAGAGAAGCACTCTATCACTAAACTGTATCCCCAACCCTAGTCTTCAACTTTGTAAATTTACTTTCCAAATAACTGGTCTATTTAGCTGTGATGTATCTTCAGTCAACATTTCTTGTTTTCCCCCCTTACCTCCCATTCCTTCCTAATTGTGTTTGACTAACTGTAAGAAAACAGACAACTGAATATGTCAGCATCGATAGAAATGCAAAGTCAATTGACATGTGGGATTTATTTGTTTTTCTGTCATTTAGACCTTTCAGGTGAGTGATGCAGAGGAGTCATCAGTGGTGGCTTAGTGTTACCCAAGGGTATCTATCAGGCATCTAGGTGATTATGTGTTTGCAAGGCAGATCTTCTCTTAAAAAGATAAGTCTCTTTTAAATTATTTTTTATTTTAATTTTATTTTTATATTAATTACAGGTTATTCACTTTGTATCTCTTTTACATGTATGGGTGTTTTGCTTACATGGGTGTCTGTTTACCAATTATATGTCTGGTGTCCACAGAGGCTTCAAATGCTCCCAGAACTAGAGCTACAGACATCTGTGAGCTTCCATGTAGGTGCTGGGAATTGAAGCCAGGCCTTACTGGAAGAGCGGCCAGTTCACTTAACCCCAGAGATATCTCTCCAGCTCTCATGGCCTGGGCTTCAAGGAGCTCATCTTCCCAGGGCAGAGGATAGAGGTGCAGGTTGGTGAGCACCAGTAGGCTAGAAAAGGAGCACTATCTCTAGGTAGCACCAGGTGCCATAGAATTCTATACATCTGAGAAGGAGCTACCAGCCCAATATCCTCATTTCAATTACCACGATCCCAGACTAAGAGAGAGGAGGTGGCTTATGAAATTAGAGCTTAGGTTTGAGAAAACCATGCCTGTGATTTAGGTCTCCGATACCCAGTTCTCTTCATGTGAAAGACCTGTGCTGCTTCAGGTTCTCTTGGGAACATCCATCACCCATCTATGAAGTCCAGCTGGGAAGCTGATCGAACTGGCCTTGGGCCAGACATAAAGTGCAGTTTTTCTAAGTTCTGTATTCCTATTGAACTGAACTCATTTGTACATTCTAAAATAGACTTTAAAATCTGCATCATGCCATTTCATTTCTAAGCAATTTTGAAGCAAAACCATCATTTCCAATTTAAAAATGAGGAAACTGCATCTGAGGCAGAGGTGGTGAATTGCTTATTCAAAGTCACTGGTATAATAATGATGAGGTGGACTTTGGAGTCCTAGTCCTGGGACTTCTGTGGACAGGCCATCCAGCTGGGTCCTTTTGTACTTTTGGTGGCTACACAGGAAAGACTGTGGGGTGTCCCTACCCAGCTCTTAAGTACAAGACTTGACCTTATTTGGGTTTTCACTGCCCTAAAGCCCAAAATCTTCTATTTGGAGAGCTTTAGATTTCAGGTAATTACTAGGAATATTGAGAGTTTTATGCTGTACACTGAAATAATAATGCTGTTGTCTATCATAGAAACCTGGTTACTTCAAAGCTGTGTAGCATAGGAAAAGTTTCTCAGCCTCTGTAAGCTTTGATGAGTGTCCAAAGAAAAATGAATATGCAAAAAGTTTATTGTGTAGTGTTTCTGGGTGGAACCTGTGGGAGAAAGGAAGAGAGCAGGGATGGGGAGAGGGGAAAATTGGACAGCAATGGAAAACATGCAGAGCTCTGAGCCAGGACAACTCTGAATACTTATTCTGACTTGGGGCAACTGGGCCAGTGCTGTTGTCTGCCTTATTCATACTGTTTCTTTCTGAATGTGGCTCAGAGTGGTCACGTCAGAAGGGGCTCTGATAAAAGATAGGGCTGGGACCCCATCCAGGAATCTGCTAACATCATCTTCAGTGTAGTGCTTGCTCCCCGGCTGGAAGCTCTCCAGTTTTGGAGGCATCCAGGAGAAGGAAAAGCAGACTGCGAAGTCACAATGGGTTTACATCCCACATGGGGACTTTCAGGGTTGGGGATTGTTTCTCTTCATCTTAAGTGATGGGATCCAGGACAAAGGAGAAGTCTTGGGCTAGAAGTTTAGGACTTGAAATGAGTTTCTGAAGAAGACTGTAGCTTTTCTTCCCCAGAGGCTACTGCAAATAGGACACTGCAGCTATCAGTGACAATAATCAGTGCTTCGCTGCTCATCAGAATCTGGGGTGGGCTGATAAAATATCGGCCAGGGTCAGCAGGGCTGTTCCACTTCTAGAAGACATGCTTTGTGAGAACCAGCTTGCAGACAGGACAGCTGGGGGTGGTTAGTTATTCAGTCATCTTGAATCCCTTTATTCCTCTCAGGGACTCTTAACAAGCAAATCTCCCTGGTACGTTTAAAATTGCTCTTGGTTCATTTACATAACATCTCAGAGCTCCACCTGCTGCTTGAAGCTGTCTGCCTAAAGGCTCTGCAAATGGCTGTCCCCTTTCTGGAGGGCCTGAAAGGCACATTTCTTTGAATGTTCCCATTGCCCTGACACCTGTGATGCTGGGGTATACATTAGGAAGTACCAGTCTTCTTCAATACCTCTCTTTCATCCTAATTCTTTCTCCTGAGGACTTCTGCATTTTCTCATCTCTGTTTCCTGACTTCCCACCTCCAGGCCATTTTTATATTCTTTCTTCTTCTTCCTTTAGATGTTAATTATTGTTCTTTAAGCTTCATTGTGGTTTCCTTTTCATGTACATCTCACACTTGTCACTTTGGTCCTTAGCAGTCCCTTAGATAAGGGACCCAGATGCGTGTCAAGCTCTAGGACACTCAGGAGCTTAGAAGGAAGAGCTGCCGAAGACATACACTTCGGCTCCCCAACACAGGCTCTGGTGCCTTACTTGAGTCTTCTCGTCTCTGAGCAGAGATGGTGTTTTGTGCTTGTGAGTGACATAGCTATTTTGCAAACGGTGTGGCATATACTGCAAAGATGTTTAGTGAAAGGTAGATGCTACAGCTGCAGCAGCTTCTGCTGTTATTGTTCTTATTGTCCGACTGCTGCCCACCTAGAGGACTTGATGAGAAGCTCTGGTGAGGGGAAGGAGAACCTAGTCTTCCCAGACATGCAGGTAGATAGAGAATCCAGGCATAGTAGACAGCCTCTAAGAGTTGAAGAAGTTCTCTTGGGTACTATTGCTTCTGTTCTAACTGCTGCTGTAAACTTTGGAGTAACCTCATTCAGTGTGGATCACAGGACAAATATTAGGGAGCTCTGGGTAAATCCTATACTCAAAGGCCTGACTCTTCCAGGCCATTAGCAACACGTTTAAAGGTTGACCTTCCCTCCAGTGAACCTTCTCCATGGCTACGAGGTTGGTTCCAACTTCTCAGAAGAAAAAAAATTAAAGTTACAACAGAGCTAGAAGTCCTGGATTTTGATAGAAAAACATTTTAAATCTGGCTTATAAATTCTAAGATCAGCAGTCAGCATGTCTAAGATGTTGTGCATCTAGAATAAGAGAAATTACATATATTGCTGCCCACAGCAATTAAACATCACATCCAAGACTTGGTACTCTCAGCTCTGTCAGCTTTTACACTTACCCTGAATACCTCTTGCAGAACTAGATTGATGAGGGGAATATTGCTGGGTAGACTTTTCAGGGGTTCTGGAAAAGACCATTGGGTAGTTCAAGGACTTTACAGGCTGGTGGCTCTGTTTCTTTACAGCATCTAATCCTATCTTCCTTCTCACTGATTCTGACAGACACTTCAACAGTGTGCTTGTGGATATCAGTCACTATTAAGATCAATCAATTTTGGTTCATAAATAAAACAATGAGAAAGAAAAAGCAAAGAGAAAAACCAAAGAATGATAAAAAGGAAAAGGCAAGGTGAGACAGGGAAGGAGAAACAGTTATTTTTATTTTCTAGAGATATTAAAACAGTTAATTTTATAAGCAAAACAGTTTAACATGTGTTGCACTAGATCCTGGAAGAAAGAGACAAAGTGGAAAAAAGGACAGATGTTCACTGGGGCAAAAAGGAAACAGTGGGGAAGGAGGCTGACGGCACCTATGCTTGCCTGCATGAGGAGGGCAGCTCAGGAGACATGCTAGCTGGCTAGCTCAGTGGAGGGTGGTGGACAGCGAGTCAAAAAACTATTCTGAAAGTTAGTGTTTATAATTTGAGATTATATATTCCTGTAACTAAGGTTGTGTGTTACAGACAGGAGGTTGTGCTGATGGAAGTAAAGTATTATTAGTATTATTAGTATTATTTGAATGTAATCTCATTTTATATCAACCTCACTCATCATACATGCATAAAATTCCCATTGTGTTGCAATTCCTGGTGCACAGTGGTGATACTAAATAGACTCAGTGTCTCTTCTTAGGAGATTATAGTTCTGTGGAAGAGACAAATAAAACTAAAACAGCCTTACACAAATGCAAATAAGTCTACATCCACACTCAGTATGATGAACTGTGACCTATACAGGAAAGCTGTGATCTGGCATTTTCTGAACTGAAGCTCCCACTGAGGTCTCCCCAAGGGAATGAGGATTGAACTGAGACCTGAAGGGCAACAAGAACCATGTGGGCAAGGAGGCATGACCAGGTGAGCATGGCACAGTAGGCAGCAGGTGCAAATGATGTTGGTGGGGAGGGGACAGGTAAGGATGGGACTGTCCAGAAAGGAGGAGAATGTAAGTCAGTGAACCTTGGGAAATAGGCCCACACAGAAGTGGTAGAGGAGGAGAATGAGGCATAGAGAGGTTGTAATGTGAGCACTATCACACCGTGTAGCGGAACCAGAGCCAGGTTCAATCTTCAGAGTTCAAAAAGCCTTCACTGGTGTGCTCCACATATTAGGGATTTTGTTTCGTGTGTGCCTGGAAATGATGATCTTATCCCTCATTAAAATACTAACTCTGTCAGGTATTGCTAATAAAGCATCTAGAGTAAACATGTAACACCACATCTGTCTTCTAACAGGAGTGTTAATGGAGATGGGCTTTATAACTATTCTTCTGGACTACTTCCAGCTACAAATATTCACAGTATCAAGAATAATTTCTCCTGTGTGGAGCTTAGAAGAAAACAGCTAGTTGCACAGGCCAATAACAAGGCAACTGCCTGCACTGCATCCTAGGGTTGCAAATCTACAGTATTTCATGTGAGAAACAGTGCAAACTCATTGCTAAGTTGAACTTTGGAAATGAAAATCCTATAGAATACTTTCTTTTAAAACTATATTTGATGCAATAATAGATTTGTACAATGAAGTTTAAGACCAGAACTGTCTTGTAATATACTATGAAATCATTTATTAACTTTTGAAGGATGAATTTAAATGCTGCAGCAGCACATTTTCATGGGAGAAGATAGCTCTGCTGTAGATTACAGATCTACATTGTATGCTTTATTTTTGAACCTGATAGTTGCAATGTAGGGTTTATATCTAATGTTACACAGCTCTCACCAGTTTTGGTTTTCTGCACTGGGCTGGAGACCTTCTTGGCATAAATGACGTGCCATGTTGGGAGCTGGGTGAGACAGGGAAGGAGAAACAGTTATTTTTATTTTCTAGAGATACTATAACAGTTAATTTTATAAGCAAAACAGTTTAACATGTGTTGCACTAGATCCTGGAAGAAAGAGACAAAGTGGAAAAAAGGACAGATGTTCACTGGGGCAAAAAGGAAACAGTGGGGAAGGAGGCTGACACAAGGTCTCCTCCTGTGCAGTCATACACAGCATTATAATGGACTCCTCTTCCTGTGCCAAAAAGCTACTTCTCTCTGTAGGTTCAAACGTCCTCTATTTGGCTTTTCAGACTCTGCTCTTACCTGCATTGTATTTGACTTCTTTTACATCTGTGACCTCTAAACAAGTTGTCTGGCTTTTAATACGTTTTTTTTTTTTTTTCTGTACTGTCTTTTCGCTTTCTACCCAAATTCACTTCACAGTTTTCAGTCTCCCCATTTTTCTTGCTTACCTTTAGTCTCTTATCACTGATAACTTAGTAGATCACTTTCTCACTCTTCCTTATATGACTCCAGGGCAGAACTAACCTCAAAGAGCTCTAGATGTTAGCATGAGGGCTTTAGAAGCAAGCAGACCTGTGTCTGAACCTGACCCCACCAATTATCAGCATATGACTGGTAAGTTATTTAAACTCCCCAGGTACAAGTAATAATGCAATGATGAGTAAAAGTTCTAATCTCACCTATCCTTTTGTAAGAGTTTAGTGTGTTAAAGTACATAAAACACTTGGCACCTAGTAGACGGTAAGATTAGATAACCTTTATTTTACTTTCAATGGAGTGACATTGAAAAGGAAAAATCTCAAAGGTGATCCTAAAATATCAATAGAATCTTATGAAGTTCAAGGAGAGAGTTCAGTGAAAAAGAAAGAAAGAAAGAAAGAAAGAAAGAAAGAAAGAAAGAAAGAAAGAAAGAAAGAAAGAAGTTATGACTCCAGGTGTAAGAAGTAGAAGAGCTAATGAGCTGACTAAGCTAGAAGCTGCAGTCTTGATTCACTGACCACAGGGCCTGGACCCCAGTCTGCAGATGGCTATTGCCTTGTAGTGGGATAGGAATGTGACTTGGTAATTAAGCCACCCTCTGAACTTTGTATCATTCCCAATCCTAGGAATCCTATACTCCAGAGTTGATTGTTCTGTGTTCTTCCGACCATGAGACTGTTTTATATGTGGGTCAGTCTCCTATTAATTGTTCCTATTTCAATCACACTAAGTTGGAGCCTATGTCACTTTGAATAAGACTCCTGAGTTTCCAGTCAGCTATTTTTATCTGTACCGCTGAACTTCCACTTGGCTCATCAATAGTGTTAATGTCAGCAGGTCTCAAGTTTCATGCTATAAAATTGTGATGGTTTTATTGACCAATTAACATAGGATAATGATGATTGTTTTTATGAAAGTTGGTGGGTCACACTCTGGACAGCAGGCTGAACAATGTCATTGAAGTTTTCATCATAAATCATAAAATGTTAGAACTGGAAGAGTCTCTGAAGCCAACGTAGTCCAACCTTTTCTGTTTACAAACAGGAAATGTAGCCTAGAGAGGTTCATTTCTGATTAAAATGGTCAATAGGATAGAGACATGGAAATACCGGGAAGAACAGGTCTTTTTTCTAAATAATTCAGTGAGGAGGCTCTGTTATCAAGGGAGCCCGAGTTCACCGCCAATTATCTACTGCTCTTGCCTTGCTGCTACAGTGAGATCGGGCATGTGCTGAGGTCACACGGGGCTCTGACTTATTTCTTATAACTATAAAACCTAAGCCTTCCAAACACTAGGTACAGAGACTGCTACAGTGGGATGTTTAAGCCCAACATTAGTGGAGCTAGATACTTTGAAGGACAGATAACTGCTAAGATTTTCCTGGCATTGACATTCTGTTGACATTAAGTTGCATGAAATGTGTGATACTCTATACCTAATTATTCACTTATTAAAAAAAAATTTCTTTCTCCTAGAGAGAAGCTACTTTTTAAATTACATTTGTTTGTGTATGTGCGTGTGCGAGTGTGTGTGTGAGTGTTACTGTGGATGCTGGGAATCTGAATGTAGGTTCTCACATTTGTGTGTGTGAGTGTGTATATGTATATGACACACAGTGTGTGTCACTGTGCTTTTCCTGTGGGTTCTGGAGATCTGGATATAGGCCCTCACATTTGTGTGTGTGTCTGTGTGTGATTATGAGTGTCACTGTGCTTTTCCTGTGGGTACTGCAGATCTGGATGTAGGCCCTCACATTTGTGTGTGTGTCTGTGTGTGTGTGAGTGTCACTGTGCTTTTCCTGTGGGTACTGGAGATCTGGATGTAGGCCCTCACATTTGTGTGGCAGGCACTTTATCAACTGAACCATCCACTTTGTCCTTTAGCTCAATTTATCAGTTACCTTTCTCCTTGTTTCAAACAAATATGAACAGAAAGCAACTTAAAGGACAAGAGATTTATTTTGATTCATGTTCAAGGGGATATAGCCCACTACAGTAATGGAAGGCATGGTGGTAGTTCATGGCAGTAGAAGCTTGCAACTTAAACTCCTCACATCTGGGAAAATAAAGGAGGGGAAGGGAGGGAGAGAGGAAAAGAGGGATGGAGGGACAGAGGGGGAAGAGAGAGATTCTGGAATTCAACTGGCTTTCTTCTTTTTCACTTAGTTCAAGACACCAACCCATGAAATTGTCAAACCCTCTTCTTTCCTCAGTTAAACTTCACCAGAGACATCCTCTCAGAATGTCCAAAGATGTGTCTGTTAGATGATTCCAAATCCACTCAACTTGATGCCGAAAATTAATAACTACACACAAGAAAAGAATGAACATAAACTCATTTTATCTGTGGCCACATGTACAAGACCTATACAAGATCAAGCTGACAAGACTAAACAACAGTTGAGTAAGCAACACTAATTGGACTCAGTGAGTTCCAAGGAGAAAAAAAATGAGAGAACATGATGGTGGGAGGGGTATGTGTTGAGTGTATCCAGTGGGACAGAGAGTGGGGAGTTAAAGGTTGATATGATCAAGATGCACTGTAGGTGTGTATGGGAAAGACACACTGTATATGTATATGGGATAGCCATAGAATAATAAAAGAATATTCTTTCAAAAAATACAAACTGAGACACCTTGATTGAAAAACTAAGTTTTATGGATGAGGACAAGTTGAAGTCAACAAACAGCTCCTGGCTGTGCCGCAGCTTCTGGCAGTCTGGAACAGAATCCGTGGTCTCTGGTTCAGCCTGCTGCTCTTCAAGGCCTTGGTAGCTTCTTTATCATGCAACAGTTCCCCACTCAGCCAAGGAAAAAACTGACATGGGAATCTGAGGAGCACACTTGATAGAAAAAGGAAAATATACAAGAGAATACATTTCTACTGGTTTCACACTTCAGTGGGCTCATGCAGAGCAGCCCCAGGGCAAGGCTGCAAAGCTGCAAGCCCAGATCCTCTACCCATAACCATATGACTGCCAGCGGTGTCTCAGTTCTCATTGGGAAGCTCCTGTTACACCTAGACCAGAGATCGTGGGTGCTCCAGTCCCTCCTTTGCCTGGCAGCTCCCTGCTATGCTGAGTTGCGCTGATGGATTCTTAGTTTGCTGCATCCTGCTCAAGGTTGTTGATCAGAGCCATTTTAATCATCCAGTTTGCATCTGTGGCATCTCACCAGAAACACTCAGTGATCAAGAAACACCTTATACTGTGAAAAATGTAAGACCTGGGGTCTCACAATACAAGTATCTATGAAATTGCTAAAGAATAAACAAAAAATATTATTTCAAAAAAAGAGACTGAGGCATAAATCCACCTTGACTGGAAAAAACAAAATTTATAGAGGAGGACAAGTTCATGTTAACATACAGGTGAACAACAAATCCATAAAGTGTTAGTTCCAACATAGAGTGCTCAGCAGACAAGGCTGCTGTCCTCAGGGCAATGGAGGAAATTAGTTTATTCACTAGTCCCCCTTACTGGCTCTAGGATAACAAGGTGACACACACGGACAGGTCATAGAGATCATTCATGTATATTGAGTGCTGCATCCAACTGACAGCACCTCCTTCCTCTCTCCTTCCTTCATCCCTCCGTTCCTTCCTTCTTCCCTTCTTTCTCCCATCTATTCTTTCTCTTCTATCTTTTCTCTCTTGTCTCAAGTATTTATTGTGCATCTACTAAGTACCAGATATGAAACAGCAGGGCTGCTGTAAAAGAGGGGATACAAAAATTAATAGAAAATAGCAGAATCTTCCCAGTCAAAGTCATGCATGAATACATCTCTCTGAAATTCCTTCAGAGAAGCAGGTCTACATGAGATAAGGGCAGAAAGAATCCAGTACTTGTTGGGGGAATCAGAGAATCACATCATCTGAGCTATCCTAGAAAGAGTCTACATGTAGACATGGCCTTTTCTTTATGTGATGTTTGTAGGATTCTCCCAAGTGGCATCTGCCTGACTCTGAGGTTAGCTTCATAGATGCACTCTCTCCTGCTGATGCACTGAGGTCTCTGCCTACAGAGCTTTAAAAATGCAGATCAGGAAGTTATGTAGACTTCCGTATGCAGGAACCACTTATTAGACCATATGTAGTTTGAAAATGAACTTTAAAATGTCAGCTAAATCTATTATATCAACATACAGAAAGTGCAGTTTTTTAAAAAGAGATATACTCCCTCATGAGAATAGTTTTCAAAAATGAATGGTGATCTTTGCAAGGATTTTCAAAGCATCCTTCCATCCAGAAGCAGACAGCCCAGGAAAAAGCCTTTAGGGACACTGAGGTAGATGATGGTGGGGGGAGGGTAGTTACTGGGTATGGCCTACGTCAAGAATGTGTAGGAATGGGCTATGATTAAATGATGTGGGTGAACATGGACTGATAAGCAAACCAAGAGAGGGAAACTTGCACTGGAATAGAACAGGGGCTGAAGGAGTCTTGGCATCAGTCCTGAGCCCCTAGGGAAGGGCTTTGATGGGTGGGTATTGCCCATGGGGAACTCAAATCCCTATCAGATGAGATCATTCCAAATAGAGTGCTGGGGGAATAGCTCAGTGGTAGAGCACCTGTCTAGCATGCAGGGGGCTCTGGGTTCAATCCTCAACCCAGCCACAATGTGCTCTCTAGGAGACTAGATGTAGCTTTGCTTGTATCCCCTCATGTAGCCTGTGCCTTTCCCTCCTCTTGTAGTTATGTTAAGCTAAGAATCCAAGGTGGCCATGGGGCCAGGCCAGACTGGGCTAGGTGGTTTAGAGGAAGAGAGTGAAAGTCTTTGGTGTGACTGTGACTATGGAAGGAGAGGACTAAGACAGTAGACATGCTGTTGGACAGTTAAGGAAAAAAGTCACTTAAGATGTCAAAACAAAAACTACAGAAGCTATTTACTGCTCTGTGTATGTGTGTGGCATTACCTGCCTCAGAAGATCGGCATTGTTATTACCCCAGTTCACAAAAAGGAACTTGAGGCACAGCGAAGCAAGATGGTCAAAGGTAACACTGTTAACAGTGATAGGTGTGGAATTTGGAAATGATTGTCCGCTCCCATAGAGCCCTAGGCCATGCCTTTACCCTGCCTCCCCTGTTGATTTGGCCACAGGCTTGCTTTGAGTTTTAAATGCTGTTGTTTTGATGAGGCAAAACATCAAGGCACCTGCAGTCCCTGGAGTTCAGACCCCAATGATGGTGTTCATGTCATGTGAGAGGATGGGACCTTAGCAAGGGGAGTTGGTGACCTGCCATCAGCAGGTGAAGAATAAGAGGCCCTCTTGCTTGTAAAGCATTTCCACAGCTTTTGCCTTAATGATTATCACGACAGCTTTGGGAATTTGGAATATATATTTTTTTTTTAAATCCCCACTTTCCATTTGAGGAATCTGAGCCTGAGAGAGGTGAAATGAATTGTCTAGAGTCCTCTATAGCTGCTACAAGACAGGTGAACAGAACTTGGCTCTCTTCCTCAGACTCTGTTTCTTGCTGGAATTGGACATGTAATCTGCTAATGCCATTACAGAAGGAAAGGGAATTGAGGAGGTATAGCTGGGTTTCAAAGAGCTGAAATAAGAGAGGCTATAAGAAATGTGACTTTGTCCTTAAAACCCTCCTCAGGGTGGAGTGCTGGGAGCTGAGGGTCTGTCTGAGGATAGTGTGGCCTGATGCTCAGAGCTAAAGGATGATGCCAATAACAAGGAATTCCAGAGGGGTGCCCTGTGGTACTTTTCTCTAGAATTGGAGGGACAGGAAAAGTCAGGGAAAGTGTGGTGGTTTGAATGAAATGGCCCCCAAGAAATGGCTCACAGGGAGTGGCACTATTGGGGAGAGTAGCACTGTGGGGATATGTGGCCTTATTAGAGTAGATGTGGCCTTGTTGGAGGAAGAGTGTCTCTGGGGATGGGCTCTGGGGCTTAGGAAATTCAAGCCAAGTCCAGGGTTGCTCTCTCTTCCTGCGCCTGCTGATCCAGATGTAGAAGTCTCAGATACCTCTCCAGCAGCTCTGCCTACATGCCTCCATGCTTTCCACCATGACGATAATGAACTAAACCACTGAACTGTGAGCCAGCCCCAATTAAATGTTTTCCAAGAGTTGCTGTGGTCGTGGTGTCTCTTCACAATAAAACCCTAGCTACGACAGCAGGTACCTCTTTGCCATCATTTCAGTCTTCCTGGTGCCTCAGACATGTGAGGACCCTAAAGACCACAGAGACTGTTCAAGATGAGTCCTGGGCAAGCACAGAAGGGACATAAGCTTTTGAGACAGCCTTCTTTAGACTTAAACCCCTCTCTTGGGCTTGCCATTTCCATTCTTGGTAAGTTTTGTCTGTTTCCCTTTCCATTACATGGACTAATAACTGCTTCTTTACAGTGCATAATGAATGCGTAGTCACAAAATTAAATGAATTTCATTCATCTCAGGAGCCTACCATTTACCAGCAATATGCTAAGAGCTAGGGGTAATTCTGTGAGGTCACTGCCCTCAGGTAGTTTACAGTGCCACAACCTCTTCAACCTGCAGCATTTTCCACTTCCCACAACTGAAGATGCTCTTCTCCCTCCAACCCTCCCAGATCCTACGATCAGCCAGGAAGAAGGAGGGAGGGAGTTTTAGGAGGATAAAAAAACCTCAAGCCTTACTGTGAGTTCCTGAACTGTCACAGGGAGGAGTCTGAAGGGCAGGGAGGGCTGGTACCTTGTGGCTCTCTCTATCCCTGTCCCTATCTCTCCTATCCTGTCCTTGCACCAGAAACCCAGAGAGCTTGACAGTGGATGATTGCACTAGCATTCCTCGCTTCCTGAGGGAGGCTGAAGGCAACGCAGAAAGCACTGGAGTGTGTTTGTGTTGACAGGTGCTGGATCCCAATGTCTGGCTCAGGATCACAGGCTCTGTGGGTGGAGAGGCAGTACACAGCGCAGACTTGGAAGGTCCAGCGTCCGGGTGCAGAGTTCAGGGACGAAGTTCACCGCACCGATTCAAGGAAGGCTCCTTTTACCCTAATCAACAGCTTGCGCTGGGCCCTGCATATTCCCAAATATGCAAATGAGGATTAGTACTCCTTTTTGCTAGGTCGAGAAACCGAGGCTTGGAGCAATGGAGTGCCTCCAACTAACCCGGATCCAGTATTTCCCTGCTTCCGTGCCTCTCTCTCTCTCTCTCTCTCTCTCTCTCTCTCTCTCTCTCTCTCTCTCTCTCTCTCTCTCTCTCTCTCTCTCTCTCTCTCTCTCTCACACACACACACACACACGCGCGCGCGCGCGCGCCAGACACAAAGACAACAATTAGTCCACAGTGGGGCAGGGATCCGTAACAGCTCAGGCTGAGGGAACTGGGGGAAAGCAGAGGCCATGAATTGTCCTCCATCCTTTCTGGGGTTCACTCCTTCACCAGATGGCTTTTCTCTCCTTCCCAGGCCCCCTTTAGATTCATTTACTTCCCTCTTGTTCACCCTTCCCTTCTGCTTCCTGATTCACTCCTTGCTCTTCCTCTTCCTCTTCACTCAGTCCTCTTTCCCTTCCTAGCGTTCCGACCTTCCATGTTACTTCTTCTCTTCCCCCTTTCCGGTCTCTTTGTCTATCCCACCCCTCCTTTCTTCTTCCTTCTCCGACCCTGCATCTCCCCGCTGTCCCCCAACTCCCGGGTCGGCTCTCCCCATCTGCGCCCCTAGCCCACCCTCCACCCTTGCCTCACCCTCCCCTCCCAGCCGCTCCCCCTTCCTTCTCCGCTCTCTCGCCCTCTGTGATTTATTACTTGCCCTGCTGCTTCTGACAAACTATTTGTAGGAAAATGAGATTTGGTCCGCGCTGGATGGTTCCTCTGGGAGGCAGGCGTGGGGGTCGGGTGTCTGAGCCCTCGTGCGGCGCCCCCGCCGGAGCCCCACGGCGCTTACGGAGCTCTTTAAGATAAATGAGCAAAATTAAGAGACTCACTGGGGGAAGAAAACCCTAGCTGGCAGCTAGTGAGAGCGGACGGAACATGATTTCCGCCAAAAAGGCATCTGCGTGCCCCCTACTGGGGCCTCCCCCAAACGCCGCAGTCTCTAGGGCACTCCCTCCCCAAGGAGAACTTCCGGCCTCAGGGCAGGAGCGGGTCTGTTCCCAGGATGTGGGCGGACAGGGTCTGAGACCCGCAAGTAAGGTGCAAGCAACAGACTGGGGGCCTCGGTTGCGCAGCAGCTCTGGGGTGGCTTGGAGGAAACCTGACAGAAGAGAAGGGACAAACAGCTAGGCCGGGGTGGTGGTGGATATGGGGGACAATCCCCAAGCCACCGAGACACAAGATAATTCAGCCACACTCAGTCTCCTTTGTAGTATGGTTCACGTCCTGGTTATAGTCACCATTTAGGGGGACTGGAGGCTGTCCTATCTTCAGCCTCAAGCTCTAGAGTGTAGAAAGAAACCCTGTAGACTCTGGGCAGAGATAAGCTCAGGAGGCCCCTCTTCAAAGTCAGGGATTTAACTCCTGTTTGCTGGGGAATGGAAGGGTGTGACTGGATTTTTTGCAGTGCCAGCGGGCTAGCTCACTTTAGATCTTAAATATTGTTTGTGAAGTGAGTCCATGAACAGGAGAATGTCTTGGAAGTTCAGGCCTGTGTTTTCAGTTCCTGTGGAATGTGCAACAGAACCAGCTTTCCAAGCTTCTCTTTCCTGTTTTAAAAGCAGGATACTTTCAAGGCAGGAGAGAGAAACATAAAGAGGAAGATAAAGAGCGGAGGTGCAGCTCAGTGATAGAGTATACCTCAGCATGGAAATAGTCCTCGTCTTAACCTCCCACTCCAAGAGGGGGAAAAGAACCTAAAAGCCACCTGTTATTTCTACTATTGATAATTTGATCCTTTTCTAAATTTGAAGCATGTATTAAAAACGAACATAAACATCTGAGTAGCTTTTAGCTACTCAACACTGACTCACAAATACCTTTTACTATATTTCATATTCTTCCTAATACATATTTTATTACATTTATTTATCTTACTTTGCATGTGTTTATGTGTGTGTACAGGAGCTGAATCTCCCCTTCTACCATATGTAAGCCCCCTTGATGGCTCCTAAAACATAACTTCTAGTCAACCTTGTGTTTTACTTCTTTGTATGCTCTGCATATGGTTATTTTAATAAGGGTCATATTTTGTTCATTTCCATTCATTCTTTGTTTTTGCTGTCCTAAAAGTGTTAGTGCAACATTTGTCTATCTTGTTTTAATCACAGTGATAAAAGCAGCTATTTGATCCTCCCCAGTTTCCTCAGGACTCGATATGATATATGCTAATACAGTAGTTGACACTCTGTTCAGCCTCGTTGAAGTTCTCAGGCGGAATCAGCTCTTCTAGTGTTGTGGAGGTTTCAGAAAACATTCTGGGACTGTAAGCCAAGACAATCAGAAAGTATTCTGGAATCAAGGAAGTAGCTGCTACAAGTACCAAAAAGAGATACAGTATTTAAAGAAAAGGGTTATTCAATTTGAATCTATGTAAGATATTTACAAATAAATATAGCACATTATAATAAAATTGTAATGATCTCTGTTGGTGTTTTTTATATGTGGTATTAATTTCAAAGTGTATTAAAAGTTGAAATTGATGAAGTCATCCTTGAATAAAAAAAGAAATAAAAAGGGAAAGGACATGACTGCTCCTAGGTATGACAGTGGAGAAAGTTGATTACAGACATGTGGGAGAGCATAGCCAGAGAGGACATCTGGAGAGCCCAGAGTGGACATGACCAGACTGAGCTGAACCATGTGAGGACAGAGGAGAACCAGCAACCACCAGGGGGGCCCTGTAACAGGTAAGGACTGAGAGATCTGGGAGAACCTGGCAGCCAGGTCCACCTTGATATGTTGAGTAGGCACCTCAGCCATTTGTCCCACATTTAAGAACTAACAATCTTAGAAAAAATTTCTAGTAACATATATTGGAGAGGAAATGAGGGAGGGGGAGATGGAAACATGGAACTATGAAGCCCACAGACTATTTTCAATATGTGGAAATGACTGGTTATATTAAAAATAAAAATGGAAAACGTGTGTGACCCTGCACAGAGGGCTAGTACTTTGACATGCAAGTTCACTTCTCTTCCTTGGAGAACAAAAATTTGTGACTAGTGCTCATTTTTCTTGTCTGTTTGGAACTCCTGGGCCTCAGGAATAAGCTTTTCTCTCTTTTAATTTATTTATTTATTCGCTTTACATCAAATCATAACCCCCTCCTCCTCTCCTTCTGGTTCCAACTCCCTCCCTCTTCCATGGCCCCCTACCCACCCACCCACTCCAGCTCATCAAGTCACATCAGGACTGAACATGTCCTCGTTCCCTGTGGCCTGGCCAGGCAGCACTGCCATGGGGAAGTGATCAAAAAACAGGCAACAGAGTCTGCATCCGAGGTACTCCCTGCTCCTCTTACTAGGGAACCTACAGGAAGCCCATTGGCTACATCTGTGTAAGGGATCTAGGTCCAGTCTATGCATATTCCTTGGTTGGTGTTCAAGCTCTGCAAGCCCCTCTGGATCCTGATTCGTTGGCTCTGTTGGTCTTCTTGCGGAGCTCCTGTCACCTCCAGGTCTTTCTATCTGCCCCCCACCATCCACACACACACATGCACACTTTTCCACAAAACTCCCTGCATTCACCCAATGTTTGGCTGTGAGTCTCACGATCTGTTTTTCTGGGTGTGTGAGCATAGCAGAATATCATTAATAGTGTCAAGGGTTAGCTCTCTCCCGTGGATTGGGTCTGAGGTTGGGCCAGGCATCGGCTGGACATTGCCTCAGGAATGAACTTTTCCATGTGTTCCTTTGTGTGTGCTGCCATAAGCACTTTAATTGTAAGCCAATAAAATATCCATACAGAGGATTGAATTACTTCCCAATACAACTGATCAGTTTCTTGGGATCCTTAAGAATGCTGTACATCACTTTCTTTAAACTTGAATGTCTGGTGGCTGAGCGGCTCTCTGAAACAGAATGGTGAGGGTGGCGTGGGAATGGCAGGAACAAGGAGTTGGGTTGGATGAAGCCCACAGACTATTTTCAATATGTGGAAATGACTGGTTACAATAAAGTATGTCAAGCCAGTAAAATGCCCAGTGTTTTCACTTTGGGCTGACTTAGACCACTTTGAGACAGCAATACTTGCCATCTCAAATGGGTTGCTCTGATTAGCTTTTTCCTAGGTCTTCATTCATAAATGAAAGAGAGACCCAGTGGCTTAATAATCAGTCTAGTGTTTTCTCATCACGAAGGCATTCACAGCGGAGTGACTATGGGATCGTTGATGACACAAGCTTTGGTAAAAGGCCACGGCTTCCAATCGTGCTTCTCCCTCCTGTTCAGCTGCCCATGAGGCTTTCAAAGCGCAGACAAGACCCTCTTGACCCTAGAATAACAGTGCTGTAGGTATAGTCGAGTTATATCATCTTAACTCTTTTCCACACCAAGATGATAGAAGAGAAAGATGGGCTCCCTGTTAGGTGGAGCGGAGTGAGTCACCAATTGATAACTGAGCAAAGAGACGTAACTGCAGAAAACACAGAGAGACTTAAGAAAAAAAAACCATAGCTAATTCAGCTTGGAGACCCCCTACCTCATTTTATTAGTAAAGAAAAGATGTGATGGCAGGCATCAGGGAGAGGGGGGGAGAAAAGAAATTAAAACACTATGATCTTTTTAATACAGTCCAAGATTTACTCTGTATAATCTAGTCATATTTTTGATAGGAAATTCATGGCTCCTCTGTCCCCAGTAACAGAACGGTGATCTTTATGGGGCCAGCATGAGGAAGCTGGCGGGCATGGCCCCCGTCACATTAAACTGTCTCAGTGAAGAGGCAATTTGTTTGATATTAAGAGTTATAAAAATATCAGTGCAGAGCGGTTATTCTGGAGATATTGCGCCAGCCAATCTGAATTTTAATGTAGTGTGAGCAATAAGCACCGCATTCCCCAGGCTCAGGCCACTTCCCTCTCTGCAAATATTTGAAGAGAAAAAGGCTTAGGCTTGAAGTGCTGTGCTCTTTTCTATCTGGGCCTCATGTGAGCTCACACCCCATCAGATGTGTCAGAGCTGACAAGAGTTCCTAGGTGCCAGGGAAATAAACTCCTGAACAACTACCCACCACTAGTGACCACAGCATCTTTGGTTGGGGATAGTTGAAAATCAGAAACATAGCTAAATGGAAATTAGTTAACCCGGCCATGTCTCCCCATTCATGCTCCTCATTGATGTAAATAACCATTCCAATGCCCCTGGGACTGAGCCCCTCCAGCCATCAATAGCTTGAGATTTTCAACCCAAATATCTGTTAATTTCTTACTCCTCCCCATCCTTTATATTCTCTAAAATGCCCTTCTCATCATCGTACCATACTCCATCACACCCCATCTTTTTATCTCAGTCTGTGACCCATAGGTGCATACTCTGACCTCTCCCTTCCTTCTCCCATCAGTCTTCTTATTATTTTCATCACCACCATTCTCCTCCTTTCACCTCCCAGTCACCTCTGCCCAGCCTCTTCTGCCATAAATATCTATTCAGCCTTACAGCTAGATCCTCCTGATACACGCTAACCAATTAATTCCATTTTCACAGGGTGCCTACTTTGTGTCAGGCAGAGTGACAGGCACAAACATGAACAGCCTCAGTGGTTTGCTTTCTGTTGTCTCATGGTTCAGTTAGTAGGGGGCAATAGAGTGGACCTGTTGGTGCCAAGCAATCACTATGGTCATTTTAACTCAGGGAAAGATGAGATAATATTCCCACAGTGAATCAGGGCATCAGAGTTCTGTAGGGAGGAAAGATACATTTGATTGTGAAGAAATAGGGAATATGTTGTAGAAGTAGACAGTGGCTAGGCCTCCTGGCAGTGTTATTTATCGGCGGCAACTCAAGAATAGGTTGATCAAGAGCCTATCATAGAGGAAGTATTGAAAGACACAATCAGAGAAACCATGAGGAAATGTTAAGAAATAGTGAGACAGGCTGGAGAGGTGGCTCAGCTATTAAGAGCACTGGCTACTCTTCGAGAGGACCCAGATTCAATTCCCAGTACCCAAATTGCAGCATATAACATGTCTGTAACTCCGGTTCTATGGGATTTGACACTGTCACACAAACACACAAGAAGGCAAAACACCAATGTACACAAAATAAAAATAAATATTTTTTTAAAAGAAAGAGTGAACCATTCATCTTGGTTGGAAAGGCCTAGAGAAGGTCAGGATTATGGCCAAGCTAATGAAAGGTGACATCAGAGCTGCTCCCCCTCTTGCCATTTCTCACCTTGGGACATATCCCATTGTACTAGGACAATGACTCTCAAAGTATCAAATGGCATCCTTAGACTTCCCAATGCCTTCCCAGCATGCCTGAGAAGTTGGCACAGCCTAAATCTTTTTCTTATTCACTAGTGAGGTGGGGTTTCCTAGTGCACAAATAAAAGGGCTGTATAACTCAGCAAGCTTGCATTTTCCAGGTGACCAGATACATAGTGCTACAGATCATGCATGGGTGACCCATCCTCTCAAGATGCAAGGTAGAACAAGCATTGTGAAATGAGAGCGTTCAAGTACTTTACAGATGTGTCTTCATATTTCACTCTGCTGCTAGCCTTCAAAAAATGTAAATTGTTGGCTGTGGATGTGGGCTGGTGGAGGAGCATATGGCTAGCATTTGCAAGGCCCTGGGCTCACTCCTAACTACTGCCCCTATATGTAGGGATATGTGCTGGAGAGGGGCAGAGGGAGGGAGGAGAGAAAGAAATTTTGAGGTATTTTATGAGAAGAATGTCTGTAATTATCTGAAAAGGTGATTAAAATACTCCCTGCTTTTACATATCTGAGGCCAAATTTCATTTCAAATACTTTGACCAATACAACATACCTGAACATTGAGCTATGAAGCAGATATCAAACCCATTTGTTCTCTATGAAATAAACTGTACAAATATAATAATGATACTTTGCACAATACTTATGAAAATATAGTGAATATAGGAAAAAGATTTTTATTAACTGAATGAACTTATTCTATTGTTGATTTTAAATTATTCATAAATATACCAATAACTCTGGGTTGCATATAATATTACAACTATAATACTTATAATCCACATAATCAAATGCCCCTAGACAACATCTTTTAAAATAGATTATATAAGTGTCCTGAGATCAAAATGTTGAGAATTTTTGGGCCTCAGAGCATTTCTAAAAGTTTAGTAGTTGTAACTTCACTCCCTTGTCAGTTTGGCTTGGGAAGAATAAGCCTATTCCTCAACCTCTGTCTTTCTCTTTTTTTTTCTCTCCCCCCTTCCTGTTCTCCCTGCTTGTTTTCTCTCCTGCCCCATTCTCTTCTTTTTTTCTATTACTCTCTCCTTTTGCTGTTCTCATTACCACCCTGCCTTACCAGTTCCAGCATGCTGCTTTACCCTTTAAGTCCTTCTAGAAGGTTCCTTCCTTTCTCATTTACTAAACTTCCTTTCTCCAACACTTCCAACCCAAGTGCCTGACTCCCTCATCTCCCAGATTCCATACTTGAGTTACTTAACTTCCTCTCACTGAACCCCACTTCCTCCACCACTGGTGTCTTCTTAACCCCCACCTCTAAGCATTTTATCAGACAGCTCCTTGTTCTAAAATGCATTGAACAAGCCATGGACGTTCACATCTTTGCCTACTATCATCTAAAAGCGTAAGGGGAGAAGATTTTGTACATGGGCTGAAAATCATGCTTATTATTTTGGAACAAAAGAGACTATTCTAGTATCTCCTGGCATATGATTCTACCTCATGAAAAGGATGAGGGATGTGGCTGCTACAAAAGAGGGAAAGTGGTTTGAAGACAGGCAAGTCCAAGTCAGAGTTGGGCATTACCACACATTAGCAAGATGGCTTTAACCAACTCACCCTTTCTTTCTGATCTTGAGGTCCTACTTTTATAAAATGAAGATAATAATTCTATCAAGAATGCACATATATGGGCAGAGCATAAATACTCATCAAGATTCACTATTATCACCAGAAAAAAACTGTGTTGGCAATCAGTAAATGTGGGTTTTCAGGCTAGTTAATTATTTTTCTAGATAATTCCAATAACCTGTAAACTAGTTCATAAATAAAGAAGGAGCTTTCCTCATTTTTCATAAAGAACCCAGAAATTTGGCTCAGTAATTTAAGGATAAAATCTATACACCTAACAGCAAATACTGCTGAGTATGTATGAATTTCCATAATCTCACATCGTCTTTTGTTTTCTATGACTTTCTATTCTTAAGGATCTGCACAGGCTACATTTGGTAACTGTGATTGCTACCCCACACATTTCCAATGCCTTCTTCTTGCTGAATGGCTAACTCTCAGTGTTTCACAAACATCCTTCTGCAGTCATGCCTCTCCCATCCACTACCTTTAACACTGTGTAGTACACGTGGGAGCCATGCTTAATCCTCATTTCTTTGACTTGAAAGTGAGAAGAGGTTTATTTCCTGAAGACACTGTGAGACTTTTGTGGCTAGGCGTTTTGTGATGTGGCCCCCAAATGCTACTTTTCATTATTTTCTTTTTCCGAAAAGTCCGTTAGCCTATCTATGAAAAGAAGAATGACAGTTGCTAATCTTTCAGACTTCCCAGTCTATGGACCTCCCATTACTCCCAGGACAATTCTGTCTCAAGATCTGCAAGTAGACGCCTAGGTATAGCTTCCTGCCCCTCCCACCACTTCTTACCCAGTCCTAACCAACAGTCTCTACTTAGCATTCTCAAATAACCCCAGCACTTTGGAAGGCAGTCCTCTTGTTTTTCTGCTCTCCCTCCTTCATTCTTTGGACTTGCCTGATGTACCTTGAACAGAAGGAATCCTTATGTAATCTGACTACTCTGTCACCTTACCGCCAGAGGGTAAAATGAGATCACATGGAAGTGTGAGCTTGACTCTTGAGCCTGGAGAGGTCATATTTGGGCCTGGAGGATATCACCATCTCTTACCCAACTCTATTATTGCCTTGGGCTCCTTCTGTCCATTTCACATGGTCCCTGGGAATGTCAGGATATTAGTACAAATCTTTTTGAACTTGTCTGCTGATTTCACCTGTTTCTTGACTGTGTCCCATCTTCTAAAATCACTTTGCTCAGGCTGACTATTGAAGGGTGGCCATCATCCTTGCTCTTGGCAATGATTATGGTAACATATGGAAAATGGGAGAACAAATGTTCCTATCTTCTTTTGTGGCTTCTACAGAGTTTCTGGCTCCCAAAATGTTACAGCTTTTTCAGATTTGCTTGCACATTGCATTTTTTTTTCTGCAGATGAATTCCAAATGCTTAACATGGCTTGTGTGTATGATGTTTAGTGTTGCCTTTGATCCATGCACAGCCATTCTGTTCACTGCTTTGTCTTGTGTCCACACAAATCCAAAATAATGGGTAATTTGTCCTGAAGTTCTTCACTGAAAGTTGCCCTCTATGAAGATCCTGGAAATATCATAGATACATTTTCTTAGAAAGCATCTTAGCTTTGCATAAATTAGTCATCATACATGGCCTTGGAGGGGACAACAACACATGGACCCTAAAGTCTTCTCTGGAATGTATAGTAATGTTAAGATGGGCCCAAATTTTCCCACATTCTTCTCATGAGAAACTCCTTTTGATGGGATTAAGGTTGAAATTTGCTGTGAAAGGTGGTGAGGAAGCCCATGTTGACAAAGTGAAGAGTTGTCTTGTCTTCTTTTGGTCATTTACTTACATATTTAGAAAATATTATCCCTGAGATAGACTCTGAAAGGAACACATTATCATGAAACACTTTCCTGAAACAAGTAGAAGAAGAAATTGGGAAGTGCAGAATCCAGAGAGTCCCACTCCGTTAATGGGAGGAAGCGAGACTGCATGTTCCTTTGGGCAATCTGACCTCCCTCCATCACAGCTTCTTTTCCTCCCATCTTGTGGATAACTCTAAGTGAAGAGCAAAAACCTGAAAGATCAGGTAGATCCGGCAAAAGAGCAATGGTACAGAGGTAGCATGGGGAGGGGGCAGGCAGTGAGTTTCCAAAGTGGTGTGACATGAACTTGATGAATCCAGAAGACCCTTTTCAGTCCTCTGGGAATGATGGCTTAAGGCATGCCTGGGAAGACACAGTTGGAGATCCTCCCTCTTTGAGAAGTAGATGCAAGACGATTCATTCATTCATTCCCTTGTCTGCCATCCCAAGCTCACCAAGTGCTCTTTGTGACAGTACAGACAACTAGAGTACGTTTACTTTTGAGCTCAGCTGTATCAGGAGGGTGGCTATAGATGCAACATGTGACAGAAAACTGCCAAGTGGTCTCAAGATAGAGAACATAAGCCTGAGTCAGAGGACACAGACACCTTGTGTCTTGCTGCAAACGAACAGAGGAAATGCAGAAAAAAAGAGAAAAATGAAGAACAGTCCCATGGCTAATTGCACAGCCAACAATAACTGGGCAGTTGGGAGGAGGCTCTGGTGAGGAAAGATTACAAGTGCTGTTTTAGACAACTTTTATTTCAGAAGTTGGAAGTCAGCCAAAGAGATCTTACACAATAAGAAATATGTGACAGGTAAGGGGTGAGGGACCAGGGACTGAGATGTAGGTTGAGCAGACATGAGATAATGACAACAGTGCCCAGATGGTGAGGGAACTCATTTGTCTTTCTCAGAAATACTTATTAAGTCCCTACCTGTGTCAGGCATGGATTTGACACCTGGGGTCATTGCCATGATTGAGATAGGGAAATTATACTGAGTGATTTGTGTAGAGAAAGAAAATAAGTTCTGTCAAGAAACAGTGGGGGGTCAGCACTGGATGTAGGCCAGAAGAGAGATAGTATAATGGATCGGTTAGGACCTGAGGTGACCTATCAGCAATGGAAGAGGCAAATAGTGGACTAAATAAGGAAGATATTTATTAGCCTTTCACATGCAAGAACTATGAAGGTGGCAACCGAGTGCTAGAACAGGGCCTCTATCAGTCCGTAGACTCCAGGTTAGGTGACCCACCCTACAAAGTGTCCTCTAATAAGAGAGTGAGCCATGATCCCATTGCCTCTTAGTCCCAAACTTTGCATTCTCTTCTCTTCCCTGATTAAAGGTTGTGTTTTTTTAAAGTTTACTGCAAAGAACCCTAAGGGACTATGGAGAAGCCTGAGGGACAGCTGGAAAGGATAAAGGGCGGCTCAAAAGGCAGGTACTTGTTATGCTTAGTAAACACTTTACCTATATTTGTGTTTATGTACATTATTACCTATATCTTACCAATAATTTCTGTGACTCAGAAGAGTCCCTAAAAAGACAGAGCATCATATTGACTGTCTGTCTGTCTGTCTGTCTGTACTGTGTATCTCATTTTCTAAGACCACTGCTTCTGCTGGAAGTTTGTTCTATCAAGCTGATGACTGGTATGAGTGTGTAAATGTATGTGTGCATGTGTGTGTGTGCACTCTCATATGTGTGCATGCATGTGGTCATGCTGCTCATGTGTCCTAGAGTTGTATGAATCCACCTGTGTGACATCTATTGCCATGTACTTTTCCTCCCTTCAATGTCCCAATCCCTCGCCTTCCTAAAGACCACCGTATCCTGTCATCTCTCACTTAGTCCAAGCTTAAGGTCTTGTCTCAGATTCTTCTTCTGAATCACAGTACCATGTGACCAATCACTATGGGACTTGTGATACAGCATTTGAGGTCAGAGAGGAAGAAAAGAAAGGAAACAAGGAGAAGATGCCCCACAAAAAGGTGCTGGGAACAAGTCCTGGCAGCTCTCTAGCAGAGGCTGAGCCAGTTGGAATTTCAGTTGAGATATCATAGCCAATTCTGACTCCTTGTCAGATCATCCTAAAGATGTAGGAAGGAAATTCACACCTGTCGAAAGACTACATCAAGTAGCTGACGTTGTTGTAAGGGTTCCCCTGTGGTCTTTTAATCTTCCTACTAACTTTGCAAAATACAAAACTTTACTCTCATTTTATAGGTGAGGGAACTTTGCCCTGTTGATACATTGAGGCTGATGTGAATGCTACTGAAGATGGAATAAGAGAAACGTACCCCAGGAGGGCTGTCTTTTGAGTATGAGTTACCATTGACTAACTCAACACTCCACCCATAAGCCAACTCAGTATCCAAGCCAACTTTCTTTATACTCTTAGCCAGCGAAATAAGAGAATGGGATGTTGAGGTGAGAACACCCAAGAAGATGGTCTTATTGAAAAGACACAAAGGCTGCATAAGCCTCCATAGAAGCAGTCAGATTTGAGTTTGAATCACAGGTGTATTATATGATCCCTGACTGTCCAAACTTTCCAGGCCTTATTTTCTTTATCTGCTTAATGGGATCAGTTACAGGACCCACCCAAATGGGGGGGGGGTATGGTGAGGAGTATATAAATGAGTACCTCTACAGAGCTTTGAAGGCAACAATAGCTTTGGGTATTATGTTTTAAAATGGAGGGACAGAGGTACACTTCCTCTAAACTCTAACCTTGGAGGGGTGCCTCAGCAGACATGGGACTGGTTGTCTCAGGGTTCTGGCTTCCTTCCTCCCACTCCTGCTCAGAGATAACTCTCCAGAGCACCCAGCTGTTTACATTTGTGTGGGGGAAGTGCCAGCCTGGGAGGATGTAACCCAGAAGAGACCAAGGCCAGTTTCCTGCCCTGTCTCAGTTCCCAGGTCTATTTAGCTCCTTAGTGCCCCTCCCTAAGCTCTTCCCTGCTCAGGCCCCACAGGCTGGTTTCCATCCCTGAAGAATGAAAGAAAAATTAGGAATCTTTTTCCATCTCAAAGCTCTAGCTTTAGTATCCTAAAACTGTATTTTAGTATCCTAAAAATTCAAAAATTGTACAAAGGAATGAAATTTCCATTATGCTGTCATGGCCAAAATACAGGATTTTCTAAAAACTTTTATCTTTAACTTGGAAAACAGATTGGTGGAGGACTTTGCAGCCAGTCCTGTAGATACCTGATAAAACAGGGTCAGATGAAGGGGGAGGGGGTCTCCCCCTATCAGTGGACTTGGAAAGGGGCACGGTGGAGATGAGGGAGGGAAGGTGGGATTGGGAGGGGATGAGGGAGCGGGATACAGCTGGGATACAGAGTTAATAAAATGTAACTGATAAGAAAAAAATAAAATAAAATAAAACAGATTAATGGAACTATTTTAAAGGAACGTGTACATGAATGAGGGATATGAAAGAAAGAAAAAAGATAAGGAAAAAAGACAGAGAAGGAGGGAGGATAAAGAGGGGATGCCTTACCTTTTTTTTTACTAACCTAACCAGATCTTTAGGACCCAATGGATTTGAGACGATATCTCATGAGACTGTAGAACACTAGCAAAGCTAGGAGCAAGGAGATTGACCGAGGGGAAAGTGAGATATGAGCACATGAAGGTGTCACCACAATCTCAGGTCCCTCAGAGTTCATTAATAATAGTTTACACAGGCTGGAATGTAGATTGCTTGAGAGACCTTTAATACAAAGGATTTGGTGGACAACCCCTGCCCTGGCTTAAAATGTAGTGGCTTAAAATGCCAGAGAAATGTAACCTTTCTATTTATTTCACTCATTAATTTCTGGACCAAAAAAATAGTTTCTCAGATTAACTCACTTCCAGGATCTCAGAAGTCAGACCTGGCCCAAACAGGAAGGGTGGGGCTAAGAGATGAGAGGTGCCTGAGTCCCAAGGTAGTGGAAACACCATGACTGCAATTCAGAAGTGAGGGATGCTGAGCTGAAGGAAATGCAGTTGAATGGGAGGACTGTGAGTGGTTTTTACTTTCTCCTGGGGCCATTGCAATTTTTGTTTTGAGACAGAGAGCTGGATTGCAGAGGAAGCTTTAGAGGATGTGTGTCCTACGTGCAGACCATGCTACAAGGTGGTATGACTCGGTGCAATACATGTGCATTTGTCACTGATGTAATATTGGCTCCTCTTCTGGCCCAAGTGGTTACTTTGCATTTTAAGAAACTCAAAAATATAAGACAATAGCCATCATAGAAGTGTATGTCCTCAATCTCTTGACTATTGCACATTGGGATTCAAATGATGATGCCTAAATTCTGAGTTTGAACCTTGCTACTTTTGAGCTTCTGCCTATTTACCTGGATTCCCTCAATAGACTTCTCAAGTGATGATCTTTGCAAGATTTTTAATCTGGGATAACAAGTGGTCACTTAGAAGGTTAAACAAGTCTCTTTTTTGTCCAGAAACACCACCACAAGGAACTCTCTCCCCTTAACCTACAGCTGGCTGACTTGCCAGCTGACTCTCGGAAGGCCAGCACAGTCTGCCTTCAGTGCTCCCTTGGACGACTTCTGAAAATGGGATTCTCTTGACCAAAAGTCAGAGTTTAGTGCATCACCATTTCCGGTTTGCAAACTGGACTTTGCTGTCCTTGTCATCAGGACTACTGAGTTGGGAGAGCATTCTAATTTAGTTTGGATGTTGCCCTACTCTTGAGCAAGTTCATCTCAAAGAATTTGCTTCCTATGAGTTTAATATACAAAACCCTGCAGATTGCAAGATTTTTTTTCTGGCAGGAATCTTCATTCTTTGAGAATTAGGATTCAAATAGACTTTTGAAGCAGAGCTGTTTCCTGGACTCATCGAGGTTGTATCTAGGATTTTGCTCTGGCCCAGGTAGGTGGAACTTCTCTTCCAATTCAAAGCATTTGTAGGGCAAGGAGCGTTTCTGAAGCCCAAGCCTGCTGAAGTGGACAGCAAAGACAGTACTCTAACACACCCAGTTACCTTATTGGGCTTAGGACCACCTTCCCATTTCACAGATTGAAACACATTTTCAAGGCAAGACATGCTTCCGGTACCCTGGACCAACTTGCACATCACACAAGATCTCTGCTACTTCTGAAAACAGTCTTATGCAAGGGCACATCAGAGACCCAGAAGGGTGACAGACATTTGCTTTAATTCCACAGACTGTAATGCAAGGACACTACAGCCATTTCCCCTGTTGATTTAGATCTTGGATAATATTCCTGAAAGAATGCAGAGCTTCCTTTGTTGGACACATGAAGTTTCATGAAATACCCTTTTCTCTTCCTCTTTTGGGTCAGGCAATAATGTGTCTTGTCAGATCCTTGCCATAACACCCACACTACCCATGACATTTCCTTTCTTTTCATCCCTTCCTTCTTTTACAATGATTTTTTCCCTTTCCTTTCTTCTCTCCTTTCCCCTTCCCTATTAATTACTTACTCTGTGCCTCACACTCTGCTGAGTACCAGAGGGATGAAGGATGGATAAGATATTGTCCTTGCCCTTGAAGGGCAAGCACATCATACAGAGTGGAAGGCAGATGTGTACACAATTAACTATAATAAAATATGGTGAGCAATATAATGGAGATCTGCCCAAAGTGCCATGGGAGCACAAAGGAGGGAGCGAAGGAGCTGCCTTACAGGGCATCAGGAAAGTGTCAGTGACAAGGTGACTTTGGAGTTGCTTTTTGAGAAGTGGATAAGGAAGGGCAGTCCAAGCAGGAAACAGGACATGGCCTGAGTATAAAGTGAGGGGTATAGGATCACTCAGAGAAGTAGCTTAAGATTAGGAGTCACTCTGATCTGAGTCTCAGGCTAAGAAGCTGGTATTCTTATCAGTTTATGGAGGACAGCAATACCTAGAATCTTTTGGGGGCAGCATTTTTAGCTCTGGGGCTAATAACCATCCTCAAGATGGGTGGTGAAAATGTGTACACCATAGAGGTTAGCCAAAAGATTGTGCTTTTATTAATGGCTAATATGTGCCGAGGTCTATGTTAGTGATAGTGAAGCCACAAAGCAGATGTCATGGTATATACAGCATAGAAGATCACTCGCTCACACCTAGAAAAAGCTGGAAACAGCAGACGGTAGTACATTGCAAGATTATGGGGTTGAATGGCTATGGGTTAAAGATGGAAGAATACATAAAAACCTCAATGAATTTCCTAAATGAGGGGGTCTGTTGGTCATTGAGAGGTAGTTTTTCTTTTTCTTTTTTTTATAATTTACTTATTTTTATTTTATGAGCATTGATTGGTTTTTTTTTTGTATGCATGTTTGTCTGTGTGAGGGTGTCAGGTTCCCCCCCCCCGGAATTGGAGTCACAGATGGTTGTGAACTTCCATATGGGTGATGGGAATTGAACCTGGTCCTCTAAAAGAGTAGCCAAAGTGCTTAACCACTGAGCCATCACTCCAGCCTGGAGAAGTGATTTTTTTTTCTTAGGGAAGTCACATGAGCAAAGACTTGCACTAACATGTTTGTTAAGTGCAGGTAAAGGCCTGCCTAAACATGTTTGTATTCTTTGATGGACACAGAGGTGAGGACAGATGAAGGAAGAACTTGAAGCCAAGGGATACATCACAGGACCTTTGGGTATAGAGGAGTCTTAAAACCCTTCTGAGAATATTCCATGTCTCAGCCGTCCTAAGTGAGAGAATCTGCTCTAATATCAGTACATGTGCTCACCAAGCTTTGTTAGAACACAGACTGACCTTCAAAGCAAATCCCTTAGCTGTGAGATGTCTCTGCTTGATCTAGATCATGACTGTGTCCTTTGTCCTTTGGTCCCAGATGCATCTATCAATGCTAGTCTCTGTCACTCTCTGCTACAAAACAACTCTTTTGATTTTCAAATCAAATTCTGCAACTTTTCAGCTTCCCTTTTCTGGGTCAGAAAGTCAATTTTCCTGATATATATATATATTTATTCTGAAGGAGGCTGTGAGTAGGGCTTCCTCCCAGTATTATCTGGTGCTTGAAGGTGGTTTCTTGGGCCTTGATTCCATACCCTCCTCTAATTTTTTTTCTTTAACAGGCTCTCAGGTAGCATAGAATGGCCTCAAATTCACTGTGTAGGGTAGACTGACCATGAATTTCTGATCCAACTATCTCTCCCCCTGAGTGCTGGGATTGCATGCCTACTCTACAATGCCTGGTTTATATGATGCTAGTGATTAAGCCTGGGCTTTACACATTCCAGGCAATTAGTTTGTCTACTGAGGTACATCCCTACCCCATGCATGATTCTCCTTACAAGTGGTATCTGCTCAGAACTGTGCAGTCTAGTTACAGTTCAAGAGGCAGTGACTAGTCTCAGTGAAATGGTGTTTTGTGAAAGCAAGACAGATCCCAGGATTCAGGATGGTTTTTGATTGCTAGTCTAGAGGCAGATAAAAGCTGGGTAAAGCTGGCAGGAGTACAGGACTAAGTCCTGGATCAAAAGTGGGCGAGGGGATGAATAAGAAAGAATAAAATTAGAGGCCTTTTCAAACTTTTATAAAATAGAAAGACAATGATAATCCTAAAATGTGCTATCTGGGAGACTTAAAAATTACAATTTTTAATGGGAAAAAATAGTAAGTTGGTAAGGAATGGCAGCTGACTAGTGAAAGATGCTGAGTTTGTTTGAAGAGCAGAACATCATTAATACATAAATTTTAAAAAAGAGCAAAACATCTGTGCTGTGGTGTCCCAGATGTGGTTATATATGTGCTCTGGAGCCCCAGTGATTTTTTTTGTTTAAGATTAGAGATATGCGCTCTGGAGTCTTGAAAGGTAGAAGCCTAGAGAGGGCATTGAAATACACAGAGCAGGAATGAGTCATCAAGAAAGACTCTTGAGGAGTCTCCCTATACAGACTGAACACTACAGGGGAGATGGCAATCAGCTATCAGTAACAGAGCAATGTGGAGGATGCCCCAAAGAGGTACTTGTCAACACTCAGGAGCCCAGGGAAAGCAAGACTGCTGTACTCAGGGGAAGATCGGTTTCAGGAGTAGTCAATGAGCTGCTGGAGGGAGTTCAGGAGGGCCTGGTGTTCTGGTGTCTCCTTAAACTCTAGCCACAAAGAGCCACCTCTACACAGTCCCCAAACACCAGCCTGCTCACCCTTTTCTTGCTTTTCCACATTGGTTCCCAATACCCTAGTGGCTGAACCAGCCAGATAGTTAGGGATTTTTTAAAGTGGCCTGGCTAGGTCACCTTCCCCAGGGGATGAAGCTTCCAGTCTTTCCTGAAGGAAGATAGATGAGGCAGTAGTCAGCAGTGAACAGACAGGATGCCCACCCATGGGGCGGTGCAGGAGAAAGATGAGGGTTTTCTTTTGGCAATGCTGGTCTCGCAGGGTCCTCTGGGATGAAGCTGAACTGGCCACCTGGCTTCCGAGGGCAGAGGATGAGCTCTGAAAAGCTTCTCTTCTGCCTCCTCCTGGCCAGCCGTTTACCCTCTTCTCTTTGCCCTACCCTCTTCTCACTGAACTTTATTTTATATCCCAGTATATTGCACAACCTTCTGCTACCTTTCTTCTCGACTGGCCATGTGCCCCTCTGTACACCAGGAGCTCTGTGTCAAGAGCTCATCATGGACTAAACCAAGAGCAAATGTGTGAGCTATTTCTAAGCTTCCATAGCAGAAACCCCAGAATTCCAGCAAGGCACAAGGCAGGTTATGCCAAGCCTGCTCCTCCCAGGATGCACTAGGAGCCTGGGAACCAGGAGGGAGGGAGGAGGCTCAGCTGAGGAGCTCAGGATTTAATTCTATGCATCATTAAGTAGTCCTCTGAAAGTAGTGTCCCCCTATACATCATCCATGCTTAGTAAACAGCACGCTGACATTACATTAGCGGCTGGAAATGAATTTTCTCTTTTATAGGGAAATTGAGAATCCGCCAAGAAGAAAGAAAGAAAGAAGAAGAAAAAAAAAACCCTCAAAACCAATTATCTAGGCATTTATGAGTTCCACCCTGGCCCCCCTCTCTCCTCTCTCACTCAGATGCAAAGAAGCATTTAATATTTAATATATTAAGAAAAGAAAGAAACTTTGATAGATTATGTGGAATCTGGCATTAATTCCCTCTACCCCTCCTTCTTTCCAAACCCACTCTTGGTTCTAGCTGACATTTAAATGGATTAAGGTGTTCAGATTTCCTTAATAATGTTGACATTTTGGAAATATTTCTGGTTTTTTTCTCTCCCTGAAATAATAATAATAATAAATAAATAAATATGGGAATGGATCTTCCTCCTCTACTCAATAGACATGCTCCAGCTTTGTCCCACTCTCCAGGGCTAGAACAATTTACATATTTTCCATTCTTATTTACAAGATTAAGGAAAGAAGAGAAGCCAAGGTCCTTCTGGGAAGACTATAGGGCTGAGGGTGGGAATGTGGACACAAGTAGCCAGAAGGACTTTCACTGATCCTTAAGTCATTTCTCAGGGCTTTGCTTCCCTTCCCATTTTTCCTGAGCTAGAGATTTGTCTGCCCGTCTCTGGTCCCCTCTCTCACCCTGGTTTGATGAATCTTTCTTCCTAGAATTGAAGCATTCTTCTTCTGTGCAATCTGGTTTAGTTCATTTGTAGACCCACCTGCAGAGTTCAGGCAGGTGCTCCTGAGTCCTTGTCCCTGGAAATGAAACCTATTGGAGAAGATTTTGAAAAGGGATGGGGTTGGCGCTGTCTGCCCACTCTTTTCCCCAGGGTTAGAGCCTTTCTTGTACTGTGTAATGACGAGTAATCACAGATTGCTTATCTAGATCCTGAGTTCCAGTGTGTGGTTCCAGGCCATTTTCATCTCTGCTCCCGGCTCCTAGCTCATTGCTTGGTATAAATAGATACTTGTAAATGATATAGCAGGCAGAGAAGGCAGAAGGGGAAGGAGGATGGAGAGAGTAAGGGAAATAAAGAGGAAGTGAGAGAAAACAGAAGAAAGGTAATAGGGAGGAAGGGAGGGAGAGAAGGAAGCAAATAAGCAAGCAAGGAGGGAGCACAAAAGGGTAAAGGGGACACAGAGGTGAAGAAAAGAAGAACAATGCTTTGGCAGTTTGAAGTCATTGTTGGGCAGCATCTCAACCCCTGCTGCCCTATGTGGACACCAGATAAAATCAAACCAGCAGATGTATTCTGTTGTGTGATTCCTGTGTGGCTCCCCTGTGTTGATTCCTGCATGGCCACAGGCTCCCCACTGTTTAATAGCGGTGAGTGTCTGCTCATGGAGAGAAATAGCTGACAGTGCTCAGAGAGAGCCCAGTGTTCTCCAGAGATGGCTTTTCATCAATATCCCTTAGAAAAAGTTGAAATCCAATGTCCCTGGAGAATAGCCTCAGCACTGTTATTTAGCATGAGCTATTTACTACTCAAAGTCCTTTTTTTTTTTTTTTCACACAGAAAATAGGACTAACAATCTCAGCCTTGTACTCTGTTCTGTGTATAAGGATGGAGGGTGTTTGCAGATTTAGAGACCAGCACATAATGAGTGTCCCACAGGATGTGACTCTTTCATTGCATGGCAGGTATGTAACCCTGAAGCTGGACAGTAGTTTTGTCTGGCTCTGTTTAACTAGCCAAGATATGAGACCAGAAGAAAGTTAGCGGCCTGAGCCGTCTTTGAGTTCTAATGAAGAACTTCTTCACTCACTTTTGGAAGGAAGAATTTAATGTATCAATGACATCAGGTTCCTGGATAGATTTTTTTAAAAAGAGTTTCCAGCAATTTCCACTGAGAAAATTATAAGTAGGTTTTAGCTACTCTGCCAGATTTAGTTCAGAATTAATGAGGAAATGAAGACAGTGGTCTGAGAGGTAAAAGAGGCACCATTCCAACGGTGCCTCTCTGCCCTTCACACTTACCTACTAATATTTCTGCATTTCTTCCTGGCTTTATCACCCTCCTAAAATCTGCTAGGGTGCCCTTATGTGAATGTTCCCTGGAGATAAATAAAAAAATAAAAATAAAAATAAAAATTCATTTACAATACCCTATTTTCACAAACTGGCTTTTATTTCATCTCCCAAAGATATCCCAGCTCAAACACCCTGGAGCCCCTTCCCGCCTGCTGCAGGCCACATGCAGCCTGCTCTATATCTTATGAACATCAGACTTGCTTGGCTTAGCAGAGGACTCAGGAAGACTTCAGGGTTTAGATTAAATTGTGTTTCCCCCCCACATCTTAGCCATAATCAGCCTAGGGTTACTTTTAATTTTGCTTCTCCCCACCCCACCTTTTGGTCTTGAGAGCTCCTATACTGCTGTGTTTTTGAGCCATTGGCTTTAAGGTTTCTGACTTTTAGTTAGAGTCGCTGTTTTCACAGTCTGGATCTCAGGGTTTCATCCGTTAATTCCAAAAGAAGTGTTGTCCAGCAATGAGTCAGGTGTGTTCCTTTTCACAGGCTAGAGCCTAGACAGCATAGGAAGTCATTGTAAAGCTTGCAAACCAGTCAACAGTGTCCCTAATCAAAGTGCATCCAAGAGATTGAATGGCCAGTGTTGGAGAAGAGGGATTGGATCAAGACACAGGGGAGTCAAGAAAAGGCAATTCTCCAGGCACATTGGTGAGGATGGGATGGTGGGGAGCAGACTACAGAATTAACATACTTGTCTTCTTTTCATTTAGGAAAAACACATTTAATTAGGCTTATGCTAAATTAGATGACCCTAATTTATCTGATTGAATGCATTTGTGAGATAAGGGGAATTCTGGTTGCTGACTTCAGGTCCATAGTCTCTGCTTCCTTTTTTCTTTTTTATTTGTTTTTATTTTTTATATTATTTTATTCTTTACATCTCAAGGGTGCCCCCTCCTTCCCCTCCTCCAAGTCCCCCCACCTTCCTCTCCTTCCTCATTCCCATCTATCTTCCCCCGCAGAAAAGGGGAGCTCCTTCCCCTAAATTAACCTTTCCCAACACATCATGTCACATCAGGACTGAACATATCCTCATACCCTGAGGCCAGGCAAGACAGCCCTGCCTGGGCAAAGTGATCTAAAAGCAGGCAATAGAGTCCATGTTAGAAACAGCCCACTCCCTCCACTTGCCAGGTGCAGCATATGAAGACCAAGCCACCTGTCAGCTACGTGTGTGCAGGGGACCTAGGTCCAGACCATGAATGCTCCTTAGTTGATGTCTCAGGCTCTGAAAGCCCCCATGTGACTGGTTAGTTGTCTCTGTGTGTCTTCTTGTGAGGTTCCTGTCCCTTTTTTATTTATTAAATGTTCTTACAGGCTGTAAACTTTGAGATGGCCATTCCATTCTCATCTACCCACCCATCCCTCCAATTAACCATTTATTTTCCCCTCACTCTATTCTTATGCGTCTATACTGTCCTAAGGAATGTGCCAGTGTTAACATTTGAATCTTGAGAGAAGCACTCAAGTCCTAGAGAGGCACGTGCCAGCTGTGCTAGGTGACAGGAGGCTCAATGTGCTTATAAATACGAGTTGGTTGTTTCTTGTTTTTGTTTTTGCTTTTGCTTTTGTCTGACTCATCTGCAAAACTCACATTTGCAAAATTCCCTTCTGGTATATATAAAGTACAACTGACCCACACCAATGTAAATACCAAATAACTTGAGAGCCAATGCTAACTGTAAAGTGCCTTCTGTCTAGCATGACTTGTCATTGTCTGAAGTTCTGGCTTTTTCATTCTTTTATTTTTCTTTGTAGTTGGTTTTGTATGTCAAACACTATTTTGTTATTTTACATTTTTGAATTTTATGAAAATGATATCACACAGTATGTGTGGGTGTCCTCGGGCAGCTTAGGGTTTCTTGTGCAGTAGTGTCTGTGAGGTTTCTGTGTACTGTGGTATAAGCGGGTGCTTTCATAATGCAGGAACACATACGAAGCTACCTATCTGCTATTAATGAGCATTGGTCTGCTAGTTTGTTTCTAGGGCCTTTCTCCTTTCTTCAGGAAATACTTCTTAATATCTCTTGCTACAGAGCCTCTCTGGATTTTTTGTAGTATTTATCTACCAGTATACATTGAGGGTTACAGGCTAGCCATGGTTTCAAATGTACTAGGTAATGCTGACATGTTTTCCAATGTGGCTGCATTTCTCTATGTTCCTCTCATCAATGAGTGCTGGTTTGCTCTGTTTCTTTACCAGCACTTTATATTGTGAGTGCTTTACACTTAGGGTCATAAAAATTTGTTTTTTGTCAGGGTTTTAATTTTCTAGATTGCTGATGAGATGAAATTTTTGTATGTTTCTTAGCAATTTGTGTTTCTTTTTTAATGAAATAACTAAAATGATGCTGTATTGGTTTTTTTTTCCAGGTTGTTTGCCTTTTTCCTTCTGATTTATAGAAATTCTGTTTTGAAAATCTGTTGTTAACTCAGCAAGTTTCAAATATTTCCTCCTAGTTGGTGGCAGTCTTTTTATTTTCTTGGTGTCCATTCTCTTGATTTTAGTATGGTCAACGTTAACAATCTTCTGTTTGTGAGCTTTATTTTTTGCATTGGGTTTTTAAATTAATACATTTCCTCTGAGTCATACAGACATCCTCTCACATTTTCTTCCGAAGTTTAAATCCCCTCACAGGTAAGTAAGTGAACCGTCTAGGATGGTTTCTGTGGGTTCTGTGAAGTGGAATTCCAGTTCAGTTTTTCTCGAAGGTTATACAGTTGTTCCAGGAACATTTGTTGAACAGCCTCCTCTCCTTCGTGGCCTCACATGCCAGCCGTGTGTTTAGCATAGTGGCACCTATGCATGTGAGTCTGATTTGGGGTCCTATAATCTGTTGCACTGAGTAACTCCCCTTCATCTCACTTCTGCAGATGAACCAGCAGACTCAGAGATGCTCTCAATCAAAAACTTTGAGAAAGAGCTAAAATAATTCATCTCATGGAAGCTTTTCTTCACAGGTCCGTCTAGAGGTGGAAAGCATACTGCACCTAAGGAAGAAGTTAATCTCCAACCACGAAGCTCACGTGTGTGGCAGTGGGCTTCTCTGAGCCTCTGTCTCTTCATCTGTTAAGTAGTTTCATTTCCAAAGTGGAATACTCTGAATTTTATGTTTTAAAAGAAGTGAATGTGTCCAAGATTACAAAGTCCACAGGATGCACCTCATACAACCCAAGTTGCCTGGGTGTTTTCCAGTAGCTCTAGTCCAAAGTGAGTCGGCTCTCAGAGTTATCCCACAAGGGAATGAGCCTTACCCCTCCCGGTGAATTATTTATTTAGGCTCACAACCTCTCTTCCCATACCTCCTGACTTGGTTCCAAACTCATTTCATAGGGCACACAGCTGTGACATTTTCTGCTAAAAATGATTGAAAGTAACTGGCAAAGAGAAACTTGTTTTGTATTACTGATTTGGGAATGGTGGGTGTGCATGAAAGCCATGCAAGGAAAGTCATTGTCAAGCACCTGAGCCCTAGGATCTTCATTCAGTCCAGCAAAAGAAAAGCTAGCTTATCCTGTATTGCCAATCATGATATAAGTATAGCACCTTACAACTAATGAAGTGATCTTTTATGATTCTGTCCATTTTATTGCCTTAGCACTGTAAGATGATCTGAAACAGGAAGTTAGTTCAGGGCATTTGAGACAAGTTCAAATTTAGAGTTAGGTAGCCAGGACTCAGACTCACATTGGACAATTCAACATCTCTCTTTACTTCCTAAATATGACTTCATTTGCTTGTTCTCTGTGTGATCATTTCAAATAAGTCCTCAGCATTCTCTTATATACACTGCAAAAAGTACAAGGTCAGATCTTATAGTCCAATTTGATGTTCAAGAGACACTGAGTCACAGTCTCAAGCTGGGCTTGATTGTTTTGCCAGGTAATTGCTGAACTCTCTCTGTTCTCAAAATGTAATTATGTTTTTATATATTGTTTGTACATAAAAATCCAGGCTACGCTTAGTGATCTCAAGGAACAGTCTAGACACTTGGACCTACCCTGGTAGCACTTAAAAGCATCCAGGGTAACTGCTTAAGTAATTCTAATTTTCTGATCCAGGCTACCCTTTATACATAAATATTGTCCTCTCTAACTTAGTCATAGGCAATAACCTCAAGAGCTCTAACAAGTCCCTCATTGTCTTCAAATCCAGTGCCCTCAGCCCTTTCCTCATTATCTAGCATGACTGCTCCATTTTTAATTGAAGTACTTTCCTACAACTCAGAGACAGTTCTGTGCTTCAGCATGCTTTCTCTAGCATGGCTTAACATTCAAATCTTCAGCCTCTCTGCCTTAGCATGCACATCCAATAAGCCGTATACACCTCCTTCTTATAGATGACCTCTGGGTCCTCATCATTTGGGCCTATTGATGAGAACTTCTGACTTCCCAGACATCAATGCCTAGCCTGCTATGTATTCCTGATGCTCACCTTCATCATAAATTGTGATGTTTCCCATAGACATTGCCACCATTGCACATATCACGAGAGTTACTCTCTTCTCTCCCTCCTCCTTCATTCCCAGTGTTCAAATCCTATCCACCTCTCCTTCCTCTCTGCTTCCAACTCTGTTGTCAGAATTCTGTGCCCAGAACATGCTCCTGTTGCCTTTCAGACTTGCTTCCCTATGGGCAAGTCAATGTTCTTTTGCTTCACAGTGTACCTTACTCATGTCAGGTTTTACAAGATCTCCTCCACGGGAGAGATAACGGGCTTGGTGTTACCTGTGCAAGTCATCATCCCTGACTATTGAGTTTCCATAGTGATCTTTCCAGCTGTGCTTATGTGTGTGTAAAATATCCCACACAACACACTCTGGATATCTTTGCAAACCACTCACCTCCATGACATCTCCTTCATTTCCTGTGGATGTTATGCAGGTATTTAGTGGGTTTTTTGTTTGTTTATTTGTTTGTTTTGGTCACAGCTCTGTCTCTTACACCTCTAGCCATTCCTGCCCCAGTCACCTGCTTTGGCTCAGTGACACAAAGTATTGCTAAGGTTAAGGGAACTGATAGAGCATTTAGAATTCAATAGAAATTTGTCCCTGGGCTCCTTTGATCTGTTTTGGAATTAGACTAATTTCCTATATGCTCTCTGTGCTGCCAGACAAACTTCCCATTAACCCCATCGCTTAATGCTTTGGTAGAACCAGGAACTCAATCTTCTCAGCAGTTCTTAGCCCCTGACTTCCCTTAATAACTCACTTCTCTTACTCCCTTTAGGGATTCAACTTTGATTCACTCTTTACTGAATACTTGGAAGCACATAGTAATACTTGGGAGTGCAATAGGCTTCAGCAATAGTTATGAGAAAAAGCTATGAGTCAGAAATGCTTAGGCCACTGATAGCCTTAGGAAAGTTACCTTTCCTCACTTACACTGAATGAAACTCTCTTACGTGAAAACTAGAACTAGTTCTTGCTCCCTCTTGCATGTGCTCTAATGAGATAGCAGACACGAGAAAACTTTTCAAAGCATGAAGCACAAAGTGAAGGCTCTCATCAGCCCCACACTCTGCTCCTGCCTTCAGATAGATACTTGCCCACCCTCAAGGTACTTTAACTTGTTGCTGCTCTCTTCCTTTCTGTACTCATTACAGCAATGCCAGTCTTCCCAGTTGCACCTCCACTCCAAGCATGTGAAACATTTTACTTACCCTAAAGACTGCCCTACCTCTCCCAGCTACTGGGATCCTATCTTTCCTTTGTAATCAGAGAGAACAAAAGGCCAGTACACATGCTTAATTAACTTATTGATTGATTGGTTGATGAAAATGTTTTTGTTAATTCTTTGAGAATTTCATACACAAATACCATGTATTTTTATCATAATTATCCCATTCCTGTATTCAACTCCACCCAGATCTACCTCCCCCATCTTCTACTCCCTCGCAACCTCATGTCGTTTTTTGTTTTTTTTTGTTTTTTGTTTTTTGTTTTTTTATGACCCACAGAATTGAGTTTGTGCTGCCCATATAGTCATGGATATTGGGCCACCCACAGGAGGGGTAATCAACCCACCAAGTCCTACATTCTTTCCATAATGGCTGCATTTCCTCTCAACTGCTCCTCTTAAACTACCAGAATTTTCTACCTTCTCAGGGCAAGTCTGCTTTAATTCCCTGCAAAGCTCAACAATGCAGACCCCTCCCCTTGTTCTTAAATCCTCTCTTGCCTTAGGTTTCAGGAAACCTTAATTTTCACTGGAGTATGCTCTATTTTTAACAGCCACCTATTTCTAACCCTTATCTTCTGCTCACTTTCCTGACTTAGTATCACTTTCATATTCTTACAAGTGGGCTTTTCCCCAGGCCACCCATCTGCTCCACCCCAGACTGGGAAGCGCTGTACTTGCTTACTCCATGTTATTTGAGCCATAACCCAAAGTATTTATTTCTAAGTTTTACCTCCAGTGAGGCTATTTCAAACTTGGGATTATTCTATAGTGAGTAAGCAAGAGGATATGGAAGCTAAAAATGTCTCAGGAAATACTTTATATTTAACCTATAAGAGAGAAATTCAGAGGAAAATCTTTCTGTGTTATATTTTAAAAGATATAGGGAAAGTGTTTTTATTGATACTAATCACTGAAGAAATAATTTGATGAAAATTACAGAAGGGTAGCTATGGAATCACCAGTAACAACATGTTCTAGCGTGATGAAGGCTCTGCCACCAGATAATGTGGGTTCAGATCCACCTCTGTAATGCCTAAATCTATGTGATCCTAAGAAAGCTGTCCCACTTTGCTGTGGTATCATTTCAGGCAAGAGGCCAGAATGATGGCTACCATCTTGTGGTGCTCTTTTGAAGACTAAATAAGATAATATAGATTATAGATTATATAGATTATTTAGCAGAATGCCTAGCACCAGAAGACAAGGAAACTGCTCAGTACGTTTTCTATCATGTCTTCTTTCTTCCACTCTCACCATTATCATCATTATCATCATCATCTTAATCATGGTAACCAACAATACCATTTAGAGTTGTTCAGCAGTAGAGCTACCTCTTCTCAGAGCAGTGGACTTGGTATTTCTGGAGGAATATTCAAGACAAGTTGTGTTGAGCACACGACAGAAACTTCTGTTTGTTTTTGCTAGAACTAGCTTGATATCAGAGTTCTGTTCCTGTGTTCTTGAATGGCTTCCACTCTGGGCTCACTTGGTCTATCCATCACCCCATTGTACTCTCTAAACTGCAGGCCAAAATCATCTCTTTATCTCTTTGTCTCTATCTTATGCATCATACATGACAGACATGGAGACTTCCTGGACAGGTCCTGATGAAAGCAAGCAATGTCCGTCCACAAGCCTTTATTCTACATTCTATCTCTCATGTACTAAACCTTATGGCCTCTCTTGTTATAGCCATAATCTTTGTCCTTCATTCTTTTAACATTTCCATTTCAGTGATAAATTTTGAGTACTTGGCCCTATTCATTTTCTCTTCCATGGATCCCCAACTCATCCCATTTTGACTTCAACTATCATCAACCTGTTTTACCAAGATAACCAAGCTAGCTTTATTCCTTTAGGGACCAGTCATTACAGTCTGTAAAACTATCTTGGGTGATTCTCCTGAGTTCATTATGATCATTTCTATTTACTTGATTGCCACCTTCATCGAGGTAATAATCTCTTCTCCTGTAACTCTTTAAAGAAAATTTCTGTACCCAATATCACTTATTTCTCCTGTTCTCAAACATCATACCCAAACACACTCATATTCTGATCAATTTCTTTTTCTTTTCTTTTTTTTTTTGTTTTTTTGGTTTTTTTTTTAATTTTTCATCAATTTCACTTTATTCATTCTGCATCCCCCCATAAGCCCCTCCCTCCTCCCCTCCCAATCCCACTCTCCCTCCTCCCTCTGCTTGCATGCCACTCCCCAAGTCCACTAATAGGGGAGGTTCTCCTCTCCTTTCTGATCTTAGTCTGTCAGTTCACATCAAAAGTGGCTGCATTGTCCTCTACTATGGCCTGGTAAGGCTGCTCCCCCCCCCCCAGGGGGAGGTGATCAAAGAGCAGGCCAATCAGATTATGTCAGAGGCAGTCCCTCTTCACATTACTATGTAACCCAATTGGACTCTGAACTGCCCTGGGCTACATCTGTGCAGGGGTTCTGGGTTATCTCCATGAATAGTCCTTGGTTGGAGTATGAGTCTCTAGGAAGTTCCCTGTGTTCAAATTTTCTTGTTCTGTTGCTCTCCTTGTGGAGACCCTGTCCTCTCCAGCTCTTACTATTTCCCAGTTCTTACCTAAAATTCCATTCACTCTGCCCAACAGTTGCCCAGTTTCTTATATATAGTTGAGCAACCATCAGTTGCAATCAAGTTTACATTTCTGCCACCTAACAAAGTTCCCTTGTGTCTCTAACTTTTGCACTTCAAATACATTCTCCAGCACCAATGGCTTAATACAAAAACTGATTTACTTTTTAAAAAAGATTTATTATGTATTCAGCCACTTTGCTGAAGGTTCTTATCAGCTGTAGGAGTCCCTGGTAGAATTTTTGGGGTCACTCAAAAATTTGTACTTTCATATCATCTGTAAATAGCGATACTTTGACTTCTTCCTTTCCAAACTGAATTCCCTTGATCTCCTTAAATTGTCTTACTGCTCTAGCAAGGACTTTAAGAACTATATAATATAGGATAATCATACTAAAATCTGTACACCTAAAGAAGTTAAGCAAGGAAAACTGTGGATAATATGCTCAATCCTCATTCAGAAAAGCAAATGAGATAGACATCGGAAGAGAGTGAAAACAAGGAACAAGACAGGAGCCTACCCACAGAGGGCCTCTGAAAGACTCCACACAGTAGGGTGATGCTGAGACTCATAGCCAAACTTTGGGTAGAGTGCAGGAAATCTTATGAAAGAAGCGGGAGATAGAAAGACCTGGAAGGGTCTGGAGCTCCACAAGGAGAACAACAGAACCAAAAAAAATCTAGGCGTAGGGGTCTTTTCTGAGACTGATACTCCAACCAAGGACCATGCATGGAGATAACCTAGAACCCCTGCACAGATGTAGCCCATGGCAGCTCAGTCTCCAAGTGGGTTCTCTAGTGATGGGAACAGGGACTATCTCTGATGTGAACTCAATAGCTGGCTCTTTGATCACCTCCTCCTGAGGAGGGAGCAGCCTTACCAGGCCACAGAGGAAGCCAGTGCAGCCAGTCTTGATGAGACCTCATAGGTTAGGGTCAGATGGACCTCCCCTCTCAGTGGACCGGGGGAGGGGCATGGGAGGAGATGAGGGAGGGAGGGCAGGATTGGGAGGAAACTAGGGAGAGGACTACAGCTGGGATACAAAGTGAATAAATTGTAATAAATTTAAAAAATATTTTTAAAAGATTTATTATGTACACAATGTTCTGCCTGCATGTACACCTGCACACCAGCAGAGGGCACCAGATCTCATCATACATGGTTATGAGCCACCATGTTGGTGCTAGGAATTGAACTCTGAACCTTTGGAAGAGTTGCCAATGCTCTTAATCACTGAGCCATCTCTCTAGTACCCTGATTAACTTTTTTTTTTTCCAATGCAGTTTATTCAGGAACCTTGAACAATCATCGGACCCTGGGGAAAGCCAGCCCACAGCTTATATAGCCTCTGGGTAGCCTATCCCAGCGTGCTACGTCAATGCAGATAGGTCCACATACATGGAAGCAAGCCAGATCCTCAGCCTTAGCCAAATGTGGAGTTGTTTGTGACAGAGAGCACTCACCATCGGGAAGGTGGGAGGCGGAAACCAGCTCCATCTTTAAGGCATAGCATTCCGCAGCTCTCTACAGTTCCCCCTTTTTGTTTTAGACGCATCAGGCAAGAGTAGAGGTCTGATCTCTGATATTAGAAATAAATTGGGACTGATTAATTTTTCTTAATTGTAGTTTTTCATTTCCTACAATTTCAAATAAGTAGAGTGATATGTTCAGCTTCTTCAAGTTAGCATGACATTTTTGAAACTAGTTTCTGCTATTGAATGTACCAGCAGTTCATTGCTGTTTACTGTTGAACAGTATTCCATTATGGATATAAACATTTGGGTTGTTTCCAATTTGAGGCTGTTAAGAATGAAGTTTCCAAGTACATTCACCTACATCTTTTTATATGAACATATTTTCATTTGTTTATTATTTGTTGTTTGTTTTTTTTCAAGACAGGGTTTCTCTGTATAGCCTTGGCTGTTCTGGACTCACTTTGTAGACCAGACTGGCCTCAAACTAACAGAGATCTGTCTGCTTCTGCCTCCCTGAGTGCTGGGACTACAGGCATATGTCACTGCTCCTGGCTCGTATTTTCATTTATTAAAGGTATAAGTGAAGTCATTAGATAATAAAGTGAACATTTAACTTATTAAGAAATCATGTGCCAGGGCATGATGGCACATGCCTTTAATCTCAGCACTGGGGAGGCAGAGGCAGGTGGATCTCTATGAATTCAAGGCCGGCTTGGTCTACAAAGCAAGTTCCAGGATAGCTGGTATGGTTATATAGAGAAATCCCGTCTCAAAAAACAAAACAAAACAAAAACAATATGACCCTTTTTCATCCCTTTCTTGCACATTTTCTCTTGGTTTATATCATCCACAGTGCCCTACTTTAGTGTTTCATAATTATGTCTGCAGCTTTCTGATCGCTGTGACTGTGTTCATATTCATTCCACAATGATCTAGGAAATTCCACTTGCTGCATTTCCTGTCAGCCAAGTCATTTCAATAAACATTTATTATTAACCAAGTTAGACATTGTACAGGGGTACACATACAATTGTAGCTAATGGAATTCACGACCTAGAAGGCAAGACGATGCACACATGGAAACTTACATGCAAAGCAACGTGAACTAAAATAACCAAATATGATGGGAAAAGGAAAGCTCACACCGATGGGGTGAGGACATGAAAGGGTTCCTTAGAGAGACTGGGACAGTATGGTTAAACAGCTAGAACTAGAGAAAGGATTTAAGGACTGGAAAGTTCCCTTAGACCCTCCTCACTTAAGGAAACTCCCTCGTGAGATCATAAGGGCTTGTTACTCTCAAAACATTTACAAGGCTATTGTTGCCCATCGTCTTGTCAAGGGGAGAATCTTTCAGCCTATTCTTGGAATAAAACTATAATTTAGGGGGGATTCAAAAGCCCAGCATTTAATCCAATGGGACAAACCACAGAAGCCTAGAGTTGCTCTGAAAGAAGTCAGGATGCTGCAATCCATCTACATACCAGCCATCAAGGCATTGTAAAGAGAAGGTCTGGAGAAGGTAGCAGAGGTCTTCAGCTTGAGCAGTATAAGCACAGAGACATGCGTCTCCCTTAAGTTCATTGTCTAAGGGAAGTTACATAAATAGTAGACTACCACCAGTCAATGACTAAATGAGTATATGCCACCAAGCAGGCTCTCATATGTGTTATATGTTACACAAAATCTGGATCAATCAGACATATGGCCACTTAAATAACATGCATCTTACTTGCCACTTTCTGGTTAAATTCTCAGCAAGCCATATACAGAGTAGAATGTCTAAAATAATAATTTCTTTGCATTCTGATGTTGTGAAATATTGTTTGGAATAAAAGGGCAGGAACAAATTGATGGAACTGATTTTTTTTTTCTTTTGGCTTGGAGATGACAGGGTAATCTATCAGACAACTTCCTTGGCTCCCTGTGACATTTCAAGCTCAAATGTTATAGCTTTCTTATTTTTTTCTTTTCTTTTCTTCTTACCCCCTGGCTCTCTATTGAACTGTGCCTCTAGGAAATGCATCCTGTAGATGTGGCTTCTCTGACACTTGTCATACAGCAAGCACTCAGCTGAGGCTTATCAGATGGTGACTGGAAATACTCAGGCTAGTTTTTCAGGTTGTGCCAAAGATGATGTGACTACCCAATCCATCTGTGATGTTATGAACACCTGTGCCACAGAACATCCAGCGAGGAGTTAGAGCAGGTCCTAGACAATAGACAAGGACAGAACACACACAAAAGGTGATTTTTAACACTTGGATTGTCTATGAGGAGAAAGTTCTGGAAGCCAAAGGCTTCTTTCCCTATCTCTGCCAACACATATAATGTGGACTTGAAAGGGCTACTTAATCTTGTCAACATTCAGCAAGAAATTATAAGGATAAGAATAAAATGAGCTAGTAACTATCAATTATTGGGAAACTTCAGAGTATAATTGCTTACATTTCAAGCACAAGGACTTAAGTTTGATTTCTAGAACCTATATCAAAAATCTGGGTGTTGTGGTTCATGTTTGTAATTCTAGTACCATGGAGGCAGAGACAGGTGGCTTCCTGGGGCTCTCTGGCCATCCAGCTTAGCCTAATTGGTGAGCTTTACACCAATGAGAGACCCTGTCTCTCAAAATACAAAGATAGTTCCAGAAACACAACATTAGAGGCTGTCCTCTGATGTCCACATGCACACACATGTCCACCAGCACCTGCACACATGTGTACCTACACAAATGTGCATGTGAGTGAACACAGAAACATTTATAGTCTCATGGTTCTGTAGGGTCAGAAATCTGAGTAGCATCACTAGAAGTTTCTTATAGGTTCTCAGGGGGCTGATTGGGGCTACAGCCATCCAACAGCTAAACCAAGGCTAGGCTGGATTCTCTTCCAAGATGGTTCACTCACGTAGCTAGATAGGTGCAGACCATCTTGCCCTTGAGCTGCCTATAGTGTACATATTAAGCGAATTTGAATTTAATATGAAACAGCTTTTGGATGAGCAATTGAGCATGGAACAAGATCTGATACACAGGTTACTTCACTGTATTCGTACGTTTCTCCACTGCTTTTAGATGCCGTACTGTGTTCTGCCTTGGTTAACATGCTCTGGGTTGATTTTTCAAGGCCACTGTCTTTATATAACCATATTGGCTGCATTGGCAGTATGCAGCGCTCAAACTGATCGGTGATCCTGTCTACTGGGGAGGGTTCTGATCAAGTTCCTATGGATTCTTGTGAAGAGAGAAGCTGCAATTCTATGCATTGTTTTGCTCAAAGCAACTCAATGCTGGCTTTTAGTATGGTCCTGGAGCTTAACTACACCACTAGTTAGTTATAAAGTAACAAATGGAGAATAATAATGAGGCTGCTTGTGAAGGCCTCTTAAGACCAATTCTTGCAGCTCTAGCTTGCCGAGCCCAGTATTATGTGATTCATCCCTCCTGCAACCAAAAGTAAGCCAATGTCAACCCTACTCTACCTCAGCTTCAGAACCCTCTAGATAGTCATCAGAATTGGGGTTCCCTGAGTGATGGGCACCCAACATATTCAGTCACACAGGCCATTTAGACAACTACCTTTCCAGCCTTATCATCCTCTGGCCCAACAGAAACCTGAGAAAGATGGAACAGGGTGTGGGAAGTGGCGTGGCTTCCCAACACAAATAACCCCACAGAGCTTTCTCAGCAGTGACCCTTAGCCCTCCTGTCAGCCTCAGGCTGAGGGAGGAAGGAAATAGGCCTTCCATTCAGTATTTTTCTTCCCCTGTCAAGAAGATCAGAGGAACTGAGATGGGAGAGAAAAGGAGTCCAAAGCACCGTGTGGGCTCTTTCTTTGGGATTTGTGTTGCCTTCCCCTCCCCTCCTGCGCACTGAGTAAACAAACTCTCTAGCCAAGCAAGGCCTGAGGCTCAACTCCAAGCAGGCCATAAATAAGAGCCCTTCAGCCTTTCACTCTCAGCAAGTAGAGAGGACATATTTGAGTGGAACATTTGATAGCAGGACCGGAGAGGTTGGACAGGGGCTGGGGGTAGGGAGCTTGTGTTAATTGAATCCCAATTTCCTTCTCCTAGCCTGGCTCTTATCTTTTTAATTATACAAGGCCTTTAATCTTCCACAGGACTTGTCTCTGTCATTAATGCATGATCCCTATTGGAGATAGGGGTCTGCTCAAGGGAAAGGGAGCCTCAAGCAGGGGCCTTTGGCAACTTTTTAGCTTTTTTAAACACCCAGAATTATCCAGGGCAAATGCAGGTTGAAGAAAGGGAGACATGGTAGGCATCTCTTGGTTCTCAAGAGTCTTTCCTTTAGCTGTCTGTGTTTGTAAGAGTCCACTCTTGTATTAAGAATAAGAGCCTCTTATGTTGATATCTGTTATTGCTCCCAAAAAGCACAGGTCACTTGTTCTAACATTTAAAGGAAGGTGAGCTATCCAAGAACTGATCCCAAGCTGTTTAGGAAAAATGGAACAAATTGCACCCATGGGATGCAGCGTGTAGGACCCTGGACATTCCTCACTACCTGTACCTCAGACTCTATATTAGTGGCTTCTGAATGGAAATATCACCACAGGATTCCCTTAACAACACAGAAATTCACTATCTCCAGGAGACAATGGCTAGAGATCCTCCAGGGTTCTGCTTCTCTCCAGTCCTTGCCTTCTCAGTTTCCCTTCAAATATCTGAGGTGATACTAAATCTAAGAGACACACTCCTCTGGAAGGAATATGGCTCACATTAGCTGTTCAATAAATGTTTGAACAAGGATTGTAAGAGTCAGTCTGCTTAAAACCTGAGTTCCCAGGGTTTATTTAGCAATTTTAGTTCCTCATTTATAGCTTTGAATTTCAAAGAGACTCACCCTAACTCCTGACTACCCTTTTATTCATGCTGTCTGATATGTCATATACCACACCAGCCATTTGGTGCTCATAACTTAGGTATCTTCTAGATGCCTAATGCTCAGTTAGAGAAATAAATTTTGTTAATTTAAAATATGTGAATATTTAAAAATAAGTATTTCTATGAATACGTGTAGTGGATAAAGCACTACATATGTAAATACTATACAACTGTGTATTAAGTTCAGTGGTAGAGCACTGGTAAGTCTACCTGAGCCCTGAGTTCAATTCCCAGTAATGCAAGAAAACATAAAATAAATATGTCTGTGTGTTATTTGTGGACTGCCTTCAAAGTGTTCAGCTGTGTGTGTGCATGTGTATAAAGCTGAAATAAACAAGGAGATCATCCATAGAAGAGCAAATATGTATCTCAAAATGCAAACTGAGATTACAGCTGGCCTTCCCAAAGACAGGAGTCCTCATCCAGAGCATTAGCACCGTGAAAGCACGTCTATTTAGTTTAGCTGAGTATCATGTCTCCTCAGAGTCTCAATGCACTGTACACACTGCTCCACTGTCACCATTACAGGGCTGGCAGAGATGAAGATTCTCTAAGCAGACACTATGTCTCTGAATCTAACTGATAAACTATTGAAACAAGAGGCCCAAAGAAGAAATGGAAATTTCCCCAAACATGAAAAGGAAAAAGGCACCAGCCAGGGGGAGAACTTGTCTCTTCAAATCTCTTTTGAGGAGATTTCAAACAGCTACTCCAGATGAGACTCTAACCTAGACAGTGGATCAGTGGTGGGAAGGTCCACAGCTTGAATAAGGCCACTTAGATATGTGGCCTTCTAAACTTCAGTCTCACTTCAGGACCCCAGAGATAGACTTGACAGCTTAGCTTGATCTCTTTGTTCCCTTTCCCAGTGTGGCCACACTGAATAAATCTCCTTTTCTGCTTTCCACTATTAATTTGGCCATTTTTTTTATTGGCTCATTGAGGGCAGGTGGCCAGACGTGACTTGGCCCTAAGTTTGATAACATTAGTGACAAAGGTCACACAACCTACAAAGAGAAAACTGGGATTCAGCCTAACTCCGACCACAAAGTCTGGGCCTCATCCCTAGTCCATGGCTTGAAATGCTCTCCTGGTTAGAAACCACAGCTTGTCTGTTCCAGAAAGTGTGTGGTTCAGGCCACAGGTGCTTGTGAAGACAAAATGGACCTAGACAATGTTCAGAGAAGAACAATTATAACACCTGAGGGGAAAGAGACTTCTGTTTGAGGACAGATTTAAAAATAACCAGCACTGATGTCTGGAAGAGGGCTACAGAGCAGGAGCAGTAGAAGGAACCAAAAGGAGAGAGACCAGGGAGGCTGCCAAGAGAGTGCTCGCTCAAGCTTGGATACAACCATTTTAGGACAATGATGAGAAGTTCTACTTACCACGTTCCATAAGTTTGCTGCCTGCTGTGTGAGCCCAAGAAGTGGCACAGGCTGAAAATATAAATAGATCCAAGCCTGTGAATGTGCCACTGCAAGCTTCCTACAGAATGGCGGTTTCTCATTGTCTTAATTCAAGTTTCCTTGGTCTCTAATGCTACAAACCAGGAGTCAGCAAATCTCTCTGATCAGACAGAAAATAGTTTTTGGCTTTGTGGTCAACTTTGTTGCCATGTTCTACTTTGTTGCTGCAGTACTAAAGCCTCCATAGGTCGTGTATACAAATGGCGTGCTGGGTTCCGATAAAAGTTTATTTCCAAAAATGAGAACAGGCTGAGTGTAACAGGTGAGCTGTAGTTGTATAATCCTTGCTTTTGACCAATTCTCAGTTAGCTAAAAACATTAATTTAAGGCTGGGAAATGTTCTAGTGGTTTTGGGATTTTATAGATTTTTATAGAGGAGAACAGTGATATCCAGAGACATGAAATAAGCTCCCCATGGCCATACTGGAGGGTGTGAAGGCCATCTAGGGACTGGCCAAAAGTGCCAGACATTTTTCATGCTAGGCATTTCTGACCCTTTAACGTAACTCTGGTGTTCAAAGGCTGCCTTTTCTTAGGGAGGGTGAAAATAGTAAGCTAAGAAAACCAAAGACTATTTCAAATTTTTGTTTGTTTGTTTTTTGTTTTGTTTTGTCTTTGGAAATGAGAAGGGCACTCTTCCATGCCTCCTTAACTCATCTCTATGCTAGATATAGGAGAAAACTTGATTTTCTACAGGCTACACAAACATCACTGACCACCTAGAGCTGAGTGTTTGATGGCTAGTGCCTACAAATGTAGGTTTTACAATTTTCTTAGCTGGAGAGATGCACCCTGGTGGGCCCTTTCAATTAAAACATTTTATCTAACATTTGGGCAAGAGGTGGCTGAAACAATGCCAGTTTTCCATATTCCATTAGCTTGATCCAGGAACAGCTTACATGAGTTGATGTCCAGAGCTCTGACTTAGGAGGTGTGCATGTGGGGAGTGTGTGTGTGCCTATGTGTGTGCATGCATGTCTGCATGTGTGGTGTGTGCTATTCTGTCTCTGTGACATTTTTTTTTCTTTTAACCTTTTCTGGAACATGTTGAGGATACCTCATAATAACAAGAGTTCACTTCAGTAATCCTCTGGGAGTAAGAAATCCTACGGAAGGCAGATGTATTGCTGTTCTGTGCTTGGCACTTGGAGTTTCTAGTCAGATCCTAGCTCACTCAAGGCTCCTGGCCTCAGAAAACTCAGCATTATGCCTGTACTATGACTTTGTGCTGCCTGGTGTTGGCACCTTAAGGAAATGGTCGCCAAGGAAGGAGGTGACAAGCAGAGAGGACAACACAGGCACTTTGAGACTGGGAGGCTGACTTGTATATGGACGTAGCTTTCTACTTTAGGCATGGGAGAGTCTGTCCTGGGAATTTCAAAGGGAATGTTGATCTAAGTAACAAGAGGCACCGAAGAACTCTGTGACAAAGAACTGGAGTCTGAGAATTTATCTCTGTTTTAGCCACTCCCTAAGCAGTCTGCCACAGAGGGCCTCCGCCTGAGTTTATCAGGAGGCAAGCTTCTGTTACAGACCAGGAGATTGATTTTGAGAGGTTTTGGAGGCTCCTGGACATGTTACTGGGCCTGGCTCCTGCTTTAGACCTGAGCTTAAGAAGCAGAAAGAGTCTATGGGCTACATCTGAGCAGGGTTTTAGGTCCTCTCCATGCATGGTCCTCGGTTGGGTTATCATTCTTTGCAGGCCCCCCTGGGCCCAGGTTTTTTGGCTGTGTTGGTCTCCTTGTGGAGCTCCTGTCCCCTCCAGGTCTTTCTATCTCCCCCTTCTTTCATAAATTCCCTGCACTCTGTCCAAAGTTTGGCTATGAGCTCAGCCTCTGTTTGGATACTTCAATCAGTAAGGGGAACAGTGACTGTCTCTGGCATGAACTCAGTGGCTGGCTCTCTGATCACCTCCCCCTGAGAGATACAGACTTGCCAGGCCACAGAGGAAGATCTGATCAGCCAGTCCTGAGGAGACCTGATAGGCTAGGGTCAGATAGAAGGAGAGGAAGAACTCTCCTACCAGTAGACTAGGGGAGGGGCATAGGGGGAGAAGAGGGAGAGTGGGTGGGACTGGAAGGAGATAAGGGAGGGAGCCACAGCCAGGATACAAAGTAAAAAAAAAAAAAAGTATAAATAATAAACAAACAAACAAACAAAAAGAAGCAGAAAGAGAAAGCCAGAGTTAGATCTCTTCTCTTCCTCTCACTGGCTTCAGTTCACTGCAACAGTTGTGTGAGTCTAAACCTCAGATTTCAAACATAGAGACTAGTCTATAGGAGCACTGTTACCCTTTACCCATGAGTCCTTGCACCTGACAGCCTCTCATTCAACCTCCCAGCCAGCAGATCTGGACCCGAGGAACTTGAGGCCACACCTTACTGAGAAGTTGTTAGTGAGCAGCCCCAGCTTCGGGGTCTAGGCAGCATCATTAGGATACTCTTTGATTAGAGGGATGACATGTACACACTGAAGGAGACTTTAAATTCACGGACAAACCAATAAAGAGAAAAGACGCTGGTAAATTAACTCGAAGTGATAAACACAGTGTTGGCATCTTGGTCTGTTTCGCCCTATTTGTGCTCATGTGGGCATGCGCGCATTAACGAAGTTTGAACCACACGACTATAGATTTTTTTTCTTGAAGCTTGTTCTTTTCGCTGAGCTTGTGAACATTTCTGCCGTCATTGCATTGTCTTTGATGACACATTTTTAGCAGATGACACATTTTCTATGGCAGAGAAGGCTCACATACATGGCATGTCCTCCATTAGATTGTTTCTAATTTTTCAGTATTAGAACCAACATAAAAGATAACATCATGGCAGGGAAACCTCTGCTGCATTCAGACTACTTCTTTGAAAAAACTTCCTAGCAATTGAAGCTGTGGCCTCAGGAGGTGCAGATTTTGAAGGGCTTTCATTTCTAGGATGTTTTCTCTAGCCAGGCTTGATCAATTTCTAATGGTGAAGCATGACCCTCACATCCCCTGGTAGGACCTAGGTCAAAGAAAAATTATCTTACACACAGGAAAAGAGCTCTTGCACATTCTATGGTCCTGCTCTCTCTCTAGGTAACACCCATTTCCTTAAATTTTCTAAATGTTACTTTCTAAGTTGTTTAAACTACTAGCTTATGGATTAGAGAATATTACTTTATTGATAAAGTTGCTAGTTTTTAAAGGGATGGCCTACAATAGTATCCAATACATCAAATGTGGACACACTCTCTTTTTATTCTTTTATTTGCTATCCTCTCTCTCTGTCATTGCAATCTGTCTTTCTGTCTTAGTTATGGTTTCTATTGTAGTGACAAAACAGTGATTAAAAGCAACTTGGGGCAGTAAGTTTATCTGGCCTATACCTCCTCATAACAGTCCATCATGAAGTAAATTGAGGCTTACTCCAGGCAGGAACTGATACAGGAGTGGTGAGAGAATGCTGTGTACTGGCTTGTTCCTCCTGGCTCACTTACTTTGTTTTCTTATAAACCCAGGCATGGTACCACACAGAGTGGGCAGGGCCTTTCCACAGCAATCATCAAGAGAGTGTCACACAAGCCTTGCCTCCTACTGGCCAATCTGTTTGGTGAGGGGTTCATTTTCTCAGTCGAGGGTCCCTCTTCCCAGATGGCAGTGGCTTGTGTCAAGTGGGCAAAGCACTAGCCAGTGCACTTTCGTTTATTTTCTGTTTTTGTTTTAGTAGCCGAATAGCCATTTATAAGCCACTGTTGTAGCTTTGCGCTGAGTGTACTGAAGTCTCAGCACCTTGACTAGAGCCTCTACCATTTGGTACTGATTACACTGATTTTCCTGAATGTAAATCCAATATTTAACCCTGGTGTGATTGGTAATAATTCTGTATTCAAGTCTGATAGAATGCCAGCCATGGCCCCTGAAAACAAGGCCTTGCTGTCTCACATAGGTTTCCATACCACATTCACACAGTGTGCTTAAGCTGGGGCTTTTGCCCAACCTGTCCCCAGAGGTCAGGGGAAGGTCAGAAGCTGTTGAAGCCTGGGCTGCCTGGCGCCACCTTGGCCGGTCAAACACTTACAAATGTTCTCAAGAGTAACTGGGATCGCAGCTTGAAACAACTCCGCGGGTCCCTTGAGAAGGGCTCTTGTGCGATGCTGGATGAATCGCCAGCAGGTGGGGGCCCTGAGGTCTGCAGTGTACCTGTGTGGCAGGCCTTCTCCAGCTGGTCCTCCAGCTTAGTTTGGAGACCGCCAGAATGCTAGGAGCCTTTGCCTCTCTTTAGCCTCCTTCCCTATACAAATAAACTGCAATATCTTGTGAAGCTGACATTTGAAGCAGTTGCCTAGACAGGCCAGAACACTGGCAGGACACATGTCAAGGGCAGAAGCTGGGGTTTGGGGTTTGGAGAGAGACCCTGGCCTCTCTCCTCAGTTGTCACCTAAAGCTTCAAGCTTCCGGCTGAACTGCATCTATTCTCGTCCCTTCGCATGCTTCCCTGAGGGACCAGCCACTGCCAGGTCACTCACAGTTGTGTGCATACTACAGCATGTCCCAGGCAGTTTCTCCAGACTCTACCTCAGTGCGGAAACATCATGGCTGAGGAGCCAGAGTGGAACCCTAACAAGGCACATTGTCTGGGGTAAGGAGCCTGGCTGCTCTAGGGCCAAGGTGAGTTTGCTCTTGAGCAAACTGCTCAATCACCCTTAGTCTCTTCTGTAAGCTTCTGTGTGATGGTGAGGGAAGAGCGTTGGTAAACTTTTAGATAAAGTGACTGAACCTGTGTAAACAGAAAAATATCCGTAAAAGAGTCATAGATTCAAAATCTATGTGTCCCAGATGTTGGAAAGTACACTGACTAGGCACCAAGGAGATTGCCTTCTGGGATCTGGCCCCCAAACATTCTGACCACAGGTCCTAAGGGCTTTTGGTCAGCTAGAGTTCAGGCCTGCTGGTAGACATATGACTCCATAGGCTTCTGAAAACATATCCCATAGTACCCATACACACATGTCCTGCACTGTCACTGCCAGGCTGCTCCCAGGATCTGTGTTGTATTTATCTTTTGCAGCCATTCTGATTTCCCTTTCACACTCGTTCAGAGTTTGGTTACTATGAGGGATAATGAATCTCTTACTTAATTCAAATCAGTTTCATTCCTCTCTCCTCAACTGTCTACCATCAACTATGTCTGTTTTTTACTGCAGTCATCATTTGCTTTTCCTGAAGGAGGTAAAGCAGAAAATACAAACAGACGTTGGGAATAAACCTCCTGCCTCGCAGTTCACAGCTTCAGTGTGTTTTCTCATAAAGTATTTCATTACAGACTCAAGCAGCTGCTGCCATAATATATAGTCTCAGATGTAGAATCCATGGAAATTGAAAAGAAGCTCAGAAAGCAGATGGAGGTGAGAACAGTCCATTAGACTAAGCCCAGCCCCGTTTCTGTTGGGCTTGGACAATGACTAGGCACCTGCTTTTTTCACAGGTAAGATTAAGTGTTTGGAAACTTCTCCTGCTTCTTCTATAATTTCTATAATTCTACTTAATTTTGCAATTTTTTCTTTTCTTTTTTTAAAGATTTTTTTTAACTTATTATGTATACACCAGGTCTCATTATGCACCAGAACTCATTATAGATGGCTGTGAGCCACCACGTGGTTGCTGGGAATTGAAATCAGGACCTTCAGAAGAGTCAGTGCTCTTAACCTCTGAGCCAGCTCTCCAGCCCCCATTTTTTTTCTTTTCACATTATGCTATTTTTTAAAAACAGGTTCCTAAAATCTCAGCTTCTCCAGACAGCCCCTGGGTCAGTAGCTTCCGCCTCATATGGGAACTGATTAGATGTTCTCAGAGTCTCCTCTTGCCCCACTGAAAGTGAAGGTCTAGAGCGAGCTCAGTAGTCCACATTTCAACAACGTCCAGGTATTCATCAGAGAACCAATGGTCTGGACTGACCTTCGAACAGAGGCCATGTGGGCAGACAGGCTCGTGCTCCTTGTCACACCTATGAACAGTCATGTATGAAGTCAGTCCCCAGCCTCCTTTCTCGTGCCCCAGTGCTCCCTCTGCTCTCGCTTCTGTGCTGTCCCCCACACAGAAGAGTTCTACTGTCAGGTCCCACCCAGCGCCTGAGGATGCACAGGACCCAGGCTGACCACAGCGCCCCCTCACCACACTGCAGCTGTTAACGCAGTGTCCTTCCTGAAGTTCAGCTTTGGAAGCTGTCCTCTCTGAGCACACAAAACTGCTAAAACTCAGAACACATTCTCTCATCAATCCACTGTTCCTCCATTGATCTTTCTTTGTTAGGACAGAATTTTGTCTGTGTGGAGAAACAGAATCACCAAAGAAGTTCTGGATCAGCCAGGCAAGGTGGCGCACGCCTTTAATCCCGGCACTCAGGGAGGAAGAGGCAGGCAGATTGCTGTGAGTTCAAGGCCAGCCCAGTCTACAAAGTGAGTTCAGGACAGCCAGTGCTACACAGAGAAACCTTATCTTGGAAAAATAAAGAAAGAGAGAGAGAGGAGAAGAGAAAGAAAGGAAAGAAAGAAAGAAGTTCTCGGTCATCTTTAACTAACTGGTTGGGGGAGTTGGTAAGGTTTTTTTTTTTTTTTTTTTCAGGTCCTGTGTAAACATAAAGTTAAAAAAACACATAATAATAAGCAGAGAAGCAGGCAACTTAATCCTTAATGTCGGCATTCCTGGGAGGGTTTTGAAAACAATAAAGGAATATTTACTAAGTATCAACCCTGGGCATGAGTAATTGGATGTTTACTGAGTAACTACAATTCGCCAGCTTCAGGGTCAGTTCTTGCCTTTTGCCTCTAGGGTCTGTGGCCAGTGAGTCACAGGAGTCAGGCTCAGACACATTTCCCATCCATGTGACATCAAGTTCCTCCTAGTTGCTCCTCTCTCCTTATTGCCCTACAGATAGGCCATGGGTGGGCTGGCTCTCTCTGGTGGGATGTAGAGAAATAGTGAAGACAAGAGCCTGACTTGTCAGCAAAGAGGCAAAGTCATGAACTGAAAAAGAAGTTGAGGTTAAACTTGCTACTTCAGAGGACTGGAGAAGCTTTTGAATATATAAATATGACGTGAATTTTAAAAAAATACAAAAGTCAAAAAACACCTGCATGGCTGCTGAGCCAGCTATCCCCTGTATGAGGAGGCATTGTATTTAACCCAGAGTTTTGTTACAGACTCCATGGAATCTTGAGAGGCAGAGAGTACAAGACACCAGGGAGGCCAGTCAAGGGGGTTGTAACACCAAGATCCAGTCTGGACCAGACCCAAGCCCAGGGTATTGGCCCAGAGAGGCCCAGAGAGGCCCAGAGAAGCCAGGAAGCCTGGTAAAGACAGACAGACAGCTGGTGGTCATCGGGTAGCTGGAGGGAAGCTGGTCAGCAAGGGATCATTCCTGGAGTGAAGGTGTTAGACAGAGTCACCCGGAGATGGAAAATGATCAGAAACGATAATCCTAGTTAGAGTGTTTATTGAACTCAGGCCCTGTGCTACCTGCTTAGCATAAGACTTCCTTCTTTATCTCTTGTCATGATTCTTCTGGCACTTGGTACCACCTAAAATCCTTTCATAACCTTGTTTAATTTATTCCTGTTTTGTTTAGTCGGCTTTACCACCCTCTGAAGAACAAACACAGAAACTATGTAACAGGAGTAGCTTTGTGACTCGCCAGGGGCCCATGCCCAATGGGGAACTGAGCTGGGCTCAGGCCTCAGAACTTCCCAGCCAAAAGCTGTTACTTTTAAAAAAATGTCTTGGTGGGCACTCAAAGAAGCTGGATAGGCGATCAGAAACACTGTCAGGCAGAGTTGTCAAGGAAGCCACTCTACTCCCAAAGACAGTGCAGGAGAAAGGAGGCCCCGAGCTGGACCTGCTCTCAGGGTGTGTAGGCAGAGTGGTTGGCATTTCCTGGTGAGGTATCATGGGACCTGTGCTGAGAACCACGCTGCTGAGTACAAGAATGTGTCCTGAGGTTAGAAATGGCTGCCAGAGAGCGTGCCTACACTTCATGTGCTGACGGTGACTTTTACTTCTTTATGTAACCAGCCATGCTAGCCTCTCGGTGCTGTAAAATGAGCACACAGTGGCCTTGCAACACTCACCAAAGCTGGTGAGTGCTACAGCTCATAATAGTCATTGGGTCCTCTGGGTCTAGCACTAGTGTCAATTCTTGCCTTTTGGCCTTTGAATAAGTTGCTCAATACCTGTTGCTCTTGAGGTTTCACCTGGAGGAGAACAATAGCCCATAAAGCAGTGGTTCTCAGCCTGTGAGCGGCAACCGCATTGGGGGTCAAATAAACCTTGCACGGGGTCACATATCACATATCTTGTATATCAGATATTTACGTTACCATTCATAGCTGCAAAATTACAGTTATGAAGTAACTGTAATGATAACAAAGTAACAAAAGTGATTTTATGCCTGGGGTTACCGCAACGTGGGGAACATGCAACATTAGGGAGGCTGAGAGCCTCTGCCAGGAGGTGCCCTCTTCTGCCACGCACACGTGTGCCTGTTCTCCAGCCCAGGTGGTCCTGAAATGGCCTTCCCATGAGACTATACTTCCCACGGTGTAGGGTTCCTTTTGGAGACACCTTGTAATGTTTTTCATAGGTTGAATGACCCTCACTGTAGATAATATTGGAAACAGAGAGGAGTGGGTTGGCAGTTTCAGAAAGCCAAGGAAAGGCTTTTCCAGACACACACTCTTACCTAGTCCTAGGTAATGCTGCGGGTGTTTTACTGTTTGGCTTAGCTGTTAGGCTCAGATTGGCTCTGGTTTGGGCCTTTCTTGTCCCTCATGAAGATGGTCTATTCTGGTCATAACCCCTCCTCCTTAGGGCATGGGGATTTTTTCATTAAATTCCTGAAAGAAACAGTAGTGCTTTAGTTACATCTGCCATGAACTGCTTTGGTATCCTTCAATCTAAGTTTATTCATCACGGAACAGGAATGTGAATGTTCATCTACCCAAAGGGATGCTCACCATGCATAATGTTGCTAGGCATTTGATGTGAAGTAACTCAAGTAATCCTTACATCCCTTCTAGGATACAGAAGTCAGCAGTGCTCTTAATTTATAATGAAGAATGACTTGGGAAATGTGTCATTTTTCTAAAGCCATGCATTCAGATAGACTTTTGGACCCAGTATTCAGTTTCCAAGCTGAACTTTTTAGCCCATGTCATTGCTGTCTGGGAAACAGGTCCATCCTGATTCTCAGTGGACATTAAACTATCTCTCTCTCTCTCTCTCTCTCTCTCTCTCTCCCTTACATATTCTGCTTTCCTTATAGATAACTGGATTCTCCTCTAGTTAATACTTCTCTGAATATAAATAAGTATGGGGGCACCTCTTCTAGGCACTGAGTCTATTTTTTTCTAGGAAAATTATTTTCATCTTTCATGTGCCTACAGATGTCCAGAGGATCATATCTAGTGTGGCTGATACCTCGCTCTTTGAGTATCAAATAGCAGGTGAGTGGTCAAGACTATTCATGAGAATGGCTTGTGAAATGAGCTCAATTTGTGCAGTTTCCCAGGGCATGGGGAGTTTCCCAGGGCTTGGGAAATGCTGATGGCTGCTCTGGTATCTTGGGAATGTGCCCAGAGGACCAGGGGATGTTTTTCCAACTTCTCCTTCTCCTCCCCATTCCTGGGATGGTACTTTGGTCACCTTGCCACTATTCCCAGGCACAAAAAAAAAAAAAAATAAAATAAAAATCAAAACCATTGTTTTCAGTGTTCTTAGTGAAAATTTCATTGTGCAGAGCTCTGTCTTCAGTACTAGCATGCTCTTGACTCAACTATTATTTGACGCTCTCTGCTCTACCCTTTTCAATTCTCCCAGAAGCTCTTATAACTGAGAAAACTGAAAGAGGTATAGAAATAGAGAGGTGGAGAAACATCCCCAGGATTGTACAGGTGGAAATAACGAAGCCAGGATCCCGGTTATTACTGTGTTACTCTCCTGCCACTCATGGAGCCACTCAGCCATTTTTCTCAGCAGAGACTGTGACATCCTGGGTGGATCGCCTCTGTACTGAGCTGGATTCTGTGTGAGCTTCTGTAACCATGCTGCCTGGCCCAGGCCACAGTTCTTGATCTCTTTGTACATGTGTACTGCCATAGTCATCACAACAAAGGACACATCCTCTCAGGCCATCTCAAGACCAAATCAAATGAAAGTTAAGAAATATGGTTTCAACTGACCAGGCATGTATTCAGCTCTGACCACTTGCTGGTGCACAGTAGTAGAGGTGACCTAGGTCTAGGTGACTCTAGGGAACTGCAGATCAGTGAATTACCAGTGCAAACTTGGTAGCCCAAAGCCAAGAAACTGGATTCCAAATGTTAATACATAGAGAAGTGAAGGAAAAAATAATTCTAATATGGAGAAAGATTCAGATGAAGAGGCCTAACAGTGGCTGTGAAAGACTTTGAAAGGGACACAGGAAGACAGTGAGGCGCTCCTGGGTAATCAGCACATGAGAACAACCTGACTGCAGGCTTGGTATGAGGACTAACTACTCTGTGTGCCAGAATAGTCTGTCTGTCACTGGGTTCTTTTGCAGGTAGCAATAGGAAAGTGTCTTAGTCTCTATTATAAAATACTGTAGACACGGCAGCTTATAAATAACAACTGTACTTCTCACAATTCTTAAGGTTGGGAACCCAGACTATATGATGAGGGTCTGTGTTCTGGCTCCTAGGTGCTGCCTTCTTGCTGGGTCCTCACCTTGTGGAAGGGATGGCAGTCTCTTCGGTGGCTCTTATAAAGGGACACATTCTGTTGGTGTAGGCACCATCTCTAGCACCTAATGTCCTCCCAAAGCCCCCACCTTGTAATGCCATCATCTTAGAGGGTTGGCTTTCAGCAAGGTGGTGGGGGTGGGGATGGTGGCATAGACATTCAGAACAAAGAACCAGTTATTCTAGTTTCATTTCTATTGCTGCAGTCAAACAAGAGGTGGATAAAGGGCCCTCTCACATCAAGCATTAATCAAGAAAATGCCCTTCAGACTTACCTGCAGGTAATCTTCTGGAGGCATTTTCTCAATCAAGGTTCCTCTTCCCTGATAACTCTAGCTGTATACTAAGTTGATAAAAACTAACCAACAAGGTTTCTAAGCCACAAGGAAGATGTGAGCATATATTCTCCAGGCAATAGAAAGCTTGGAGAATGGGAAGGATCTTGCAGGGATGTCCTAGACAGACTAGGTAAGCGCGGTGATGGGTATTGTGACAATCTAGGTAAAATGATCTGACCTAGAGTATCTCCAGATGGGATGGAGAGGGGCGTGAGGTGCTAGAGGCATTAAGGAAGGGCAATGGACAAGCTGTGGGTAGAAAGGAAGTGAAGCAGCAGTGAAGTCACCCCTCTCCTATTCTGTGCCTATACACAGCTGCCCACACAGTTGCAGGAGACTTGCTGCTTCTCTCAGGGCCCCTTCACTGTATCAGACTCAGAACGCCTTCGTCTTCTGCTTTTATCCATTTGGATTATTTTTCATCTAATGACTGTCATAGTCATAACGATAATAATTATAGTAGCAATAAAAGGATTCTGAATGGATAGAGAATCTTTCTTCTGAGGATGCTAATATGTTCAGGGTGGGGAGAGAAAAGGTCCTGGTAGAAATAAAGTCAGATCCAACTGGCTAAAAAGCAACTGTTGGTCATTCAGAAAGAACCTAACAGAGAGGGCATGTTTCTGGCCTTGGGACTGAAACTGCTCCCAGTGAAGAACATGGGAGCTTCTCAAAAAGTGGCAGCCTCAGCCTCCTCACACGTGTCTGCTGGGCTCACACTGGCTGGTAGAGCAGAGATGTGCTCTTCAAGGTCAGCCTTTCCTCCCACTGCTGGTTAAACTTTCTGGGTCCCCATTCCTGCCTCACACTCTCTTGTTGGCCATATAATCAGCCTTCAGTAAAACACACATTTTATCACAGTGTTTCATGAACTACAAAGCCTATTGGAATTCATCTTCTCATTTAATCTTCCTAACTACAGAAACTAGGGTTGTTAACATCATTCTCTCCCATACATAACTATGTATGGAGCAGATAGTGTTAAACACAGAACATGAAGTGTTCATGGGCCAAGTGCTGGGCAACAAACCAGTTACTCTAGGGTCAAGCTACTAACCCTCAAGCTGTATTTGGACTTAGGACTTCTTTCTGAAAACTGTTTATACATTCCCTCTTCCACACCACTACTGTCCTGCCCTATCCTGTCCTGCCCTGCCCTGCCCTGCCCTGCCCTGCCCTGCCCTGCCCTGTCCTGCCCTATCCTGCCCTGTCCTGCCCTATCCTGCCCTGTCCTGCCCTGCCGTCTACCATCTATCTACCCCCTATCTCTGTGTTTTGTGTGTTCTTTTTACAATGTTAGGGATGGAGCCTAGGGCCTCCTGCATGTTCAGCAAGGTCTGCGACACTGATCTTACACTCTCAGCTCACTACTATCTTAAGTTTGAACTGGGAAAGCTACTTGAAAATTTATTAAATGAGTGTTTTGACTATTTATTTTTCTTCCCAAACACATGGGGAAACATGTATTAAAATCTCACGTAAGTTGGAAGGTCCCAACTTTTTACTACCTTTTGCTGACTATCTTTCACAATATTGGGCTCTACCCTCATCCTGAAAAGTCTTGTAAACACTATTTCTGTAATCTTTGCAACTATTTAAATTACTTTACAATTTTTAAATGATGTCCAGTATTTGAAAACATTGATGTGCTCATTATGAAAACAACAGAAGTAGGGTAGGAAATGGTTACAAACTTCACCAGAGTCGTATTATGACGCCAAAGTCATAATAACTGGACACAGTCTGTATGTGCTTTAGACAGAAACGATGGAAGGCGAGGAGTTCCTTAAGTCTGTAACGTCACCATTCTGTCCTGTTGGGCCAGAAGCTCTCTCCATTGACTGTGCACATTCTGCCCCCTTGTGGTAGAATTTGATATATCGGGTTTTTTTCTCAAGAGGAAACACTTCCTGTTTTGTTTTGTTTTGTTTTGTTTTGTTTTTTTAATCCTAAATGAGTACCAGGCACTGGGGATACAGGTGAAAGAATAGCAAAATTATTCTTTTGTGGCTTATATTCTGACGGAAGATGTATGGAAATTAAATGCACACAATGACAACACAAGGTAACGTCAGGTAGCATGAAACACTATGAAAATAAGTAACATGATGAAACCAAGTGATCAGAGAACTTTTCAGCCCAGTGCTGAGTTATGAGCAGCACTGATGCCTGAAGTCAGGAGTGAGTCCTTAGCCCACGGAGTAAAAGGAAGGCCAAAGACCTCAGATACTGTAACAGCAGAGACCACAATGAGAACAGAGAGGTGACATGGTCAGGTCAGGCTGAGACTTCTGGATCATTCCATGAACAGCAGAAACCAGTGGAAGAGTGTAAGACTTGGACTTAGAGTATAAGACTGGGAAACACCCTCCAAGGCTGTGTTTGTGTCTGAACTTTTTTAACTCAAAAAGCAGGTCTGAGAGACCATGCTGGTGGGTCTCAGACACTACAGAGAGACGCCCGCTGTGTAGCCATGTTAGAATCAGCTGCAGAGTGACGTGAGCAACCTTAGTAAACCAGAGCGTTCTGGTGGCACCAACCTAGGTGTCTGCCCAGTGTTTGTTCGTTTGTTTTGTTTTGTTTTACTAATTTTAGTGCAGCACTAGAGTTGAGAGACAGTATGTGTTGGGAAACCTTGGTCCCAACTGAGGGCAGTTGGTGAGAACCTGCCAAGGTAAGGACTCCAGTCAGCTGCGAGCTCTGAGACAGTAGGTGCGGGCAGTGGTCAGCGTTCTCATTGCTGTGAAGGGAGCAGAAAAAGAGAGTAGACTGCAGAGTCCCAATACAGAGAGAATGCTGGGTACATCATCACAATTATGTGATTGTATTGACTGCAATGGAGGAAAAGGAGTAGATGGGAGGAGAGTCAAGATGGAGAGGCCTGCAAAGGTTGTTTGGCTTTGAGATGCTGGGGTGCTCAGTCTGATAGCCATTTGTGAACCTACCCTGTGTCACTCATCATACCTTACTGTGGCTTAGATACCTCGTCTCTTCCCAGAAGCTTCTGGTTAAAACAACTGAACCAAAACTTGAGGTCAAATGTAAGGCTCTGTCTGCATTCTTGGTAGCTGGCGTTCCAGGTACATACTTCTCTCTTTTCCTGCTCCCTTCACAGGTGTGAGAATGATGATCATAGCCCATACCCACTGTCAGAGCAAACCAAGTCAAGGTTCCTAAATAAATGCAGAATTTATAAGCTAAAAGGACAAGAGATTAGACGACATGATGATTTCCTGTGTGTCTTGTCAGAAGAATGCAAATCTGCCTGGTCAGCCCTAAGTTGTATTTGACCAATGGGATCTGAATATGAAACCAGGTTCTTGATAACAAAAGGGGGGACAGCAGCAAAGTGCAAGTGAGCACCCGGAAGAAAGCTGCCAGGTGCTTTAGTGTTATATAGTTATAAGGGCGGTGTGCGACCAAGTCACTCAGCACTCCCTGCAGTGGCTCCTTAGAAAGCCCGTGACACAGAGGAATGTGGAACTTCTCTTCCTTGTCAATTTAAACTTTTCTTTCCTTCCTTCTTTCCTTCCTTCCTTCTTTCCTTCCTTCCTTCCTTCACTTATTTATTTTTAACAGGGTCTCTTTATGCAGCCCTGGCCATCCTGGGACTCACTATGTAGACCACATTGGCCTTAAACTCACAGAGATTTGCCTGCATCTGCTTCCCAAGTGCTGGCATTAAAGACCTGAGCCACCTCACCCTGCAGTCAGTATAAATTTCCCTATACTAAGCTTAACCACAGTGAAAAGTGCTGAGGTGACAGCCTCTTAGTGGAAGGATGGGAAATGACACTGGCTGTTCTTCAGTAACAGGAAAATGCTGGAGAATGACTGGCTTGCTTGCCCCACACAAATACAGCATTCCTGATGAGGATGCCAAGATCCAAACTGGGGCCCCCTGCAAGAGTAGTAAGCACTTTTAACTGTTGAGACATCTCTTCAACCCCTTGATGTAAAATGTTTTAATGTAAGTCTTTTTCCTAAACTGTGTAAACCTTAGTTGTTAGAGCTAAAGAAGAAAAATGAAAATACAATGTAAGTATAGCTGAAGAGCCTTGGAACTGGATTGGCAGTGGTGAGCCTTACACAGAGCTAATGAGAAAGAGGAAGTGAGGCTCAGCTCAGAATCAGTAGGGAGCAGCTTCTAGATGTGGTGGCATTATGGGTATGCACTTTTGGTGAGGTTTAGATTAATGCAAGAACAGTGAGATAGGCATAGCACACCATAAGAACTCAAGCAACCGTTAATGATAAATTTCTAAGTGCTGGAATCCCCCTTGGCCTTGGGAAAACTGGAGAAAATGTGTGAGTGTTTCCCACTAGTGTTTGTACATCTACAGCTGTAATCAGAAAGGAAATGAGAGATTCCAACCTGGACTAGGAAGAGCCTCCAACAAGCAGCCAGTTTTTAGGCTAACTGTAGGTATAAGAGGATAGGGGAAGAAAGGTAGGAAAATAGAAATAACTGTGGAATACAAGAATTTAAAAAACAGATGGGTAATGGTGATGCATACCTTTAATCCCAGCACCTGGGAGGCAGAGGCAGGTGGATCTCTGAGTTTGAGGCCAGCCTGGGCTATACAGTGAAACCAAAAACAACAACTCAAAAAAAGGATGTTGCCTGTAGTTCTTTGTCTAGGGTTGAAGCCCCATGACATTTACCTATTCCGTGTTATCGGCATCATTCTTGTTTGGGTCATCTTTGGGCAGCCATAGGGGTGAGGCTTCATGGGTGTAGCATTCCTGACATTTCTAGGAGACACAATCTCATTAGCAAACATCCTGCTCTTCTGGCTCTAACTTTTCCATCCCCTTTTTATCAATAAAGATGTAATATTTATATATATTTAGGAGTATGTGTCTACCTAGCTCTACCTATAGATCAACATTAAGAGGCCATGAATTTGCAAGAGAGTGATGGTGTGTGTGTATATCCCATGGGGGATATGGGAGGGAGGAAAGGGAAGAGAGAAAATTATGTCATTATCTTTTAATTTCAAAAATTTAAGAGAACAAGGGAATCAAGCAGGTGGGACACAGGAAACGAAAAGGTGCTGCTGAGACTTCCCAGGTGCTGTGACTTAAATCTGAGGAGGAGGTGTGAGCCCCTTTCACATCCTCTCCTCGAATTGGTTTGAGGTCAGCTCTTGAACCACGTCTGGCTAGGGTAGAGCAGGACAGGGAAGCAGGAGCGGAGCAGCTTCCCAAGATCACACAGCTCAGGGCTTAAAAGCTCCAAAGAATTAGTTTTGGGATGGGGGCACAGAGAGAAGCCCACAAGGACTAGAAGTCAGTAGCGGGTGAATAAAGGCAGCCGAGGAATTCCGGGAAGACGGAGCAGGAAGCACAGGGCGCTGTTTCTGTTTCAGCAGCAGTGCAACTTCGTACCAGACAGCCTTGGAGGCTTGTCAGGGAAACGAGCTCTGCAACGTTCCAAGAACTGCTAAAGAAAGAGGAAATGGAGCCGGAAGGACGACTCAGTGGGTGAAGACGCTTGCCAGTCCGGATGGCGCGAGTTCAATTCCCAACTTCCATGTAGTAGAAGGAGAGAACCGAACAAACTTTACAAGTTTTCCTCTCCACATTCGCGCCGTAGCGTGTATATGCACACACAAAAATGCAAAACACATAAACAAATGTTTAAAAAACAAAGAAAAGGAAATTCGAAAGAATGAGAAAACATTTAAAGTGCCTTCTTACAAATAATAATTTTTTAAACCATTGTTCTTGTCAATTTGCCACCTTCAGAAAAAGCAGCCCCATAAGGCAGAGCCACGGCAGCCACGATGGACACCAGTGCTTGGCTGCATGTCCTCCGTGGTCTCCTCATACTCTTAGCAGATGAGTTGGGGCCATCCTTCCCAACTCTTTATTCTCCACTAAATGCCAACTGTGTGCATTCCATGGTTCCAACCAGCAGAAAGGATTCATTTACTCCCAAATTAAGACTGCCAAGACTTGCTACTGGGTAAGGCCCCCTGGAAAGCTTGGACCCCATAGGTTAGATTCATATGGTCACTGGTGGGGCCTAATAAGTGGCCCCAAAGTGATTCTTGGGTGCACTGAGGGCTGAAAATATTTCAAGTTTTCCAAAGAGAACTAAGGTTTATAGTTCACACATGACAAAGTTTACATTTGTTAGGATATGTAGAAAGGGGCATTTTGTTTTAAAACGGAAGCCTTTAACAGCATGGTGGTGCATGTCTTTAATCTAGCACTCTTTAATCTTAACATACAGGGCTACATAGAGAGACCCTGTTCCTTATGCCTAGTTGACACATACAAATTAGAGATAGTTATGGGGTACAGTGTGGCATTTCAATGCGTGCACACAATTGTCACTATCAGCAGGATAACACACATTTGTCATTGTGGTTATTAAAAATTCTGTTTTCAACTGTCAAAATATTCAGTTGAAGGCTACGCGGTGCAGCCCTGTGCTGTAGAAGTCCCCCATCATTGCCTCTTCCGACTTCATGCCATGCTCATTCCACAGCCTGTCCCCGCTCTGCACACCCTTGCCAGGGTTCTGACCGCTGTTTACTCGTTCCTCAGGACCGACCTCTAACTTCCAGCCATACACTGGAACATGGACTTTTGTCTTTCTCTTCCAGACTTACTTTACCAAACCTAATGTCCTCCACTTTTGTCTATTCTGCTGCAAGTGGAAGGACTTCGTTGTGTGTGTGTGTGTGTGTGTGTGTGTGTGTGGTTAAATAATATTCTATTGTGAATATATGCCACATTTTCTTTATTCATTCGTCAATGGGCACCTATATTGGTTCTGTTCACTAGCTATTGTGAATATGACTGCTACAGACAAGTGAATTTGTTTATATATGTCAAAGAGATATCTCTTTGACTTAAACACTTTTCTGCATTATACCAAAAGTAAGTACCCCCTGGTGCTCTGAGAGTCTTTCCTGCCTTTTCCTGAGAGCCCTATTCAGAATTCTGTAGTCAGAAGTTGAACAACTGCTTTTGTGCATCTGCCTATTCATCTTATCTGTGGCTATAGGACACAGAAAATGAGCACCCCAATAGAGACTATGCAATCAATAGCTTCAGGACTACCATCCTGAGGTGATGGACCAGAGATAAAGTAAGCAACTGAAAAGAATGCAAGAAAGGCAGTAGCAAACCTAAAGAATGATTCATTAAAAAGAAAAATAAAATCCTACATGGAACACCTAACCAAGTAATTAAAATAGTTAGAAAATCAACAAATCAGTCATCCTTTGCCAAAAAAAGAAAGAAAATAAACCAATTGCAATGGAGAGAGAGAGAGCAAGTGAGAGAAGAAGAAGAAGAAGAACAAGAACAAGAAGAACAAGAAGAACAAAAACAAGAACAAGAAGAAGGAGAAGAAAATTGAAATGGAAAAAAATATTAGCCCAAGAATGGAAACCAAAGCTTGGTTCTTTATTTAAAAGTCTTACTGAAATAGTCTGGCTTGACCAGCCAACAAAAGAGAAAGCATATTACGAGAATATTAACTTGTTTTAAAAAGGCAATTATCATCATTTTAAAAAGCAATTATCATGATAGAAATGCTATATTTTCTCAGTTCATGCAACTGTAACTGCTATGAATGACTGTGCAAATTAAATTGAACTACTTGAACATCCAAATTATCGGAAAGTCCAGCTCTTGGATCATAAAGAAGATTTAATGCTTCTCAAATTTGGTCTCTTGAATTTGAAAACTACAGTGTCTGGGGACACAAAGCCATCACTGCCATCCCTCTCTCGTCCCACTGAGGGCGCTGTCCTGTGGCAGCTGGTCTAGGCCTCTGCTAGAAGGCAGCTTTCCTTACTCCATCCCTCAGGCGAACACTGAACTTTATCCAGTGTCCCCTAGGGAGCAGCCAGTGGAGGCGGAACACTCCATCTTCCAAAAAAGCTTCCATGAGAAGTAGAATAGTCAGGGCTTCTTAAACAACAGCATCTTGAACTCATTATTTTGATTTCAACCACTTTTTGATTGGTGCAGTTTGTTGGGTTTTGTTTGTTTGTTTTCATCTGTCTTGACAAAATTAAACAGTGAATAAATTGAATAAATTTACATTTTGGACATTTTGTTTTTCAGCTATCAAATTTTCATTTCATTTTTAAAATGATTGCTGTTTTTATAAATATTTCCTCATAACATCACTTGTTATCATTCTTTGGAGATTTTTAAGAGCATAATTATTAAAGACTTGATCACATTAATTACACTGTCTTTAAAAATCTCTATTTTCTAATTCTCATCATCTGAGTCTTTTCCTACCAACTGTGTTTTTTCCTGAAGCAGGTCTCTTGATACAGGTCTAGTAAATTTTTGTTGTAGCTGGACAAAAAGGATATGGTGTGTGTTATTAAATTTTCCATTACTGTAATGAAATACCTAAGATAATACACTTTTAAAGAAAAAAAGGGTTGTTTTGACTCACAATTATGAAGGTTCTATTCAAGATCAAGTGAGCTTGTTTCTTGGGACCTCCAACAAGGATAGAAAATGAGAGAGGGAAGCACAGCAGAGCATTCCACTCATCTTGATCTGGGAAGCAGACGGTGTGGAAAGAAGCTGAGCTCACCTTCTCCTTCAAGGACATGCCCCCAGGAACCCACCTCCCAAAGATCCCGCTGCTCACTAACAGCGTCACCATGATGACCACATGGATGGGCCTTCATGGAACAATTCAAACCATATTACGATATTGTTGAGGGTCTGCATTTTAGTCTTTTCTTATGAAAAGTGGCAGAATCCATGAAGCTGATCTTACTACCCTATGGGTGTAGAGTCAGGCAGGTCTAGACTTCCTCCGTCATCTACGGTTAGAGAAACCCTATCCTCAAATCATATCCTTTTTTAGAATCTAAAGTGAATGTCCAGGCTGCTCAGGAAGATCTCCTTCTAGATAGCCAGAATGAATGCCAAACACTCAAGAATGAGCTGTCTGTAGTCTCAGGCAGCTGGTACTCCCACTCCATCGTCTGTGGGTCTTTGCTGCCAGAGCTTTATTATTTGGCCAAAGGTGCACTACGACCCAAATACAGGTTTCTAGGGCATCTTCTCTGGAAGTTTGCTTCTCCTTTACTCTGGATCCTCAAACAGCTACTATTTTAGCAGCCCTCACCTCTCATCTATTTCTTCTACTCAGACAGGCTGCACTTGGCTGATCTGTGCTGTGGAGAATGTTCCTAACCAGGAAGTTGGGGTGGCCTTAGTGACATCAGAGGGATCCAGCCCTTTCTAAGAATATGGTAGGGTGTAAGCAGTGTAAAGGAAGTTAATTTGTTGTTGTTGTTGTTCTTTGATATAAGCACCTTTTGTTGTCTCAAATAAACAGCAGCTACATAGACTGGCCAGCTAACTGCCTTATTGACAGTTGACAGACATTTTCTCTTATGCCTAGCTGCTGTGAGTAGGTGCTCACCAGTAAAGCAGCTTCTTGGACTATTATCCCAGCCAGCCAATTACTTTATTTAAACACTCCACAGCGGCTTTGAAGTCATTCCACGGTGAACTCTACACAACTGGCTTGCACAGAGCTCTTCCCCCTCTGAACAGGAGTAGGAGCATCTCCCCATGATTAGTGCAATGAGGGGCTTGTGGATGGTTAAAGGGAGTGGAAGGTTTATGATTGGTTACTGCCAGTAATGGCTTGAACAGAAGCTGTGAATGGTGGAATTTCAGCCTATACGCAAACAAACCTGTAATGCCACAGAACCTCATCTGGCTATAGAAGTAGGCTGTTCTCAATCTGACTGAGTCTGGCCTGAAGTTTTCTTTTCTGTGTACTGTCCCATGGTATTGCAATGCGAGGGTCCAGTCAAGGTGCCTGTGAAGTGGTCTTTTTATTGTTTGATGGTAGGTAGTGGTGTTTATTGTAGTTGAGGGGTGTGAGCTGAGTTAGTTAAACAAAAAAATAGAAGGGCTCATGGTGCTTTTACCTAGACCTACCCAGAAGTTTCCAAGGCTTCTGGAAGCAAAACCTTGAGAGCTGAAACAATGAGGGTAAGAACCTTTAAGCCCTGGAAGAGTTCTTAAGAACTATCAAGGCTCAAAAGCTGAATGCCCCAGTACCCAGAGCCTGTGACATTTGCTGCTGGCAGCGAGGCTATGGACACTCCAAGCCCTCAGTACTATGTCCCTGACCTGAGTACCTGAGCCCTCTTCTCTTCAGTCCCCATGGCTCTGACCTGCTGCAAATATCAGGTTAATTTCCCTAACCAGGCCTCTGGGCTTGTAAGGCCTGCCACTCAGAAGCTCACGGCTGAAGCTCTAAGTGAGCCACTTCTGCCTAGCTGGGATTTCCACCCGAACAATGTGAAAGGACCCTCAGCCAGGTATTTGTGACAGTAGGATTTAACATCCTTCAATAGAGTTAATGTAATTTTTTTCCTGTTAAGGCTCACAGCCCTACATTGTCTATTGTCCAATGCCTGGAGCACATTTCCATACATTGTTCAGTTTTACAGTTGCCTATAGTGACAGGGGCTTGTGCCCACAGGGGAACTGGCATAGAAACTGGCGAAGTGGAGCATGTTCAAACCCCAGAAATTACAAACTTGAGATTTGTTTTGCTTTGCTTGTTTTTCAAGACAAGTTTTCTCTGTGTAGCCTTGACTGTCCTAGACTTCCTTTGTAGACCAGGCTGACCTCAAACTCACAGGGATTCACCTACCTCTGACTCCCCAAGTGCTGGGATTACAGGTGTGTACCACCATACCCAACTAGGTTAATTTCTTACTTGTTCTAGACTCCTGTGAAAGGCAAGGTAGGCTCTACTTTCATAACAGTAGTTCAATAATACCAGCTAACTCTTAAATAGCCTGGGTGGTAAACCAATCACTGACCGAAGGAAACATAGCAATTTGATAAATTTAATAAATAAATAAAACATAAACAATTTAATCATTTGAAAAGTTATAAAGCCACATGCCCTTACCATCTTTCAATTGAGAAAATCTGAGCATAAGCTTGATATCAAAAATTAAACATAGCACTGAAGTATATATTCTCTACCCCATTTGGGAAGATCATCAGAAACTTCCGATTTTACTGTGGAATTGTATATGAATGAAAATAAGGACAAGACCTCATTCATGACAAGGTATGGTTGAGGAGAAGGGTTTTATTGTGGATATGAAGGAGCAAACAGCCAGAGGCATCTAAAGTGTTTAGACTGCAATGGCTATGAGAGGAGGGGGTGAGAGAGGGGGTAGCAAGCAGACCAAGAGAGGAGCCTCGGGCCAAGAGGCCAAGAGGTCAAGAGAGTGAGTGATCAAAATGGCTATGTTTATATAAGAAAGAGGAGCTCAGGGACTGTAAACAAAGCTAAGCCCCTGGCTGGAGAGCTTCAGCCCCTGGCTGGGGCAGGGAGTGGGGTTAGAAGTACTAAGTGAACCCTGTCCTGGGTTTCTTTGGGACATGAAAGTATATATTGTGTTAAAGTAGAGTTTCTAGTGGAAAAAAAATAATAAAAAGACAAATGTTGTATTTGTGAGTCTTTAAAACCTGAACAGTAGTTCACCAAATGTAGTTCAACTGATTCCCAGTGCACCCTCTGCTATGGCGTGAGGTGTTCTAGGGTGATCCTCTGTCAAGGTGGTCAAGGTTGCCTGCAAGTTGGTCCACTTGCTCAGAGGCATTGTGTTGAATTACAGATTCACTGACATGTATTAATAACATGTGCAAAATACTTGGGCTTTTATGGATGTTGGGGCAGAGAACACCTCAGTTTATGACAACCCCAGAAAGAACTTATGGACATGGGGGAAGAGTAGATGGACATACGGATAAAATAATACAGGGGGAAAAAAGAACATCCTAAGAGTGGGAAATTATCCCAGCAAAGATTATAGTGAGTACATTTCCCCGCTGCAGGAAATGTTCTGGAGTGGGTATATTGCTAAGGCATGGCTTGCATACCACCACTGGGGAGTTTGGTCCGATATTGCAAATTATGAAGGCAATCCATTTTAGCTGGCAGAAATGGGAACCTGTAAAGCTGCCTGCCTCCAATAAGGTGGGGAATATTAAACAGCATAGGCTACCTAAAAACCGTAACAAAATTGCATAAACCATCAAGGAATCAGAAATGGTAGAAATTATTGACCCACCCCAAACCCTTTGAAGAAGCCAGATAGCTCAGATGGAGAATAACAGCGTATTATAGAGCTAAATAATATAGTCTCCGCCTCCAAGCCATTGTGCCCCAAATTGCTCTACTGTCTGAACTACTGACACAACTGGTGGAGTCTTTCCATGCTGTCTTGGGCCTTGCTAATGCATTTTCCCCCATATCCTTGTAGCTGCCGGATCCTCAGACTAATTTGCATTCATGTGGACCAGCAAGAGTGGACATTCAGAGGTCTTCCTCAGGGTTCCCTTCATGGTACTACAATTTGAAATGGGATGGTGACCCAGACCCTTGCTTTCTGAAGGCTGTAGAAAGGTTTCCTTATGTAGATAACATCATGCAAACCAAGGAGTATTTTCTTAAAGGCATACAGGTTCAGCAAAAGGAAGGAGGGTAGAAGATGAAGCCACACAAAGTGCGAGGGCTAACCTCAGCTATAAAATTCCTGAGACTGCATTGTAGGAAGCATATGATAGATACCCTGATAAAACTACACTATAAAACTATGGCAGCTGTACCTACAAAAATAAAAGATAAAATGATAAATATAAACTTGTCTGGCATGGTGGTGCATGCCTGTAATCCCAGCACTGGGGGAGGCAGAGGCAGGCAGATATCCATGAGTTCCAGGCCAGCTTGGTCTACAAAGTGAGTCCAGGACAGCCAAGGCTACCCAGAGACACCCTGTCTCAAAAAACAAACAAAAACAAATAACTTAAAAGGTTCTCATGGGAGCTGCGGAATGCTATGCCTTAAAGATGGAGCTGGTTTCCGCCTTCCACCTTCCCGATGGTGAGTGCTCTCTGTCACGAACAACTCCACATTTGGCTAAGGCTGAGGATCTGGCTTGCTTCCATGTATGTGGACCTATCTGCATTGCCCCCGTGGCACGCCTGGGTTGGCTACCCAGAGGCTATTTAAGCTGTGGGCTGGCTTTCCCCGGGGTCCAAGGATTGTTCAATGTTCCTGAATAAACTGCATTGAAAAAAAAAAGGTTCTCATGGGTTTTTGGGCTCTGGCAGACATTTACACCACATCACACTCAAATTGTCTAACTTGATAACTTGTATAACCTGTGTAATTATAACTGGGTGACTTGATAAAGTGACGTGCTGTGTTATATTTGCATCAAGAGTTTCAAGAATACTTTTGAGCAAGCGAAGACATCTCTGTGCCTCCTGACATCAGTGTCCCTTCGTGCTAGAAGTCAGCAGAAGCCCACAAGGCTATTTCTGGGAACTACAGCATACAACACACATATGCACGCAAAGAAAATAATTCAGTGGAGCTTTATTCTCTCAGTCAAGAAAGGGGGCAAGAGTACAGTAAACAGTGCTAGAATGGCAACTGTGAGCAATATACAGCAGACAGCATTAGTCATTAAATTAATGTGAGTGTTACAACAAACAGAACGACTCACTGGCCCTGCCTCAATGACAGTAAGATTCATTTATCCCAGTAAGGGTTGGACTGAAGGCCTCTTGGACAAGCTTCTTTCTGGAGTGGCACAGAATGAAACCCTGAAGAGTAGCAAAGCATATTCACAACAGGCTGTGTGCGAGCCCTGTCCTAGAAAGGCCTAAAATTTGGTTCAGCTTAGTTGGATGTTGGCATAATTGTTAACATTGTCTGTCACCAATCTTTTTATTTGGGTGAGTAGACATTACATTTCCATTTAACATGCCTCAGACAACAACTTCCAAACCTAACCCTGACTCTAACTCCTAACACTTAGCCCTAAGCCTTAACCCCAACCAGTCTCATCCAAGCCTCTTTCCTTGCCCGCTATTTGGTTGTGTTCCAGACACACTATACAGTCATGTTGATGGCTAGAGCTAGAGGCCACCGCTTGAAACAGACTAATAACAAGCCTGAGTCCCAAGCAAGGAGACTCCCCTCTGCAGGTCAACAGGACAACTGTTGGTCTCCTTGCTCAGAACTGAGGCCCTCTCCTTAGCTCTTCAAGGCATGCCAGAGGCTAGGGAGTGGTGTGTTTCCTTTTGGGACTGTTGATTTTTTCCATTTCAACTGTGATCAGGAAAAAAGTGCACAAAAAGCTCCAGAACTAGAAGGCCCACAACTCCCCACCCAGAAGCAGTAGGAAGGATGAGGTAGAGGGAGGCCTGTGACTTAGCCATTAAGTCAGCTCTTTGTTTAGCTTCTGGCTACAATGGAAACCCTGACTTCAGCACCCACAGGAATAAGGAGCTGCTGCTTGACAGGCCTGGCACGTCTGAGGGAGAGGGCCTCAGGACTTCTGGTGAAAGTTCCGGCCCACAAACCACATCCACCAGCTTCAAGCTGAGGCTGCACCTAGTTGGCAATTGGCCATAGGACCATTTAAATAGTACCTTGCTCAAGGATACAATAAATAGCACCTGAAGTTCTACCTCCTCAATAACCTTATCACATGTGGGTGTGTGGGTATTTACACACACACACACACACACACACACACACACATCAACTTTCACAAACATCCTCAAACCAACACTCTTCCTACTCCCAGAAGAGCCTGGCATTAATACTACCGGCTCAATGCAGCAGCAGAAGTTAATGATGATAGCAATCAACACTCCAGACTCCCCCTGGTTTTTTACTGACACAAATCTACTTCCCATCAGTTCAGGGGAAAGCTGTGACAGGGTAGGTCCTTGCAACATCTGTGTTTGCATGTCCCTGTTGTGTATGGTTTCATCCTTCCAGATTTAAGCTTTCCATCCTGTAGGGAAGCTCTTTAAGCTAGACACTAATACTAATACTCAAATTAGCTTCAGAAAGTCCCTGACAGTGACCCCTCCCTCCAGGAATAAACAATAAACACTGTTGAGTGTCTCTCTCAGACAAGCCAAACTGCAAAGAGGCTGAGATCAGAGCAGCTGCCTGAAAAAGAGAAACCAGCTCACCTGCCTGAAAGAGGTTTAGACCAACTGAGTCACTTGGAAGGGACATTCTTCAACCTGTTGAGCTGCCTACAGACTGTGCAGTGTGCTCCAGGTTCCCAGCCTGAGCTGGTGGACCTGGGTGACAAAGCTGTCTTTAAGCTATTTCTGCTCCTGTAACCCCTTACCAATAACACCAATAAAACTCACTGGTCCACCAGGTTGGACTTCGGTGGTACTCACACTTTGGTCTGCCCTGGACTCCCTATCTGGGTGAGTAGATGTGTGTGTTGTGTCTCCCCAGGAGAAGGGCTTGTCACGCAGCAGCCCCACAGCTAGAATTTGTAACATTGTGTACCAAGCGGGTACTGTGCTGGAGATGCTGCATGAGGGTCGGGGAATTAAAGAGCTGCTAAGAAAACGACCCACACCGTTCCATATATTAACCTAAAAATTGTCTAACTCTTAATCTTCCCCAAGAGGATAGAAACATATTCATTAGCTGCCACAGGCATTATGTACTGCCAATTTCTCCCTCCCAACAAGGGCAATAAAGCAAGGGCACCTAATAGAGGGTTTTGTACAGGTCACATCTGTAAAGCCTTCCCAGGATCAGCTACTGATGTCAGGGACAACACATATGAGAAAAAATAAGGCCCACTCAGTCCTGCGGGGCAGACTAGAGACTGGAAGAAATTAGCTATAGGGGAAGTAAAATCACTGGGTTGGCAAACTTTTTCTGTCAAAAGAACTGTATATCAGAGTAAACATGTTCAAACATGTCAGCCAAGGCTGTATGACCTTATGTGTTCCCCGTGAAAGTCAATTGTGTTCTTTTCTCGTTTGCTTTATTGTTTGTTTGTTTGATTTTGCACTTTACATTTACTAATCAAAAGTCTATTCTTAGATTACATATCCACATGAAAATAGCTTGGATTGAGCCTAGTTTGCCAACCAGGTAAGGTGATAATGAAAGCACAGCCACTGCTTTCGAAGGGCAGCATAAAGAAATATTAGTTGACAGAACATAAAGAAATATTAGAGACCAATGAGAAAGTGCTCCCACAAAGAAATAATCCAGACAGGATAGACGACCTTGTTGCAGAGAAGTGGGTAGCAGGATCTCTGTTAGTTAGACCCACACCTGACTACAGAGCAAGTTGTAGGTCTGTCCAGGCCGGAGCTAGGCATTGCCTCAAAATAGTAATACTTTACACTTTTCTTCTGAGTTTTTAACCTATACAGTCATTCGCTGGTGCCTGGAGGTTTCTTTCCTCCTTCCCCCTCTCCTCTTCCTCCTTCATGACAACTGTTAAGTGGGTTAAATTATATTTTTAGTTTATGGCAGAAAGTGAAACTGTGTGGGTTAAGAGAGAACTCTCTTTTCCTCGGATTTCTTTTTTTACTTCATTTTCTGGAGGTCTGTCTCTGTTCCTTAGCTCTTAGCATGCGGAGGGGCACACTGGTGCAGCTCACAGGGTGCAGATCCCTGTGTACCAAGACTTCTGTGCAGAAGCCGTTTCCCGTCTTCCTTAGCTTTCAGAGCAGCTCCAGGCCTGTCACCTTCTGCCTGGGGAAGCCACGATGACAGAGTAAGTGCTTGTGTCGTTATGGTGACACAGGTGGACAGGGATGTTTTGCCAGCTAAGTTCTGAACCAAAACGCTTTTATATGGAAAAAAAAAATTTGGGTGTGAAATGTATTTTCTGTGGAATATAAATTTCAATACCCAAAATGCTATCTTTACTAAAAGTTAAATCAAATTATTACTATTTAAAAGACTCTAATAGTTTACATGGAATAGCAAATATTGTCAACTTCTAAGGGCTTGTGTGGAAACAGCATCCTGCATCCAACAGCCTTGGTGGAGCTTTTTGGTGTTGTGATGGCATACATTAAAAAAAAGAAACAATTAAAGTAGAAGGTAGATCGTGACAAATGAATATAATGTTTATCTGGTTTTGGCCATTGGTAATACTTGACACATAGGAGAAAGCCAATTTTTTTACAAAGAAATTTAAAATACTATGCCATCACTATTGTTGTGGGGTCCACTTAAATCTAACATAACTCAAACACCAGGTCAATGCAGACGACAAAAATTTCTTATAATCCAGTGGTTACTGATCGGTCAGGGCCACTGAATGTCTCGGGAGCTGAACTGTGACCCTGAAGGACGTTGTACAGCATGTTTAAAAGATGAAACCATAAAGCGAGGGGGTTGGGAGTAGGTTGTAGCCTTGTCCAGTCTTATTTTGACATAAGTGGTTGATCAAGGGAGTTTTCATCAATTAGGATAGGAGTTGGTTCCTGAGCTTGGGAACATGAAATTAGTCTGACCCTGCCAGCAAGATGAAGTTGTCCTTGAAATGGCTGGACTCAGACAACTGTCTCCTAACAAGTTGTCCATGAGATGGCTGGACTGGAAAACTGTTTCCTTACAACAGAAGTTGTTTAGCTATTGAAAAATCCCCAGCTCCCCTCTGGCCTGGGACCTTGACGTTAGCTTTTTTCTATGATTAAATGGAGTCTGCAAAATGAAACGGTGGTACTTAGAACACATTTCTCTTGCTTGTTCCCAACAATTATCAACTTCTTCTGTGATGTGGCGATTCGCTCACTTCCCACAAGTAGAATCAGGTATGACAACAATAGGACCAATCAAATTATTATCCACAAATAAAATTTTATATTATATGATATAATTTGTTGATTCCAAGTTTGCTGCCATAAAAATTACTCAAGTAGCCCTGACCTGCATTTGCTATGAGAAATAAACACTCATTTAGGCTTGACAGAGAAGAGAAGCTGCTTCTTCCAACTGCTGGGAGTGCTCTCTTGTTGAAATTTGCAGGGTTGTGAAGGAAATGATCTTGCAGGCAACACTGAGTATCTGTGGCAATTAAACTAATCAAAACACTACATGGCATAAAGTAGAGAATGAAGGAGATGCACAAGCATAAGAACCCTCTTAGAACAGGCCAGATGTAAGGGCACTATGGCTTGCTTGATAGCTAGCTAAATAGATGAGCTCCAAGTTCAGTGAGAGACTCTGTCTTAAAGAATAGTGTGGAGGGCAATTAAGGATGACTGGTATCAAACATGACCTCTGATACACCCATACCCACCCCACACCCCATACCTGTACTCACATCCCATACCCACACCCACACCCACACCCACACCCCATACCCCATACCCACCCTATCCCCCATACCCACCCTACACCCCATACTCACCCTCTACTCCATATCTACCCCCACCTCACACCCACCCCCATACCCACATCAGACCCCAATACCCACCCTACACCCTGTACCCACCCTCCACAGGATTAGGATACCTAATGAGGGAATCAGGCATTCGAAACAACTAAAAGAGAGAATGTATCATCCTACTCCTTAACCACACATACTACTCCCTATACCTGTAGTACTTCCAGTCTAGGAATTGTTTGATTAGATGGACTATTTGAAACAATTCATTTCTTTAAAGCTAGGGTCTCATTGTGTAGTCTGGTTGGCATGGAACTCACAAATAGACCATCCTGGCCTTAAATTCAGAAAGAGCCGTCTACCTCTGCCTCCTGAATCCTGGGGTTAAAGGTGTGAGAAGCTGTGACTCTCACTGTGGACAAGAGTTTGATTTGTCCTGTTGCTGTCTACTTGTGGGAAATGAGTGAATACTCACAACTCAGAAGAATTTGATAATGACAGCATATTGTTTCAAATTTCTTTCTAAACAAATTGTCTTTCTCCTATGTACCAGGGATTACTAATGACTAAACAAGAGAATATACGTAAGAAGTCACTTCTGAAAAATCACTAGTTTACTAGTTGCTGAATAATAAGAAGTGAAAATGGAAGTTAACAGCCCTCTGGCAACATTGCCATTTATCTCCCATGCACAAACATGGAAATTGGTATTCCCAGCCCTGGCTAACTGTAATATGAAACATCTTGAACCCCCATTTAATTGGGAAACATGGGCTAATTGAAGTTACAAGGTTTTTTCTTTATTTTTTTAAATAACATTCTCAGTGTAGGTTGTGAGTATTTTTCCAAGATATGCCCTTTTAAAAATTATTTTTAGCTAACTTAGCTAGTTTTGATATTCTTGAGCAAGTATTTATACCTTCAGTAAGTTCATGTTTGTTTTTAGCTAATTTTGATAAAAACCACCTAAGTATTTTAATTGGAGACTGACTTTTTCTGTATAAAAATCATAAATACATGATATTATACACATTATATCATATTAAATATTATAGATGAATATTATAAAATATATATTATTCATGTAAATGGACAAACTCATAGTGTCTCACTAGCAAGGGTTAATAAAATCAGTTACTTCTTAGAGTTAAGGCTCCTGTTTTAGTTACAGAAATTGTTGCTGTGATACACTCTCCCAGTGAGAGCAACTTAAGCAAGAAAGTGTTTTTTTATTTTGGCTCACAGTTCAGGGTGGTATGCAGACTGTCATGACAGAGAACTCAAAAAAGGCATGACCTGGTCACATGATCTCATCCATCTTAGGAAGCAGAGAATGACCTCATCTTGTACAGTCCAGCACCCAAGCCCAGGGAAAGTGCCGCCCACGGTTAGGTATTTTCTCACCTGAATTAACCTAATCAAATGCAATTCTGCAGAAGCTAAATAGATGTGACTGGAGGCTTGTCTTCTAGGTGAGTCTAGATTCCGACAGCATTATCCTTAATTCACAAACCTTTATTTTTCTAATTTTTAGAATTGTTTTAAAGGTGTATTTATTTATTATGTATACAGTAGTCTGTACTGAATGTGTGCCTACACACCAGAAGAGGGCACCAAATATGTGAGCCACCATGTGGTTGCTGGGAATTGAACTCAGGACCTCCGGAAGAGCAGCCAATGCTCTTAACCTCTGAGCCATTTTTTTCTTAATAAGAAGTTTTATTATTTGGGGATCTAGGAAGTTGGATTTAAGGTAGAAATAATCCCACAAATTGAATTCCTTCTTAAAGACTTACGATAGGTCCCTGTCAAGTTAAAAATTAGATTTTCGATCCAAATAATAATGAGATAATTATTTTATTAAGGTTGTTAAAGAATTCTCTCTTTAACCAGTCCTAAGGAAAATGTGACTGTTGAGAGGATATAGTACTGTCATCTTGGGTCTCCCTGCTGACTCTCCTTCTTTTCTAATGCCCTACCATCTGGACGCTCACCCACCACGTGGCTGACCTCCACGACAGCTTAACTGAACATCATGCATTTTCTCTCCCTCTTAAGCTCCCATCAATAAATTTATAATAAGCCTATCTCTAAAACTCCCTGTCTCTGGTCCATGAATTTCATTTTCAAATTCTCAAGACAAGAACATGAAAGCACTGACGCATGAAGGCTTTTGTGGCCATCTAGTTTCCAGAATTCTCTAACTCTCTGAGAAAGACTCTGTCGTTCTCAAAGACACCCATGCTATTTCTGCTGTGTTGGCTAGGAATCTGAAGAAGAATGAGTACATGGAACAACATTCTATAGTTTTAGATTATTTCCACTTTCCACTTTGCCCAGCTGAAGGCAGCTGTAGCTATTTGATCTACTCTGCTCATATATCTTCCTTTCCCCTTTGCACATCCCTTTTGCTTGGGCACTAGGCAAATTTATTTGAAATGAGAGAAAGAAAAAAAGAGGATTAGACAGACCTCAGCAAGTCTCTTTCTTGTGCTTTCCTTTTCTATTACTTGTGAGTCCAGGAGCTGAAGTATGCCTAGGCCTCTCCCTGCTCTGTACCTAGAGAAGGAAGTGCATGGCAGATGCCAAGAAAACTAGCACGTTCAGAAGAGTTCACACACACTCACATAGACCCAGTGCAAAGCCCTTCCTATGACATGATCCTGAATTTCTGGAAAGTTGAGACAGTAGGGCCAGCATATTGAGCAAGGGAACAAGCATTCTGGCTCTTCAAAGTCTTAGTCTGCTATTTCTAGTCAGCCTGGCCCTATACAAGCACAGGCTTTTATATGAAGCTCCCAGGCTTTCCTCTAGGGTGATGGTAGATATGCAATAGATATTTAATGCCTCTCTTGGGCTGTTTTTCCTATGTCTGTGAAGTCTGTTCTAGTATGAGAATAGCCACACAAACCAATCAGACTCCAGTCTCAGTTAGATATGGATGGTTTATTGGAACGCCTTTTCCAAGCTGATCAATCAGGGTCACAGTAAGGACTCAGGAGCCTAACTGTGACTTCTTCAAGTTCTCACATCGGAGCTTTTATAGAAAGAACCAAATGCAAAAGACACGGGCAGGGCAGTAACACATTTTGGCTAACCATACAAAGCAATGTTATGTTTTTGGCTAACTGAACAAAGTTAACCTTTAAGCTGATTGGTCCTAAATGAGGTAAGTAAAGCAGGGCTTAGGGTCTTCTATAGTACATACAACGTGTAGCCAGGTGTGTAGATAAGGAGGGTGCAACCAGAGTATAGCCAACTGAATAGATAACAAAGTATGAGTTATGACACTATTGAATCATAAGGTCAGCTATCAACAACTGCTTCCAGGAAGCAGAGTTGTAAAGTTTTAAATTTTGAACTTAATTTCACCTTAGAAACAAAATGGAAGCTGAATACAAAGATGGCTGCAGCTTTGTCTCAAATAACAGGCTACAACAGTGTCCATGTGGTAGGACACACATGTTCCATTTAACTCCCTATATTTTTTCCCTTGCTCATGAGATCTCATTTTGTTTACCTCTCTAGTACAATTTCCACAGAGAACTAGGGGGTCCTCAGACCAATTCTCGGGGTAAAGAACAAAAAGTGCAGTTCTGTGTTGGTGGGCCTGACCCTGCCTCAGCATGCAGCACCCAGGTAATCTCTCTCCTGAGGAAAAGAGCCACATAAAGCAGCTAAAACTTTAAATCAAGATTAACATTATTTTGTTTTTCAAGACAGAGTTTCTCTGCATAGGTCTAGCTGTCCTGGAACCCACCCTGTAGACCAGGTTGGCCTCAAACTCAGAGATCTGCCTGCCTCTGAGAGCAATTATTTTTAACAAGTTGCTTTATGAGAGATTTGATGTCCTGCCAACATGGAGAGTCACCAGTCTCTCTGATCTTAGTCCACCGTGTTTGGGTGGGGCAAAATAACACTGAGATCCTTTTCTCCTTCCCAGTTTTCCCACGCATTCCAAAAACAACAATGCCACATATGTCACTGGGTACATTTCTCCACTCTGTCTGCTTCTTTAACGGGTTCCTTTCTTAACAGCAGCTTGTAGCTAGGAAATAAGGGGTGAGAAAAACATGATACATATGACACTGTTGGGATTCAGACCCTGGACAAGTGGTTGAGATACCAAAGCAGACCTGGCCTCCAGGTTCTCCCAGCATCCCTCAGTCCCAACCTGAAGAAGGCTAGCATACCCTACCCTCTACCCTGAACTTTCCAGTTCATGGGCTGGGCTTCCCCTCCCCCAGAGACTCTTCCTATACAATCCAGACATTTTGGGTTCCTTCTTCTCCCTCTCTCTCTCTTTCTCCACCCCCCACCCCACTCTCTCCCCTACCTCCATGTGCATGCTCTTTCTTTCCTCCTCCCCACTTCTCTGTCAATCTGTCTGCATGGCAACTTCCCTGGCCCTGTTCCTTGGAACCAGTGAACCCATCCAAGAGCTGCCCCAATAAGCCCGCCTTTAAACTTTAATTTGGCTTGAATTGGCTAATTTTGGAGGTGGGGAAGACCTATCAGACAGCATTCTGGTATTCCCAGTTATAACTTAGTAAGGACTCGCCTTCCTTAGGTAGAGATCATGAAATTTCTTCCTCCTTTCAGTTACCTTGATTTGTTAGGGGTTTGCATACCTAGTTGGGCCAGCTACATCCAGGCTGACTGGACTTGGGTGGTTTTGTTTGAAAACAAGAGGTAAACTGCCCATATTTAAACCGGGAGATGTGCTGAACACACAGAAATTCCTACTATGATGGACCGACCCATTTTATCATGGAGCTGAGTTCTCCACAAGCAAAAAGGTAACCATGTGACTTTGTGTCTGTTTTATCTAATGACATTATCAAGATGAAGGCAACCATGTACCTTGACTGATATCTTAGCTGATGGTATTGTCAACTTTACAAAATGTCAGCACCCATAAATCTTCCTAGTATCTTTGAGCTTGCAGGAGATCACCATAGCCCTAGAATTTTCTATGCCATAGGCATTTAGTCACACAAACCATTTCTCTTCTCCCAATTTTGTGCTTGCTGATTTTTACATTCCTGGATGCCAGGTTCCTAATGAGATGATGGAATGAAACACCAGTGTGGTATTCCAATGTAGGCTCTTAATGCCATGTGATGAATTTAATGCATTTCCTGTAACAGACTAAGAAAGTAATATTTGAACTCCATCGTAGGTTATTTGGACTTAAACACATTATGCTACAATCTATAGTAACTGGGTTATAAAGGGACTGAGTGCTCCCCCATCATGTGCCTCCTACGCTGGCCAGCTACCAAAAGGAGCCAGCACTTTGAGATGGCTATATGTGGGAAGCTCCTGTGAGTTTCCAGCAGCCTGAGGCGTAGTCTTGGGAAACTACAGATCCCAACCAGAACCCAAATGGTAGACTAGACAAGCCGTTACTAGTAAGATTATCACACTAGATTGGAAGGCTAGAGATGTGAGCTCTGAAGGGTCTTCATGCCTGCTCTTTCTGCCCAGTGTCCCCAGGCCTGTTTTCCTCTAGCTAAGATAAAATATTGTCATCCCCTACCCAGATTCCTTTGCTCCCCATTTGTTGTCTGCCTTTGATTAGGCCCATCATGTCTCATGTCTTTGGTTTGACTTTTCATTTGTGTGACATAGACAGACTTAGGAGAAAAAACATTCTGTTTTCTTTTCAAGTTCTTGTAGACACTATTATTGTCTGTGTACATTATTCTCTAAGTTAGGGGAACTTAATTTCTAGTTACATGTGATGACTTACAAAAAGACTCTCCCAATCCAGATATCCTCCTTTAAATGGAAAAATTCACCCTGAACACTATTGTACTTGTTTCTTATCTTGATTGAGAACCATGATATAGGCCAGTAGATTACAAATTTGAGGGGGAAAAAATCAAAGAAAGAACAGACTCTCTGTTTAAAAACATTTCAATTGGTAACTCCGAAATGATAGTTGTAACAGTGATTACATAGTTAATTTCTGCTGGATGTTCTGAAAAACAGTTTGCTAATATTTTGCTATGTATCGACTGATTCTATTTGCTACTTACAAAATCAAAAGCATACTTATGGTAGATCATTCTCTGGACTATATAGAACAACAACCACAAAAAAAAAAAGTTTTGGCTCCCATTGGCTTCCTATAAGGTTTTCTTAGAAACTTACAAATCCTTACAGTTTAACAATATGTGTACAGGTAATACATTAGCCTAGGTATGTGCTTCGGAGTGAATTTTCTCTTAATGAAAAGGTAAATGGATCTATTAATATTGCTATGTCTTATGTTTTAAAAAAAGGAAACAAAAGGAAAAGAAACCAATAAGTAGGACAAAGAAATGTTAAAAGAGTGTGAGAATGAAGGTGTTTTTACTAAAGAATAACTTCTATGCGATAATGCTTTGTCCTAAGATAGCTTGATGTTTCAAAAAATAGAAAATATAAATACAAAGTTGAAAAGCTTAGACAAGTCATTAAGCTCTGTGTAAGGAACATAAAAGGTAAGACTTAGAGATAATATCTATGTGTTACAAAAATTCCTAATGTCAAGGTTCCATACACTAATATCAAACCTCTACTAAAATTAATCGGGTTCTCTTTAAGTTACTGATCTGTTTTTGTTAATTTTTAGAATAGAAATATCTGTCTAATCAGGATTTTTTTAAGTGTTTTGGTTTTGCCTAAGCTTTATACAATATTGCACAGCAACTGAAAAATACCAGATTGGTGTAGCTGATTTTTTTGGGTGTTTAAAAACCTTACTTGGAATGGGCTGGAGAGATGGCTCAGAGGTTAACACTGGTTGTTTTTCCAAGGGTCCTGAATTTACTTCCCAGCAACCACATGGTAGCTCACAACTATCTGTAATAAGATCTGGTGCCCTTTTTAGTGTGTAGGCAGAATGATGTATAAATAATAAACAAATGATATTTGTTTAGAAGAGATAGTCCCTGGTGGGGTGACTTGCCTGCTCCTTGAAAAATAATCTGTATTGTTTGTATAGTGGTATGAGGGTTCAAGTGCAACAATTTATCCTTTATGTGCTACCACTTGGCCCTTGATACTTTGAGATCCAATTAGATCCATTGCATTTAAGTCATACTCTTAAGCCCAGTGAAATCTCAGCTTCCCCAAACACCAAAAGGCAGTCTAAACATCCAGAAATGATCTCAACCTGGACTCTTTCTAGGGGATTTCAGGTTAAATAAAAGCCAGCATTCCTCAGAAACTTGAGAAACTGGTTTTCACCTGCCAAAAGGAGTCATTTCCCTTACCTCTGGCAGAAGGGGGCCTATGGCCACCACAGGTACCTGTTACACATTTCAAAGTCCATGCTAGCTAGCATCCTAGCCCTTCTCACATCCTCCCCTACCCTAAACTCCTTTCAGTTCAAGGACTTCCCTCCCCACCAGCTATTCATTCTCCTTTGCCCCTGCCATTTTCCATGCTTTCTCTATGCTCTGCTCCTGTTTTCTCTATTCTCTATCCCCTATTCTCCCTTCTTGTCAATCAGCTGGCCATGTTCAGTCTACTTCTTTCTCTGCTCTGAAATCTGCCAGATGTGTCAGGATGTTCTCTCTCTCTCATATCTACAATAAAAAAAACAAAAAACTTCCATTTGACTGTACAACTGAGTGGTCATGTTGCCAGTTTATACATCTGACAGTGAACACCCAGGAGAGGCACAAATGGACCCTTCAAGGGGCTCAGCCTCTCCTAACTGAACCAAGCTGCTAATTTGACTGTTCTAAGGTATGAATCACTTGCTCCTGCTGGCTTCTGCCACCCACCATATTTAACTCCAAACTTTAGAGTCCAACTCCTCAGCTGTTCTGTCCTCCACCTGTTCTCACCTTGTACTCGGATAAGGATCACTGCACAACTGCTTGCTCTGTTGGCCCCTGGGACCTACTACTGCTGCAACTCAGGTTTGTGTGTCAGGCAGCTACACTCACCCTATTGGGCACCCTTCAATGGAAAGGGACACCTCTCCTTACAAGTCTCTTGGTCCACACAGGTATACCCAGACTGGAATTCTTGTCACTAAAATATTCCCTGCTCTCCCTCCCCACATGTTCTCAGCTCCTGGAGTTTGTGCGCTCTCTCTCTCTCTCTCTCTCTCTCTCTCTCTCTCTCTCTCTCTCTCTCTCTCTCTCCCATCCTTTATCTGCTCCCCACAGCCTCCTTGCCAGCTGTCTCTCAGCTCCCTCCTGGAGCTTACTATGTCTAACCACATGGCTAAGCACAGCTCTCCTCATCCACCCCTACAAGCTGCCTGCTCTGTCCCTGTCCCTCTCATTGCTTGCTGGAGCCTGCTGTTAAGTCCTTCAGGAACAGCAGGCAGTTCCCCTAAACCCTCCTGGGCATCTAAGATATTGGAGTCCTCCCTCTGATGGACTTCCTGTTTGTGAACCTTTTCCCTAAGCCTCTCTCACTTCCTCTTCACTCTGCTTCTAAACTATGCCTTTTCTGCTTGTTTTGTCTCTCAGCTGGCTCCTTTCTCTAACTATGGACACTTGCCATTCAAAGCAGCTCTCACCTGCCTCTCTAATCTTTTTTCCTCCTGGGCCTCTGGGATTCCATTAAGCCTAGATGTCTTATTGCAAATGGCCTGGCCATGGCACATCTCAGTGGCCAAAGATAACACACCAGATGTCTGAATTTTCACAGGTTGTAACAACTTCTGCCACTGTACAAACAAATGATCACAAAATCTCTTATCTGTAAACTTCCTCTGCTCTCCACTCTCTAACAATCTCTTATCTGAGTCTTGTCTGCTCCCTGAACTTGTCTTATCCCTGAGTCTTTTTTGCTCTTCTTGCTCTAGCCCCTCTCTCTGATCACTACATTATGTCTTTTGGGTATGGAGAATATTTAAATATTGCCAAATGTTGTTCTACTTTATTTTAAAAAGCTGGTGCTGGAATTGGGTTATGGCCCTCCTTCTTTAGACCCAAGCATGCTTGCTTAAAAGTTTCCTCCAAAATCTCTGTCCTGAGATGGGCCACCTGACACTGTGATGAGGAGGATGGCAAAACAAAGCACTAGGAAAATACACTAGGTACTGTAAAACAGATTAAAAAGTAAACTATTCCCAGAGCAGATTACAGCCAGTGATTTCGTATTTTCCTTTTTGGTTTTATTTAATTCTGTAAATACTCTCTTTCTCTTATATCTCTAAAAAGTTTGCTAATGTATAAACCTTATCTAAAGATTTGTAAGACTATTGTATAAACTTTCTGTAGCTCAAAATTTTTAAGTTCATTGGGTGTGGTTTAAAAAATTGTAAAATATGTAACAAAAAGCTACTTTAAAATTTATAGTTAAGGGGTAGAGAGATGGCTCAGAGGTTAAGAGCACTGCTTGCTCTTCCAGAGGTCCCGAGTTCAATTCCCAGCAACCACATGGTGGCTCCCAACCATCTATAATGAAATCCGGTGTCCTCTTCTGGAGTTCAGGTATACATGCAGGCACAACATTGTATACATGATAAAATAAATAAATCTTTAAAAAAAATTATAGTTAAAAAATCTACAGCATGCTTATAGGTAACTTAGATTCACTCTTGTTTAGGAAAATAAATGTTTTTAAAAAGAAAAAAAAGGGGGGAGGTGTACATGCCTGATGGGCTCACCTTGGAGTAAACAGCAACCGTGTTTGCTGCCATCTTAGCTGCTACCCTCATCATCAGCAATGTGGCTGGAGCTGGAGAGATGGCTCAGCAGGGAAGAGCACTGGCAGCTCTTCCAGAGGATCCAGGCTCAATTCCCAGCACCCAAATCGCAGCTCAGAACTGTTTGTAACTAGTTCCAGAGTATCCCACATCCTCACCCTGACTCATATGCAGACAAAACAAAGAAAGGACGTGCCATGGGACTTCACCACCTCTAAACCAACCAAGGCAGTGTCTGTAGAAGTTCTTAGTCCTTTTGAACTCTTTGCTTACCCTCACGTCTCCTTTTCAGATTAAGGAGGCAACAGCAGGATTAGAATGGTTTTTGAATGATGATTTTTGTCCTGAGATTAAAAATAGGATAAGGACAAAAATCATGAATAAGTTTATGGAAAATAGGACTTAAAAACCTGAATAAGGTATATTTGCTTAAGGTTTATAAATTCCAAAGGCTATAAAGGTTAACAAAAACTCACTTGGAGATGAACATCTAACCACATAGATATTTGTTAACTGTGTTCAGCACCAGGCTTCTGGAAAACTTCGGATAAGGAACAACATATGTTTAATGAATAAGGTATGCTTGATGAATAAGGTTCATAAACCCCAAAAGTCTATTCAGGATAGCAGAAACACATTTGAAGATGTATGTCTTACCTCATTGTCTTTGCTCACTTTTGTTTAGCTTCAGGTATTTGGATAAACTGAGTCATACAAAAACCTGTGATATTCTGTGATAGGACACTACGAAAGGATCGGGAAAGTAAGATTCCCAGGCTCTCTGTGGACTGTATTTATGGTTTAAAGTTTTATTTTTATGCTAAAAAATCTTCAATAAAATCATCAATTCAAATTTTTAAGGCTCAAACTTAACAAGGATAAAACTGTAAAATACTAATCTTATAAAAGATACTAACTCATTATAAACTGTTAAAGATAATTAAGACATGCAAGTTAATGGTCAATCACCTTATAAATGACCAAATTCTCTTTAATGTGCTCAGAATGATGCTTGTAGTCAGGCAAGGTGCAGATGTAATTCATTTGCAGGGTCATACTTTAGCCTTCTGCATATATGTTGTCAGAGTTAAGCCTGTAGCAAGCAACTAGGAATAAGAAGTTTGTTTAAAATCAGATATACTTAATAGATTGTGACTATGGCATTAAGGTGTTTAATTAAAAAGCTTCTCCTGATAAACAAAAATACCAGTTTCTGGTAGGAGCTGCTGAGGCTGTTTCCAAAGAAGATGGGCAGCAACAGACTCCAAATAAAGCTTACTTCAATTGTGGTAGTGCCACACACTGGGCAAAGTACTGCCCTGGACCTTGCCCACCACAGGGCACTGCTCAAATTGTGGACACTGCTGGGTTGACTATGAAAAAAAGGCCTCCACCTCGGCCTTAAAAGCCATCTTATAGTAAACACAGCAAGGTTCATTCCTGTTTTTGATTAAACCTGTTTCTCAAGTTTTGAGCTCTGCCCCACCTACAACCTTAACTACAAATGGCCCTGCACAGCCTGCCCCAGGACTGGCGGTCATGCCTTTGTTTCGGAAAGTTGTCTGTAAGCAGCTTGCAGCCCTACCTTTGTTTCAAGAGGTTATATGGCCACCCATGACCACCATGTTTTGCCCATCTTGAAGCCATGTTTTTGTTGCAGGATGCTTATGTTCTACCTTGGTAACCACACCTATTTTGGTCACCAAATCCTCCATTTGGAAATGCCCCACCCCTGAACTATAAAAATCCTTGTCATCCACACACCCAATGCTGACCTCTTGAACCCCTGAGCTAGATCTTAGCCAGCTTCTCCCTGCAAGGCTGCAGCTGGCTAGTCAGTCCATTTCAGATGTAAAATTCAGGCCCCAACATACAAATAAGCTTGCTTTAACTAATTGCTTGCTTTAATTAATTTGGCCATGATGATTTGGGTAGTGGTTTTTCTCCTCCCATCATGGGCAGCTACTCTACTCTGCCTTGCCAAGAAAGGTTAGTTTTCCCAAGTTTCTCCTCCACGGGAAAGCCTTTTAGGATTTTGGGGTCTGGCAGCCAAAGGCTGATGCTGCCCTCTGAAGTAGTAGCTGAAGATTTAAGGCTGTTCCTGTATGACTGTCAAACACTGACAACCTCTGCCATAGAGATGACCACCACAGAGTCCAGATAACAGGTAAACCTCATAATTTTAACTGACACGGTTCATTTGGCTTCTCCTGCCTGTTCAAATTTATCCTTCTCAGATCGCTGATGGTGCTGGTAGCAAGCTGTAGCTTTATCGTCTTAGCAATAGCAAACGCCTTAGCCAGCTCCTCCCTGCTAGCCTGCAGCTGAGTGGTCAGTTTGTTTCCTATGTCAAAATTAGACCTTGATTTTTCTCTTTTTAGAGCTACACAGTCTCCTGCTAAGAAAGCAGGCTCACAAGATGTCGCCTTGCTGGCAGGCTTCGCACTGAAGAAAATCAGCTCACGAAACAGCTTCAATGCACAAACAAACTCAGCCTGTTGTGCTGCTATAACTAACTACAATTTTACTCTTTACTATTCCTTTATTTAAAAGAACTTGCTTTTCAATGACTGCTCTCCGTATTCAGGCATCCATGTTAATGGTAAATGATGGATGGGGGAGGAAAGCTTAAAGTTTATGTGAGCTGTGAGGATCTAAGGAAGTGACCTAAGGTATATGTTTTTCATTAGAGATTACACATTATCCTAAGACTTCAAAAATTTATAGTTTTGACATATTAATCAGTGGAATTCTAATAAGCTATTAATCTATCCTTAATAAAGCATTTGCTCCAAATTTTAAATTTCCTTTGGCTGTTTCCTAAATATAAACTTAAAAGTGCTTCTCATTGTGCTGAAAACATCTCTGTTCAATCTATATATATCCAGCCTTCTAAAGAGAAGAAAGAGTGTTCATTCTTTTAATCCAGACCTATCCTTTTGAGTCCTCAAGCTTTTGCTGGGGCTCAAAGGTGTGAGTGAGTTACAGCTGTTTACAGACACTCTGGTTAGCTCAAGCTTTTTATACATTGAAGATTACAGTGCAGGTTATAGACAGTGGTCATGCTAAGATCTCTGTGCTGGTTTGGAAGATGCCCCCATAGGCTCATAGGAAGTGGCACTATTAGGAGGTGTGGTCTGAGCCACCATGTAGTTGCTGGGAATTGAACTCAGGATCTTTGATTAAGAGCAGCCAAGGGTTCTTAACCTAAGAGCCATCTCTCCAGCCCAAAAGTACATTTTATTGTTTGCTTTGTTTCATTGAGACAGGGTTTCTCTGTGTAGTCTTGGCTGTCCTAGAACTCAGGCTTTAGAGCAGGCTGACCTTGAACTCACAGAGATCTGCCTGCCTCTGCCTCCCTGAGTGCTGAGATTACAGGCGTGAGCCACTGAGCCGTGCTGGAAGTGTGGCCTTGTTGGAGTAGGTTTGGTCTTGCTGGGGGAAGTGCATCTCAGCCACTTCCTGCTGCCTGCAGATTCAGATGTAGAGCTCTCAACTCCTTTTCCAGCACCAGGTCTGCCTGTCTCTACTGCGCCTCCCACGTGAGGGAAGCTGCCATTATCCCATTATCTAAACTAAGGCGCACGAGTCATAACTGTGTTGCCTTTCTTAAAGTTTGCCTACTGCTTTGTTCCCTTATCACTCTAAATTCCTGGTCTCTTGGGTTGGTGTTTTTTTTTTTTTTTTTTTTCCCTCTCAAACAGGGTTTCTCTGTGTAGCCTTGGCTGTCCTCAACTTGCTTTGTAGACCATGCTGGCCTTGATCTCCCAGAGATCACCTGCCTCTGCCTCCCAGAGTGCTGGGATTACAGGTGTGTGCCACCAGCCCAGCTGGGTCTCTTGGTTTAACTGACTGTGGGTAGCTTGTCCATTCCTTTGTTCCCTTATCATTCTAAATTCTAGGCCAAAGTCCAAGAGGGTTTGGACTGGACGTTTTAACTGTACATCCAAAATAAAGAGTTTCCTCTAAGCTGATTAACTTTACCTTCTATTCCAGAAGATTTTTACTCAGCTGACAGACACCATCCAGAAATCAGCTATGGCCTGCAAACTGCTCCAAAATGTCCTGCAACATGCTTGCCTCAGGTGATCCTGCAGAACTGGGGAGCTCCGGTGCTGAAGATGAAGTAAACTGTCCAGCCAATGTGATTCTCTCTTCTCTCCAGGCTAGGTCAATGAAACAGATGCTTCTGACAAACTCCTTCCATACCACTGCCTGAACCCCTCTCCCTGCCCCTCCCCCTCACAGGCTTTAACCCTAACAAGAACCCTCTAACTCCATAACCCCAACACAATCCTTCAACCACTTACAGCAGATAGATCTAGTTCTAACAGCTTAGGGTACAGTTGTTGTTATTTACAACTTTTGAGTCTGAAGAGCCATGGCTGTGATAGTCTGACTGTATGATATATGATCTTCACTATCTCCTGATTAGCTGAGTAGAAAAGACATGCCCCCAAAGTCAACAGACCATCTACCTACTAGTGCGTGTAAAGGCGTCTGAGGATAAAGCAGCTTGGGCCTGCTTTGCTTGGCTTCCTACTCAGCCTGTGTCTACTGCTGTACAAAATCCAGCTTCCTTGGCCTTTGGGGGTGGGCCAAATGCCAGCTACTCTCCAGGCAGCTCCAGATATTCAGCTCTGAAACTGAATTTTGAGGCAAACAGCTTTGTGGAGTTAGGCTCTATGTTCTCAGTCTCTCTAGCTTGCAGGTGGCCACTGCTGCATTTTCTCTGTAGTGTGCTGTAATCTAATAAGTCACTTTTTATTTTCTATTTGTTGCATACCTCCAGAGCAGTGCTTCTCAACCTGCTAGCCATGATCTCTTGGTGGGGGTGTCAAACAACGCTTTCACGGGGGTCACCTGAGACCACTAGAAATTACAGATATCTACATTGTGATTCATAGCAAAATTATAGTTATGAAATAGCAACAAGAATCATTTTACAGTTGGGGGTCAGGACAACATGAAGAACTGTATTAACGAGTTCCGGCAGCAGGAAGCTTGAAAACCACCCCTGTAGAGGGCCCTGCTGAATGTAGGTTCCCTCTTGTGGCAAGGAAAGCAAATGCCTATGTCCTCAGAGCCTCTGCACTCAGCGACCTTTTCCCAACATCTGGAAATAGATAAAAGCCAAATTACTTCAGGGACTTAAGAGAATTCCTACTTGCTAAAAGGAGTCATCCTCCTTATCTCCAGCAAAAGGACACATGGCTGTTTTGTTAAGTATGCCTGTGTTGTTTCCTAGCATATCAAGGTCTATGCTAGCCTCTAATCCCCTACTTCAGGCCCTACTCACAAGTACCTTTTTACTGGGTCATCCTGGCTGGCACACACCTCCACCTCCCCTCAAGCTCTCCAGCCCCTTAGCTTCACTTGTCTTTCTTTCCTCAGCTTCTCTGAATCTATATAACCTCAGCCATTTTGGCCACATGGTCTCTTGGTCTCCTGCTCACTCCTGGCTTCTTGGCTCCTGGTCCCCTCTCTCCTCTCTCTCTTTCTCATTATCTCTCACCCCCCACCCCCATGGCCCAGTCTGCTTGCCTGGTTCAGTCCAGACCCTTCCAGATGCCCCTGGCTTCGCTTTCCCTCATATCTACAATAAACCTTCTCAATCATACCTAGGAGTATAATGTCCTTATTTTTTCATTCACCATACTCTACCTCCAGGCCTGAAGATGGCTGAGGATGGTACTGGCTGCTCTAGCAGATCATCTTCTGAGAGATGATATTTGCAGGATATTTAATCCCATTGTGAACCCCAAGATTGTAAACTGTAAAAACCTGTTTCCTGTTTTGTGTGGCTCAGCCCTAACACACACTTTTAATCCAAACGCTTTTTGTGCACAGGATTAAATAAAGTTAACCCTAGGTCAAGAGGCAGAGCAAGAAACTAGCTGACAGGGAGTAACAATAAGGAGGGGCATTGAAAGAAGGACATTTAAGAAAGCATGGAGAGTCCTATCCTCTCCAGATCTTACTATTTCCCACTTCTTACAGAAGATTCCATGCACTCTGCCCAACAGTTGGCCATAAGTCTCAGCGTCTGCTTTGATAGTCTGCAGGGCAGAGCCTTTCAGAGGCCCTCTGTGGCAGGTTTCTAGGTTGTTTCCTGTTTTCTTCTTCTTCTGATGTCCATCCTCTTTGGGATGGGGATTGAGCATTTTAGTCAGGGTCTTCTCTCTTAATTAGTTTCTTTAGATGTACAGATTTTAGTAGGTTTATCCTATGTTATATGTCTATATGAGTGAGTATATACCATGTATGTCTTTCTGCTTCTGGGACAGCTCACTCAGGATGATCCTTTCCAGGTCCCACCATTTACCTGCAAATTTCATGATTTCCTTATTTTTCATTGCAGAGTAATACTCCATTGTGTAGATGTACCACAATTTCTGCATCCATTCTTCAGTTGAGGGGTCTTCCCAGAGACTCATACTCCAACCAAGTACCATGCATGGAGATAACCTAGAACCCCTGCACAGATGTAGCCCATGGCAGTTTAGTGTCCAAGGTGGGTTACATAGTAATGGGAAGAGGGACTGCCTCTGACATAAGCTGATTGGCCTGCTCTTTGATCACCTCCCCCTGAGGTGAGAGCAGACTTACCAGGCCACAGAAGATGACAATGCAGCCACTCCTGATGTGATCTGATAGACGAAGATCAGAAGGAAGGAGAGGAGGACCTCCCTTATCAGTGGACTTGGGGAGGGGCATTCGTGAAAAAGAGGGAGAAAGGGTGGGACAGGGAGGGGAGGAGGGAGGGGCTTATGGGGGATACAAAGTAGATAAAGTGTAATTAATTAAATTAAATTAAATTAAAAAAAAAAAGAATGGCCATGTCTACAGTACAATGAACATGTGTTTACCTAAATCATGGAACTAAATCATGGATACAAAGTCAGAATAAATTTTTGTAGAACAAAAGAATTACTTTTGATATTTAACAGCTTCTTTTTGTTTATTTACTTAAAATTTAAAAAAAAGCGTGGAGAAGGAGAAGGGGCTTTTCCTTCTGGGAGGTCAGCTGCGTAGAAAGATCAACTAGGGGCTTTCTCTGCCTCTCTGAGCAGCAGGTTTTCACCACAGTATCTAGCTCCTGAGTCTTTACTGATAAAATCAAGCCACTAAGATTTTCTTTCTTTTAAAACATCAAGAACAAAGTAGTATGAGGCTGTCTTCTCTGAGATCTTGAAACAGTTTCTTAAAACTGGATCCATGACCCCATAGGTGAACAAAAACTCCTAAAAAGCTTTGTCGGAGGAGACTGACTGGCTGATTAGAACTTCAGCATTTGTAGAGAGATTAGAATGTTGCGGGTCCAAAGGCTAATTACCTTATTCTGGGCTAGTTCTAACCCTGAAACAGCCATTCTTTGCCCACCTCTGGGTCAGAACTAACATCCTGTCACTAACAGATATAAAAACTTTTTGGAATCTATTAACTTAGCTTCTGCTAACCCAAAAGTTCAGACCAATTCTTAGGCCTATAGAAAAGCTTCCGGTATTTCACTGTGCCTGCTTCTCTGTTGTATGCACCAATGTATTGTAAAATTGCTTTGACTGATGACTTTCTTTGTTCTATACACCTATTTAAAACTTCATGAAACTGCTTCCACGTTGAATTATAGAGCTCAGGGTAACCTAAGTCTGTGTTCCCAGGCCATGGTCACTCAGAATGGCTCCCAAATAAACTACCTCTTAATTCTCTTTCTAATGGAACAGGTTCAGGCAGCAGCACTGAGTGTAGAAGTGGCAGCAGGCTAGAGCTACTGAGTAAAGAAAGTGAATTTAAAATCAGACACAATGTGACTCTGAGTTGCCTCTGGCAGCCCTTGCCCATGCTGGGCAGGACTTCACTGCAGCCTTGATTCTGAGCACTCACGCAGATGCTCTGCATGAGACATGCCCTCAAGTCAGGCAGTAAAATGAACAGACAACCTAAAACACTTTAGCTCAGGTTCAAGACTATGGCAAGTAATTCACTGTGGTGTTTTCCTTTCACATACAAAGTTTTATGTTCTTATAGGAACTGTTAGGTCCCAAACTCCAAATCCCCCCAAAAGGCAGTGATGTCCCAAAAGGAGAGTCTAGGGCTCACAGGCAGCACTCCTTAGAAACCTAAGAGTCCACTCCCCCACCGAGGGCAAATGGGGCCCCATGCTGACTGGTGCCTCCTCCTGTTATACATACCGAAGCTCCCACTGTAGCCTGTCTCTTCCAGCTCCTCCCCCACTCTGCTGCTGTTACAGTTTATAGGCTCCAATACTCCCTAGTGGCTGGTTTTGTGTGTCAACTTGACACAAGCTAGAGTCATCAGAGAGAAAGGAGCCTCAGTTGACAAAATGCCTCCATGAGATCCAGATGTAAGGCATTTTCTAAATGGTGATCGATGGCGGAGGGCTCAGCCCATTGTGGGTGGTGCCATTCCTGGGCTGGTGGTTCTGGGTACTATAAGAATGCAGGCTGAGCAAGCCATGGAAGCAAACCACTAAGCAGCATCCTCCATGGCTTCTGCCCTAGCTGAGTTCCTGTCCTGACTTTCAGTGATGAACAGTGCTGCAGAAGTGTGAGCTGAATAAACCCTCTCCTCCCCAACTTGCCTTTTGGTCATGGTGTTTCACTGCAGCAACAGAAACCCTAAGATACAACCTACAAAGCCCAATATTACAGCCTGGCCTCTTATTGTCCCGTTACTGTTACTGCTCAGAGGCAGTCATTTTGCCCTCCTAACCTCCCAATAAATTTCTTGAATGAGGATTATTGATTGGTATGTTTTTTGTGGTATTCCTTGGCTCCTGACCACCAAGATACTATCTGAAGGAATTCTGGCCAGCTCAAACACCATGATCATAGATTTGGCAGGCCTTACCCTTCTCCCCAGTTCCTAAGGCCTTGCTAAAAACCGTTAGATTACATTCCTAAAGCTAGCCCCCACTGTCTATTCCTATATTTGTCTACTTCCTCTTCCTGAGGCTGACTAACAAGGTCCAGCTATCAAAGTAGTATTAAAGTCTAGCAATCAGCCCCCTTTGGCTCACCTAGTTAACCTGCCCAATCAAAATTAAACACTCATCCTGACACAGGGTTTCCCTTTTACCTTCATAAACTGCCATTTGCCTATGGGACACATCTGTCTCCTCTCTACCCAGAGGCGGTCCTTTGTGTCTCTGGGACAAATACTCCTCTCCTTTGTTCCCTTTTCTTCCCTCTCCTTTGGTCCCTTCCCTTCTTCTTCTATCTCCTGTCTTTGTTCCTTATCCTGCTCTCTGTCCCTCTGGCACAAATAATTCTCCTTTGTGCTGAGAACCTGGTCTTTTCCTTCCACTATTTCACCACAAAATCCTTTCAAAAATGTTCTTACTCTTCCTATTAGGAAAAAAAAAAAGTGCTAATTTCAGTCTGGCCAGAACTTCCTGAGATATATGAAGCAGTGCATAAAAATACAGATATATAATGTAGCAAACCTGCAACCAAGAATCTCCACTCACAACTGTTAGGGAACATGTAGGATGGGAGGGTACTCTGTTTGTGATATCTATCACCTCATGAATTGCCAGGATGGAGTCTGCAGACTTAGCTAGCTAGACTGGTTTCTCCTTTCTGCCTCACAATTGTGCATCCCTCCTGGGGCTGCATGCCCAAAGAGGATAGCCTTCCCCCTGAGAGGAACAGGCCCAGAGAACCCAACCCCAAAAGTCACCAGTCCCAGGAACTAGGCCATGGATCACCAATTCCAGGAAGACAATGGAGTCCCCTACCCAAGGAATAGCCTGAAGAAAACCCAGTAATATTGAACCATCATCCCTAGCAATGGCTAATCAGTGAATAGATCTAGAATCTACCCAGGTGTTCTTTACAATAGGATGAATAAAACAATTACAGTTTGGCCTGGGCTCCAAGGCAAACAATTTCCTCCAGACCTTGCTGTAACCCTAAATAAAAACCCTCCTCCCCTGAGCTCGGGGCTCTACACTCTACACTGCTGTGTTGGTGACAGGGAGGGCCCCAAGCTTGAGCTTGTAATAAAAGACCTTACTGTGTTTGCATCAGAATCAGCTCCTTGGTGGTCTTTGGGATCCGTGAGACTTGGGCATAACATCTTGAGGGCTCATCCGAGATTCCCCAAGACTGCCCACCCCAACCCCCTAACCGAAGGGTTGAGGATGAGTTGGTAAGCCTCTTATCTGTGTCTGTCTCAGCGTTCCTCTAGTTTCTGTTTCAGGCCTTGAGGCAAAATCTGTAATCTGTGTGGTCGAGAATGGTTAGAGCAGATGTGCTGGGCAACTGTGGGTCACAGAGGGCCTGGAGGACATTCCAGAAGCCATAGGAGGGGATGGACGTGCCCTGATCTGTGAGAGGTGATAGAACACCTCCAATTTTCTATGACCTCTAGATCTCTGGATAAGGACAAGGCAGAGAGCTCCCACAGTGCGGCTTTACAGCTGTCCGTCCTACTTTTGGTTTTTTCACTGAAGGAGTGGTGGGGTGTGTTGTCTGGCTCTGTGTGTGTTTTTCTGGTTGACTGTCTTGTCTGTTGCTGCCTGTTTTTTGTGACTGGGACTAACAACATGAGAGAGACTCCTTCTAGCCTCCTAGACTTAATTCTTGCCCATTTAACAGTCTCTTGTGGTGGCAATGGCAAGGAGGTGCCAAGGGATGGCTATAGTATGTAGAGCCCCAGGCTTGGCACCTCTGCCACTGCTCTGGCCCCTGGTCTGCTGTAGTTGGGTGGATCCTGATTTGGGGATCGGCCTCCATTCCCAGTTTTCAGGTTGTTGTTGTTGCTTTTTTGTTTTTTGTTTTTTTATCTTCTTCCTTTCTCTTTGCATATGTTGTACTGATACATTCTTTTCTTGTGTTGTTGTTGGTGCGTGCGTGCGTGCGTGCGTGCGTGCGTGTTTGTGATGGTCTCAGTAGCTGGTGACCAAACAGCTGTGCACCATGGTGACTTTGCCGGCCCCATGCTCCCATCACTACAAGCTGGAACACCTCTGGTCCCCAGTGGGAGCACACCTCAGGGTGAGACAGGAGGGAAGCAGCCAAGGGCAGGGCGGGCAGCACGAGCTTGCCCAGGCTGATGGGCACACTTCCACCCGGATGGCTGGGAAGGCCCGGTTAGGGAAGAGGGCTGGAGAGGGATGATGTCGGCATCACCCATGGTGCGGAGCCATCCCCACCCCAAGGGTTGCTGCCCCTGGGCAGAAGCACTAGCTGAAATCCTGGGGTAGAGGGAGCTTGCGCTGCTGCAAAAAGCACAGCTTGTGCAAGCCTGGCCTCCGGGAGGAAAAATGGTTGAACTTCCACTGTGGTGGTGCCCACTTCTCTTCCGAGGGTCAGCATGACATGGCAGAGGTGAGAGGGCACACCAAGGGTGGCTGCATCGTGTGGCACCCCGGCAACACTGCTAGCAAGTTTCACAGATAACAAAGTGCTTGAAACTACAGCTGGATGAAGTAAGGAAAGTTTTGTCCGTCTGTTTTAAATGTATATACGGCCATTACATGTTTATTTCTGACTGATTTTAAATGATTAATATGCTCTATATGTCTTGATTATAGAGTAACAGTTATTGGATATGTTTAAAGTTTAAATTCAAACTCTTGTTTAAAACATCTGTTTGTGTGTTTGTAACATCTATAGAAACACAGATGTTTTAAAGTAGCAACCATGTGGTATGCCATGTGATGGGACTCCACCATCTTGAAATTGCATGTGGTGCGGCATAGGGCAAAAATTACAGAAGCTCTTAGTCATAATGACTTCTCTTCATTATCCTATCTCCTTTTAGACTGAGAAGACAAGTCTCATTTTAAATTGGTATTCATTTTAGAAACTGAATTGTTTACACTGGTACAATTTGGTTTTGACGTTTACAATTATGGTATGCTTTGTGACTTTACTCCTAAAAAGAATACTTGATTTTGATACTGCAAAAACATATTTCTTTTTAAAATGTGTGTAAGGCTATGAAACATTTTAAAGTTTATCAGGTATTTTATAATAATGTCTTTATGGAATATATATATATATATATATATATAAATTTTATATATATATATATATATATAAAATTCAGGATTGTGTTTTTGAGGCATGCTGTGTGATTCAACCCTGGTTTGTGAAGGTCTGTCTATTCACAACTGGCCTGGCTGCCAGTTCCTGAATGAACGGATAATGCTGTTACTTTCTGGCCGATAGATTTGGTATGGCCAGAATAGTTCAAGTACAGTTTAAAATTGTTCTATACTGTTCTATTATGTAGTTGGTTCTAAAACTGGTTTAATTACAATGTTAGAACTTGGTTATGAGAACTGTAAATGCTCCACAGTGCTATACCATGGGAGGCGGCAACACCACCAGCGACACCTCATGGTATGTTTTAAACTGCCTGCCACAGCCTGTAACAGCACATGGCTGGCCACCATGTTAATTCAAGGATAAAGAGGATGGAGCCATGGCTTCATTGCCGTCTCCACTAAGGGCAAGCACATGGTTTTACCACCATCTTTATTAAGGGCTGCCAACTGTGTTCAGTTCCCTGTTTAGCACTAAGTGCAACTTCTGTCCTTTAAGCTTTTTGCTGTTCAGTTTTAATAATGCAATATGGTAGGCTCAGCAAGATTTTCCACCCCCTCTATGAACTGTACGATTGAAGGTTTTCTTTGATTTTAGTTCAGAAGTATATTTAAAGTTATGCTAATAACTGCAATTAGTTATAAGATTGAGCTTTACCTAGTCTCTTGTTTATGTTTTCAATGTTAAGCTTCAGATGGGTAATTACAAAGTTTGCCTATGTAGATCTACTTGAAATAGATATGGTCCTAAAACACTTAACTACAGAATGTGCCAAAATTAGCAATTATAATGTTCTGTTTTACAGAATGCAGTTTACAGAGCAGATAACTAAAGATAGACAAAGATTAACTCATGCTAGCCCTCAAGCTTGTCAGATACTTGTGGGAAGTAAACAAGCGGCCTTTCCCTAGCCCGGAAAAGTAAAGCTATTTCACCTTTCAATGGTACAACCCAGACAAAGGGCTCAATGGGCAACTGACATGGACCCGACTTCCTCAAGGCCTGAAGAATTTACTGACCATCTTTGATGAGGTGCTACATGAGGATCTGGGTGAGTCCCGATGCTGTAACCCTCACCTTCCTCTCGCAGTATGTAGATGACCTGCTTGTGGCAGCAGACAGTTGGGCAGCCTGCATGGTCAGCACGGAACATCTGCTGCAGACACGGGGAGACTTGGGATACCGAGCCTCTGCCATGAAGGCTCATTTTGTTCAAACAGCAGGTTCAGAACCTGGACTATATACTTAAAGGAGGTAAGCATTGGCTCTGGTGCTCACAAGGAGACTGTCCTTAGGATCCCAACCCCAAAGAGTCCCCACCAAGTACGAGAATTCTTGGGGTCTGCTGAGTTCTGTAGGTAATGGATACTGATACTAGGTTTTACAGAGATCACCAAGCCCCTTATGAGGCCACCAAGGAGAGATGGGAAGGACTGGCACTCTGGACTGGCACTCATCAGCAGTCTTTTGAGGTGTTGAAACAGGCCCTGTTGTCTGCCCCTGCCCCTGGACTATCTGATGTAACTAAGCCTTTCCACTTGATTGTGGATGAGAATAAAGGTGTAGTAAAAGGGGTTCTGATCCAACTGCTTGGCCCATGGTGCCTCCCTGTGGCCTACTTGTCTAAGAAACTGGACCCGGTAGCTGCAGGATGGCCCCCATGCCTCCGCATCATTGCTACAGTAGCCCTTCTAGGCAAGGATGCTGACAAATTGACTCTGGGTCAAGATCTGACTATCACTGCTCCACACACCATTGAGGGAGTGCTGAAGCAGCCCCTGACCGATGGTTTAGCAACACCGCATGACACACTACCAGGTGTTACTACTCCCTCCTGCCAGAATTATCTTTCAGGGACCTGCTCCCCTGAATCCAGCCACTCTCCTGCCAGACCCAGACTTGGATGCGCCCCTCCATGACTGTGCCAGAATCCTGGCCCATGTTCATGGGACCAGATCAGACCTAAAGGATACCTCATGGCCAGATGCATGGCTCACTGAAGGGAGTAGTTTCATTCAGGATGGACAGAGGTATGTGGGGGCAGCTATGCTGTCATTAACTGAGATCATTTGGGCAGAACCTTTGCCTACTGGCACCTCAACCCAGAGAGCTGAACTCTGACTGAAGCATTAGTACTGGGAAAAGAGATACCAGCATTGTTGAAAGCCCTCTGGATACCAAGGAAACTGGCAAATATTCACTGCCAAGGTCACCAAAAAGGAGACAATCCAGGTTCTCAAGGAATCAGGCAGACCAAGTAACCAAACAAGTCACCCTCCAAATTAACCCAGTCTTGGCCACCACACTGGTGGACCCAGGAGACCTAAACCTCCCAGAAAAACCCAAGTATACTAAGGAACATCTAAATTGGATAAAGGGACTGCCAATGACCCAGTGCCTGGGAGGATGATGGAGGTCAAACCTAATCCTCCCAGAGAAACTGGGAGAATGGATACTGATGAAGCTACATCGGTCTTCTCATGTGGGCATCAAGAGGATGCAGGATTTGATTGAGCACGCAGATATAAAGATCAAGGAGGCCAACTCAAAAATTAAAAACATCGTCAACAATCGTAAGGCTTGTCAGCTCACTAATGCAATACCAAATGCCAAAAACCTAGGAACTAGGCTTCAAGGAAGGAGACCTGGAGCCTATTGGGAAACAGACTTCACTGAAGTAAAGCCTGGCAAGTATGGGTATTGCTATTTGTTAGTTTTGTAGATATTTTTTCAGGATGGACTAAAACCTTTCCTACAAAACATGAGACCGCTTAAATGGTGGCAAAGAAACTTCTGAAAGACATCCTTCCTGGGTATAGTTTTCCACAGATGATAGGGTCAGACAATGGATCAGTATTTATGTCCAAGATGAGTCAGAAACTGGCCACAGTTCTGGGGATTAGTTGAAAATTGCATTGTGCTTATAGACTCCAGAGTTCAGAACAGGTAGAAAGAATAAATAGGACTCTAAAAAGAGTCCTTAACTAATTGACCTTAGAGACTGGCAGTAACTGGGTGACTCTCCTTCCCTTTGTACTCTATCAGGTACACAATTCCCCTTATCAGATGGGACTCACTCCTTTTGAGTTCATGTTTGCCAATGCTCCACCCATTATTCCAAATCTAAATCTTCAGGCCAAGGTAATAGCTGAATTTGAGGAAAGAGACCTACTGGACAACCTTCAGGGAGTCCAATGGTCCCACAAGCATGTCTGTCCTAAGCAGTGCTCTTCATGAGACAGGTCCTTCCCCGGAACCTCAGTGGTACCAGGCTGGTAATTGGGTCTACGTCATCTTGTAAACCACCCCCACAGCCTTGAAGGTAGATGGAGTCGTATCTTGGGTCTATTACACTCATGTCCGGCCTGCTGACCTGTTTGCTGTGAAAGACAACGTGGCCTTGGCTCTAGGATGGAAGACCATGAGGGAGTCTGACAATCCACTCAAGTTAAAGCTCAAACAATCTTGGGCCTACTGACTATAGGTACTTTGCATCCCTTGCAGTCTCCCCTGTTTCACTATCAAGTCCCCAAACTTTGGGCCTTGCATTTTACATCACTTGGTAGCTTTCATGAAGAAAGCTTGGGAGCAATACAGTTAATGGTACTCAGATCCCATTATGGAAATATAAATCTGGAGGACACTGAGGGGTTATATCAGGAAGACCCATGACTGGGTCATCACATGACCATGAAAAGGGGAGAAATAAGAGAACCAGGCCTGACTCCCCACCCCAAAAGTAACCAGTCCCAGGAACTAGGCTATAGGTCACCAATTCCAGGAAGAAGACAATGGAGTCCCCTACCCAAGGAATAGCCTGGAGAAAATCCAGTAATATTGAATCATCACCCCTAGCAATGGCTAATCAATGAATACCTGGAATTTACCCAGGTGTTCTTTACAATAGGATGAGTAAAACAATTATGATTTGGCTTGGCCCTCCCGGCAAACAATTTCCCCTGAACACCAATATTTGCTAAATGTCAATCAATCATAAAACTGCCTAACTGGGATTTCCCAACCTTGCTGTAACCCTAAATAAAAAACCCTCCTCCCCCTGAGCTCAGGGCTCTACCCTTTACACTGCTGTGTTGGTAACAGGGTAGACCCCGAGCTTGAGCTTGTAATAAAAGACCTTACTGTGTTTGCATCAGAATCAACTTCTTGATGGTCTTTGGTGTCCATGAGACTTGGGCATAACACCTGAATTAGAGGAGGACCCATCTTCAGTCAAGACTATACTCATAGCTCTGTTTCCCTGATAGAAACTCTCAAGGGACTACTTAACTAGGACCAGTAAAAATGACAGAGCTGTCAGTGCATGGTAACATTGTCCAAATGCTTGCACCAAGAGACTGGACCAAACTAATCCAGTCTTGCTTTTGGAGAAGATAAAGACTGTGTAGTAGTCACAGCAATCCCCCTCTCTACAACCTCTACTCCCATATCTGCCTGAGGAAAGATCAGTGTTGCCAGGAAAGATGTACTATGCTCTAGCCAACACCCAACAGGCCAGCACTTCACTTTATTGAAGTTATTTAATGAGTTTCCTGAAGAGACATAAAACAAACATCTTTACACAACAAATTGGGGAAGAGCTAACTGAACAAAGATTCCATCAACTCAGGAAACAAGTGAATTTATTCGGCTCACTCAAAAGAGCGTGGGTGACTGAAGCATCCTCTGCTAGTCAACTTTCTATCTCTTATACAACCTAGCATCACACCATTTGGATGAGTGGGGGTAGTAAATGGAGTCTTGGGGAGGGGGGAGGCCTATTTTCAACCTCCTTCCTATATCCAAGAGGAAAATTTCAAAGCCCTGTTACTATTACCATAGACCTAATATAGCTAAGGAAGTGGTCACACAACAGAAGTGTTGTATTATGTCTCTCTTACAATTCAGAAGGGCCTCAGAACTAGACAGCAACTCTTCTGAACCAAGTATAACCCAGCATCAAGTAGGAAAAGGCCAGTTTCCAAGACTCTGCAGGAAGACACAGTCCAAATAAGCCAAGTACAGGTCTATCTGGTCTATCTAGAATTGGTGGTACCTAGCCTCTTTCACAGTCAAGTCAGAAAGAGAAGAGTAACCATAGGGCATTTTACCATCAAAGTTTTTAGAATGTCTTGCTCCAGACATCCCAAAGGGCATGTAAAAGTATCCAAACATCCTAAATCTATAGTTACTTTACGTTTCAGGTAGAGACTTGTGGAACACTCTCCCTGGATGAAAGCAATTATCCACCATGATAAAACTGCCCCCCACCTCCCCACCCCGAGAGGAACAATCATCTACTGAGAACCAGTTTATAGCCTCAAAGAACAAACTTTGGACCACCAAGCAGATCTAGAACTGACCACATCCCTTTATGAGGACTTAATTATGAATGCCTTTTCCCATCCTCCCAATTCTTTCTCTATTTAAGGCTACTATTATGTCAGTGCCTGGAAGAACTTGGACCCTTTTAGATGTTACTGCACGCCGATCAAATCTCCTTTGTTCCCCACCATTCCTCATATCTTTGGCATATTTTTTAGATGGCAGCAGCATTAAAGCTATTGTTATATTCAGACAGCTGCTACAGATGCTGCTGATCTCATCATATGACTGGCCTACATTTTGTCCTTTCTCACTTAGCAATGATGCCCACAGATCACACTCTACATCTTTAAACAGTCAAATTACTTTGGTGCAATTTAGAATGGTGCTGTGTCCTTTCCTCTTTTGGTTCTTACAAAAAAAAAAAATCTGCTCCAAGGCATCAAACGATACCCTATTGTATTTTCTCTTAAAACCAACATAAGTGAAAATTTAGGTGAGAAAAGAGCCAAGGAATCAACTGCAGCGCCTGCGCTTGACCACCAGCCACTGAGAGAACAGGCAAGAGTGTAAGGTCTGCAGGTGCCATGTGCCCCTGCTAGACACCCAAGGGCTGGTCACAGGCCAGAAACAGTGCTGAAGACCCTCCACAAAGTGCAGTCTTTGAGCTGGAAGGACTTGACCTGGGACTGATGACTTTTTAGGCTCTTGACTTTTAAGAAAGTAAACAACAGCCTCACAGCTGCCCGTCAGAAGCTGTAGCTCAGAAGTCAATCTCCTAGTGGCCTCAAGAGCTGCAGAACCCTCGATTCACCCATTCACACTGAGCACTGGGAGATTCTGGTAAGTACAGGTTTTCTTGCCTCCCCAGCCCTCACTGGGAATTACATCAACACCCCTCCAGCAAGAAAGGATTCTGGGTAACTTTGTTCTGCATGACCTGGACAACTCTCATCCTGGTAGCTGCAGAGCTCTAAGCAATGCTCACCCTGATTGCCAAATATCTCACTCCTGCATTTCACCCAGGGCTCACCAGCTCAGGTTGAAGTTCTTAACTTTTCTTGAACCTTCTTGGCAGCGCACCCTCTCCACCGACGCACTGAGACACACTGTCCTCAGGTAGCACCCAGCAGCATCCTGGGTTTTGATTTAGATTTTTTTTTGGTTGTTTTTATTTAATCCAAGGACTTTGCTTTATACAAAAAAGTCATTGTAGAAACAAGAGCAGAATCCAAAGTTTGGTTTGTAAATATTATTCAGGCAGCAAACTAGTCAAAGGACTTTTTTTTTTAAAGGAGATCCCATTTGTGTTGCATGATTGGATCTCTTTCTCGCTCTCTCTCTCAACACTGTTAAATATAAAGTTTTGCAACAAACCTTCAATTTATATCAAATATAATTAAAAATTAACAAATGAATACATTGTATCAAAAAGTACGAAGATATACATTTCATGCACATACTTGTATAATGTATATATGTATATATTTTACATGCACACATAACTTGTTCAAACTACAGCCACTGCTTGACAGGTTCCAGATGCAGACAGCTGGTTGTTGCATTTCAAATTTGGCAACTCACTATGAAATTTCAGGGGGAACAGACAACAGCTTGATAAGAGACAGAACAGAAACAAACCCAGAGTCAGGAAACAAGACATCACGCCTCCTTTCCCCACTTGTGATTTTCACGTGTACCAATGCTTGGAAGAAAAGCCAGCTACGCTAATGTGGGATAAAGATGATTCCCAACCCAGGACTGTCTGGAGCAGCTGTAGTTCCACACAGAATGTATACATTCAACACTCAAGAGAACAAGGTCTGGGGCTGGAACAGAGACAGAACATTGGTACCAAAATGCACATCCTTCTATGTTGCAACATAGGTGCAGTCACATGCGTGGTCCAAGGGCCCTGTTTAATTTTACCCTACTGGAATAAAATACTCTGTTATCTTTAAAGTTTCGGGGTATTGTGCCTTCATATAAGGAAATTCTACAAAAGGTTTGGTCACAATCATGCTGAAACCCTAGACCAAGTGGTGGTCTTGTGTTTTGTTTCTAGTAATGTGTCTTTTGTTGCATAGCCCTATGGTTGACAATAGCCACTCGCTGAACACACCTACACACACACACACACACACACACACACACACACACCTGCATCTCCTGTGATGCATGCATGGGCACACACACACACACACACACACACACACACGCATGCACACACACTAACACACACATGTAATCACACACACACACACACACACACACACACACACACACAGCTTCTGTGAGAAACAAGGGGTAGAAATCAACAATCTACCAAGAAGTCATCAGAAGTTTCAAAACACAGAGATCACACCAAGAAGCTCCCGCCTGTTTATGCGCAACCCTTCTCTAGCGGCCCCCCGCCATCTGTGCACACTGAACACCTTCCTGAGTATGGGTTTGTCCTTTGCAAAGTAGCCATGAGGTTTGTGTGACTGCTGCATCCCCAGACCTGGGCCAGGGACCTAACTAGGCTTCAGGCACTCAGTCTCGTTTCAGGAGCCATTTCCTCCCTGCCAGTTTGTAATGCTGCCAGTGGGGGCATCTTCCTCTTGCCCTAGTCCCTTCTTTGCTATCGCTTTGTTCTCTCCAGCATTCAGTGGAAACTTTCTTTAAAAACACAACAGAGATCATACCCTACTTGGCAGGCATCCCGTCCCTGAGATCAGATTTTAAAAGACTGAAAGTGCCTCATGCAAGCATACACTCTGCTACTCTGGCTCCTTCAGAATCCATCACTCAGGGGAGGAACATGAACACAGTAGCTGCCTCTCGGACATGGTGCTGGACAGTGTCAGCTCCCTGGACACCAGCCACAGTGCTGCTCTGAGCAGTTCTCACCCAATCCACCAGACACTTCCCAAGGCCTCACTTCATACATGACCCTCAGAGCCAGAGATCAGGCACTTGGTTGAGCAGAGGAGCCAGGGTCATTAGGGATGTCCCGGGCAGGGAAGAATCCATACAAGAACATTGCATAAAAGTCACAGAAACAATGCAAAATGGAGACCTTCCTACATGTTGATTTTTTTTAAGTTACATGAACATTTCCTTCCCTGTTTTGTTTTCTGTTTTTCTAGATTAACTATATAGAAATGACAAACAGTAAAGTGTTGTGACTGAAAACCAGAATCAACAGCATAAACATTCTTCAGAGTTGGTCCCTATTATGGTGACAGTATAGGTGAAAGGCAGGGCCTTGAGTGCATCTCTACATACATGTGCTGTTTGACTCCAAGACCATTAATAGACATGAGATTAGTGATGCTGGCAAGTGCTGCCAGGCCACAGCTAGGCTCCTTTCCTTGCTTTCAGGTGCACTCTATCCCCCATGCCATACATTTGGACAAACAATACTTTCCATGAGACTCAGATCTCCCAAGTACCCACTCTGGATGCTGGAGGCCATGACATAGGATTTGGATTTGCTGGGTCCATCTCAACTCAGCTACCTCCTGCTTAGGATCCAACATCTGGAATGGAACCCAGGAAGGCAGTACACAGGAGGATAGAGAGAACCATTTCCCTCTAAGAAAGGGCTTTATTAGTCTATCCAGTGTAAATGGGAGAGAAGGAGAGAAGCAAGCGCCTCCACTACAGAGGCCATGATGTGAGGACCCTCCTCCCAGGGCTGTGACCCAACAGCCCAGAGCAGATGATAAAACTCATCAACTGGAGCCCGCACCCATGTAGCTGGTGCATGGGTGGTCATGGTGCAGCTAGCACCAGTGGTCCTGGTCTGGATGGTGGTAGCTGTGCCGTGCCCGGATGCCAGTGCTGAGTCCCAAAGTGCAGTGGTAGCCATTGGGCACACGGCGGAGAGGGTGGGATTGGGAGGTGAGGGAGGACACGTAGGAAGTCCTGGAGGAGCGGCCAGAGTTGGTGGCCACTGCCTCTTCAAAGGTGAGTGTATCCTCAGGCAGGGTGTGGGCAGAGGCCTCACTGTCCAGACGCTGCCATAGATAAGGGTCAGAGCCAATGCGAGAGCCAGGGGCTAGAGGCTGGCTCAGGGGCTCCTTCTGGAGCAGGGCATTGTGTTCAGAAAGGCCTCGGCTGAGACGGCCAGGGGAGAATGCTGGGAGGCCACTCTGACCCCCAGCGAAGTGGACAGGTGAGGAATTGGCGGTCTTGTAGGTGATGCTGGGGCGTGGAGTCAGGGGAGTCTGTGGGAGCTGCCTCCGCCCACCTCGGCCCGGGGTGCTAGCACCAGATGTTGACACCAAGGGGCTCCCATTAACAGAGCCACTGCCCTACATGAAAAAGGAAAAGCAAATAAAAACAAAAATCACATTAAACAACACAGCACATAGACAATATAGGCATTGTCATGAAGGGGAAGCAGAAAGGAGGGACACACCAATCAAGCCCACAGTCAGAGAAGAAAATAAGGAAGAGCTGCAAATGTGGGACAACTGACATGACTGATCTAGGGTCACAGCAGCTAGAAAGGCAGGCATAGAGTGGGGGCGAGAGGTACAGAGGGAGCTCAAAGATCTGATGAAAGCAGAGTTGGAATACGTGAGCCATACTGCCCTGTTTGGTTACCTGTGGGTGGGGTCCTGGCCCTAGGGCTGCTGTTGGAGATGTGGGGTGGCTACTGAGGGAGGGCTTGGGTTGCTGGGGCTCCCGGCTCCCAAATCGGTCACAGGAATAGAAGCGCTGCTTCTCTGAAGAAGAGGACGAGGGCTGCCTCCGCTCCTGGGACCGGCCTCGCTCCTGCTTCCGCTCCCGTCGGCAGCCTGTAGACCCTTCTCCTTGGGGCAGGCCAGATACTGCAGCCGTGCTTGGTGCTGGCCAAGGAGGAGAGGGATTAGCTCAGCTGAGTCCAGAGCAGGGCTGCTCTAGGCCTACAGACTCAATGCCCTAGGTAACCAATGGCCCTGCCTAGTCCCCAGAACTGGCACTCAGATTCTGGGACCACATGGAACACCAAGGAAAACAAATGGACCTTTGAACTGCTGGACCCTATCCCAAATCAGACTATAACCATGCATAAGGCTCCCTGGACCCTGGACACGCACCACCTTCTGTGTCAACAGACAGGCTGGGCCCCTTTTCCAGGGACCTCTGCTTCTTGTCCCTGCGCCGGTGGCAGCGGTGGTGGTGGTGATGTGATGCCTGGCTAGGAGGAGGCCGGTCTAGGACTGTGCTGCAAAGCTGAGTCCCATGGGGGCGTGGAGCCAGTGTGGAGATGGAGCGCTTCATGGGGCTGGCATCAGGGGCAGGCTGCAGACAAAGAACAAGGGATGAGGACACTTACCGCCTGAGTTGCCAGGGGATGAGAGTAGGAATTAGACAGATAGGGAGAGGGACCAGTAAAAGGTAGTTAACTCCTTCCTCACCCTCCGGACCTGAGACAAAAAGCATGGCAGCTTAAAACCAAGACCCTGTGAGTTTTTTGTCTCCCTCCAGCAGCTCTCTTGTCTGATGGACTAGTTCCACAGGCCAGATCAGGATGTATTATACAATATTGTAGGCCAACCAACCATTAACCCTAAGTTAGGGGAGGAAAACTTCAGAGATTTAAAAAAAAAAAGAACTTCAGCTGTCAAAGAGATTGGATTTTTTTCAGTTTCCTGAGTCCCCTCTGCTTTCCAGGGATCTTCCCTTCCCACCCACCACCCACTCTCCCACTCCCTTGTCTGCAGCTTCTTTTCAGTTGCAGATTTCAGTCTGCTGCTGTCTGTAGTGTTAGAAGAGTTCTCCACTGCTGCCTGTGTGAAGCTTCCTTGTGTGTGAGATTTTTTTTCCTACCTTTTAATTCTTTAATTGACAGAGAAAATGAACCTGATCAAGACCTAGTCTAGCTAGAAGGAGCCACATCTGGGACAGAAGTCTGTGGGTGGGGCATCCCTCCAGACAGGAAGATTGGCAGCTGGACTGCGTGGGTCTTGCCAGGGTTGCAAGAAGCCTAGTGTGATTGACATCTGGCTACATGAGGACGATTTCTTTTGGTCCATCCAGAGGACTGACTCTTAGGTTGCCCCATCCCCACCCCAACTATGACATAGAAAATTAGGACCTATGAAAAGAAACTGCTGTGGAGCTTACATGTTATCCACTAGAAGGAAGTCTTTCAGCTGTGACATTATGGGGAAGGGGCCACAGCACAGGAGAAAACAACAGAAGGAAGGAAGGGCTAGAATGCACTGTAGGCTACAGCCATGTAGAGACATTGAAGGGAAGATCTGTCCAGTGGGGAGGACAGAAAGGTGAAAATAAAGAGCACAGAAAATATATTTATGATTATAGGAAAAAGGGAAAGGGCCAGGAGAACCACATTGGGTAGGCACCAAAGACTTTGATCATCAACCTGTAGCCCCTTCTTGGCTTCAAAAGTGGAAATGCCAGAGTCTTCCCTATGACTTTAGAAAGGGGCTTGTTGATTCTGAAGTTAGGCATCTGGCTCCTGGTTAAATGTGCCTAATGAGAAAAAAAAAACTCACAAGAGAAAAAAAAAAAGAAAAAAAGAAAAAAAAGAAATAGAGGCCCAGGGACAGAGCAGGAAGAGCTATCCAGAGCCTCAAACAGCAAAAAGGTAGACGAGGCATTACTTTCTGCATTGTAGTATCTGTTCTGGCCCTAGAGTAGGATCCTAGGAGAGGAGAAGATAGGACAACAGAGCAGGAGACCGCAGAGCTGAGAGCATGAGCACCAGAGGACTAATGCCTAGAAGACAGTAGATTCTGAGAGATAAGGGCTAGGAGACATTAGAACTGGGGCTCCAGAGCTGGGGGAAGACACCAAAGCTGCAGAACACAGTGATTAATGCCTCTTTGTCTCTGACCATAAGACTGTCCTGGGAGGGTAGGCATCATGTCACCCAAGGGCAAGAGGTATCCAAAATTACACAGGCAGATGACTTCAGGCAGGCTTTCCAGGTGCCACTTGCTTCTCTACCCCAATCTCCTCTCACAGTGTACATCATCAAGCACTCTCCTCCATCAGCATGTCATCCTCTCCAGCCAGACCCTTCTGAGGTAACATACCTGTGTTTCTGCTGCCAAGCGAGGCATAGAGGCAGCTCGGCCTTGGCTCTCCAGCCCAAGCTGGGGCTCCCCCTCAGGTCCTCTCAATGTCATGTTCTGCATCTGGACATCCACAGCCTGGAGGACAGTAGCCTCCTAAGTTACACATCACAGAGCTATCTGACCCCACTCACTCCTATCTTACCAGCCCCAATCCCTAATCCAAATCCACCACCCACAACATGTGACCCCACCCTCAACTCATTTCCTCATCCCCATCTCACACACCCCCATCTTACATGCTCCTGGTATGTCGTACATTCCCTGTCCCTATCTCATCCAACCACTCTAGGGAGGGCTCACCACGGTTCCTGGCTGCCCCACAGGGATCTCTGCAGAATGGCCACGTTCTAAAGGTGCTCTGGCCTCATAAAGTGCATCCTGGGTCCTCTGTGTGCCCCAGGACAGTGACTCCTTGATGCCACTTTCCTGAGTTTGTCTGGAGAAAGAAATGTTCTATAAGGTTAGAACACTACTATTGCTAGGAATCTCCACCAGCCAAAGTCTTGGCAGATAAGGGTCAGTGCCATTTCCCCTGACCTCCCACCATTTCAGCACAGGAGCTCCAGCAAGGCCCCCAAACCAAGGTACATCAGAGAGCATGGACTCAACATGCTGACAAGCTAGACAGTACTTTCAGGGTAAAGGACACAACACACTTATTCTGAGGAAAGCCAGATCCACCATTCCCTGGTCTGGGGACAGCTAGCAGGTTCTTCAACCCTACTGGTTCTTCTGTGACATGGGTATTAAGCATTTGCCACAGATCACAGTGTGAGGGAACAAGGCCACAAAGTAACTATGTGGTGAACAGTAAGTAGCCAACAGCTAAAGAAACTCCAGCACCCTTCCTCAGCCTCTCCTCAGGAGTTTCTCGCTAGTAACTCTTCCTTATGCCCAACTCTCCACCACAAAGAACCTATTTACAGTTCTATTAGCTTCCTAATTATCAGACTATATATGCCCTCATTTCCTGCCCCTCACAGCATGCCTATTCCTCATGGGACCTGGAAGTGTTCATGTTCTGGGAAAGAGTCCACGCAGCACTGATTCTTCCCAGGCAGCCCCTCTGCTATCACTACATTTGCATCATACAGGTGACACCTAATCATGATCAGCTTAGCACACTCAGCATAGGGCATGACCCCTGGGCACACAGTGTACTCAGACAGTAGGCCAGATCTGTGCCTTGCTGGGCATTTTTAACAAGAATCACCCAATTGTCTTTTGCGAGTACTGCAGACCATCCGCCTCAATGACTCTTGAAGCAACACCAGAGATGAGCTCTAGCTGAGAGGGGGCCAGGCTAAACCCTGGCGCACTACTAGCCCTGAGGTCACAGCACAGCTCAGACCCTCCACTGCTGAAACAATGGGATATGGTACTCTCTGACTATATGGTCTGAATGAAAATGGCCTCTGCAAACTCATAGAAGTGGCAGTATCAGAGGTATTGGAGTAGTCCTTGTTGGAGTAAGTGTGTCACTGGGGGAGAACTTTGAAGAAGCTCAGTCCAGGCCCAGTGTCACTCTCTCTCTGCTGCCTGCCAATCTAGATATAGAACTCGTAGCTACTTCTCCAGCATCATGTCTGCCTGCATGCTACACATGCTTGCCACAATGCCAACAATGGACTAAACCTCTGAAACTGTAAACCAGACCCAATTAAACATTTTCCTTCATAAGAGTTGCTGTGGTCATTGTGTCTCTTTACAGCAATAAAACCCTAAGACACTGACCTTCTGTGAAAGCTTTAATGGCTTTATGTAGAGGTTATAATCATCAAAGTACCTGAATCTTATTTTCCTCCTGGAAGCCTGGATCAGATTGAAGATAACACCAATTTTATAGTACACAGTGGCATGTTCCCCCTTACATCTACATCTGTACATACCTCACATACACACACACACACACACACACACACACACACACACACACACACACACATACACATTTCCTCTTACACAGTCTTATACACACGCTCAGAGTATGTTTAATTTTAAATGCAGAAGTGGGACCTTAACTAACTTCTACAAGGGAAACATATCCGTGAGGATGTCTGTAGGGCTCTGTGTGGCAGGTCTTGGGATGGACTTCCTCAGCTTGGAGCCACTTTTGACAGCACTTGCAGAGAGGCTCCCCTCTGCACTGTCTACTGCCCACAACATGAACTCGGGCCTGGCTGTGCCGTGCTGATAGGGGTTCTGCCTGTGAGACAGAAGCAGAGGTCTGCATGCTGGTCTCTTGCCATTTTCAGGGCCAACATGAAGTGGTGAGTCCCTTAGCGCCAACAGATAAGGAAAGATCAATATACCTGGAAGCCAGCTATCCAGGAAAGCTGAAAGAGCCTGGCCTTCCATATGTAATAAGCCCTGCCCAGAGCCTATCCACAGCCTTGGGTGAGAAATGTGATCCTTGATCTCTAACTCTTTGAATCTGTTGTCAAGAAACACTGCCCAAAATGTTTATGATATGCAATAGCCTCAAAAATCAAAACCAAAATGGAAAACTGGCGGGGGGAGGGGGTGACTCAGAGGAAACAGGAAGATCAGATTTATAGTTGTCTATGAATCTGAGAATTTGAGAATTGTCTAGGTATTTGAGAGCTCAAGTAAAACAAAAACAAAACCAAAACAAAACAAAATGTCTTAACAGCCCATGGGCATTAGAAGCTGGTGACAACAGAAGCTAAAATAGCCATGCAGTGGCTATCACCTCAGGAGTAACACAGCCATCTGCCCAAGCTCAGTGCTGTCCACCAAATACTGTGAAGCTAATCTCAAAGCCCACCACAGAAGCCAGCAGATAGAAAAGCCCAGCAGTGGCAATCTTTACCAGCTTCCAAATGTCTGTGCCACCCATGGGTGGAGCAGACGTGGAATTGTTCCAGAGCTCATCCCTAGAAGTACTTCCTGTCCTCAGAGGACTGTTCAGGTTGTAGACGAGCCTCTCAGTTTTTTTCAGGAGGTGAGCTAGAGGCCAAAAGGCATGGAGAGCAGACAGTGTGTGGTCTCAGATACCTCCCCGCACCTGGTCTTGAGTTCTCCCCACTGGCACTCACATGGCACCTCCGTTGCTGAGAGAAGTGGCACTCTTCTGCCGAAGAAAAACCCGAGCTCCTCGAAGCACAGCAGGTTGGGTCTGCTCCAGGGTGGCCTTCAGAGGGTGGAACAGGGACACAGGGCCCATCTACAAAGGAGAACAGGGAAGAGAAGAGCCCTGTGCCAGAGGACCTCAGTCTGTTATCGCACGAGCCAGAATCCATTGTCTGCTCAGAACAGCATTGGCTCCTTTTTTACAGCACAGAACCTTTTGTTTGCCTGGATCTTGCCTTGTTTCCCAAGAGGAACGTGCAAACAGAACAAGACAGGCTGGGAGACCCTTGTAGTATCTCCTCAGTTTTCCCCATAGTGACTTAGCCCAGAGCCTCAGTTTCTTTATCTACACGAATGGCAGCTGGTCATATTACAGAATCGCTCATTTCGTCCTCAGTTCACAGTGACTGCTACCTGGGTCCGGTAAACATCACCAGAAGCTCTGTATGTCTACAAAATTTTCCAAGTAGAACCTCCATATGGTGGCCACAGAAGATATGGCTGTGACAGCACCAGGAAGATGTGCCTCATACCTCCCACACAACCCTCCTCTGATACATCACATCCTCTCCTGACAACCACAGGAAAAGTGACACTGCCCAGGGCTTCAGTCTCACCACTACAAACCAGTTCTCACACTCAATGCTCTACATTACTCCCAAGCAAGCACCTAATAGAGAGCAGGCAGCTCTGCCATTGAACCTCACCCAGCTGTAGACATCTCACAACTCTACCTGGGACAGGCCTCCAGGAGCTTGCTGAGTCTGATCTCTGCTTGTTTTGTTCTGTTTGTAGAAGTCAAATATCATCAGAGCCGCATAGACTTTCCCCACTGTCATCTCATCAGCTGAGGGTGCAGGCAAAGAGAAGAGCCAGAGGGAGAGGTTTGGAGGACACAGAAGCCACAGAAAACTTGGCTGATAAGAAGGCAGGGTCTTTCCCTCATCCCTATGTAGACTCCAAGAAACTCCCCGGAGTGAGTGGCTATGGGGCTCAGCCGCAGGTGTGGTAGGATAAGAACACATCACACTCTGAGCATCTAACTAGTCCTGTGGCCTTACGTGGGACTGAAGCATCCCTACACAAGGCCCTCAGACTTGAGCACCTCTTCTCTGTGTCCATACTAGGATTCCCTTGGGCATTTTTTTAAATTGTGAGCTATATTCTCAAAGCAGGAGGCCCTGGGTCAGATCTTATGGCTCCTGTGCTACCCAGCATGGCTACAGAGGGATGAGGGGGCCCTCTCCAAGGCAACACAGTCCCTCGCTGGACTCGCATATCCCTGAGGGAACAGGAAAGATGGGGCAGGGAGTACCTTTCCCTCTCCACTTACGTTTGTGGGGTGGTACCAGTAAGTCCAGAGTCTTCTGGGGCAGATTAGCCCACACTGAAGAGATCTCCTTCCTCAGCTCAGCATCACACTGGTGCTGCTTTGTCCCCGCTGGGTCAGGACAAGAGAGAAATGGAAGACAGCAGTGAGACACAATCTGCAGGCCCTCATTCAGGTAGACTCGAGACGGTGAGTGGGGAGGCACGAGTAGAGGGAAGGCAGGATGGAAGACACAGCATGAAGACACACTGCCCTGCAGACTACTTAGAGATCTTCCTGCACAGTAGTCCTGGAGGCAGTGCAGCTATGAGTGTGTGTGCATGAGTGTGCATGTGTGTGTACATGTGAGTGTGTGAATGAGTATGTGTGTGTCTGTGTGTGAGTGTGTAGCACATGTGCATGTGTGTGTAGGATAAAATCCAGGGCCTGGTACATGTTCTACAACAGAACTATAATCCAACCACCTTAAGTATCATTTGAGGAATGAAAGTTTTCATTTTGATGAAGTTTAATTTATTAATTTTTTTCTTGTATAGTTCATGAATTTATTTTTTTACATATGTTGTATGTGATTGTAGGGGTTGCCCATGGAGGCCAGAAGAAAGGGTCACCAGATCCTATTTGTGAACCACCTACTAGGATCCAAAGTCTGATACTCTGAGCAGCAAGCACACTTAACCTCCCTCATTCAAGCATCTTTCTATAAAGAAATCTCCACTTTATTCAGTTGCCAAATTTTTTTCATCTAAGTTTTTATCACTTTTAAATTTCTATATCTATGACCCGTTTCAAGTTAAGTTTTATAGGAGGTCAAAATATGTGTTATTGAAAGGCATTCCCATTATTCCTGCGCAGAAGTCAAAGAACCAGTGTCCGGAAAAGCCTAGATGAGAGTTATCATTAAATGAGTTAAATGTTAAAAGTACAGAAATCTTGCAACCCTCTCACCTTATGTCCTCAAGAGAAAAGTGGTGAAAGAACACAGCAAGAAGAACCCTCAGAATAAAACCCACCCTGCCAGAACCTTGATACTGGACTTGATAGTCGCCAGAACTCTGAGAAATGTATTTCCTGGGCAAGCTATTCAGTCTGCGGTATTTCAAGCCAGCACGCTGTGACAGAATTTAGAATCACTTTGAAGACAAACTCTGGGCATGTTTGTGAAGGAGGGAAGATGTACTCCAAATCTAGGCAGCAGCAGGCCATGGGCTGAGCAGAAAGGGCAGTGAACTTAACATTATTCTCAGTTCCTGACTCCGAAGGGCCTGACTAGCTGCCTCTGGCCCCTCCCATTACACTTCCCCACCAGGACAGACTGTATCCCCTACGGGGGTCAGCTAAAATAGCCACCCTTTATCTTTTCTTTCTTTCTTTCTTTTCTTTCTTTCTTTCTTTTTTTCTTTCTTTCTTTTTTTCTCTTTCTTTCCTTCCTTCCTTCCTTTCTTCCTTCCTTCCTTCCTTCTTTCTTTCTTTCTTTGGTTTGTTTCAAGACAGGGTTTCTCTGTGAAGCCCTGACTGTACTGCACTTGCTCTGTAGACCAGCCTGGCCTTGAACTCACAGAGACCCGCCTGCCTCTGCCTCCTGAGTGCTGGGATTCCAGGTGTGTGCCACTTATAAATCCTTCCTTTTTATAGGTATCTTGTCATAGCAACAAGAAAATTAGCTCATATTCTACACTAATTGTGAGTCAAAAATATTTCCTTCTACAAATGGCTGTCTAAATTCAAACAGCACTGCTTTTAAGAGATGCCATCTTTTCCATATCAATTGCCTTTGCTACTTGGGAAGCATGTGCTTCTTAACCTTGCTCTTCTTTTCAAAACTACCGTTCAAGTTCTTTTGCATTTCTCTGTAAATTTTAGAATTGACTTATCAATTGGGACTTTATCCGATGACAGTGATCTTGATTAGGGTAAAGCTAAGGCTGATACAGCTCCTCTACAACAGACTCTAAACCATGAACACCACACAGACTTCTCTTACTTATTTAGGTCTTTTTTTATTCTTCTTATAAATGCTTTATTCTTATAATACTTAATAATTTATTATAAATTATAATTTATAACAATACTTTATTCTTCTAAAACTCACAGGATAAACTATCCAAATGGGTTTTTCAGAGTTATCCACAATACAGAAACACTATATTGCACTTATTTTAAAGAAAAATTTTCAAGAAAAATTGTGGTGTTATTTTCAAAGAAATCTCTATTGTTAATCACTAGTACACAGAACACCAATGCTTCTGTATGTCAGCCTTGTATACCTGTCACGTTCAGTAACTTTAAAAACAAACTGGAAATTCTGCAAATAAAGACATCAACTCCGAACGCAGGCACTTTCAGTTCTTGCTCTTTTTTATTACATTTTTATTATTTAAAACAATTTTTAAATTTAAATATATTTTGATCATATTTCCCCTCCCTCATCATTTCTTGCTCTTGCTTCTTTCTCTTATCTTATGAAATTGGATAGGGCCTCAAGTACATCACTGAAAAAGAGAGCTGTCCTCCCCTATCAGTGGGCTAGGGGAGGGGAATAGAGGGAGAAGAGGGAGGTAGGGTGGGACAGAGGGGAGACAAGAAAGGGGCTACAGCTGGGGTACAAAGTCAATAAATTGCAATAAATAAAAAATAAAATTCTTAATTTATTTAGTAAATTAAAGAATTTTATTTAGTAAATTAAATATTAAATTTAATAAATTAATTAATTTAAGAAGAAAATGAGAGCTTCCAGTACACCATTGTCTGAGTCCTGACTTCACAAGAGTTTCTATGTTAAATATGAATTAGCTATAGTTTTTTATAGATATCCTTTATCATATATTTATTAGATATTTCATTTAATTCAACTCCACATAGAAATATTCTTAGCATGAATGGATGTTGGATTTTACTTTTTTCCTGTGCAGCTGTTAAGATATCATTCAGTTTCTATTGTTGCTTGACACAGGAAGTTATACTGCCTGAGCTTTAGAGTACCAAACCAGCCTTCCACAACCAGAAGAAACCTCGACAATGTCAGCATATATTATCTTCTTTTATGTACTGATAGATTTGGTTTGCTAAAATTGCACTGAAGATTTTTATGTCTAGAGTCAGTTCATTAAAATTATATTGAAGAACTTTATGTTCACATTTAAAGTAAGATTGTATTATTTCTGTCATATCTTTGTTTCTTATATAAGAATAAAGTACATTTAAAATAAGTTGAGAAATATTCCCTTTTTTATTTCCTGTTAAAATCTAGGTAGTCTGTACTCACTGAAATGTTTGATAGACTTCATCAATGAAGCCATCTAGGAATTTTATGTTGGCAGATTGTTTGCTATCGGTTTATCTAAGAGATAAAGTACTACTAAGGTTCTCCCCTGTTTTTATGCGTGTGTGCATATATGTGGGTTGCATGTGGCTATGAGGGTGCAAGTATACCTGTATGCTGGTGCTTGTGTAAGGCACCTCTTTGGTGGAGGCCAGAGGAAAACATTGGGCATCATCTTCGGGAGCTGGAGGCTCATAAGCTTGGCTAGAAACTCTAAGAAATCCATCTGTTCCAAATCCCTAGTACTGGAATTACAAGCACATACCACTATGCCTGGAGTTTTTATATGAATTCTGGATTTATCAAGTGATTTATAACACTTGCCCTGAGATTTTCTATTCTTAAATGTATTTGGTAGTTTATATCTTCAAAAAAATCATACATCTCTCCTAAGATGTCGCTCTCACTGACATGATGCTCACTCTTGCTTTCCTTTTACTGTTAACAGGATCTGCAGTGAGATACCTCTTCTGTTCTTTGCTTTGGGATCTGCATCTTCTTTCTTCTTGATTGCCCTAGCTGGAGGTTTACCAGTATTCCTGTTATTGGTGTTCAACCTGGCTGTGAAGCTAACGGCAGACTGAAGAGGAAGAACAGCTGCAGGTCAGCTGGGGAGAGCAGAGAGTGGGCGGATATAGAGGTGAATACATTTTGGGTGCATTTTGAGATCACTGTGGAGATGTAAATGAATCAGAAATGATAGAATAAGGGGTAACTCCGAGATTTTGGTCAGGGAGCAATAAGAACAGAGTTCCTAATATTGGAGCCAGGGAAGGATGTCAAATCATCCAGAATCGAGATCTAGACAAGTCAGTGAGTTCCTGCAGAGCCTCTGGGTGTAAATGAAATAATTTGTGCTATTTTTGTCTAGACTGAAAATACAAGCTCAGAATTCAATGTATGAACAAGAAGAAATGGGTAAGATTAGAATTCAATGTATTACAAGAAATCGGTAAGATTAGGATTCAATATATATACAAGGAATAAGCGAAGTGGCAACAGTAAGAGGGATAATAGAGGCATACCCACAATTCAGAAGTAGAGAGGGCCAAAAACAGATAAAAAAATTACACAGGAAGTAGAAGCCAAGGAAGACCACAGACAGGACAAAGACTGAAAATTGCCAGACTGAAAACTAGCAAAGAGGAATCACCACAGACTAGTCCCTCGGGGAACTGGTTCCTATGAAGGAAGAAAAAGAGAAGCATCAACGGAGGGGTAAAAGACAAGCCTTTTAAAGAAAGGAATGGTAAGAGTGCTCACATACTGACACAAGTAACCTTAGAGACAAACCAACCAAGCAAGAAGCAGAGGATGAAGCTATGGTTAACATCCTTAGGGCAGTGATGAGAAAAGATAGGACCTGGCGTACAAATGGGGCTGGCCTCCACTCCTCACAACACAAGTAGCCAAGATACATGGCATAGAGGACAGACTGAAGGGGGTAGGGTCCCTCTGGTAGAGGAGAAGGGAAAGGATGGAGAAGATGGTACTCATAGCCCAGCCTCTAGTGCCTTGCCTCTCTAACATGATTGGGACAGGCTATTGTTCCTGGATGGAACGACCTAGAACAAGGGACTTCATTTCATTGTGCTGCTTTCTTCTTTAAATATGAGGTCATTACAGTGCTAATGCAATCATCAAGGGAACAGTCAGTGCCTAATAGAGCAGGTAAACCTATCCAGTTGTCCCCAGACAAAGCCCATCCCTTTAACTTCTTCCTTACATGTCTAAGTAGATTATTTTATTTTTTCATGCTTGCCTGTGTGCTTTTGTGTACATGTTGTATTATTTTGTTTTAAAACAGGAGGTCTCACTAGTTACCCAAGGCTGGCAGTAAACTTGATAAGGATTATCTGGCCAGTGCCCTCCCTTTCCCAAGGCCACCTGACTCACCTGGGGCAAGCTTGATCTCCAGTGCTGTCCGGATGAGGGCCATCAGTGTGGACGTAAAGTGTACCGTCATGTCCTCATTGGATATGGGCATATTCATGCGAACCAGGCGCTGGGGATGAGCAGGGGCAGATCAGGGCCAAGCATGTCAGTGTCACTCCCACCCTAGAACTAGTATTTGGGCTTGGCTTCCTGAGAGTGTTCGCGGCAGGTGCCTGGTCCAAGAAGGCTGGTTTGGTGGAAGTTTTGCCAGCATTCTCTCCTCCCGGACCCCACTCTCATCTGAGCTGAAATTCTCCTGGCTAGAGAAGAACAGAAATCCAAGTAAAGGCTGTAGCAGGAGCCAGGCCAGGAGCCTGAATCTTGCCTACTGAATGAATGCCTACTGTGTGAATGCCACACAGAGATGTGGTCCTGGCTGAGGAAGAAGTATACAAGGCAGAGTGTCACTCCTTGGGACAGCCTACAAAATATATGGGGACCCTGCCCTGTGACTTTGCTTACCTGTCCTTCTCTATCTGCAACTGGACCATCTGGGCAAGGCATGGCAGCCAAGAGGCCTTTCTGGGGTCCTGTCCCAGTGGGGCATTCCTCAAGAGAAATACTCTTGCTTTAACTCAGGTCTTAACCACAAAGCAGGACCAGGAAGAAACACTTGATGATACTTGAAGACAGACACCCTCATAGGTAAATGCATCAAGAAGAGTCTTAAGAGACCTTCTAGGGACTAGAGCAGAGGGAACAGCATAGGAACTCAGGCTCATTCTTCTCCCATCTCCATGAGTGGTCAGCTCCCTTTCTTGGTTTTCAGAGAAAAAAAAAATCTTGAAACAGGGATGTGTCTGAATCAGTCCTCTGGGTAGACTCAGCCGCTGCAGGAGCCTCTGGCTCCAAGAACATTCGAGGCCTTAATATGGATACAGGTCTCAGCTACATCTGAGAAATACTTAGTTGGAAAAAAAAAAAAAAAACCACCCCAGGATTACTAATGTAACCCACTGTGTCCTCTATACAGGAAGAAAACTAGAGACATGAGTTTCTCCCTGTGGCAAAAGACCTTCTTTGTGGGAGGGCCACACAGCCCAGCCCATAGTACCTTGCCCCCAAGTTCTGTATCTCCATTGTGATGGAGGGGCACAGGGGTACAGAAAATAGGAGGTAGGCTCTTGTCCTATTAATGCTGGCAAAGCCCCACTGGGCACATCCAATTACAGGACCAGGACCTCACGTGTCACATTAGTTACACACCATGAAAAACCTGCTTCCCAGAGCATGGCATCCCTGCAGACCAGCACCGATGGCAGTATGAGAGGCCAAGGGATTCCTCTTCCAGGAAGGGGAGTTAGGATGGGAATGAGAGAAGAGCAAGCGACTCTTTCTAAGAGGGGGAGGTCTGTCCAGGACACCAAGAGTTACACTAACAATGGCTCCCACCAGTTTGCTCCTAGTCATGGAGGGCAGAGAGAAATAGAATCTCAGAGAAGCAGAGTGGTGAGACCAAGGCAAATAAGCTTCAGAAACAGTGTCTAAGCATCTCTTGGGCCCTCCCCACCTTGACCCAAGCCATCTGCAACCTACCCTGAAGCCTCCTTTGGTCTGGTCACACCCTGAGCCTCAAGATCCTTAGGCATGGCTAGAAAGGGCGACACAACCCTTCCTGCCTGCCTTCCTGCCTGGCTGGGTGTCATAGGAACAGAGCTCTCCCTCCTGTGGATAGAGACATGCAAGCATGCAGGGCCTCTGCAGTTTCAACACACATGCTAGTTGGGGGCAGATAATGACAGGAAGAACCCAGAGGCATCTGTGAGTGGTGGGAGAGCTGTTTGGTTCCCACAGACTACACTGAATGAAGTGGCAGACAGAAACTTAGAATGGGGTACAGAGACAGAATATGGACAGAGCACAATGAACCAAAGAGGGAGGAGCTGGCAGAAAGCTCTCTCAGACAGAGGTAAACACAGCTGGCACTGCTCAGGGGGAGCAGTGGGGGCTGGGAGTGCTCACCAGCACTGCAGTGGGAATAAGCTTGTGGCCGGGCCAGGAAGGAGGCCTAGGGGGTGCCCTTGTTCACTTCCTTCCTCATGACTCAGTGATTTGTGACTCTTCAACTCCTGAAGCTGGGACCCTCACCCAAGGGTATTTGAACGCCCATTCCTCTTCAATATCAAGGCACCCCTCCCACTGGGAAGCTAAGGAAGCCCTTGAAGACCGCAGCTGGGCATAAATGCCTACAAGGCTGAGCTTAGTAGGGGAAGAAGGGCAGGGAAAGAGATAAGCAGCAGAGGCCCCACAGGCCCTGTAGAGGTCCCAAGACCTTGAAGACTTGATGACTACCCATAAGAGGAGCACAGGGAGTGGGGTAGCCGGGTAGTCCAAGCCCAGAATAAAGCACCCTCTGTCCAAAACGTTATTTTGTTGGTCTTCTCATTCTTAGGAAGGCAATGTAAGGGGAGGAAAAAGGGCAGGGGTGAGGTGGAGACGACTCCGGCTCCATTGTCCTGAGCTTCTCAAGGATGTCAGTACAGGAGGCCAGTTAGGGTATCAGGGGTTAGTGCAAAGACAACTCCCTCTGTCTGAAATGGGAGCAAAAGGTTTCAGGGTGGTAAAGGGAGCAGCGGCAAGGCAACCAGGTACAGCCAGACAGCCAGACAGATTCTAAAAATGCAGGCGAGAGCCCATGGGTGCTCTGCGGGCTGCACAAGGCCCAGATGGGCCCAGCCAAGCACAGACAGCTCCTGGGTTGGGTGCAGGATCAGTGCAGGGTCAAGGTCTACCTTGTATGCAACTCGAGCCGGGCATTTCTTCCCCAACCCCAGAGGTGGGGACATGTGTTTCAGCATCTCAAACATGTCATTGTAACTGATGCGCCCACTGGAAACCCGTTCCAGAGGCCAGGCATAGTGGGGTGGTCCACAGGAGAGGCACACGGCAGGAGGGGTAGAGCAGGGAGCGGGCAGGGGAGGAAGCAGACAAGAAAACAGATTCAGTTAACCAAAGTGTCGGGTAAATGCCCCAAATCAAAACAAGTAAAATGAGGGAATCTCTGCTTGACTTGACCCTTGCTTGCCCCACCCCCAGCCTCACCTCCTCATAGCAGCCCAATGCAGGGCAGCGGGCAGGGGTGACATCTGAGCTAATGAACATGGAGGGGTGAGGAAGGGCTGCATCGGGGCGGCTTTGGGTTATAAATTTCTGACTTTACTGTTTTAGAACCGCAGACAAGGCCAAATCAGAAAGAGCTGGTTCACCATGCAGGAAGCACTGGCCAGGCTGTGTGGAGATAGGACTGCTACTGCAGAGAACCACAGCAGCAGCTTCGCCTGCCTCAATAGGCAGGTCAGATTTGCTTCCAAATAAGGCCAGCGGCTAAAGTGGAGAAAAATCTACAACAGACTAGAAAACTAGAGGAGTCCCAAAGCTCTTAGAGGACTAAACTTAACAGGGCAAGTCAGCTCCAAGCCCAGAGACGCCCGAGGCCAGCCCAGGGCAGGCCGCTGCTGAGGTCAGGGCTGGATGGGAAGGAGACTGCGGGAAGGGAGGAGCTGAGTAAGCTGTGGCCTGGTGCCACTGGTGCCTCCGACAGCACAGGTTGGGACCAACAGGTTGGATGTGCCCCTTGTGGGGCCTAGAACCCAAGATTGGGGACTCAGAGCAGCATCTTGGGGCTGATGTAGCATCTTCCCAAGTCAAGAGGCTGGGGCTTCCCTCTACCCCAGAGCACCTGCCTGTGGGCTTGGGGTCTCAGAGACACAGCAGAGTCCAGCCTTTCTCCAGAGGGCATATCTGCCCAGACCCTGCCCTCCGCTCACAGTTTCAGGACAGGGCTTTTCTCCCTGAGCTGAGCACATCAATCCAGAAGCGACGCAGGAGGGCTTCTCTTTCTTGTTCCCACTCTTCCCTCCCCCAGGGACCTGAAAGCGTCTTCTGACCCACAGGGACAACTGCTTGTTTATTTGCACCCACATACATACTTCTCCTCTGGGCTCTCAGCCTCTGGCCTGTCTGACCATCAGCCCACTCATAAGAGCGGGAATGCTGGGTGTGATGGCTGGGTGTGATGGCTGTTTCCTTGGTAAAGGCAGGACCTGTCTCACCCACATCCCTCTACAACCTCATCCCCCCTTGCCCAGCCAGCTGGTCCTGGAAGACTCGGCCCAACCAGGCCAGAAAACTCCTTGGGCACTGTCTTGAAGGCTGCCTGCATCCAGCTAGCTGGAGGGCTTGGGGAGATAAGACAGGGAACCAAAGCATCCAGGATGCTGGAATGCAGGGCAGGGCAGGACAGAGGAAAGAGAAGGTGAGGTGTCATCATTCCCAAGTCAGGCAGGGAGTGTGTGCAGTGTTTGCGATTCGGGCAGGGAAGTATGTCAGATGGAGGCTCTGAAGTTGCAAACCTTGTAGGCCAACCTACGAGGGCAGTTCTTTCCTAAGCCAACGGGTGGCGCAATACAACGCAACAAACTGTACATATCCTTATAATGAATCCGGCAACTGGAAAGGAAATGTCACAGGTTACGGTAACAAGGCATGATGGAGCCCGTCCCACCCACCCACCCAGTCTGCAATGGAAGATGAGCTGTGAGGTGGAGGTGAGGGGCACAGCTAAACAGGCTACTTTCTAGTGGGACCTGGAGTCTATGCTCCCCAGAAAGTGTCAGCCCCAAGATAATCCCTAGAAGTGAAGGTAGGCAGAAAATACTCAGAACATCTGTCAAGACAGAATAAACAGCTATACCCACAGCCCCAGCACTGGGCAGTCTCAGCTGGACTTGCCCATACTCTTGCTGTCTGTCCCTTCCCTCAGTTCCTGAAGGCCAGACCCTTCTTCACATGTCTTCCTCTGACCCTGGCTCTCACTGCCATGATGCACTCCATCCATTTCTTGGATGCAAAAATCTCACTCATAAGTACACCTTTAAATGCCTCTCAGTTTTCCCTATCTCTCTGGACATGCTGACATCATGAAATTTGCTGGCCCAACCAAAGAAGCCCTCCTCTTAGCGATGACACCCTTTGGTCACCACTGACCCTTCTTTCTCCTATGTCACTACCTTCTCAGTCCAATCAGTTTTGTTCATGCCCAATTTACTTCTAGATAAGAAGTTCTACTTGGGCCTCACTTATACTTGCTAATCTTGTTGGATCCTAGGGATAATTACAAGGGGGCCAACTACTCATCAAGCCCATTATATGATACCAGTGAAAAAGTATGGACATGATACTGTTAATCCTGTTATTTCTGGAATATGTTTTCAGAATATGTATTTCCCCCAATAGTCAAAAGCTTTCCCACTGTCTACCAAATTAAAAAAAAAAAAAAGTTACCTGTTTAACTCAAATTTCAAAGTCTTTCAATCTCTCCCAGTTTTAACACATTCACTTGAGCCTAATACAATCTCTGCAGCTCTCCCGCACCTTTGGACCTACCTCAGAATTGCCTGGCCCTCAATTCATCTTGCCTCCTTTCATACAGCTCAGAAGCATGTGATCTTTCCCTCCTCAAAAATGTCCTGGCCTCAAGCTATGGCCCTGAAACTCTCCTTATTGTTTCACTTTTGGGACCCCAGAACCAGAATACAGCAGATGCTCAGGAAATTCTTGCTGAACACATGGATGAATATATGAGTGATGGTCATTCTGAGTCTCCATGCTTCAACACAATATTGAAGCAACAAAAAGGAGGTTAAGGGAAAGGCAGCTTTAGCCACCAGAAGCCCATGCCTTTCTAGTATCCCACAGCATGTACAAGTTCACACAATACACAAATGGCACATAACACCTAACATGTGCATACACACACGTAATGACTCACATATGAACAACACACATGTATACTTACCATACATAGATACATACAGACAAACACAGTCTGTCATACACATACAGACACAGAAACTCACATGGATACACAAAATATATTCATGTGCCTACATGTGCATATGTGTGTATATATATATATATATATATTGCATGTGCACATGCATTGGACATACAGGCTCATGGACATGTACATAATGCATATGCTCATACACATCTGTGCTTGGGCATACACATACACAAATGTTAGGAGATTTGACAGTTTGTGTGTGGTTTCAAAGTTTTACCGAAATGACGAGAAAACCATGTGGTCACATGGGATATAAAGACAGGCACCTGGCAGGCTTGCAGTGATCCTGCCAAACTGTGGGACCAACTTTAACCTGTCTTAGTACACTGTCAAATTATCCAGCTGCAGGAGTCTGGAGGGGACCAGCGCCAGCCTCAAAGCTCACAGGTGCACTTGTACTTTGGGCTGCTTGATCCTTGATGTCCTCTGGCCATGTGTCACCTATGCCACAAGGCTCGTGTTTCACCATCTCTTTAATGTGCTCATGACATCAGTGGGCCCCTAGTTCCCCAACTCCTGAATTGGAGCACAGACTGAACTCCCGCTCTGCATGTTCCCATAGCTGAACTTGTACTTGGGCCAATTCCACTTGCTAGGCACTACAGTGCATATTGCTCCCTTTCTGGGTTACAAGTGATGGTAGAAACTGGGCGTGCAGGCCAGACAGACTAAGGGGATGCTTCTCCTTCACAGCTGGCTTTCAACACACTGCACTCTACAGACCATCACTTTTCTGCAGCACTTGGTCTTCTTGGGAAGTTATTCCAGAAATAGCACTGACTCTTCAGGTAATAGCCAGGGTGATCTGGGAGTACCGATGAGTAATTCTGCAGTGGGAGTCTCCCCTGCCCTTTGTTGACAAAGTCCAGTCCCTGCATTGCACCCCACTTCAGTGACATACCTGACCACGAGCCAGTGCAATATCCCTGGGCCTATGCATTTTAGGAAGGGTCTTGGGCATTATAGGGAAAGCACATGGATATACAGATATGAGAATCCTCTACAATGTGAAAGATGGTAAGTACAATATGCAATAACAACAATAAATGGTTCTGCTGCTGCTTGTAGACTATGTAAAACTGAAAAGTTCTCACATAAATGGAAAACATACATGGAGATGATGTCAGTCCAAACAGTCCCAACAGAAGAGACCTAATGTCCCGGTGCCCTAATGCAATACTGTGGGATTTCCTAGGACTACAACTTCATGCAACACCTCAAAATGCACACTGGGAGGGGTAGACAAGAGCAGGTGGGGAACTGAATACAACTGCAGTCTTCTTGTTCATCCCTAGGGGCAGAGGAGATACGGAAGGACAGGGCAATGGGAATCTAGCCCAGCAGAAGAAAGCCAACTATTCCTCAAGCCCCCTGAGCATTGTTGTGCTCACCACCAGAAAAAGCAGAAGCCAAGGAGCAGCTTGGGAAGCAGGACTATAGCCACAGATCTAACCATATCCTCAAGTTTTCCACTAGAAACCTAAACATCCATCCTGATTTCACCTCGCAGGATCTCCACTAGGAGCCTGACTTCATTCTCCTGACTACCTCATGGCAAAATGCTGAACACAGACTTGTGAGAGGCAGTCAGAGGCAGGTGGGAAGCTGCATACAGCTACAGTTCCTTGCTCATCCCGAGGGCATAGGAAATGGACATTCATCCATTCAGGGAAAACTGTTCATTCACAGCATGGTCATTGAACAATTGCGGTAAAACCCCAGCAGCCAATGCTCTTCATCTCTGCCTCTTCTACATCCTAACTGACAGGGAAGAGCCCTCAGCAACTACATGGAACTGTTTAAATCCACCCTGGCCATGTCTTGAGAACCCCAGGAATAAGTGAATTAGTGAATGAAAAATAACTGAGCAAGTAACTGTGTGGGTGTGATGGCTAACAGTGACTGTCAGTGGAACAGGATCAAGAATCACCCAATAGACAGCTTCTGAGCATCCTCCCTATGAGACAAGGTCTAGGTTGGATTGTGATGGGAAGCCCCACTCTAAATGCAGTTGGCATCATTCCAAGGGCTGGGGTACCAGACTGAATAAAAGGAAAACTGTATTCATCTCTTCCAACTGTGACCAACTATGTCATGCTCCTGGCTCCATGTTTTCCCTCCATGTTGGACTATATCCCTTCTTAAAACTATAAGCCAAAACAAACTTTTCCCCTTAAGCTGCTTTTTGAGATACAATCACCGAATCGAATCAAAGTAACACAATGTACGAGTAAACAGGAGAACAGGTGAGAAAAAGTGAAGGAAAGTGTGAGTAAATGAAATGAGTGGCCAAAGTATCAACTTAGTGACCAAGTAGGTGAAGGAAGGAGAAGCGCACAGATGGAGAGTCCTGATGTCCTGCTTGCCTGCCTTCCTGGGTGTGCTCTCTGGCACAGGAGATTTATATGACAGGATTATGCAGTGCTCTCTGTGGAACACAGCTTCAAACCATTCCATGAGGCCCTTGATGTCTAGAAACAAACCACCCTTCATTTGTGTAGCTCAGTAACCATTTTCTGCCTTGATTAAAAAGGTTAAGACACAGTAAGGCCTTCCCAATTGCTCTGCTTTAAATATAACTCCACCCATTGCCTACCACAAACAACTAGGCCTGGGAACAGACATATGCATTGGCTCCTGTCCCCAAAAGAAATGGCAGAGAGGAAAAACTAAGTCCATCTAGGGGAACTTTCAAAGCCCATATTATGGTAGGTGGTATAGCTGAGCGGTACAATGCCTGCCTAACTTGTACACGTCCCTGGGTTCAACCCCAATACTTTAAACAACAGCAACAGCCATAAAAACAAAAAACTCCACATATTAATTTGCTCTCAAAGCCTTCTGAGCACTAAACATGAGACAAGGTCTAGGTTGGACCTCCACAGTCTCTTTACCCTCCCCCACTGTGCCTCCATGTTCTGTCACAAGACAAGCCTTGGGAGAAGGCAGGACACGTCTGTGCAAAGAGCCCTGGAAATGTTCCTTGACCCCCCAGGCATAGGTACTCTCCTGAGGACCATATTGAGGGTCTCAAAGACTGTGTCTCTGACCCAGAGTTGCACCGAGGCATGGGGTCAAAAGGAACATGCTACTGAAAGGGGGACACGGAACTGACTAAGTCCCTAGGCCTCAGACCAACACCTGAGGAGGACATGCACATGGAACTATCTAAATCCACCCTGGCCCTGTCTTGAGAACCACAGGAAATGACAACCCTGACGACCAGAGAGCACTGGAGCTCACTCACCACGCAGCTGGGTCGTACTCAGCCCAGACTCGAATGAATTCGTCAAGGTGGTGAGGCCCTAGGATGGAAGAGTCCCGCGTGAGGTACTCAAAATTGTCCATGATCACAGCAACAAAGAGGTTCAACATCTGCAGGACAAGAAGAAGAGGTGATACCTCCCACAGCGTGCCTTCTGACTAGCCCCTGAGCTCTGTTCACAGCTTGAGTGAGGAGCTATCTGGACAGGAGAGGTCGCTCTTATCAGATAAGGAAAGACCTGCTGGGACTTACTAATGTCTCCTCAGTCTCAAGGATTCTTAATCCACAAATCTCAAATTTACTCTTGAAAAGACAGAAAAACTAAAACACAGAAAATCATTTCCCTACAAGCACTCCTGTCAAAATGAACTGGCCAGACTATAAGCAGTACCTTCATACTGCCTAGCCCTTGCCCTTGCAGTATACTCAATAAGCCTATTTTATCAATCTGAAACAATAAATGAGCATAAAAACCAACTAGCCATTTAGATATGTCTAGATACTTGACTTTCTTTGGCTGGCTTATACAACCAACAATACTATTTTGGTTACTATTAAAACAATTTAATTTAAACTCTGCTAAAGTTTTGAAGTTGGGAAAGATGAATTCTTCAACTTCATATTCCATGATTGTTTTGTCTATTTCTTGGCAATTGAGCATGGATTTGAGGATTTGTTTTCCTATTCTACAAAAAAAAAAAAAAAAAAGGCACTGAGATTTTTTTTTTCAAGACAAGGTTTCTCTGTGTAGCCTTGGCTACCCTGGACTCATTTTGTAGAGCAGGCTGGCCTCAAACTCAGAGCAATCCACCTGCCTCTGCCTCTCTGAGTGTTGGGATTAAAGGTGTGTGCCACCACACCTGGCTGGGATTTTTATTTGCTGTATTTATTCTACATATCACTTGTGTGAGTACTGTCCTTGTGATAAAATCCTAAGTTCCAATTCATGGACATGTGATGTCTTTTTCCATGTAATTAAGTTTCCTTTTATTAATTTTCATTGATGTCAGCAGTTTTCACTTTCTACTCAAAGTTTCATGTTTACAGAGTGACCTAATAGCTCACTAAAAGTTAGATTCCAGGCTGGAGGGATGATTCTGTTTGTAACGTGCCCATTGCAGGAAAATGAAGACCTGAGTTTGGATTCCCAGCACCCATGTAAAAGGCAGGCACAGAAGCCCATATCTGTAAGTCCAACACTAATGAAGCTCATGGACCATCCAGCCTAGCCAACTGATGAACTCTAGATTCAGTAGGAGACCCTGTTTCAAAAAAAAAATAATAATAATAAGATAGAGAGCAGTTGAGGAAGATACATGACATAAATCTCTGGCTTCCACATGCACACATACCCACACGAACATGCACATAGCTGTAAAAACACACACATAAACACACACACATAAAAGGGAGAGTGTTAGAGGAATGGCTCAGCAGTTAAGAGCACCTGCAACCCTTTCAGAAGACTAAAGTTAGGTTTAAAGCATCCATGTAGGCGGCCCACAGCTGCCTGAGACTCCAGCTCCAGAGAATATAATGGTCTCTTCTGGCATTTGGGAACACACTTCTACACACAGTGAGACATACTTATGCATAACTAAAAATAAGTAAATCTTTTATTTTTAAGGAAAAGACTCAGATTTCTGGGTCCTCTTCCCAGAGATGTAGTGAGTGTGAGGCAGGCTCAATCTGCCCTCCTCCTCTTCTCCCTGTGTGTACTGTGTACACTTGCTCCTGTTTTCATGTGGGCTCTGAACACTTCTATGCATATGCGCTACGCACTTGCTCTTGTTCTCTCATGTGGGCGTTGGGCTTTCTATGTGGATATGTGTACATATAAGCCAGAGCTTGACCTCAAGTGTCTTTCTTAATCACTTATCCATCTTATTTTTTAAAGCAGGGTCTCTCATTGAACCTGGAGCTCACTGATTCTGCTACACTCACTGGGCTTCAGGGATCCAGTCAGCGCTATGCCATGGCTCCCCTCAGCACCCGAGTTACACACAAGTACCAGTTTTCACATAGCTGCAAGGAACTCTGTTTCTCCTGTTTGAGTAGCAAGCACTTTACCAACTGAGCTGTTTTCCTAGCTCAAGGACTCTGCACCTCTAAGCAGCACTCAAATGATTCATGCTCCTTCAGCCACACACCTTACATTGCTGGGCCATGTATCATGGACACAAAAGACACAGCCCCAGCATCTGTGCAGTGTTTCAACTCACTTCTGACCCATTTCTGCAGAGCTTCATGTATCTAGCAGAGGGAGGGCCCACACCTGTTGCTTAAAAATTCCAGAATGTGGCTTTCTTTTCTATTCTTCAATCAGCTTTACCTTAAAGTTGTAGATTAGTACTTCCCAATTCACTCAACCTCTCAGCCACTGTCTCCCACAACAGCCTCCCTGCTTACTCTGCAGCTTCATTCTTTACTGTCCAAACAGAATCCAGAGCCAAGCTATAGCTATCAAGTATATAACTTCCTGTTCCTGCTCCAAGGTTCCCAGAACTACACATGCTCACCAACCTTTTACACCTAATCCTAGTGTCACTTACTCATTATCCTAGGCACACGGCTTCGTGAACTCCATTACCACATGGACAAAGTTTGTAATCATAGAACTGGCATATAATGTGGACTGGGTTAAAATCAGGAACCAACAGAAGATGGCCTGAGATAGGCAGACATGGGGGTGGGGGAGACTTACCAGAAAGGAACAGAGGAAGATGAAGGAGACAAAATAGAAATAGGCAAAGTCGCTCCCACATTCACTGGCATTGGCATTTGGGTCGCAGGCCCGGTTGCCCAGACAAGACAGCATGATCTCATGCCAGGCCTCCCCAGTAGCACTCCTGAGAAGAAGAGAGCTGTAAGTACGCAAAGGCAAGCCCAGAGGAAGCTGTCCAGTAAACCCAGAGCCTGGCTAGCAGAGCCCTTGGAAGAGCTGGGGAGAGGGAACCACCTCTTCTGGGTTTCTGCACATGTGTATGCAGAACATGGATGACAGCAAATTTCTAAACTGACTACTATGAAGGCAATGGAAGTTATCTACTACCCTGGGAGCTCGCCCACTGCAGGCAGGCACTCCTATAAAACATGTTCCAGCACACTCCTAACCCTCCTTCAAAACTCAGTCCTTTTCATCCTCTTCCTGAGAAGTGAATTTTTAACTCTGTGGCCAGCATAGCTGCCAGTTTCTACATTCTGCCCACTAGCCTGCCATTAGAGAGCACCACTGTTCTCTTTTATCATCCTTGAGCTACCCCGAGAGTTCCTAAGTGATCTCCTGCTCTGTTTCATAGCATCCCAGCAGGTCCAGAGTGCAGTTAGACTTTTTCATATCCCTTACCTTCTCCATGATTCATCTCATTCATTGCAGAAGCCCAAACTCACACACCTTCCCTGTGACCCTCAATTATTTTCCCGTTCTTACACCATTCCCTCTCTGCTTAGTCTATTTTCACATCGGTCACTGCTTCTCAAAACCACCCCAAGCAGCCATCTCAGGATTCGTAGGGACTTTGTTTATAGACATGTGACCAGCAAAGACAGCAAAGGTTTATGCATGTGTATGTAGTTGGTCCTGTTCTGAGCAGAGACCTCTCCCAGGGTGGGAAGACTCCTATTGGCTTGCTGTTCCACCTAAGCCAGCATGACTAGGAGAAGCACTTGTACAACACAAAGTTCAGGAAGGACAGAAGCCTTTGAGAACAAAGGCCTCAAACTTCATAAGTTTGCTTCAAATCTGGCATGAAGCAGAATATCAATACATGATGAAATATAATTACTCTATAAGCTGAAGCCCAGAGAAACATGATTTGGGAAAGTATAAGCATGAAGATGCCTGTTGAAGATCCTCTCCAAGCAACTCAGTAAATCAGGTCTTCAGTAAATCAGGTCTAGGTTGTCTTCAGTCTTCTCCATGAAACTGACATGAACACAGGTATATGTCCATACCAGCTAGGAAGGAGGTTTCACAGGACTGGGTGATGCATACAGGAACAGATGTTGTGAAATCTCAGGAAGGAGTCCCAACACAGGGTCTGAGTTTAGTACTTCTCACCATCAAGTCTTACCAAGAGCCATCTCCTTGGTCTAGAGCCAGAGATGGACTGTAAGGAGGCAGAGAAGTGCATCATACCTCCATCCTACCTCACACTCACTCTTGGACAACAGCAGTGGATGGCTGGTCTCCTCAGCACGCTTTTGAGAAAGGACAAGGGTGTCTACAGCCCTTGTACAGATGGGCCCCTTGCTCTGGAGCCTGAGTGTCACATGCTACTTTTCTGAAGGTGCTCAGGAGTGTAGGGCACTACAGTTCCAGTGAGTGATGAAGGAAGGGCATGTTCAGATCACCAGTTTGGGGAAGTTGGATTCCTCTGCCCACTGAGTACCTGAAAACTCCCTCTGCATGCCCTGTTTCTCTTTCATCCGTTGATGCAGGTGACCAATATGGTGATTGGGCATACAGTGTGATGTCAGCATGTCAAATGAGACCTTGCCAAGTACCTGCTGTCCTAGACTGTATCAGCTCTAGACACACCTTTTGGCTCTCACTGGGGAGCAGAAACAATGTGGTAAAAGCTGGGTTAGAACAGGGAAACAGCATCCCTCCCTTTGGTACTTATTTCCTGTCTATCTAGAGGTCAAGGCAGACAAAAGCCCTTCAGAAAGAATAAACATAAAGTAAAAGAACTGGAAAGGCCTACTTGACAGGTGTAATTTCGGTGTTAGAAGGGTACTGATCCATGAATGGAATCAACCCTTTACTACAAGTGAAGAGGGGACATGTTCCTTAGGCTAAAAACCAACACACCTGAACAACAGCATTAAGGCTTGTAGAAATGTCCGGAAGTTGTTGTGTCGGTTGATACTGGTGTCATCATCAAGGGCAATGTTTCCAAAAACCTGAAATGGAGAAAAATAATAGAGTGCAAATGTTGGAATTTAGGAGCTTTAGTCACTAGACTAGACAAGAAAAGGTGTGCATGCAATACTGAAGACAACACAAGGGCTGGGTGTTGCCTGGGGCCAGTGTGGTTCCCAGCACAGATAACCTCTCAGTGGAATACACTCATGTTCCACAGTACGAAGTATGTAGCTGGGGCTCTGAGGCTACCCATTCTGGATGCAAGTCTGGGCAACCAGGATGAGTGGGTTGGGCGTGGCTATGGTACAAAAGGAAGCCTTTCAGGTCACTCTCTAATCCAAACCTTTAAGCAGGTGAGTAACAGCTCAGGAAATGTTCTTTGGAATCTCCTGTACAAACAGCACAATAGGCTTTTAGGCAATCTGATAGGCTGTTTCCAGAGTAAGAAATGCAGATGAGTCATGAGCCATGCTGAGCTCTATACTTAGACTGTAATTGAAAGTCTATGAACTATCATACTCTGCAGAGATCAGTGAAACACATACTACTGAATATCCACAGACAAAAGCAATATAAAATGTTCATGTTTGTTTTAAATAGCACCAAACTCTCAGAAAACTTCAATCTGAAATGAAAGTTTTAGAAGTAGGCTGAAGCTCAAGACTGGCACCTCCCAGCATATTTAATACTCGACCCACTCCCTCCCATCTACACTGTTAGGAAGTGGCCAAGATTTACAGATGCTGATTTCCATCTTTTGATGTTCTTTTCCCCAAACAATTACACAGTGTTCTTTGACAAATGATGAAAAGCTAAGTTATTGCCAAGGTCAATGATCTGGTGGGATCCTACTTACATTCTGGGAAGGATTTCATCAGGAGCATCTGAGCTGAAAAGGAGCCTGTCAACTGGCAGCCAGACAATACAACAGCTATCAGTTGGCTGCCTACCTAGATAAGTGCCTCAACATCCTCTCAAACATACCAGAGAAGTGGGAATGAACGAAACAGGTGCTGAAAACCTACTTGTGCTGCCTTGGTCTCCTCTGCCACAAAGCAGTGCTTCTGGGGGTTAGTGCACTCACTGTTTATAGCAGTATCTTGTCCAGAGTAAATGAGCACTCCATTGACTCATTATCACTTAATGACAGTGACCCATATCCCTTTCACCAGTCAGGAGCCCTGTGTCCAATCCAATTTGGGCAGGTCGCACCCACCTGCATGCCGATGATGGCGTAGATGAAGAACAGCATGGCAATGAGGAGGCACACGTAGGGCAGCGCCTGGAGACACATGAGCACATCAGCTCCAGGGCATCCCTAAGGCTACACAAACCTCAGCCTGGCCCAACTCCATCCCACTGACCACCAAGCCCTTCCAGCAGCAAGTGGCCTTGTCTGTTTCTCTGACTTGAGAGCATAAGCTGATCTCAGAGTTGTAGGGAGGACATTAGCAGAATAACCTACTATTCACTCAAAATGCCACTAAGAAAGTGCATGAGGATAACATGCCAAAGAGGTACACATGATGTGCCCTAACTCAGTCTCCAGAGGAAAGTCCACTTCTGGGTGGAAGAAAGGAAGCATGGTAAAGGAAGAGAAACACAAAATGCCCAAAGGGAGTTTTCCAGACCCCATGAGAGCCTTGCTTTACCTTAAAGGACTGGACGAAGGTCCACAGCAGGATGCGGATGGTGTAGCCCTGACGAAGCAGCTTGATCAGCCGCGCTGCTCGGAAGAGGCGGAGGAAGCTCAAGTTGATAAAGTTGTTCTGTAAAGAAGCAGCATTGTTTCCAAATCTTTGGAATCTCTCTCAAGCAGTGCAGATAAACTGCTTCCATCCTACAACCTCCCCCCCCCAAGTTCTTGTGACCCAGAAAAAATGTGTTAAAAGAAATAAAAATAAAGTCATTGTTTTTCTAAGCAGCAACTGGCTGCCAGGAAACCTTCCAAAAGAAAAGCATGTCACTCTAAGTCACTTCTTATGCAGCAAGTCAGAGAATACTTCACACTAGGGCCATTCCCGAACAGTAAGGGACATTAAGAAAAATGTTCCAAAGTCCTTCCCTTCTGCCAGGTAGTACTGGGAGACCACCTATGAGCCTCCAATACTGGAAACCTTCCTAGAACACTGCCAAACTGTCCAGGAACTCTCCAGTGGACATTTCTGAACTGATCCCTTCCTGAGCTTAGCAGCCAGTCTTCCCTTCTGAGCTCAATCAGTAAAGGCCTTGCCTGTCTGAGACTGATCTAGGTATTGTCAAACATCCTCATAAGGGATAGATATGGTCACTGCTGCTCTTGCCATAGAAGCTATCTGTACCACTCAAACGCCACAGGCCTCTGCTGGAACCCAGGATATATAGCATTGCTTCCTCAATCAGAGGTTTAAAAACAAGCACACAAAAATAATAAAACATTAAATCCCAGACTCCAAAGATTATCTGACCCTAGGCACCTTGAATTACTGGCAGCCTTTTCAGAATTCTGGATCTGGGAAGGTAGGCATGCCTTGATATGGGTACCCATGGAACCAGGTGTTTGCCTCCTGGTTAGACACTCTGTGCCTATACTATCACCTGAAAGCAACTGCCTGACATTTGGCATTTTTCAATATGCAAACAGCTCAGACTCATACACATTTGTGTTGTCAATATTCAGTGACAAAAGGAAAAAGAACACATATGTGGAATGAAACAGTCGAGCAGGACAGTGCATGCAGACACAGAAGCAGAGATGCTCCAGGGCTGCCCATCTTGGCAGAGAAGACATTCAGGGAGGGAATGGCTTCCATGCTTACTTCTAGTGCACACTTCTGCCTTATTTGTTGCTTCCACTCTTGGGGACAGGTTTTTGTGGTTCTCAACCAGAGTTAACAGCATTTCTGTTCTGTTTATGCAAGTAGTGGGTGTATAGCCACCTTGAAGGTGGCTCTGGGCAGGATGTTGGGGCCCTAGAAGCAATACTGATTCAAACACTACACAGAAGTGTTTGCACACACAAAGGAGCCCCCAACTATGTCCAAATCAGCAAGGGGGCAAACATCACCTCAAGGCATGACCCTGAAAGATGACATGGCCCGGCAAATTCCTAGCTTGAAATGAGGAAAGAGTCTCACTAATAGACACGGTGGCCAAGAGACACTGGCTACTAAGCAGCCTCCAAACGAGAGGAGGAGGCAGCCCCTCTCTGGGACACTTTGAGCAAGATGAGGAGGCAGCCCCTCTCTGGGACACTTTGAAACTGTCTGTTCAGCTTGTTTTGAGAGACAGAGATTATAACAATACAATGTTTGCCCAACTTAAAGGAGCCTGTACTAAGATACCTGGTCAGAGAGAATAAAGGCTCCCTGTGGTAGAGGCAGGACAGAAGACAGGGATGGTGAGGGAGCACTGAAAATAATGGTGTAGCTGAATGATGTGGGGTATGAACTATAAAAACCACTACTTTGTTAACAGAAGTGCACACCCCTCTCCCAAGCTTTTCTCATGGATACTCCGGAAGTGCTCAGAACTGGACAGGACAGCAAGAGATAGGCAGCCTTAGAGTACCATGAGGATAGATAGCGAAAATTGCCAGATGCCCCAAGGACGGAGTAATGAGCGAGGCGGCACCATGGCAAGCATGTGCAGGAATGGCAGGGGACTACAAGCAAACATCTGTGCAACACGTACTTTCACCTCTGGCTTAGTCATCCCACTGGTGGTGAGAGTACCTGTCCTGTCCTCCCAAGATCCATGGTTTCTGCCACACAGGAAGTAGCACCGCTACCAGGATTGTCCTTACTCCACTAAGCCATGGGTGTAAGGATCACCGACCTAAAGAGGACACCAGTCCCTAGAGTACAGTAAGCATTGCAAGGCACTCCCAACAAGGATGACAAAGCCCTGTCACCCAAGCCCACCATGGCCTCTAGTTAGTCACAAGACAGGGAGAACTTGTTCCTGAATATCACCTGAGCATAAAGTCCAGACCTATGGACACCTGCTGTCAAGTACCATACAAGAAGACAGAACCTAGAAGCTCCAAATCAGCTATTCTCTCTCTTTCCTTCATTCTAAATGGGGCAGATTGTAAGAGGAGGCAGAGAGGAAGAGACAGACAGACCGACCTCAGGTGGTTATGTGTACTATGAAGAGGAAGATAAAGGACAAGGAGGTGAAGATGTCTGGCCTAGCTGAAGGCGATAAAGCATGCCATGAGCATTTCTGCAGTATTCATGGCATCTCCTCAAAATCCACGATTTTATAACTCCAGTTATAAAACCCTACATGAAGTATTTGGCCTCCATAATAGGAATATAAAATATCTGTCTGCATGGATAAACTTCCATAGTCTCAACAGAGGATAAGCTGCTACCAAGTTCCCTTACTTTCTTCTTAAAACCCTCAAGGACTTAGAAGAGGCTTAGTGGCACTTGAGGTCCATAGGAAGGTGACCAAGGCATGCTCACATATGTATGATCTGCAAATAGACACAGATGGGGATGCATGTGTTCTAATACACTGGGGCATAGTCTCCTCCCATTCAGGCCCTACACAAACTGTTCTGAATCATGAAATCCTAGTCTCTAAACCCTCCCCTAAAGCTTATGCCTCAGTTCTGACACTCTAAGAGAGCTTGTCTACAAAGGATAGCTACCATTAGAGTATGGTGATTCAAAGATGTTCCCTGTCAAGTCTTGGACATTTGAATACTTGAACAGCCACAGAATATTTGAGCAGCCACCAGCTGAGGCTGTCTGGGGAGGATTAGGAGGTGTGGCCTTGCTAGAGGAAGTGTATCATTAGGGGCAACTTCTGAGGTTTCAAAGGGATTGCATCTCTTTGCTGTCTGCTTATGGTTTGATATGTAAGCTCTCAGCTGCTGTCCAGCATGCCTGCCTGCCACCATACTCCTGCTGTTATGGTTATAGACCTACCACTTTGCAGTGGTAAGCCTCAAATAAACTTTTATTTCTATAAGATGCCTTTATCGTTTTGTTTTATCACAGCAATAGAAGCCAAGACTATGCACGGCATCTTCGTGGAGGCCACCTTAGCAAGGCTCAGTGTTCTCTTTGTTGGCAGAGCAAAAGAGAGGTAAGTGTGCAACAGAAACCATGGATTTACAGGGAGGAGCACCAAACACATCTTATAAAACCCCTCAAATTTGACGAATTTCAGCAGGAAAATCTGCCCTAGGTACTGCCCACCACCCTTACCTCCCAAAACCACACTCCCTCTCCTCAGACAGATTGGAGGAACATCTTAGAGGTCTTCAGAAACCTTCACTGCTTTAGAAAATACACAGAGGCCAGAGGTGAGTAAGCACAGCAAAATCTTGCTCATGCCTCAGATGGCAGTGGACAGAGCCCCAAGACAAGAGAAGAGGAGCAGAACAAGCAAGAGAAAAGAGGTATAAGAACTGTTTAAAGTCATGAAACCAACCGTTTCCTATATGTGATGTTTTCATGGATGGGTATTTGCATATTATTTACAAATTGGGGTGGTTTGAGCAGCAGGTACACAACATACAGACGGAGACATGGGTTTTCGCATTGTATGTTGGTTGGATGACGTGAGTCAGCAGGTAGGTTAAGGTAAATCAAGAACAAAAACAGGAAACAAAAGAGAAAATGAGTCATCAACACAAGCAAAAACTCAAACTCTGAATACTTAACTAGAAAACGCAGGATTTTGTTAAACCACATAATTTTCTGAAAGTGTATCCATTCAAAGGATGTTTTTGAAATCTATAGGTTATGCAGACAATGAGATCCATTTGCATTTTTGTTTGTAATGCAAATCCACAGATGAGTCACCAACATTTATTATTATTATTTTTTATTTCCAGGCAAAGAAATCAATGTCAGTTTTATGAATACTTAGCGCCCTCTTCTAGGCACTCTTAAAATATCTATTGATTTTTAAGTTGGGGATGGAAACTGACACTCAAATTTTTGCCTAAAAAAGGAGGCACATTTGCAAAGAAAATATATAACATGGTTTCAAATGAAAAACACACAAACAGAATACTGGTCAGCTAACATGATGGCTTTCCTTTCTTCTCATCTCTTCTAAGCACAACAAGAGCCAGAGTCTGAGCTCCAAGATCAAGTAGTTGACACGCAGCTGAGTTTTTGTAATACCTGGCCTTCTGGCTTCCCAGCCTCCAATCAGCCCTGCTGGGCACTAAGGTTTGTGATGCTTCAGACCAGACCATGCACAGCCACAGGCTGCCATAGCTAGCCATGCAGCAGCACAGGCACACAACATCCGGTTATTTTAGCCTCTTCACCATAGGCCTCTGCCTAGAACAAAGCTAGAACACCAGTGATATCAGTTTCTAGCCCTTGCCTGCACCCCTTTTCTTAGGTATTTTTAGAAATCAGCAGTCCAGGTCTCTCTCTAGGAAAGGAGCTGCACCCTTGTGGAAACCTCACCACTGCTAGTGGTTGAGAGACCAGTTGAAATGAAATGGCAACTTGATGTCTTTTCAGTTTGTGCTTCTCTGATTACAGATAAGGTGGACTGCCTTCTCCTAGGCTAATTGGCCATTTATGATTTCTAATGTGTAAACTGCCCAATCATACCTTTTATAGTTGTGCGTATGTGTATTTTTTTTTTTTTAATTCACAGAAAGTCCTTGTTTCTTAGACCTACTTCTGTAGCCTCATAGGCTGGCTCCTGCTCATCTCCTTGGTCACTACAGTTGGAATGTCTCAGGACTCAGCCACTTATCCTTTATTGACCTCATTCAGTCTTACACATCTAATGATATTTTACATACACACTACCACAAATTTCATGCAAACAGCTTGGTTTTCTTCACTGAACTCCAGATCTACTGATACAACAACATTCAAGGAAGTCTACCAGGAAACTAAAACCTAAAAGTTCAGCTATATCTCAAACTTCCTCAGTAAACCTGTTTCTGGAATACTAACATCATTGACCACATCAAACATACATCTTTTCCAGTTTTCCTGGTACTTAGACCACAAATTTCATGTCACTTTTGCATCATCTTTCACAGCCACAGATGGTTCAACCACTGTTCTATCTTCAAATTACAAGTTAGAATTCAATAGTTTCTCACCCACAGTTCATCTCGCAATTCCACAGCCTGATGTCCCAACAGAAAAGTTCTAGTATACATGGCCCACAGGCCTCATCATGTCAGGGCCAGAACCCAATACTGTATTCACTTATTTTCTGGGAGGTTTCCTAGAAACTTCCAGAAGTTGGACAATCCCCGACCTCTCTCCTAGGAGTCTTTAGCAACTAACAGTGGTTGATAAAGACTCCCTCAACTTCCTGTCCCTTGACAGAATGACAGGTATGTTTCACACTCAGAACTCTCTATAGGGAAGCTTCTAGTAGTGAATACTTTCTGTAGGTGGACATTCTGCCCTCTGGCACTCACTACTTCCCTACCAGTATTACCAAGATTAACTTCCAAATGAAAAAGTTGCACTAAACTCTTGCCTTAGGACAGTTCTGGGAGAGCCCAAGGGAGACAGCTATTTGTTGCTGTGGCTGCATCATGCCTTATTCCCAACTAAAAGCCAGAGGCATGTTTAAATAGCCAGATTATATTGTCCCTCTGTACATGACCTTTTACTTAAGATAGAAGTCCAAGTTACGTTTTTATACAAGACTATGTACTTCCTGCTCATAATGATAACACCATCTCCTGCTATCCCCCTGTACAGCACAGTGAACAGAAGCTGAACCTTAAGGGCCTCCTTCCAGGCAGGGCTGGTTTTTCTACATCTTGCTTAACAAATAATTCCTATCCCAAGGTCTTAGGGATAACCTGCTATATTTATTTTATGAGCTTCAAAGTTTTAATGCTATTTAGGGAGAGAAGGAAGAGAGAGAGAGATGGAAGAGGGAGAGATGGAGAAAGAGGGAATGAGATGGAGGGAAGGAGGTAGAGAGAGAGACAGAGATAGATGTGAACTGACACTGACTTCTGCACATCTAACACATCAGTCTCTCAAGTGTTCCAGGTGCTCCCATGGGACAGTCAGCTACATCTTAGTACCTGTTTCTCTACAGAAGATGGTGCTGATTCTAGGTTCCTAATTCTTTCCATTGATTATCACACTAATCGTGATCTAATTTTACGAATGTTCTTAATTACCCCAGTTTTACATCAATCCTCACTTACTGATAGGGACTGATCATGCCAGGTCACATAGCCACACTAGTCCATCTTCCTAAGTATCTCCATCCTGAAGGGTTTCTGTACTTTCTTATACATTTTTAAAGCAGTGTGAAAATTTTTGAAGCAAATAAACAACAACAACAAAAAAGATTTTTGGTTTTTTTCAAGACAGGGTTTCTATGTGTAGCCTTGGCTGTCCTGCACTCTCTTTGTAGACCAGGTTGGCCTCAAATTCAGAGATCTGCCTGGCTCTGCCCCCTCCCCAAATGCTGGATTACAGGTATGCGCCAACACACCCAGCTAACAAAAAAGTTTTATTGTGATTGAGCTAAAGCTGCTTATTAGTTTGGGGAAAATCAGTAATTATAAAACTGAAACCAATAACATTATATATAGATCCATTTATGTAAGTGTTCTCTCTTACCTTTCAATACAGTTTAATGATTTTTATCCATAAAGATTATGTACTCATATTTTGTTAGGGTTATGGCCAAGATGGTTGGCCTTGTAATAAAATGTGACTAGACATACTGGAGTAACTGGAGTCCATTTAGCAATCTTGCTAAACAATCTAATTGGATTAGTCTAGGATTTGTCCATAAGTAGTAATATCACCTGTATATAATAAATTTTGCTTTTTCATTTTCTAATCCTTATATATGTTATTATTTTTCTTGCCTTACTCTTCACAGTAAATACTCACTGAATATCTAGCAAGTGTTAAGCACTGTTCTAAACCTTAGGAAAACTACAGGAAACATCCTCATGAGCTGACATTACTACCACTGAAGAGACTAAAACTGAAGCTGGGCACTGAAAAGAAATATCTTAAGCACTGTCTCTTTCTAATCTTAAAGAGCATTCTTCCTAAATTTCACCATTATATTGGGTTGGCATAGGACTTCCCCCTCTAGTTCTATTTTTATTTTCCACTTAACAGTTTACCAACTCAGAATAGGACTTTTGCCTTCTTTTCTTTTCTTTTTCCTATTTTGTTTCGCATGTAAGAGGCCAGCAGATTATCTGTGCCTTATTGTAGCTCTAAAGATATACAGGCTGGCCAACAGACTTTTTGAGGGTGTCATATGAGAGAGCATCCATGGCCCTTCTAATATGTTCAAATGTTTCTCTTAGCAAAGCTTCAGTGTGAAAGTATCTCAAGGTATGAATAGGTATTTTCTCTCAAGTTTTTAAAATTTTTTTATTATTTATTCCTTGACAGTTTAATACAGATATATAATGAATTTTAGTCATTTTTACCCCATCTCTCTCTTTCCTTCTCTATCCTTAGTCTCTCTCCTACTTTGATGTGACCTGCTGAGTCTGATTTGGGTGCTTGGATAGCCATAGATAAAAGGCTGTTTACTAGAACATGGGCTACTTTGCAGGGGCTACACCATTAAAGAAAACTGTGCCCCTTTCCCAGCAATAGTTAACCACCAATAGAGTCCCTCAGAGATAGAGAGGGCTGCATGAGTCCCAATCTCTAATGAAATCTTTAATGGCTCAATCTTATTCACATGGGTAACCACATTGCATGGGGTCTCATGTGTATAAGTGTTCATGAGAATGAGTTTCCAGGTGTATATTTGTATATGCATGTAGAGGTCAAAGGTCAACCTTCAGGTGTCATCCTCCTTACTTTGTTTTTTTGTTGCTTTATTTTTGCTTTTTTCAGACAGGGTCACCATCAGACTGACCAGCACAGAATCCATAGAACAACAACTCAACAACAAGCAAAGGAGGTACATGGAAGAGAGAGGTCACAAATACTGGGGTACCAAATATACTATCCAGAAGAAAGGAAAAAACACGAAACAGTGAAACAGTAGCCATAGCACTGAACATGTGCTTTATGAAGGTGTGAGTGCCCCATGGAGGTACTGGAGCTCTCAGCAGCTTTCTAGGGCCCCAGGGTGGGCTTTGTGCTCACCTTCTCTTCAACTTTGGGATCAATATAAGCCCTATTACAAAGGCTGGGGAAATTCCATAAAGAACACCCAAAGCAATGGCAGTCACTTGATTGAAAGGGACTTCCTCATGCCAGAAAACCAGCATTGCCAGGCAAGGACTTTCCATATTGGCCAGTGTACCTGACCCTAATTGTTGTGAAGGACAGAGCTGCTGCTAAAAAATGGACAAGAGAGAAGTCTGCCTGGGATTTGGAGTTCTCAAGGTCTTTTCGGATGCCATGGCCAGTTTTATCCTGTGAGTGCACCATCAGACTAACCAGAGACAGACAAGTGAACATCAACAGGAGCAGTTCAGGGGAAGAATACGATTGCCTTATCAGGCCAGAAACCAGAGCAATAGAGGCTTGGCCATCTGTCTGGGACTCTAGATATGAGTGAAGAGACACAATGATAACATCAGGTCAGCTTGAACTATCACACCAGAAGGCTCCAGTTTGTCTTCCAGGGAAGCAGGAGGCACTGTGTGAAATATGCTACACATACAACATGAGCTCTGAGTAAAGTAGGGCCAGATAAGAGCCTGCACTCTGGTATGTTCCTGTGACAGCGGCACTGGTGGTGTCCCTTATTTCAACAACAAATGCAGCCAGGGCCCACTTCACCTTCATACATGCACAGGGCTGTTGGGCTACAGACTGACCCCTGGTATAGCCCCATACAGTTCAGAGATAAGATCCTACAGACACCTCTCTAATGAGAGGCCTTTACCACTTCACCAGTACCTGGGAATGGCTCAAATCCTCCCTTCTTACTTGACTCAAAATACATTTTTTTCTCCTTCTCCCACCATAGCTGTTTCTATCCTTATCTACTTTTTCTTTTTAAGGAGTAACTTTTACATAAATATCCATTTCAGTAGCTGCTCCTAGAGACAAGATTTTCTATGTTTACAATTTAATATGTCACATTAAAAAATATTGCTTTATGATCCCAACTCTGAAATCTTTTGAGTTTATACCCTGATATTAGACAATTTTGGGGTAGATCCATATGGTTCTTTAGTATCTCTAAATAGAAAAGAGACTTAAAAATAAAAATTCTTGCTGGTTTACAAATTCTTACTGGATTTGGCTTATATTCTTGATACCAAGTTGTTAAATACAGCACACATGTGCATGCACACACAGATCTTAAGGTGTCTTCTTGGTCAGCCGTTAAAATGGAGCTCTGGGAGATTCTTAGGCAACCAACCTGGAAGACCTCTGAGAACCACTTTAAAAAAGATTTATTTATCTTGTGTGAATAAATGTTTTGTCTGCATGTATGGCTGTGTACCCTATGTAGGTCTGGTGTCCAAGGAAATAAGAACAGGATGTCAGATCCCCTCAAACTGGAGTTACAAATGGTTGCAAGCCTCCATGTGGGTGCTGGGAATTGAACCGAGGTCCTTTCCTAGAGCAGTCAGTGATCTTAACTGCTGAGTCATCTCTCCAACCCTAGAACTACATTCTTATCTAAGAAGAACAACTGCTAACACAACACCCATCCATCCAGCTCTATCTCTGGAGAACTGCAATAACAGCAACTGTCCTGGAATTCCTAGGGGCTCAGGAGAAGGCAGGTACAGTGGAACCTGGGGACACACCTAGTTCTAGGGGACGACCCTCTAGAAGGGAGGCACTTTGGACCCTGGATGGGGGACAGGAAATGCTACTTACCGCAATTTCTGTTACTAAAATATCAGTAATACTTCCCAACACAGTGACAAAGTCAAAGACGTTCCAGGCATCTCTGAAGTAGTTCTAGAGAGAAAGAGAGCAGTTAGTGCTGGTGGTAAAGGCTTACCCGGGCAAGGAGCTGTGGGAGGGGGGGCTACTGGTCAAGAAAGGGTCAAGAGTGATAGATGCCTAATATAAGGCCAATGACAAACAGATAACACTTGCAAGCATGAAATACTTCCAGCCTGGGTAAGTGCATAACTGAGAGCTAAAGGTCCAGAAAAAAGAATCTCAGACTTGCATGTCTCCCAGCTCACGGCAGGGCAAGACTCAAGCAACTGAGGGTAAAGCAGATCGTCCTTGGGTCCCCTCACAGTATCACATGTACTGTAAAGGCCGCTCAAGAGAGGGGAAGAATGCTAGAAAGCAGACCATCAAAAAGCAAAAGAGAAGTTGAGGCACATACCAGAACACCAAAGGCAATGATCTTCAGTATGCATTCCATAGAGAACATGGATGTGAAGACAATGTTCAGGCATTTCAGCATCAGCTCGTACTCATAAGGTGCATCATAGAACTGCCCGGAGAAATAAGGGCTGATGGCTGAGGACGCACTAGCCTCAGTACTCTAACTGGATGCAATATAACTTCCTGTCTACATAGTGGGTAGAAAAGTATCTACAGTCCACCCATTCCTGGCTCACCCCTTCCTTGCTCTTTCCAGTTCTTCCAGAACTTTTTCACTGCCTCATCTACAAATAATAGAGAATGGATCCCATAGGCACCATGCACTGGACAGGACATGAGGCCACTTGGTTCCAATATGTGTCGACAAGAAGGGAACCACCACTGGGCTTCAGAGTAAGACCTGCACCTAAGTTTTATAGCACTTTCCTCCTAATTCAAATGTTCCCCCTCTAGACAGACTTCCTATGACTGGGATAGCTAAAATTTGCAAGATCCATAGTGGTCCCTCCCAGGATTACAGAAAGAGTAAACAACTGCTTGGGAAGGGCTTTGGCCAATCTAGTCGCAGAGAAGAGACTCTCAGACATGTTGAGCTGCCTGCAAGTTGTGCAGAGAGCCCTTCAGTTACAGCCTTTGTGAGTCATCAGTCATCACCTACGCTGATTTTTTTTTTTTTTTTTTTTTTTGGTGATACAGCCACATTTGTTAACCCTGCTTCTGTAACCCTCACTCATAATCCTGTAAGTAACCCTGATAAAAATTCATTGGTTCACCTAACTAGTGTTTGGTAGAATTGTTACTTGTTCTGTTATGAGTTCCATATCTGGGGTGAATGAAGGTGGGGTGGGGGTGGAGAGAGAGAGAAAGAGAGAGAGAGCACACATGGCAGGCCTCATATACCTTCATCATCAGCACCACTGTGTTGAGGGCTATCATGGCCATAATGAAGTACTCAAAGGGTGGAGAGACCACGAATGTCCACGTCTTATACTGGAATGACTGCTTGTTTTGAGGCATGTACCGCGTCAGGGGTTTGGCGCTGATGGCAAAGTCAATGCAAGCCCTCTGCAGGAGAAAAGGACAGCCATGAACATGAAGCATTATTCACTACAAATGGAACTTTTTCTTACCATGCCCTCTCAGGGCCCTTCAGAAGAGTAGGCAGGAGAGGCACTTCAGCTTCCTCTAGGTAGCCCCAACTGACCTGTACAGTATCTATTTTCAGAAAGAGGCCCTGCCTATGCCAGCCATAAGCTACGCCCATACAGAAGGAAGACTAGTGATCTTGCCCAGAGTACCCAAATCCCAGGATCCACACATCTACCTACCTCATTCTTTTCCAGGCTGCATTCTGACATCACCTTGTCCCCCTGTTCCTGGAAGGTGATAATGATCAAGGCCACGAAGATGTTGACAAAGAAAAAGGGGAAGACCACAAAGTAGACCACATAGAAGATGGAAAGCTCCATCCGAAACCCAGGGCTTGGCCCCTGCTCCTCATAGGTGGCGTCCACAGAGTGTTTCAGCACCCTAGGTAAGGGGAAAGCAGACTTCAGGAGAGCTTCCCAAAAAACTTGGGTCTGCACCTCTGGGATGGGGTTCAGGTCTGAACCTCAGAGATAGGACACAGCTCTGCAACTTGGGGATGGGGCTTAGGACTGCACCTCAGGGACAGGGCTCACATGTGTACTTCAGGGACAGGGCACAAGTCTAGACTTCATAGAAAGGACTCAAGTCATACCCAGGAATGTGGCTCATATTTATATCTTAGGGATGAAACTCAGTTCTACCCTAGATGGACAGGGCTCTTATCTATACCACACCTGGCTGCGTTATGGGGTGGCAAGTAAGTAAAGCAAGCAGAGTCTGCCTCAGTCCACCTGTCTTGCCTAACTAGCTACAATCATTAGTTTGGCACTCACATGGGCCACCCCTCTCCAGTAGACACCGTAAACAGCGTCAACAGGGCCCAGAGCACATTGTCATAGTGGAAGTCATATTTCTTCCACTGCCTCGGTTGAGCTTCAACTTCTTCCTTCTCATAGTCCAGATACTGACCCCTGAAAACAGGAAACAGTAGACTAATCAATTCAGATAGCCATGTATCTGCAGGCAGATGGTTCCGAAAATTAACTAAGACCATTCCACAAGTAAAGAGACGTCTCCTCAATGACAGTGGTGAGACCAAATGCATTTCCAACCATTCTAGATGCAAACCCACTACCTATAACTCATTACATACTTTATAAGATTGGGCCACTCTGACTACCAAATATTTATCACTGAGATGTACAGACTATGGAACTAGTTGATTTCATTATGTGATTTTTTTTTAAATAATAAAAGTATATTAAGAGTGAGAAAGCCAAATATGTAAATGCAGTGTCAAACCTACAAAATTCTTTAAGAAAACACATGACAAATCTTTATGACCTTGTATTTAGGAATGGATTCTTAGCTAGATACTAAAATCTTGAAAAACAAATGGGGGAAAAAAAGGTAAAATGGACTTCAGCAAAATTAAAAACTTGTGTGTCTCAAAAAACACCATAAAAAGTAAGAGAGGACTGATGAGGTGGCTTAGTGGGTAAAATGAATGTTGCCAAGACTAAAAACCTGAGTTCAATCCCTAAGACACATATAATAAAAGGAGAGAAATGATGACTGCAAGTTTTCATCTGACCTCCACACAGATATGATGGCATGCACCACCATCTCCAAATAAATATAATAAGCCACTTTTAAAATAGGAGTTCTCTTGGTGCATGCTTTCAATTCCAGCATTCAGGAAGCTGGGGCAGGAGTTCCACCTCAGACCTTGGAAAGAGAGAGACAGAGAGAGAGGCAGGAGTTCCACCTCAGACCTTGGAGAGAGAGAAAGAGAGAAAGAAAGAAATGGAAAAGATGATCCGAATAATCAGAGAAACCATTGTTAATCTCTGATCAATCGGAAAATTTGTATTTAAAACATGTAAAATATGAATAAAATCAACACCAAAAAAGACAACCTAATTTTAAAATGAAATATCTGAATAGATATTTTGTTCAAAAAAGTTTAACAAAAGACCAACTCTTATATGAAAACACTCAATATCATCAATTAAGAAGAAAAAAAGCAAATATAAAATACCCTGAAGTATCACTTTATTCCTATTAGGACAAAAAAAAAAGAAAAAGCAAGCAGAGTGGGTGAGATGGCTCAGCAGATAATAGTGCTTGCCAAGAAGTCTCACCGCCACAGTTCAATCCCTGGGACCTACCTGGTGGAAGAAGGGAGGTACCCTATGACTGCACACACTGTTCTATGCAAGTGCCACACTACCTTACACACAGAGAGAAAAGTAGTGAGAAACTAAAATAAACAGAAACAATGAAAATAGTGTTGGTAAGGATGTAGAAAAATTACAACTCTTAGTAGAAATTACAGAATGGGCTCGGCCACTTTGAATACTGTGCAGCATCTCTTAAAACAGTAAAGCAGTTATCATATTACCCAGGAGTTCTGCCTTTAGCTATACATCCATGAGAAATTAAAACACACATCAACAAAACAACTTGTACAAAAACACTGATGGCAGCATTATCTGCAACAACCAAAACAGAAACAATCCAATTATCAGGTAACAAGAAACTCAACACGTGAAATGTGGCACAACACAGGCTATAGGAAGGACTTAGGCACTCACACTAGGGGTGAACTTCACACCAATTGAACCTCAGTTTACCTGCAGTCCCTCTCCAGCTCCTTGGATTCATCAGTGCAGTAAAAAAACTTCCCTTTGAAGAGCTGTACTGCAATGACGGCAAATATGAACATGAAGAGCATGTAGACAATCAAAATGTTCAAGACATTCTTCAGAGAGTTCACCACACAGTCAAACACAGCCTGCAGGGAGAGAACAGACACACACAAGAAGAGTGAACACACAAGGCTGAAGCCACAGTGGAACTGAGTGGTCATAAGGGAAAGCTCAGTCACTGAGAAAGCAAAAGAGATGGGGGCTGAAAAGGAAAGGACATGGAGGGGATGAAGAGAGGGCACAGGACAGTTACAGGCTCAGGGCCTCAGGGGCACTGAGGCCCAGACTCACAGAGGCATCCAAGAAACCCTTAAGACCCTCTAACGGAGGGCCACAGAAGGCACTACTCAAGCCACCTTAAGAGCTGTCTTTCTTGAAGGGAGTGTCAACCTGGCTACTAGAGGCTGGAGGTACCAGACCAACCACCTGGGTGCCCAAGAGAACTGGCCTTGCAATATGCTGGAGCCTGTCCATAAGAAGGAGCCAGAAGGGACCAGGCCTGCACAAAGAAGATGTCCTGACCTCTGCAGTCCTGCTTTGTCCCTGCCCAGCAGTAACGTTGATATGTAGAGGACTAAAGCTGCAAACAAGGGGCCGTGTCCCTGGGGACCGTGGAGTAGAAATCTTGAATGTGCTCAGGTTCTAAGTGTGACTCAGGACCCTCACCCTGCTCCCAGAGCTGACCTCCCTTTCAGGCGCCCCTGAAGACCCACAGCAACCTCTGGAGTCACTAGTTAGCATACTGCAAACGCTGCCAGCCCCTGGGCCAAGGAAGCTGCAGGCCCATTCATGTTGTGCACTCTTTTCCTGCTGCTTCCAAGTACAAGTTCTGCCTTGGCCCAGAGACTCCCTGATACCTTCCCAGTTCACTTCCCCACATCTCAGGCCATTCATAAGAACTAAGCCAGCTTTCCCTTTAACTGACACTTTGCTAGTGTCTCTGAGGTTTAAACGTCCAAGCAGTTGAAAATCTATTGCACAAGTTTTGAAAAGCTAAAGGAGTGAAAGCATAGAAGCATTTCGTTCTTAACCTAAGCTCACTAATTATTAAATTAGGTTTATACTCCATTTCCTTCATCCAGGAACTCAGCAGTGTCCCCTGTCCTTTACTAAGCCCAGCAGCTCCTTTCTAGAATCCCTGACTCCTGATATCTACCCCTGCACCCTTTGTCCTCTGTTCTTCCCTGTTCAGCCATAGTGCTGAACATGGTGATGGAAGCTAAGGAAGAGGAGTCCTCTGCTGAGAACAGACGTTCTTGGAGAAGAGCCTTAGAATTGAGCAAGATTTGCCCCCTTGTACAGGTAAACCACTTGTGAAGACACATGCACCCGCCCACACACATCAGCGCACTCACGCACACAGCACACATGTGCCCACACACAGTGCACCCCACACACACAGCACACATGCACCTATACACAAGTATACCCCCCAATAGCACACATGTACCCACACACCAGTGAACCCACACACATAGCACATTCCTTAAGCCCCAACTCCAGACTCCAACCTTGAGCTTAGGCAGCCGTTTGATGGTCTTGAGGGGCCTCAGGACGCGCAGGACTCTCAGAGACTTGATGGTGTTGATATCTTTCCCTTTGGATCCTCTAGAAGGGAGAGGTGGCTGATGCTGGCAGGCAGAGTGCTGGGGTGAGTCCAGCTCCTAGCCAGCCCACCTGGCCTGTTTAATAAGGCCCTGTGCCTTTCATCTCAGGCTCCAGGAAGAGAACTTAGCCGGGGAACTCTTCCCAGGGTGGCATGAGGACAGTGGGTAGGATAGGGCCAGTGTCAAACCAGAGCAACGTAGCCAGTGAGCAAGGAAAGCTGATTCCTCATGTGGAAAGAGCCCATACTCTTGGCTGTAATGGCTACTCCCACCTGCCCAGGGGTCCTGATAGATACCTCCAAGCCAGCAGAGTAGAGGCCTATGAGCCCGCCTATTTCACTAGAACACTACTGAGCACTAGAAGAGCCACCAACATGCTTGCCACTATAGGGAATTTACTGCCTTCTGCCCTACAGGCCACCTGACTGTCATCAGCTGCAAAATACCCCACAAGTGAGCAAAAGGGAAGTAGAGGGACAGTAAGAAAGACATACAAATACAGAAGCAATGCCAGAGACTGAAGTAAAGAGGATAGAGAGAGAAGAGAGAAAAGAAAGGAATCAAAGGCAAAGGAGAGAGGAGGAGGAAGGAGTCAGAGAAGGGGAAATGAGGAGGTTACAGAGAGGTAGGGAGTAGGAAGGAGAAAGACAGACCCAGAAAGTAGTGAGATGCCAAGATGATCAAGAAAGTAGCATGCAAAAGGAAAGAAAGAAAGAAAGAAAGAAAGAAAGAAAGAAAGAAAGAAAGAAAGAAAGAAAGAAAGAAAGAAAGAAAGAAAGGAAACTCAGGTAGGGGGCATAGAAAATTAGGCAAAACTCCAGGTAACAGCAGCAAGCTAGAAAGTCCTGGACACCAGAGCAGATACCAATACTCTCTCTCCCTGGAGGAGTTTGTAGATGGCAAGAGCAAACAGTCAGAGGCCAGGCCTGCAAGGCTTCCTGCATATGGGGAGCCCTATCCTAGCCAACTCAGACATCACTTCCCACCCAGATCCCTGAACAAGCGTGGCGGAGTCTGCCCAGATGGCTTCCCTTAGGATCCAGCAAAATTCTAGGATTAACAGAAAGCAGCTGCATATCCCAAGCCTTCTTCACAGGAAAGGGGGGATTCGGCCCCGACACTTCTTTCCTCAGCCCCACATCTCAGAATCAGCTCACTGTCCTCAATGCTCATCATGGTAATACAGCCTGTAATCCCAGAAATATGGAGGCTGAGGCAGAAGGCTCACAAGTCTAAGATCATGCTGGGCTGGCTCGGTTACAAAAACAACAAAACCTGCCCCTGTTCCACTCAACACCTCTAATACCCACCTTTACCCATCTCCCTCTGCAGTACCAGGACACAAACGAGTCAGGATGGGTGGCAAAGGAAGAGGGAGACTTCCAAGAAGAACTGAAGGCCACTCTCTGAGCTGAAGCCCCCCTCCCTTTGCTTACTCAGAGGCCACAGGCTGAGTCCCATCCTTCCCCTGCTGCCATCTTGGAGCCTCTCTGACACTCTGCCTAGAGTCTTCCAGGGCCCTTGCTGATACTCTAGCAAATTTTCTTTCTTTCTTTCTTTCTTTCTTTCTTTCTTTCTTTCTTTCTTTCTTTCTTTCTTTCTTTCTTTCTTTTGTTTTCCTTGTCATAGCCAGTGTCATTAAGACACCCAGAGGAGACACTAGAAGGTACTGGCAAAAGGGAAGAAAGAGAAAGCTGCATTTCCAGAGAGTAGCTACTTGGGAAAGCACTTCAGGATGTATAGCATCATGGGCTGTGGTCACTCACTACTGACAGCTCCTACCCAGACTCCTCACTGCTCTCTAGGCTGATTATCCAGCCTCTACTACTTACTTAGATAGCCTGCTCACTGAGGGCCTCCCTACCAAGGGCTGACCATGACCAGACCAGACCAGTCCCTGACCAGTCCCCAGATGCATGGCAGGAATGATAGCCTGGGGATGGCTCCTAGTAGGTAGCATGCAGCCTGAACAGGGTGAAGGTAGATGAGCAGGAGTGAGGCCATGATGGATGGGCCATGATATTAGGCAATATGAAGGGAAGGGGAAGCATTACCCCATGAAGCTCCTACCAGAGTCCAGCAAGAAGAAGACAAAGAGAACAGAGTCAGTGCTGTGGGAGGCAGAACACAAGCCTCCACTGGCCCACCCAAGGGCCAGAGAAATACAGACCCTCCCCTTGAGGTCCTTCTTGTCTCTAAATCTCATCCCACAATTTCCCCTAGGTCACCTTATACCTGGCCCAACCTAGACTCCCTATCAAGGGTCTAATCCCAACTATCGCCAAGCTAAGTGTCACAAAGACTAGAATTGGAGGGAATAGTCTCATCCCCCAATAAATAATGATTTCTACCAGTTGGGGAAAAAACACACCAGTCCCTGGGTGCTCACCTCAGAGCAGGTAAGCAGGTTTCAAGGAGCAAGACTGGTGCCCCAAATCCAGAGGCCTGCCCAGCCAGCTCCCAGATCACAGGGAGTGTCAGGAACAGATGGCCTCAGTCTTCAACCCCGCATCCCATCCCAAGAAGGCAGGACAGACCTGCTTGTGCAGTTACAGAGCTTCAGATTAAATAGGAACCCACACTTTCTCTTTTCACATCCTCACACCCCACTGTGGTTCTGGCTATGGATCCAGAATAGCTAAGGTTTACTTACGAGAAAGCAAATGCCACCAGGGCTCCGCTGACAACAATGAAATCCAGAATATTCCACAGGTCCCGGAAGTAGGCTCCAGGATGCAGCAGCAGTCCCAAGTCTATCATCTTAAAGGGAGAAGATGACATTAGAGTATATGGTAAATAAGGAAAAGAGGCAGAGTTATGGTTCTGAGTGTGTGTGCAATACAAGATCCACTGCTCAGACCACACTACACACTGAGCACACTGTGACCTCAGTGCATCTCAGACACACTCTATGCATCCTCTGAGAGGGGGCACAACACAGGTCACACTCTTAAATGGCGTGCTTCAGTAGGGCCTTGACCTCGATGTCCCTGTAGTCTGAGTCCTACCTCAGTCCAACCTTCCTGAAGCTCTACTGTGGTAAAAAGCCCCCTGACCACCTCTCTAGCAACAGAAATACTCCCTTAGAGAACTCATATGGCCCTGACCTGAAAGCTCAGCTCAGGAGAAAAGAACAAGCTTCTCAAACCTTCATGTCCTAACTCTGTCATTTCAGCTACAATGATTTGGCAAATACCACAATCCATTATGCTCAACATCCTCATCTTCAAAATCAGCCCAGCCCTTCCTCCCAGACTGCAAGTATACAAGCAGCAGAAGCAGTATATTAGTCATCATTTAAGTGCTCTGTGGACAAAGCCTCTCCGAGCTGACCACATGTACCTTCAGCTTCACTGATGTGTACACATGTGTGGTTCGCTGCACTGAATGCACATCTGTGTATGCCAGACATGGATGAAGGGCACCTTGTAAAGAAAGTAGAAGTTGCAATGGCATGCAGACTCTCGGCTTATCAGCAAATCTCTAGATCCTATAGAAATTTATCATCTAATACTGCTCCAGCCATCTCTCTTTAAGGTCTTCTTTTATTCTGTGCCTTGTCATATGGCTCCTTTGCGGCTATGAGGCAACCTTGGAGGGGAGGTTGAGTGTGAACATGTGCATGCATGCATGTGTGTGTGCACGCGCATGCGCACATGGGCTCTCTCTCTCTCAATAAAGGCCAAAGTCTCCAAGCTTGGAAGGCAAGTACAGTAGGATCAAGTACTTTAACAGCATTCCATGGACAGCATTCCATGACCCTGAGGACCCTTTGTGGCTGGTAAGGATTTTAGCCATCAAAATACATCATGCATACATAGCCCATATACACATGCTCTGATGACTAGGCACATCCCTGATGCACACATTACATGTTTCCACATAAGCTGCAGGAGTCAGTGCATCTCACCTTTATGACCATTTCAAAGGTGAAGACTCCTGTAAAGATGTAATCCATGTACTTTAAAACCTAGAACCAAAAATGGGATTACTTTAGGCAGGCCTGAATCTAAAGCCAGAGATGCATCACTGTCTCCTAGTGCCCCACCCCAACCCCAGGTCTTTGAGCAGAATCACCTGACAACAGGGCATCCCTCTGGGAAGGATCCTTTGCTGGTTGCCCTGCTAACTCTACTACATTTACAAGACAAGGACTAAAGGAGAAAGGCTTTTCCAGACCTTTGGTCCTCATACCCCAGAGGGAAGGAGGATGTCTGATGGGAAAATTAGACACCAGCACTACTTCACCCCTGTGGACCCTGCTCTGTATGTAGCAGTAGCCCAGTAGTTCTGACACTCACATTGTTCCGTGATGAATCAGTCCGTACAGGATCTTCAGCAGCCAGGGCAATGCTGCTCAAGGCAATGACCACAAGAATCACCATCTCAAAGTACCGCATGGTCACAATGTAATGACAGAAGCGACGAAGCCTGTGAGGACAAAGCTCAGGTCACCACAGGCCAACACCTGAGTATGTCAACCTCTCCTACAAGAAGGGTTCGCTGGCTATCACAGGAAAGCATGCCAGCATCAGAATGGAGCTTTCTCCCTTATTTCTGTGGCAAAGAAATAGTCAGCAGCCAGGTGACTGTTTCTGAGTTTCAAAAAAAGGCATTTCAGGGATCAGCAAACTGCAATTCAAGGACAGATCTTATGTCTGTGAATAATATTTTGTGGGAGCATAACTGCCTCCACTCAGTTGTATACTGTCTGCAACCCCAGAGCAGATGAGAGCAACCATCCAGCCTTTCACAGATCCTGAAAAGCAGAGGAAGTGATCCATGAAGAAGCTATTTTAGTACCCCAGCCTGGTAGAAAGCAGGCCACAGATTTCCCTAGAGTGTCTGGGCCTGTGGTGAGTGCAACTTGTGTCTGAGCATCCTGGGCTCCACATGAGCACACCACTCTGTACTTCTTCCCACATCAGTTGACCAGGACCTTCGCTTAGTTTGTACATTACTTTGAATCAAATGAAAAAGCCATGTTCCTGGTTACACGAGGCTCCACTCCATCACCACCGAGCAGTGCAGAGATAAACAAGCCAGAGTCAGTTACCAAATACTGAAGCAGCCACTTGTCCAGGCCAGAGGCTGAACCCAGGTGGCAGACAAGAAAGAACAGCCAAGGACCCAGCAAGTGAAACAGACGTCTCTCCTATTACCACCAAAGCCTCAACAGGCTCCACAAGCCCACCCCTGCCACCAACCCCTCCAGACGTCTCCCCCAACTCCACATCCCCAGGGATGTCTACTGTCAAAGCTTGCAAATTCTTAACCACCACCCACCTACTTTTCTCCTCTTTCTCTGTAACCCTTCGCTTATCCTATAAAGCTACTCTTCCCAGGTCCCCAGCAGCATGCTGGCCTTTAATCCTCTCCTCTTCTAACCCAGTTGCCCAGCTTATAGCTACATTTCCACTGTTCAACTGTGCTTCCCGCTCACCTGGCCACAAGATGGCCCCAGATGTCTTCCATATGCACCATTCAGCAGCTAACTCAATGTCCAAAGCTCAGCCAGACTCCCAAGAACACTTCTAGTCTCACTGGTTGCCCTGCCTTTTGTCAGCAAACAGAACGCATATATCCCTGACACCTCCCTTCCGTATATTTCTAATTCACTGTCATGTTATTTTTCTTTTTTGCGGGGGGAGGTTCAAGATGGGGCTTCTCTGTATAGTCTTGACTATCCTGAACTTACTTTGTAGCCCAGGCTGGCCTTGAACTCATAGAGATCCACCTGCCTCTGCCTCCCTGAGTGCTGAGATTGTAGTGCCTGGCTCATAGTCTCCATCTGAAATTTCCCCCAAACATGTCGCTTCCAAGCCTCTACTCTTAACTACGGAAGTTGTATCTCATCACAGCTTTCTTGTCTACTTCTTAATCACTCTTCCTTCCATATTCTTCCCACCAATGGGAAGCACTGAACTGTGGGGTGGTCAGATAGAGCCCCACTGTGCAAAGTCCTCCACAAGGCAACCAAAAATGAGCTTCTCTTTCATCCTCCCAACTAGAGCCTCCTTCTTCTGGGCCATCATAAACACCACTTCATCCTAATTCATTTATCCTTCCCTGAGACATCACTGCCTTCAGGACAACCCGTCAACCCTCTCCTGCCTGCACAGGAATACCAGAACCTTCCCATCCTGCATCTCTGCTGCATAACAGTTATCCGTCTGCTTCATAACACACCACCACTCCAAGTACAAGGTACGTCTGTCACCATTTGCTCCTACCCCCTAGCCTAGCTCCCCTCCCCGCCCCCGTTTAACTCTCACACTGCTGCCCACTCGGGCCAGTTGGCTTTCATACATCATTGACCTCTCCGTTCTACCCAATGTTCTCCACCCCGTTCCTCAAGCATTTGAGCCAGTCTTCCCTCTGAGGCCCTGACTTGGTCTTTCTACTGATTTTAACAGCAGCAGAAGCCTACATCCCCTGTTCCACTTGTTTCTCTCCTCTACTTGCCACTGTCTGGTATATTATATATCACTGTATCATCTTGCTTGTTTGCCTTTCCCACTAGACCTTGCGCTTTAAATAAAGACAAGTCTTGCCTGTCTGTATGTCAGCATATGCAATGCTGTTTGCATGTGAATGTTATTTGAATTAATGAAGTACCGAAATGGTGTATGAGTGATAAATCATGACTAACATGAGAAGGAACATATAATGGCAACAGTAAGAAGCTGAATGGAGTAAGCTGTGTGTACAACAAACATAAAAAGGGTCCTGTGTGCAGTAATGAACACAACAGTGGAGAAGGAGGTTGCTGCCCAGGCTCTGGAAGTAATTTTCTGGCATCTGATCTAGCCCCCACCACCAAAACTACTGGCTGTGTGTTTATACGAGGCACAAAACTTTATGATTCTGTGCCTTTGTCTATAAAATCAGGTGACAAATGTGTCTCACAGGGCTGCTAAAAAGGTCAATAAATGTATAGAATTAGTCTCTACAAGGTGCATAACCCATACAAGCTGGCTAGTATGCTCAGACACTAACAGCAAAAAGAGGCAGGACAAAGCCAGGCCATGAGCACTGAAGAGACTCACAGGTTGGTAGGGCTGAGACAGAACATGGAGCTGTATGGAACGATGGGCCGGGGGCCTCTTCTCAGCACATCATCAGCCTCGGCCTCCTTCTTGCCCTCTGTTTGGCCTTCCAGGTCCATGTTACCACCTACAAGGACACAGGGCCTCAAAATTAGGCATGTACATACATAAAGCCATACCCCATGGGTCTCTCCCAGCTCCATACCATGGACAAGTGAGACAGACTACCATATGGCCAGCCATGGAAAGATATTTGGCTAAGAACACAGCTTTACCAAGCACAACACGGTCAAGGCAGTGGGGACATCACTACTGCTAGAGACAGAGAATGATTGGATACAGAAATCCTAGCAGACTCTGCTTGCCTCCTACACTGTGGCGTGAGAGACACCATCGTGCTACCACTCCCTTGATATGGACACCAATGTGTCCATAGCCTAGTGAGCCCTTCCCTCTGCCTGGGAGATCTCTGGGCAGCAAGACAGGCTAAAGAAGGGGCTTCCTGGAACCTATAAAGCTGAACCCCATCATCTAGGTCTCCCATTCATCACTGCCTCTCCACTGTCCCCTCCTCTGCTCTCTCTATATGCCCCCCAATTTTGTGACCACAAGCTCAACTCCCTAGGTTATAAGAGTGACATCCCTTTTAGGGAAGCTGGTCATCACATGTGGTAGAAAACAGCTATAATGAAACCACAGGGCTTGGCTCCAGAGCTGCAGTCACCCACCTCCAGGTACTTTAAAGCAAACACCATCAAATTTTCCTGCTGGAGATGTAAGTTATATAGTCTTCTGAGACAATACTTATCAACATCCCAACATTCTATTAATTCATAAGATATTATCTTTGCGGGTAGAGAGAATCTTTTAAGTTTTTTTAATAGTAAAAAACAAAAACAAAAACTATAAAACATGCAACCATAGGTAATACACAAAGAAGGATACTGAAAACATGTCAGACTTTACAGGACACAAGAGGTACATGAAATAGAAAGTTAGCAGAGAAGAGACAGCACCATGTTTCCTGTCACAAGTGAGCCAAGTCACGGAGGAGGTGCTGTATACAGTGCAAGGCAGCACAGGAAGGCTGGCTGTGAGCAGCTTTCTGGCAACAACTATATTTTCACTTTTAACATTTAGAAAACATTTCCATGATGAGCAACACTTCTTTTAAAGAAAGAAGTATTATTTTAAATTTTGCCTTTTTAACTCCTCCACAATAAATAAAGCAAAGCAAAGAATAAGTAAACTAGGGGAAAAAAAAACAATCTGGAGTTTAGGAACTAAATTATTCAAAAGAAATTATATAAAGACACTAGAGCCTGGATGAAACTTCCACTGAGAAAGATTTGCCATAACAAAATTGTTGGAAAATTACATACAAATATGCATACAATAAAAATTAATGAAAAAGTGATGATGCCATGAACTTGAAAGAGAACAAGGAAGAGGTCCATGAGAGGCTCTGGAGGGAGCACAAGAGGAAAGGTCAAGATGAAAGCTACCAAAGACTCTGTAAATCTACTGTTTAAAGCAGGTTATTTAAAACAAGACAGTTTTTTTTTCCAAGACAGGGATTCTCTATGTATCCCTGGCTATCCTGGAACTCTCTTTGTAGACCAGGCTGACCTGGAGCTCACAGAGTTCCCCTCTGCCTCCTGAGTGTTCAGATCAAAGGTGTGTGCCACCACTGCCCAACACAAGACATCTTATTAACAAGTCAATACAGGGAACAGAGGACGCTCAAGCAGAGTAGCTAACTGCAGACTGGGTGGGACAGGGAGAGAACCAGGACTGCAGACATGTGTGCCAGACACCATTGATGTGTCTTTTCTTTCTTCCAGGTCAAAATCTGAACTGATCTAAGGAATAGCTGTGTGGGAAAATGACTACTGGGGCCAAAATGGGATACCCAAGCCTGTCACTCACAGTAAGACAGGGCAGAAATGGCCTCCTTTATCAAATCACATCCCAGAAGTGGCTACCCTGAGCATGACTGAGCCGCTGAGGAGACAACATGTAAGTCCTTCTGACAAAAACTACCACATTTGGACCACAGAATCTCTATAGACTAAGAGAAATTTAAACTAATGGAAGCCTGTTTTCCTATACATCTGGCATGGCACTGGTTAGGTGCTGTCCTTAGAAAGGTGAGTTAGTCTTCTGTATGGACAATGATCTCACACTGCCACGTGAGAAAGGGAAGGTGACTTAGTAATTACATAAATAAAAGAAGAAAAGAAGAAAATGCCAACAACCCAGGAAGCCAGCCTATCACAATCAAGGGGCAGGCGTGACAGTCAGTGGACTGGTATCACTAACGACTTTAGATTTGCAATTTTTTTAGGTGACAAATATAAAATGTGAAAAATAAAGTTAATTTTTTAAAAAATTTCAAGCAATAAAACTCCAGAACTGGCTCAGTGCCACCCCCAATCCCTATGACAGCTAAAGAAACACAGGTGCGGCCTTTCTAAAGAGGCAGAGATCAATACCAGGAGGAACCTAAGAGCAAATTTTCCTGGAAGGAAGAAGCAAGAACCCCACATATTCACCCATTTGTTCTCTGGGACCAGCCTGGCGAGATTCTTCCTCAAAAAGGGTGTGTGTGTGTGTGTGTGTGTGTGTGTGTGCGCGCGCGTGCGCATATGTGAATATGAACACATGTTTACAAATGGTGCAAATGTACCCAAAGAAATGTTTCTATAAGGAATAACAAGAGCATTTTTTATTTGCAATTTTGTGGCTTAACATGGTGAACAGATTGAAACTGCATTTTTATAGAAGAACAAATTATTGGCAGATAGAATTTTTAATTTTTCTTATTTTGGAGATTATAATCACATAATTTCAGCCTTCTCTTTTTCCATCCAAACCATTCCATAACATCTCTCATCACTCTATTTCAAATGTATGACCTCTTTTTTCCTTAATTGTTATTACAGCACATATGTATGTATACCTACATCTATATTCTATATATATCTAACCTGCTCAGTGTGTCTGTTACTTGTATGTATGTTTTCAGGGATGACCATTTGGTATTGGATAATCAATTGGTGTGTTTTTCTCTGAAGAAGATCATTTTTCCCAGTCTCAATATTCCTTGGTTGAATACCACTATTCTTTTTTTCTTTTTTTGTTTTTAAGACAGGGTTTCTTTGTATAGCCCTGGCTGTGCTGGATATCTCTCTCTCTCTCTCTCTCTCTCTCTCTCTCTCTCTCTCTCTCTCTCTCTCAACCAGACTAGCCTCAAACTCACAGAGATCTACCTGCCTCTTGAGTGCTGGGATTAAAGGTATGTAGAGCCACCACCTGGCTGAATACCACTATTCTTGAGCCTGGAGAGTGGCTTAGCAGTTAAGAGAAAGGGCCTGACTTAGGCTTCTAGTACCCACATCAGATGGTTCATAATCACCTGTAACTCTAGTCCAGGGATATACAATGTCTTCTTCTGGCCTCCAAGGACACTAGCATTCAGGTGCACATACACACTTACAAATAATTTTTAAAAACAAACATTTTGAAAAAAAAAACAAGAATAAGCAAAGTAAAAAGATAGATTTTTTTTTCAGGATAAAGGAAACAAGGATACAAAGACAGGAGACATGAATCCTAAAATATATTTGAATTATAAATGTGGCATACATGTGACATGTTTCTCAAAACAAAAAAAAAAAAACAACAACAAACACTAAACCTCAACACTAAAGCCTAAAAGCTATGAAAAAAAAAAAACAGCAGCAGGTTTGGGGTACAACACAGAGATAAAGAGTTTGCCTAACATGTGTAAGGCTCTGGATTCTATCCAAACACCACAAAAGGAAAAAGCCAAGACAGGCTGACTCAATAGCAATGACCACAGGTTATGACTTGTCACCAATGTGTCTATGTCAGGCTCCAGAGAAGCATACAGCTAAGCCAGTATGATGTGCTGAAGCAACCAGAAGGAAATGAAAATGGACAGGGATATAAAGGGACCAAGCAGGAATACAATTTAATAAGAGCCCAGCAAAACTGGGCTTGCAAGTAACCCTAAAGGATATTCTGACCTGTAGCCATAGGGCTGAGCTCTCATACATAAGACTTTCCTTCTCAGGCACCGAGCTGCCATAGCTTCCACAGATTCTCACATTTCCTAGCAGTTTTAAAGAGCTTAAGGACTGTCACAGAAGTCCAGGCTCTCCTGCAGGAACGGAAAAGAAGTATGGACATAATGGCAGTGTCCAATACACAATCTTCTGGGATTGACATACAAAATGGTCCTGGAAATATGTTAGACATGAGAACAAGGAATCTGTAAAAATGTCAACAGTATGTGAGAAGGACAAAAAGCCAACTTAAGGGGACTCCCTGAGCTAAAATGGGGAAACTTGAAGCATCAAAAGGAACAGTAATTTCAAAAAAATCAAACACATTAAAAAAAATTTAATAGGCACCAAATAAAACATTATAAGGGAGTGAAAAAAATCCAAAATTTCAAAATAATAATATATTTGGGTTAATTACTAAGATACTGATTTGTTACTTTGAAAATTCATAAATAAATGGACAAAAATAAACATGTCCTTTCTTAATGCAAACACAAAATATATTTCAAGGTAACCAAGTATTTCATGAGCAATGACCTCTCTCACAGTAAAGGTCACAATAACAAATACAGAAGAAATAATGGAAATCTGTGACCTTACTAAAATCACACAGCAGTGATATCTACTAGAAGAGGCCAAGGACAAGGACGCTATTAAACCTGCTAGAACACAACATAGTTAGAAAGGTGTCATGGTTCTGAAGCCTTGTCTACACCCCTACAAGTCAGCACAATACAGCACAGGTAGAGAAAGGTACTTCATGAAACCTGATGGATCTAGCACATGGGAAGTTTAACCCTGCTGATAAACAACAAGAATAAGCAAATGGAGAGATGCTTAACAGAGTGGACATTTAGATATACTTTTTAAAAAAGTCAAATGAACCTTGTCTGGATAATGATTTAAACAAAACAACCATAAAAAGTTATTTCTGAGACAACTATATAATTTGAACTTGGAATGTGTAATGGGCAACATAAAGGAATTACTATCAGTATTCAGTACAATAAAGCCACTATGATTATTTTAACCTCCTAATTGAGAAGCACACTACATGATTATTCTGAACACGACACGGAAGAAACCACGGACAGACAAGGGGAAGAGACTGGCATGTGAGAGCAGTACAGAAGGGTGAGGGGCAGAGCGTGGGGCTCATTATGCTGGTCTCTACTCTTCACACATTTCAATTTTCCAAAATAAAGAGGGTTTTATTTTAGCAACCATGGAGAGATGACAGAACTGTACAAAGGAACAATAATTTGAATTAACAACTGGCTCTGAACAGAACAGGAAGGAGAGGACAATGGTATAATAGTCCCAATGAGAAAGAAAATAACCAGCCCCTAGAATTCCATACAAAGGAAAACCACTTATCACAACAATGCCAGAATACAGATTATCCAGAGAATTCACCACTGTCAAACTTCAAAAAATAAAATAAAATTAGGAAACATGTTCTTCAAGCAGAAGGGGCGAGGGAAGAAACAAACAAAAGAAAGATCTGAAATATAAAAGTAATGGAAACTAAGAAGGAATAATGAAAATAACAAAAGAAAGATGAAAACTACCACATAGCCATTCAGGGCTATCCAACCTTTTGATTATGCAACATACTCATCTACAAAATTCACAGTCAAGAACTGTGCAACCAGGGGTACCCCTCACCCCAAGAAAGCTTCATACTGTTCTAAGTTTACAGTTTTTAGTTGGGTCAAGTTCATTAATAACTTGAGATACTGCCACAGTTTGGACACCCTTGAGATAAACTTGTTATTTGGAAATTCAAACCATACTGATGAAACAGATTTTTTAAAAATGAAACTTGAAAGACTTGAAACAAAAACAAGTTTCAAAACTGTATACACAATCAAGGTAACCCTTAAGAGTGAAATCTAAAGCTTAAAATGCATAAACGAAGTTGAAAAAGCAAAATGTCATGAGCTGAGAGGATCAAAGTAACACACAGGAGAAAGGGCACTACAACACATATAGGAAAAAGAAAGTAGAAAAAAGGAAATGATGAGGCCAGGCGCAGTGGCTCACGCCTTTATCCCCAGCATACAGAAGACAAAGTTAGGCAGATCACTGTGAGTTTGAGGCCAGCCTGGTCTATAGAGTAAGTCCAGGACAGCAAAGGCTACACAGAGAAATCCTGTCTCAGGAAAAGAAAAAAAAGAAAATGTTAAGAGCAATAATTAGCAAGCACAAAGACACCGTAGAGAAGACCAAAATAGAGAAGACCAAAGTGATGGTTGCCGCTGACAATGATTTAAATACAGTGGCCTGTAGAGAAAGGGCTCAGGAGAAGGGTGGAGGGAGGGAAGAACATCAGAAACAGACAGCATTCTTGTTGAAACAGGCCTGAAATCACAAATATCAGGAAAATGAAAAAATAAAATTCCAAGTTCAAGAATGGCCTGGACTATGGTGAGTTCAATACCAACCTAGGATACTTATAAGCAAGACCTTGGACCCTATCTCAAAACAAAAGGTAAAAAGAATTGTGGATGCATGGGTCAGTGGTGGAGCACTTGTTTACAATATAAAATGAACCCTCTGGACAAAGCAGGAGGCTACTTCACATAGATGTGCCAGCCTCCTACACTTGTATTTCTCCCTGACCCTCCATAAGCCATGAGGTCAACAAGGAAAAAAAACAAACATCCCTAGTTAACACAGGAGATTAAAACAGAAAATTATAATCTACTCTCACATATACAAGATTGAAAAAAACAAAAACCTGAAAGCCTAGATATGGAAGCAAATTTTGGAGCTCAAGGGAGTAACTGAGGCAGCTTGTCATTTTGGGTAAGAGATTCAGTTAAACACTATTAATGCCATGACACAGACAAAAGGACAGCAGCAAGGTGGGGCACTGCGGAGAGTCCAGGTCCAGAAGGCAGAGTTGGAGTTCCTTCCTTTAAGTCTCAGAGGAAGGGGGAGTGCTATATTGTGCAGGTAATTCAACTGGCCTTCCCTTAGGGACCTTTAAGATCCTAACAACGTCCTATATCAGTACCTACACCCTATGACATCATCTGGGCCAGGTACTTAGTGGCCGGTCTGCCACTCTCTCTCTCTTGTGCTCTCTTCCTCTCTCCCTCTCTCCCTCTCTCCTGCTCTCTCCCCTTCCTCTGTTAGGGTACGCCCTCCCTCTTACCTTTCTTTCTGTCTTACATTTCTGTCTCTCCATCTCCATCCAATAAGCTCTTTTATATTATACCTGGTGTATAAGCTTGGTATCATTTTTAAATACTAACAGGGAGACTTCATGTGGTCAGGCTGTCTAAAGGTTCATGGGCAGTACAGGGAGGGAAGGGAATTCCAGGGCAGGAATGTTTAAATTCTGAGGGACATTTAATTACAGCGATTCATTAAAAGGGTGGGAAATGTGATGTCACCAGTAACCCTCCTATTCCTAGAGTCTGGCAATCTGAGCCTGTGAACTTCCTTGCTGTCTCCTATTTCCCTGGAGTCTGGGCACCTAGGGGTCTGTTAAAGGGGTTAGGGATTCACAGACAGGTTCTCAGTGGTGACCTTGCCACTTCCTCTACAAAAGCTGAAATAAATAAATAAATAAATAAATAAATAAATAAATAAATAAATAGGCTGCTGGAGGTTGGCATGGTCTGGACAACAGTCTGGTTTGGACTTTAACCAGAAATGGGAAGATACACTGAGATTTGAAGAGCCAAGAAAAGAGCAGGGAGGAGGAGAGTGTACCAGAGTCCTGGTAATAGGAAGTTTAGATGTCAGTGGTGTCTGCCCTAGAAGAGAGGCCCCATCCTCAACAAATAAATACTAACAATAGGTCTGAGGCCAAATGAACCGGATCACTACACCTGGGGACTTCAAAGTAGGGAACTTGGTAAGTCCCTAGGCCTGAAAGAACCCACTTAAATCCTGCTACTGAAGACAAGAATCATTGTAATGAGGGAGCCATTATATTCTGGTAAAGTTTCGAGGGCTGTATACAAGGGTGCAGCTGAGGTATACAGCATACTAGAGTGCTAGAACAATGAAGAGCCCTACACAAATCACAACAGACACTGAATCCTACTGCACCAACAGAAGACAATACTGTTGAGCTAGAAAGCAAGTGCACTACCCCACTAACAACTACATACTGCTAGCCTGTGCTTCACAGAATCCAATGTAGCTGCTAGGAAAAACAACAATAACAAAAAGACTTTATTTTTTCCTTATCTGAAAAGGTATCCAAAATGCACAACTTCTATAACAAGAAAATGGAAACCCAGGATGAAAACTATTTAATGAAAATATCACACACACAGACACACCTTAAAGCAGGAGAAAACTAAAACAACTTTCAAACATGAGACAATGAATACAATTACAAGAGCCAAGTGCCAATGAGAAAGAGTACCACAGGCCTAGCAATAAGAGATGTGAGATGACAGCTACCAAATTCAAGAAAGTGAGAAAACGAGTCAAACTAAATAAATTTAAATTATTTCAGAAACTGCAAGGAGCCCATGGAAGAATAGATGATTGAAAGTAATGCAAGGGTAAAAGATGGGATGAAATGCATCAAAGAAAAAATATTAAATAAGGAATGAATTTAAAAGGAATTAGAAAGTTATACAAAAGGCAGATCCAGTGCACATATAACTAGAATGTATAACACACAAAACAAAACAATGTGACAGAACTGATCATTAAAAATGTAATTTTTCCTGAAATTCAGTTATCATCTACCAATTGATTTTCAACAAAAGTACCAAAGTAATTTAATGGAAAGGGGACAGTCTTTTTTCAACAAATGGTAATGAAGTGATTAGACATCCAATAAGGGTCAGGGACCAGAAGAGATCCTTAACCTTTACCTCGTGCCACATACAGAAATTAACTTAAGATTTGACCATCTGGAAAGATGAGGTTTAAAGTACTTTTCCTTCTCTATTCAGCAAAGTGCACTTGCATTTACCTGACCCTTGGGCACCATGGCAAGATGAATGTAAAGACTTTGAAAGGTAGGAAGAAAACAGCAGCTTGGCTATGGAACTTTGTAACCAAGGATAGCACAATAAAAACTCCGCCTTTTCTGAGTTTTATTTTATGACTCATATACCCAGACTTTGCTTAGAATTCATAAACACCAACAGGTTCAGATTTCCAAAAGCCCTCATGAAAGGACTAGAAAACACCTAAGAAAATCAGATAACTCACAGGGAACAATCGCTATAATACTGCCAAACTCAACAGAAAAACAAAACAAAACAAAATGGTAGTCCTATTTCTATTCAGACCAGCACAGGCTGGGGAAGGAGTCCTAGACCTTCACCTTCACTGTCTATAAGAGGCAACCCCTCAGATGGAGTAGGATGAGAGACAGTGGAGTAGAAGCAGGGGTTTTCATCCTCACCCTGAAGCATCAGACCCATAACCCACACAGTTATGACAGTGACGATCACATGGAAAGACTGGACTTCAAGTCTCACCAACAGTTATGAAGCATCCCTTCCCCAAATCACTAAAATGAGTACTAGTGGAAAACAAGGAATTATACTACCAACCAGTGGTAATTAGGTCCACTCTGTTGTTCGTGGCAGTCACATGGGAGCAGTGGAGACCTGCTGGGGAACTGGTACGCCCACCCTAGGCCAGAAACAATGAGCAGTCTCTTCCACTGATGCTCACAGCAGCAAAGTCAGAATCTATTTTCCCACCTCACCTGGAACTAACAAGGCAGTTCACCATTTTTCTCCTTGATTATGTGACAGCAGACAGGCCAAAGCAGAAGATTTAAACAAGACTCAGAGGCTCATGATATAATTCCAAAGTAGCTAGGTTTCAATTAAAAAAAAAAAACCACTTATCACACCAAGAACCAAGATACCAACTTGAACAAGAAAAACAATCAACAAGCACTAAGAAAACAGTGTTAACCCTATCTGACAATGACTTTAAAACAGCATCTCAGAAATTATTGACAGTTAGAAAAAAAAAAAAAAAACTTGAAGCAAACAAAAAGTAGAAAATCTTGGCAGAGAAATAGAAGATCGGAAGAACCAAGCAAGGACATTAGAATTGAAAAACATAGCTAACTAAAATAAAAAACTTTACAGACAGGTGGGCTCAACTGCAGAATGGAGGACACAGAAAAAATCCATGAGTTAGAAGATAGGAAAATAGAAACTACCCAATCTGATCAACAGAGAGAACATATACTGGAAAAAAACATCAATAGTGCTCAAGAGCCTTTAGGAGTACAACAAAAGATTAAGCATTCATATTACCAGAGTCTAAGAATGAAAAAAGGAAATAAGCAGAACTAAGGAAGTACTCATAAAAGATGAAATTTTTCCAAATTTTGCCAAAGACGTTAACCTATAGATTCAAGAAGTTGAGCAAACCCAAACAGGATAAATTTGAAGAAGTCCACATCAAAATACATTGTACTCAAACTTCTGAAATATAAAGACCAAAAAATTAAAAAAAAAAAAAAACCTTGAAGCAGCGAGAGAGAAACAACATCTTACCTATAGGAAGAAAACAATTCGAGTGACAGTAGATTTCTCATCAGAAACCATGGATTCAGAAGAGGCACACGTTTTTTTCAAGTGCTGAAAAAAAAAGAACTGTCAACCCAGAATTCTAGACCCAATAAAAATATCCTTCAGGAATGAAGGGAACATCAAGACATTTTTGGATGAAGAAAATAAGAGAATCTGTCTCCTACAGATCTATCCCGAAAGAGTAGCTAAAGAAAGCCTTCCACACAGAGACAATTTATGAAAAACTATAGAATACCAGAAAGGAAGAAAGAATAAGAGAAAAATGAGTAAATATAACACATTTTCCTTTTCTTCAGTTTTCCAAGTTATACTTGATAACTGAAATAAAAATTCAAACACATTCTTTTGAGATTCTAAACTTATGCAGAAGAAAACTTTAAGAATACTATATAATAAAAGAGAGAGGTATATATAGAGAATTTTATATAGTACTCAAACTGACAGAATGAGAAAACTGGGGTAAGCTATATAAAATGCCTAAAGCAAGTATATACTATAGAAACATTGGAAAGTACTACAGAGAATTCAAATTGTACTTCTAAATGCATTCAAGTAACCTCCAAGAAAGGCAGAAAAAATAAACTAAAAGAAATAAGAAACAGAAAACGAAAATTAGGATACCTTAAGCTCTAATCTTACCAAATAATGTAAATGCTATAATATCACATAAAAGATTTTGCAATGCATTAAACTATGACCCAACCATGTTGTCTATTAAGAAATGCACTTCAAATATAACTATACAACTATCCTGAAAATGAAAGGTAAAAAAAATCAACCATGTAAATATTAATAATAAAATAGTAAATATGTTAGCCAAGATAAGATAGACTTCAAAAAAAATTACCAGATTCAGAGAAAGGCATAACACAATGATAAAAAGGCTCTTGTACCAAAAGGACAAATCATAAGTGTGTTTGTATCTAATAGCAATTCACAAATATAAAAGTAACAACTGACAGCATGGAAGAAAAAGTAGATTAGATCCAAAGTTATATTTAAAGAGTTGAGCATCCTTTTCTCAACAACTAACAGAACTAGACATAAAATAACACCCACTGAAAGGGCAACCAATAGGATAAAACTGGCCCTTACACAATGTTCCACCTAGAAACAGAAACAGTAGAACACATGTTCTTTTCCAACACCCATAAAACATTTACCCTGGGCCATGAAACAAACCTAAAAAACTTAAAAGAAAAGTAATAATACAGAATGTACTTATTCACCACAAAGTAATGAAAGTAGGAGCTGACAACAGAAAGACAAAGGAAAATCTGCAAACACTTGTAAACTATCCCTATATCGTCTTAATAATCCAAGAGTCGAAGAATAAATCTCAAAGGAATTTTTTAAGTAAAACGAAACAAAAATTAAAATATATCCATGAAAACCTATGGCAGAAACAAAGGCAGTGCAAAGAGAGAAACTTCTAGCACTAAATGTTTGTATTAGAAAACCAGGTGGCTGGATAGATGGCTCAGGGGTTTGGAGCCATATTGCTCCTGCAGAAGACCCAGGTTCAGTTTCCAGCACCCACATGATAGCTACAATCATCTGTAAGTTCAGCTTCATGGGATCTGATGCTCTCTTCTGACTTCTGAGGGCACCAGGATGCATAGTGTGTATACATAAACACACAGGCAAAAACATTCATTAAACATCATAGCCAAACTTTGGGCAGAGTGCAGGGAATCTTATGAAAGAAGGGGGAGATAGAAAGACCTGGAGAGAACAGGAGCTCCACAAGGAGAGCAACAGAACCAAAACATCTGGGCCCAGAGGTCTTTTCTGAGACTGATACTCCAAACAAGGACCATTCATGGAAATAACCCAGAATCCTGGCACAGATGTAGCCCATGGCAGCTCAGTCTCCAAGTAGGTGCCCTAGTAATGGGAACAGGGACTGTCTCTGACTAAACTCAGTGGCTGGCTCTTTGATCACCTCACCCTGTGGAAAGGAGGACAGCCTTATCAGTCCACAGAGGAAGACTATGCAGACAGTCCTGATGAGACCTGATAGGCTAGAGTCAGATGGAAGGAGAGGAAGACCTCCCCTATCAGTGGACTTGGAGAGAGACATGGGAGGAGAAGAGGGAGGGTGGGACGAGGAAGGGGACAAGGGAGAGGGCTACAGCTGGGATACAAAGTGAATAAATCATAATAAATTTAAAAATAAATTTAAAAAAGTAAACCAGACATATAAAGAGCACTGGAGAGTGAGATATGGAGGCTTACATGCAGATAAATGAACAGAAATAAATGAAATGTAAATTTGAACTTAATAAATAAAGTTAACAATAATAAAAACATAATTTTTAAAAGAAAAGCAGGAAAATTGAATCGAAAATATATACATTCTTACCCCAAGAAAATTTAAAAAGAACAAAGCAATGAAAAGTAGAAGTCAGGGCTGGAGAGATGGCTCAGAGGTTAAGAGCACTGGCTCATGTTCCAAAGGTTCTGAGTTCAATTCCCAGCAACCACATTGTGGCTCATAACCATCTATAATGATATCTGGTGTCTTCTTCTGATGTTCAGGTATATATGCAGACAGAACACTGTATACATAATAAATAAATAAATAAATCTTAAAAGGAAAAGAAAAGTAAAAGTCAAGTTAAATTTAAAAACATAAAAATAGTCCAATAAGATGTTTTAGTGGGTCAAGGTACCTGCTGCCTATGCCTGGCGATCTGAATTCAATTCCTAGACCCCACAAAAATGTAGAAAGAAAGAACTAGCCCCACAGAGTTTTTCTCTTGACCTCTATGTGTGTGTACACACAAACACACAAATCAATTTTAAAATAAAAATCATGAAAACAGAAAAAAAATCAATAAAGCAATCCTACTTTTTCAAAAGACCAATAAAACTAAACAAATGTAGCAAGGCTGAGAAAAAGGAGCGATGAAAAAAGATACCAATTGAAGGAATGAAGTAAGGGCCTAAAGACATCACAAGACTAAGAAGGGACCAACTATGGCTAACTATACATATATAAAACTGGTGACTTCAGTGAAATGTAAATGCCCTTGAAAGTAGAAAGTTATCCAACATGAAACTGATAACATAACTCTGTAGGTACCAATTAAAAAGCCCTCAGACAAGCAATGCTTATTTGGCAATTTCTATCAAATACTGAAAGGAAAATTAGTACCCAGTTCAATATAATTTACTCTGAAAATTAGCAGAGGGAATAATTCCATTAGATCCAAAATGTTTTATGGATCCATTTTTCCTTTGATACCCAAACCAGACAAGGATATTATTAAAAAGAAAACTGAATTGAGTGTGGTAGCCCACACTATAACCCCAGAGATGTAGGAGGGCCGAGGAAGGAGAATTGTGAACTTAAGGAATTTTGGCATTGAATATCACAACCAGGACATGGAAAAGAAGAAATAAAAGTGAAAAAACAAATTATTCATTTGTGATTCTTATGTAGACTTTGGAAGGACTCTACAAATACATGTTTGAGGTAAAATTTGTCAAAATTATGTAATTTAAGAGGTTAGAAAAGGAACAACTATAAAATTAAAAAAAGAAAAAATAATAAAGACAAAATGAAAACTAATGATTTTTTTACAACAAATCATGGTTTAAATAACAAATAAACTAAAATATTGGTTTTCATTTTATAAAGATTACAAAGTAAATAAACCACCAACTATTCTAATCAAGAAAAAAAAAGAAATCACAGAAATGCTCAGGATTCTAAAAATAACGAGGTAACAGAACCCAAAACATTGAACAAGAAAAAAATTAAAGAAGAAGAACTTAAAGCTGGGCGGTGGCAGTGCACACCTTTAATCCCAGCACCCAGGAGGCAGAGGCAGGTCAGCCTGGTCTACAGAGCCAGGTCCAGGACAGCCAGGGCTAAACAATGAAACTCTGTCTCAAAAAAGGAAAAAAAGAAAGGAAGGAAGGAAGGAAGGAAGGAAGGAAGGAAGGAAGGAAGGAAGGGAGAAAAAAAAGAATTTAAGACAATACTTTGTATAAGTTTACATAAATTAAAAACCCTAGATTAAATATATTGTTTGGTGTGTACACATGCATAAATGCATAAGATGATTTTACAAAATTCTACCAAATATTTAGAGATTGTACCACAACACAAAGCAACTCCAACTCTTTTTATGAACTGATAAGTACATTATACAGACTGGCTCCTCATTTGAGAAAAATTCCCCAGTCTACATTCTCTTCCTCAACAATGCCCAACGGTCCAGAAAAATGTCACTACAATGTTGTTAGTTATCTTGCCTGATGTTCATGTAAAAGGGCATATACCCACCCAGAACAAAACATAATGTAATGTTTTTAACAGAGTGCTGTAGAGAAAAATTTACAGCTGGGGGGGGTACAAATTCCATTGGCAGTTATCAGAATCATGTATAGGTATTTTTGAAAAGTGCCCTAAATTTCAAGAAGGAAAGTATCCAAAACAATTCCTTATGAATAGCTATTTTAACTAGTGCTTGGCAAAAATTATGTTAAACATTTTATGCCCTAACATGGTAGTTTGTGACTTGTCAATGTTTTAATTTCTTTTCATATTTTATAAAACTGTGGGGTTAAGTTATCATGCAATATGATAATTTTGTGTGTGTATGTGTGCTTCTTTCTTTTTTCTTTAACTATTTTAAAGGAAAAGGATTGATAGGGTTTTTTTTTGTTTTTTGGTTTTTTTGTTTTGTTTTGTTTTGTTTTGTTTTGTTTTGGCCTAACATGTAAAAGGTCCTAGGTTTGATCCCCCATACCAGGAAGATAAAATATAATTTTTAAAAAAATGGCCATAATTGAAACATGTGATTTTCAGGAACGGAGTATTGAGGTTGAGTATGATGTAACTATATGACATTAATATTCTTTATTCTAACTTTATGATGCTTAAACATGGTATGATAATATCACAGTACACACCTCACTTCAAAGTACCTAGCCAAAAGCCTAAGTAAAGATTATTTAATAGAATCTAACAGCACGTTTCAAAATAAGTATAACTGTCTTATTTAATTTGCATAATTACACTAGATTTTACCCATATGACTTTCATATTTGGTGAGAGAGGAAAGAGTTCCTCAGGGGCCTTGAGGTGGCCCCAGGGTGGCCTCTCTTGCCTAGAGGAGCACCACAGGCACCACCAGCCACTGCATGTAACTCTCTTCACAAGCCTTTGTCACTACTGTGGACTATAATGGTCCTGTTGGTCTTGGTGGTAAATGCTCTAAGAAAGTAGCCACTGTCATTCAGGGGGCCATCATATTGGCCAAAGCTTTCCATTATTCCCTGGGTGGAAAGGATATTGGGGAAACAAGAGTAGCCATCCCAGGCCAAGTGACAGGCCGCTGTGGCTCTGTGGGTGTGCGTCATTTCTGCCCCAACACACTAGCATCATCTCTGCTCCTCTGTCCAAGAAGCAACTGCTGCTGGTAGTGACGGATATTGATGGTTGATACACAACATCTAGGACAGTGGTTGTCAGCCGTCCTAATGCAGAGACTCCTTAATACAGTTCCTCATGTTGTAGTGAGCCCTACAACCATACAATTAGTTCATTGTTCCTTCATAACTGTAATTTTGCTACTGTTAGGGAATATAACATAAATATCTGATATGCAACCCCAAAGGGGTCACAACCCATAGGTTGACAATTACTAAGCTAGGAAATACACTGCTACTTTGATAACATCTCCAAGGCTACCTTTGATGACATCTCCAAAACCTATAGCTACTTGACCCCTGACCTCTGGAAAAAGACAATATTCACCAAGTTTCTCCATCAGGAATTCCCCACTGACCATCTTGTGATCACCCACATAAAAGTCTCCATTCACAGGACCCAGGCTCCACCAGTGGCTACCATATAGGATATTTATACCAGAAAAATAAAATGAACTAAGTCTGCAAATAAATAATGACTAACCCGAGGTATATTTTAACATTGCATATACAGTTCAAGCTATGAAATCCGTTGCTATATATCTTCATATCTAAAAGAAAATATGGCCTCTATGGATTCTGAAAAGACTTAACAAGTTTTAACACTTTTGACAGTCAAAAAAAATTGCTAAAATAGGAATTAATGTATACTATAAATGTAAGTTTATACATAGGTTGCAAGCCAGAACTTTTACCTCAGTATTGGCAAAACAAGGAAGGGGTACCCAATAGCCTGGATATTATCAACCAATGCAATCAGACAGATTAAGAAACCTAAAACTTAGAAAAACAAAACAAACATAATCAACATTAAAACTAACACCTGATTTGAGGATTCAGAAACATAGGATAAATAATGAACATATAATTTTTTTACTCAATAGTCTAGATTTCTTCTTCTAGCAGAAGTAGTTACAGGTATCAGATTAAGCCTAAAAAGGAATACTCAAGAAGGCCAGGCAGAGCACACATCTGCTAGTGAATGCTTATGATCTCAGCGCTCAAAGGACAGAGGCCAGCATCAGAGCCATACATGAGACCTTATCTTAGGAAGAAACTAATCCAAGTCAAAGACTAGCAGAAAATACTTATTTGATAAGAGACCTCTGTGAAAATTATAAAAACAGAAGAGATAGTTCAGTGATTACGAGCATTTCCTGCTCTCTCACAGGGCCTGAGTTCAGTACCAAAAGCCCAATGGCAGTATATGAGCATCTGTAGCTCCAGTTTCTGTAGTTCTCCAGTGCATGGTTTCTCTCTCCTGCTTCCACTGATAACAGGCATGCACATGGCACAAAAGCCAACATGCAGGTAAAATACACACACACACAATAAAAAGATATAAACACATACATATACAAATAAGATATATGTATCAATTTAAAAATAGGTGAAAGACTTGAATAAAAATCTTACCAAAGATGCACAGATATCAAGTAAACGTAATTTTAAAAAATACTCAAAATCATATATCATTAGGCAGTTGCAAAGTTAAACAATCTCTACTAATTTCATTAGAACAATTAAAATCCAAACCATTGGTAACGCAAAATTCTAGTAAAAGATGTAAAGCAACAAGCTTCATTCATCACTAATGAGGACAAACCAGCACAGCAACACTGAAGACAGTTTGGCAGTTTCTTACAAAACTAACACAGTCTTACTACACACAGTTCACAGTCACACCTAGGTGTGTACTCATAAGCATACATCAACATAAAGCCTGAACACGTGTGTCTGTTTATAAGTGTCAAAACTGAAAGTAACTGAAACATCCTTCAGTTGATGGATGGATAAAGTTCCAGAGAGACAGTTCTTACTTAATGTGTTAAGACATGAACTACAAAGCCACCAAAATGCCTTAAGTGCATAATGATAGTTTGTCCATTTTTTTTTTTGTTTTGTTTTGTTTTGAGCCAACCTGAAAATGTGTATGCTGTATGATTCCAAGTGTGTGATATTCTGATAAACCGTCTATGGCTTCAAGCATGGACAGGCCAATTGTGAACAAAGTCCCAGTGGGTCCTGGGCTAAGCCTCAGGCTACTCTAAAGAGAAAGAAGGGGTAGGCTGGGAAGACAGACTGTGCCAAGAGCAAGTTTTCCTCAGAGGAAGCTCAGAGAAACTGGTGGCTGAGCAGCTAAACGTCACCACCCTGCACTGTTCTGTCTTTCAAGTATGTGATTGACTGCAAATGTATCTCATATGGCCTATTTCAGAGCACAGCACTTCCCTGGCCTTCCGAAGGCCCTGCCTCCTCCCTGGAATGTTTTTGTTTTGTTTTGTTTTGTTTTGTTTTGTTTTGTTTTGTTTTCATTCTAATGCCTGTCCTTGTGGGGACCACATCTGTCACTTACTGCGTGACCCTTTCAGGTTCCACACACATTAAAGCATACAAGGGAAGAAAGGGAGCAAGTCAGACAAGGGTGCAGGGCTTAGGGCAAGGCTATAGGAGCAGGTAGATGACAGCTCTGTCTCACCTACCCACCCCCACCCAGTACTAGCCCTTACCACCTTTTGTGAAGCAACAAAAGATGAAGATTTTATGGTCTTTTTGGCTAATCTATCCACCTTCCACTGTGTTCCTAGCACCCTGACTCAAAGCCTGTAACAATAAACAGTAACGTGGAAATATTTTTAGGAGGGGGGACAAAGTTATTTAACATTGATCTGCCTCTGGGGCAGCAGAAAGCCAAGAGCTGTCAAAGGACAGATACTGATAGCAAAGAACTTTCTCGCCAACTGGCAGAAAATCAGAGAAGCAAGCTGAATTCCCAACCAGTGATAAAGAGCAGCATGAACTGGGGCAGCTGGGCCTGCCACTGGTCACAGGGAGATACTCACTGGGAAGAACAGTGGTCTCCTCGGGAGGGCCTGTCAGTGCCCCTGGGACTTGTACAGTAGTGCTGGGGTCTGAGGGCTGACTGCCCATCCGGGTGACATTACGTTGGTTGTCTGCATCCTCTGGCTGTTCCTCCACTTTCTGGAGACAGGTGCTGGGCAGCGTGTGTACAGGGCCCACACCTGTGACTGTCACGGTCTCCAGGTCACAGTGAGGTTCCCTGAAACCAGAATGCTCATTAGTCTGCTGCATGTGAAACTTAGTTCGTTATGGCTATCCTTTATACCAGGCAAGTAAATCCTGAGCAGTTTTGATGGTTTCTCTCACCCTACACACTTACAGTGTCTAAAGGGAAAGTATGGAGCTGACCCATCTGCTTTGAATGCAGCCAGCATTGTACCAACCATATTGTTGGTATGATAGTCTACATGTGCCTCAAAACCCCCTTGGGTAAATGAAGCAATTCAGAGAAGTCTATTTCCCTGCTTCTGTTGGTAGCACTACCACACTCCCTACACACACTCCCAATTCTCCCCTTGGTAAATTCCTGTGGCAACCAGTGTGTACTCAGTGACACCCAGGGAGGGCTCCCCCCCCCACACACAGAATTCTACACTCAGTGACACCCTAGGAAGGGCTCCCCCCCCACACACACACAGAATTCTACACACAGAGAGTACTCTCTCAGCTAAATTGATTCCTAACAGTGGCCTCCCGCTGTGCCTGATTTGACTTCTGGGAGGCAGTGGGTAAGCACAAAGATGGTGGCTTCAGCCTCGACCTCCGATTTCCAGGTCTCTTGAAGAGGCAGAGCCAAAAGCGGTTCAGCAATCTCTGTTTCTTCTTGATAAACTCAGCTAGCACCTTTGCTTGTTTTCCCCTTCCCAACATCATCCCCTTCATTACAATATTCCCTGATTCCTCTCCTAGGTTTTCTGCTCTTCCCAGTTCAGTGAGTTCTAACGTCTCCAATCTCTCACTCAGTCCTTTGTCCCTCCCTGGGTATCACTGAGTACACACTGGTTGCCACAAGAATTTACCAAGAGGAGAACTGGGAGCGTGTGTAGGGAGTGTGGTAGTGGTACCAACAGAAGCAGCCTGGCAGTGTCACCGTAAGCCTTTCCCTGTTTGCATAAGGGGTCCTAATACGCCCCTCCCTCTCCTCCTCTCCCCATACCCTGCCTCTTACTTACTTGGGCTGGTGGTTTCGGGTTTCCTTATCTCCTTCCATCCTGTTGCTCTCCTTCTCTGCAGCCTCTCTCTCTGGGGGCTCAAGTGTCTTATGTCTTGCACGGTGCCTGCGTGTGGGCTCCTCATTGTTCTCTGTCTCACGAGGGCCCGTGCGGGGGCCTCGATGTCTTGGGCGTCGCTCGTTCTTGGGTCCAAGCACCGGGGCAGTGGCCTCCTTGCCTGAGTCCTGTGCATGCCGGTGGGCACGGTGGCGCCGGGGCTCACGTTCAGTGGCCTCCTCTGGGGAGCCTCGCCGGTGGTGACGCCTGCTGCGCTCACTGCGAGCTTGCAAATCAGCCCCTGCAGCCTCCTTGCTGCGACTTCGACGAGGGCGTGCACGTTCCTCCCGGGGCCCGGTCTCTGTGCTTTCGACCTTGGGACAGTCTGCCCTATCCTGTTCGCCTCCAGCAGGAGCCGTGGCTGGGGTCTTGTCCCTGTCACGGTGCCGGTGGTGCCGGCGTGGCGGATCCCCACTTTCAGTGGCCTCTGTTCCCTCAGGCTTTGACTTGTTCCCAAAGGGGCCCCGCAAGCCATCTCGACCCGGCTCCACCACTAGGGGTCTGTCCATATGTGTCTTCATGTCTGGCCTCACATGGCGCGTGCTGGCATAACGCAGGCGCTCTTCAGGGTCCATCTCACTGTACAGAGCCTCACAGCTGGCGCGCAGGTTCTGTAGCCTTAGCTGACTGGCCCGCTGCTCCCACACGGAGCGCGCCTTGGCCGAATTCTGCTGCCTGCTGCGGGGAGACTGTCATGAGTGTCACCTACACTTATCTCTGCCTCACAGGGAAGCCGTAGATGAACACAAGCGATGGAGAGATGTAGGGACAGGAGAGAAATACCCAGGAGAGCCACAGTTCAACTCTTCCTGTCAGTGTCCTTCTGGACAGGCAAACTGACAGCAGCAACAGGCTGGTGACTGGCTCTAGCTGCCACTCTAGCGGGAGGACAATGGCCCAGAATCTGAAGGCTGTGGGGATGCCAGGTGCCAGCATGAGCAGGTAAACAGAATTTCAAGGCAGATAGATGGACAGCTAGCCAGGAAGGCAAAATGGGAAGGGAAGACCATGTTGCAAATGGAAAAGAACTGAGGGAGGCACTCCTGCTTCCTCCCTTGGGAGCTAGCCCAGGAGGGGCCAGACAAATGGACATTTCTCTAGAGACACTTACCCATGGTACCTCCCAAGGGAGCATGTGGCTCTGTCATGAGCAAATAGAATCCCTGCTGCATTTTTGAAGCAGTCAGCAGCCCTTAGGAAAGAGCCATTATTTATTTGGCCCAACCAATTACCAGGAGCTGAAGTCAGGTCTGGAGCTGAGGAAACCCTGTTTCACAGCCACCAATGCTCTCTTCTCTTGTGGCTCTGTGGGGAGCCTCTCACTTCACTGAGAAGAGAGCCATGCACACCCTTGAAATCCTCTAGCACCAGGAGAGCAGTCTACCCAGTCCTCACTCTACAATAAAGAGCCTCACCTTCATTCAAACATCATTGGCCCAGACATCTGTTCCCACATCTAAAACAGGGAGCCATTGTCATTCTGAGTTCTTTACTGAATAAAACCACTCAAAAAAGGTGGCCTCAGCCCCAGCTCTGCCAAATAGAAACCTCACCTGAGGTTACAGCCTCATCCTTCAATTTCTGGAGGCTTCTGGATAAACTTGGCAATGTCTGTGGTATCGCTAACAATGCCATACCCACCTCAAAGAGCTTTTGGAAGCACCTCAGAGGCAGGTGCTTCTCCTGTGCCCATTTCATAAGAATGGACACTGAGCCTAGGAAGAGGACAAGACCTACTCAGGGTCCTTTACTAGTCACTGGTAGAGTTAGGTTCACATGCATATAGGACAGAAGGGAATAGCTGCCTGAAGAACACACGAGCTCTCAGTCAGACCCCATCTGCCTTAAAATATAGGTGCAAACTGTGCCCGAGGGAACAACACAGTAATTGGAATAGAACCAGTCAAAGTGCAAGGATAGCAAAGCTTATCCTTTGTCTAGTGTGAAGAGCTAGTACTGGGTAAGAATGAAAGCCAAAGGACAACAGAATCTATGCCTCCTCCCCTAGGAGCTCGGTTGAGGCTGAGAGGGTAGCAAGAAGCATCTGCTGGTAAGGCCCTCAGCTGTTAATTTGTCCTTGCTGAGGCATCAAACTATGCTATCACTATACCAAGAAGGCCCACAGACCCATAGAGCTTCCTTGGCCCTGGTAGGGCTCATCTTTGTACATGGCAAAAAAATGGAAGAGGGACGAAAGAATCCTGGGAGGGTTGATGTCTGCTCACTACTTTGGTACTATTAATCAGGCCAATACACCAAGACCGGACCTGGATTCTGAGTCCTCTAATCAGCAGAGAGGTGGCTGAATCAAATGAGCCTTTGGGTTAGGGCCAGTATCACAGTTCTCTGTTGGGAGAGATGGGCAATCACGATAATAGGCCTGAAGCTCCAGCTCTATGGGTTCACTCAGCCCTAGCCTTGCCCCAAGTATGACCTTCTCTCAGGAACCACCTAAGTACAGAAAGAAGCCAGGTTGCCATGGGGATGAAGGGCATCACTGGGCTTGCAGGAGTTTCTCAAAATATAGAATAAAATATCAGCTAGCTGGGCCATCCTCCGGCTGCTACAGCCCCTAGCCCATTGCTCTGAGACCTTTATCACCAGACTGTTTTTATTGGCCCACAAACCGTGGGGCTACTCCCAGAACAGATTCCCCGGGTCTCATTCTTCACATCTGAGCCATTCTGCTCCTTGGCACTCTCTAAAGCTTTTTTCCCTTTAACCTCTGCCCATTTCAGCTAGCACAAATATCTCACTCTATTCCTCTTTACCAACTTCACAAGTAATTCAAAATCCTCTCTTGAAAAGCAAACTGCTCACTGACCTATATTGCTGTATAGCTGGCAACACTACTCAGGCAGAATCCACATTTAATAGGGCTCTCTAAAGAGCCAATGGGGAAGAACTGCTCTCACGATATACTGGTCCCACTTTATAGATGCTATCCAGCATACTGGGAAGGTGAGAGGCTCTCAAGGCACTGTGGACTACTCAAGGCTCAGAAAGAAATCTAAAGAGTCTGTGGTCCTGCTGTGAGGTCTCTGGGCAGAGCTGGCCTGTCATTTGTTGCTACTGAGGCATCCTCAGTATGTAATACTTCTGTCATATGGACCACTGAAGTCCCAGAAGGCTTTCTCCCCCATCAGGCATCAGGGTCCAACATGCAGCAGCATCTTATGATTGAGAGAAGACAGATTGCCTGTGCTATGGTCAAAGAGGCACACAAAGCAGGCACAAGACACAGAGGGTACCTTGGCTACCTATGCAGAGGGCCCAACTACAAACATTCCTTCTTGAGTACAAGGAGCCACTGGCAGAAGACAGTGGCACTTCTCCTGGGAGCTTGGATGGAGCCAGGAGAAAAATAAGGGACCCTTGCTTACAATGCCTGGCCTTATCTTTAATGGAAGCGCC